>NW_028318313.1:0-649584 GCF_062004578.1 Staurois parvus
TAACTGCCCCACCAACACATGTTATGGCCCCCCTATGTCACTTCCCCATCTCATGTCACAGTCCTCCCCATGTCAGGCCACCCCATCCTCACCCCACATGTCAATGTCCTACCCATGTCACACCCCCATCCTCCCCACACATCATTGTCCTCCCCATGTGACTGGCCCCCACATGTAACTGCCCCACCAACACATGTTATTGCCCCCCCCCCATGTCACTGATCCCCCCACATGTGACTGTACTCCCCATGTCATCGCCCCCCCACCATGTCACTGTCCTCCGCATGTCACTTACCCACACCTGTAGCAGCAAGATCAGTCCCCCATGAAGATCTGCCCCCCTTGTCATTCCCCCCCAGAAAGATCAGTCCCCCGTGAAGATCTGCCCCCCTTGTCATCCCCCTCCCCAAGATCAGTCCCCCGTGAAGATCTGCCCCCCTTGTCATTCCCCTCCCCAAGATCAGTCCCCCGTGAAGATCTGCCCCCCTTGTCATCCCCCTCCCCAAGATCAGTCCCCCGTGAAGATCTGCCCCCCTTGTCATTCCCCTCCCCAAGATCAGTCCCCCGTGAAGATCTGCCCCCCTTGTCATTCCCCTCCCCAAGATCAGTCCCCCGTGAAGATCTGCCCCCCTTGTCATCCCCCTCCCCAAGATCAGTCCCCCGTGAAGATCTGCCCCCCTTGTCATTCCCCTCCCCAAGATCAGTCCCCCGTGAAGATCTGCCCCCCTTGTCATTCCCCCCCAGAAAGATCAGTCCCTCGTGAAGATCTGCCCCCCTTGTCATTCCCCCCCAGCAAGATCAGTCCCCCCATGAAGATCTGCCCCCCCTTTTCATTCCCCCCAGAAAGATCAGTCCCCCGTGAAGATGTGCCCCCCTTGTCATTCCCCCCAGCAAGATCAGTCCCCTGTGAAGATCTGCCCCCCCTTTTCATTCCCCCCCAGAAAGATCAGTCCCCCGTGAATATCTGCCGCCCCTTTTCATTCCCCCCCAGAAAGATCAGTCCCCCGTGAAGATCTGCCCCCCCCCTTTTCATCCCCCCCCAGAAAGATCAGTCCCCCGTGAAGATGTGCCCCCCTTGTCATTATTCCCCAGCAAGATCAGTCCCCCGTGAAGATCTGCCCCCCTTGTCATTCACCCCCAGCAAGATCAGTCCCCTGTGAAGATCTGCACCCCTTGTCATTCCCCCCCCCCCCAAGATCAGTACCCTGTGAAGATCTGCACCCCTTGTCATTCCCCCCCCCCCCCAAGATCAGTACCCCGTGAAGATCTGCCCCTCTTGTCATTACCCCCCCCCCCCCCCAAGATCGGTACCCCGTGAAGATCTGCCCCCCTTGTCATTATTCCCTAGCAAAATCAGTCCCCCGTGAAGATCTGCCCCCCCTTGTCATTCCCCTCCCCAAGATCAGTCCCCCGTGAAGATCTGCCCCCCTTCTCATCCTCCCCCAAGATCAGTCCCCCGTGAAGATGTGCCCCCCTTGTCATTATTCCCCAGCAAGATCAGTCCCCCATGAAGATGTGCCCCCCTTGTCATTCCCCCCCTAGCAAAATCAGTCCCCCGTGAAGATCTGCCCCCCTTGTCTTTCCCCCCTAGCAAGATCAGTCCCCCATGAAGATCTGCCCCCCTTGTCACCCCCCCCCCAGCAAGATCAGTCCCCTGTGAAGATCTGCCCCCCTTGTCATTCCCCCCAGCAAGATCAGTCCCCCGTGAAGATCTGCCCCCCTTGTCATTCCCCCCCGGCAAGATTAGTCCCCTGTGAAGATATACCCTCCTTGTCACCCCCCCCCCCCCCAAGATCAGTCCCCCATGAAGATGTGCCCCCCTTGTCATTATTCCCCAGCAACATCAGTCCCCCGTGAAGATCTGCCCCCCTTCTCATCCTCCCCCAAGATCAGTCCCCCGTGAAGATCTGCCCCCCTCGTCATCCCCCCCGCAGGATCAGTCCCCCGTGCTGATGTGCCCCCCCTGTTATTATTCCCTAGCAAAATCATTCCCCGTGAAGATGTGCCCCCATAGTTATTACCCCCCAGCAAGATCAGTCCCCCGTGAAGATCTGCCCCCCTTGTCATTCCCCCCCAGAAAGATCAGTCCCGCGTGAAGATCTGCCCCCCTTGTCATTCCGTTCCCCAAGATCAGTCCCCCGTGAAGATCTGCCCCCCTTGTCATTCCCCTCCCCAAGATCAGTCCCCCGTGAAGATGTGCCCCCCTTGTCATTATTCCCCAGCAAAATCAGTCCCCCGTGAAGATGTGCCCCCTTTGTCATTACCCCCCAGCAAGCTCCGTCCCCCGTGAATATCTGCCCCCCTTGTCATCCCCCCCCCCCAAAATCAGTCCCCTGTGAAGATGTGCCCCCCTTGTCATTCCCCTCCCCAAAATCAGTCCCCCGTGAAGATGTGCCCCCCTTGTCATTCCCCTCCCCAAAATCAGTCCCCCGTGAAGATGTGCCCCCCCTTGTCACTCCCCCCCCCAAGATCAGTCCCCCGTGAAGATGTGCCCCCCTTGTCATTCCCCCCCCAGCAAGATCAGTCCCCCGTGAAGATATACCTTCCTTGTCATTCCCCCCCAGAAAGATCAGTCCCTCGTGAAGATCTGCCCCCCTTGTCATTCCCCCCCAGCAAGATCAGTCCCCCCATGAAGATCTGCCCCCCCTTTTCATTCCCCCCCAGAAAGATCAGTCCCCCGTGAAGATGTGCCCCCCTTGTCATTCCCCCCAGCAAGATCAGTCCCCTGTGAAGATCTGCTCCCCCTTTTCATTCCCCCCCAGAAAGATCAGTCCCCCGTGAAGATCTGCCCCCCCTTTTCATTCCCCCCCAGAAAGATCAGTCCCCCGTGAAGATCTGCCCCCCCTTTTCATTCCCCCCCAGAAAGATCAGTCCCCCGTGAAGATGTGCCCCCCTTGTCATTCCCCCCAGCAAGATCAGTCCCCTGTGAAGATCTGCTCCCCCTTTTCATTCCCCCCCAGAAAGATCAGTCCCCCGTGAAGATCTGCCCCCCCTTTTCATTCCCCCCCAGAAAGATCAGTCCCCCGTGAAGATCTGCCCCCCCTTTTCATTCCCCCCCAGAAAGATCAGTCCCCCGTGAAGATGTGCCCCCCTTGTCATTATTCCCTAGCAAGATCAGTCCCCCGTGAAGATCTGCCCCCCTTGTCATTCACCCCCAGCAAGATCAGTCCCCTGTGAAGATCTGCACCCCTTGTCATTCCCCCCCCCCCCAAGATCAGTACCCTGTGAAGATCTGCACCCCTTGTCATTCCCCCCCCCAAGATCAGTACCCCGTGAAGATCTGCCCCTCTTGTCATTACCCCCCCCCTCCCAAGATCGGTACCCCGTGAAGATCTGCCCCCCTTGTCATTCCCTAGCAAAATCAGTCCCCCGTGAAGATCTGCCCCCCCTTGTCATTCCCCTCCCCAAGATCAGTCCCCCGCGAAGATCTGCCCCCCTTCTCATCCTCCCCCAAGATCAGTCCCCCGTGAAGATGTGCCCCCCTTGTCATTATTCCCCAGCAAGATCAGTCCCCCATGAAGATGTGCCCCCCTTGTCATTCCCCCCCCTAGCAAAATCAGTCCCCCGTGAAGATCTGCCCCCCTTGTCTTTCCCCCCTAGCAAGATCAGTCCCCCATGAAGATCTGCCCCCCTTGTCATTCCCCCCCGGCAAAGATTAGTCCCCTGTGAAGATATACCCTCCTTGTCACCCCCCCCCCCAAGATCAGTCCCCCATGAAGATGTGCCCCCCTTGTCATTATTCCCCAGCAACATCAGTCCCCCGTGAAGATCTGCCCCCCTTCTCATCCTCCCCCAAGTTCAGTCCCCCGTGAAGATCTGCCCCCCTTGTCACCCCCCCCCCCCCCGCAGGATCAGTCCCCCGTGAAGATGTGCCCCCCCTGTTATTATTCCCTAGCAAAATCATTCCCCCGTGAAGATGTGCCCCCATAGTTATTACCCCCCAGCAAGATCAGTCCCCCGTGAAGATCTGCCCCCCTTGTCATTCCCCCCCAGAAAGATCAGTCCCACGTGAAGATCTGACCCCTTGTCATTCCGTTCCCCAAGATCAGTCCCCCGTGAAGATCTGCCCCCCTTGTCATTCCCCTCCCCAAGATCAGTCCCCGTGAAGATCTGCCCCCCTTGTCATTCCCCCCCAGAAAGATCAGTCCCCCGTGAAGATCTGCCCCCCTTGTCATTCCCCCCCAGCAAGATCAGTCCCCCGTGAAGATCTTCCCCCCTTGTCATTCCCCCCCCAGCAAGATCAGTCCCCCGTGAAGATCTGACCCCCCTTTTCATTCCCCCCAAGAAAGATCAGTCCCCTGTGAAGATCTGCCCCCCTTGTCATTCCCCCCCAGAAAGATCAGTCCCCCATGAAGATCTGCCCCCCTTGTCATTCCCCCCCAGCAAGATCAGTCCCCAGTGAAGATCTGCCCCCCCTTTTCATTCCCCCCCAGCAAGATCAGTCCCCAGTGAAGATCTGCCCCCCCCTTTTCATTCCCCCCCAGAAAGATCAGTCCCCCGTGAAGATGTGCCCCCCTTGTCATTCCCCCCAGAAAGATCAGTCCCCTGTGAAGATCTGCCCACCTTGTCATTCCCCCCAGAAAGATCAGTCCCCTGTGAAGATCTGCACCCCTTGTCATCCCCCCCCCCCCAAGATCAGTACCCCGTGAAGATCTGCCCCTCTTGTCATTACCCCCCCCCCCCCCCCCAAGATCGGTACCCCGTGAAGATCTGCCCCCCTTGTCATTCTCCTCCCCAAGATCAGTCCCCCGTGAAGATGTGCCCCCCTTCTCATCCTCCCCCAAGATCAGTCCCCCGTGAAGATGTGCCCCCCTTGTCATTATTCCCCAGCAAGATCAGTCCCCCGTTAAGATGTGCCCCCTTGTCATTCCCCCCCAGCAAGATCAGTCCCCCGTGAAGATCTGCCCCCCTTGTCATTCCCCCCCAGCAAAATCAGTCCCCCGTGAAGATCTGCCCCCCTTGTCTTTCCCCCCCCAGCAAGATCAGTCCCCCATGAAGATCTGCCCCCCTTGTCATCCCCCCCCCAGCAAGATCAGTCCCCTGTGAAGATCTGCACCCCTTGTCATCCCCCCCCCAAGATCAGTACCCCGTGAAGATCTGCCCCTCTTGTCATTACCCCCCCCAAGATCGGTACCCCGTGAAGATCTGCCCCCCTTGTCATTCCCCTCCCCAAGATCAGTCCCCCGTGAAGATGTGCCCCCCTTCTCATCCTCCCCCAAGATCAGTCCCCCGTGAAGATGTGCCCCCCTTGTCATTATTCCCCAGCAAGATCAGTCCCCCGTTAAGATGTGCCCCCTTGTCATTCCCCCCCAGCAAGATCAGTCCCCCGTGAAGATCTGCCCCCCTTGTCATTCCCCCCCAGCAAAATCAGTCCCCCGTGAAGATCTGCCCCCCTTGTTTTTCCCCCCCAGCAAGATCAGTCCCCCATGAAGATCTGCCCCCCTTGTCACCCCCCCCCCCCAGCAAGATCAGTCCCCTGTGAAGATCTGCCCCCCTTGTCATTCCCCTCCCCAAGATCAGTCCCCCGTGAAGATCTGCCCCCCTTGTCATTCCCCCCCCCCAGCAAGATCAGTCCCCTGTGAAGATATACTCTCCTTGTCACCCCCCCCAAGATCAGTCCCCCATGAAGATGTGCCCCCCTTGTCATTATTCCGCAGCAACATCAGTCCCCCGTGAAGATCTGCCCCCCTTCTCATCCTCCCCCAAGATCAGTCCCCCGTGAAGATCTGCCCCCCTTGTCATCCCCCCCCCCCCAGGATCAGTCCCCCGTGAAGATGTGCCCCCCTGTTACTATTCCCTAGCAAAATCATTCCCCCGTGAAGATGTGCCCCCATAGTTATTACCCCCCAGCAAGATCAGTCCCGCGTGAAGATCTGCCCCCCTTGTCATTCCGTTCCCCAAGATCAGTCCCCCGTGAAGATCTGCCCCCCTTGTCATTCCCCCCCAGCAAGATCAGTCCCCCGTGAAGATCTGCCCCCCCTTTTCATTCCCCCCCAGAAAGATCAGTCCCCCGTGAAGACGTGCCCCCCTTGTCATCCCCCCCCCCCCCCAGAAAGATCAGTCCCCTGTGAAGATCTGCACCCCTTGTCATTCCCCCCCCCCCCCAAGATCAGTACCCCGTGAAGATCTGCCCCTCTTGTCATTACCCCCCCCCCCAAAATCTGCCCCCCTTGTCATTACCACCCCCCCACCCCAGGATAAGTACCCCGTGAAGATCTGCCCCCCATTGACGCAAGCAACCCCCCCCCCCCCCCCAAGCAGCAGCCTCACATGCAGATCGCCCCCCCCCCCGCTTGACGCAAACACACACCCCCCTCAGTCCCCGTGAACATCTGCCTCAGTTGACGCAAATCCCCACCCCCATGTGACTGACCCCCATTTGTAACTGCACCACCAAAACATTTTATGACCCCCCCCCATGTCACTGATCCCCTCACATGTGAGTGTACTCGCCCTGTCACAACCCCCCCGCAGCTTGGCGACATGTTGCTGTAGGATCGTCATCGGCAGTGATCCCAGGGATGGGATTCAGTTGTTAGTGTAATTGCAATCCAGCATAAAAGGGGTTAACAGTGTGACAGAGCGAGATCCCCGATCGTTTGCTAATGCCTGAAACTAGCACATGCTCAGTTGTGTGAAGGGGGGCAGATCTTCACGGGGGACAGATCTTGCTGCAACACACCGGTGTAGCGGCAAGATGGGCAGCCTGTGAAATTATGTATCCCCTGAAGCAACTGCGCCTGTGCCGGTTTAGGCCGAAGAAGCCGATCACCGATCTCCGACTGTAGCACAGAGTTGCTACAGTTAACTCCTTACAGATGGCACACTGATGAAGCTGATCCCACGGAGCACTATGGGACAGTGACATGGGGGGGACAATGACAGTGGGGGTGGGTAGTGACATGGGGGGGGGGAGCGTGATATAGGGAGGACAGTGACATGGGGGAGGGGGCAGTCACCATGGGGAGGCCAGTGACATGGGGAGAACAATTACATGGGGGACAGTGACATTGGGGGGGGGGCAGTGACATGGGGAGGAGAGTGTCAGTGACATGGGGGGGCGCAGTGTCAGTGACATGGGGGGGAGGTAGTGACATGGGGAAGACCGTGACATGGGGAAGACCGTGACATGGGGAGCGCAGTGACATGGGGAGAACAATGACATGGGGGGTCGCAGTGTCAGTGACATGGGGAGGAGAGTGTCAGTGCCATGGGGGTGAGGTAGTGACATTGGGAAGACCGTGACATGGGGAGCGCAGTGACATGGGGGGCAGTGACATGGGGGCGCAGTGTCAGTGACATGGGGAGGAGAGTGTCAGTGACATGGGGGGGCGCAGTGTCAGTGACATGGGGGGGGTGGCAGGCACATGGGGAGGACAGTGACATGGGGGGGGGGCAGTGACATGGGGAAGACAGTGACATGGGGAGGGCAGTGACATGGGGGGGCATTGACATGGGGGGAGTCAGTGAAATTGGGGGGGCAGTGATAGTGACATCGGGGAGGACTGTCCTCCCCAATGTCACTATTACTGTCCTCCCCATGTCACTGTCCTCCCCCATGTCACTGACACTGCCCCCCCAAATCACTGACACTATCCTCCCCATGTCACTGACACTGTGCACTCCCCCCATGTCACTGACACACTGTCCTCTCCCCCCCCCCCATGTCACTGACACTGCCCCCCCCCCATGTCACGGACACTGTCCTCTCCCCCCCATATCACTGACACTGTGCTCCCCCATGTCACTGACACTGTCCTCTCCCCATGTCACTGACACTGTGCTCTCCCCCCATGTCACTGACACTGCCCCCACCATGTCACTGACACTGTGCTCTCCCCCCATGTCACTGACACTGCCCCCACCATGTCACTGTTCTTCCCATGTCACTGGCAAATGCGCAGTTGCTTCAGGGGATACTGCTTTTCATGGGATATTCATCTTGCCGCTACACCGGAAATCCTCCGTGTTCACCCGGATAGTATTCCCTGGCCGCCTGCCTCTCATCTCAGTGTATTGTAGGCAGTGGTGGTGTGTCTTGTGTTCTATATGGGTCTCTTCCTAAAAGATTCCTCTATATATACAGTGTTATATACGGGGGTCCTCCTTAGGTATAATGTGGTATGCATGGGGGTCCTCCATAGGTATAATGTGGTATGCATGGGGGTCCTCCATATGTACAATGTGTTATACAGTAAGGTAAATAAGTATTTGATCCCCTGCTGATTTTGAATGCCCACTCACAAAGAAATGATCAGTCTAAATATCGAATGGTAGGTGTATTGTAACACTGAGAGAATAGCAACAAAAAATTCAAAACAAATGCATGTCTAACAAATTATGCACTGATTTGCATGTTCTTGAGGGAAATAAGTATTTGATCCCCTATCGTTCAGCAGGATTTCTGGCTGCCAGGTGTCTTTCATACAGGTAACAAGCTGAGATTCAAAGCAGTCTCTTAAAGGGAGTGCTGCTAATCTCATTTTGTTAACTGTATAAAAGACACCTGTCCACGGGAGCAATCAAACAATCAGATTCCAAACTCTCCACCATGGCAAAGCCCAAAGAGCTGTCCAAGGATGTCAGGGACAAGATTGTAGACCTACACAGGGCTGGACTGGGCTTCAAAACGATCGCCAAGCAGCTTGGTGAGAAGGTGACAACAGTTGGTGCAATCAATCGCAAATGGAAGAAACACAAAACAACTGTCAGTCTCCCTAGGTCTGGTGTACCATGCAAGATCTCACCTCGTGGAGTGTCAATGATCATGAGAACAGTGAGGAATCATCCCAGAACTACACGTGAGGATCTTGTCAATGATCTCCAGGCAGCTGGGACCACAGTCCCCAAGAAAACAATTGGTAACACACTACGCAGACAAGGATTGAAATCCTGCAGTGCCTGCAAGGTCCCTCTGCTCAAGAAAGCACATATTGAGACCCGTCTGAAGTTTGCCACTGAACATCTGAATGATGCAGAGGAGGACTGGTTGAAAGTGTTGTGGTCAGATGAGACCAAAATTGAGCTCTTTGGCATCAACTCAACTTGTCGTGTTTAGAGGAGGAATGCTGCCTATGACCCCAAGAACACCATCCCAACTGTCAAACATGGTGGTGGAAACATTCTGCTTTGGGGGTGTTTTTCTGCTAAGGGGACAGGACAACTGCACCGCATCAAAGGGATGATGGACGGGGCAATGTACCATCAAATCTTGGGTGAGAACCTTCTTCCCTCAGCCAGGGCATTGAAAATGGGACATGGATGGGTGTTCCAGCATGACAGTGACCCAAAACACACAGTCAAGGCAACAAAGGAGTGGCTCAAGAAGAAGCACATTAAGGTCCTGGAGTGGCCTAGCCAGTCTCCAGACCTTAATCCGATTGAAAATCTGTGGAGGGAGCTGAAAATTTGAGTTGCCAAACGTCAGCCACCAAACCTTAATGACTTGGAAAGGATCTGCCAAGAGGAGTGGGCCAAAATCCCTCCTGAGATGCGTGCAAACCTGGTGGCCAACGACAGGAAACACCTGACCTCTGTGATTGATTTGCCACCAAGTACTAAGTCATGTTTTGTGAAGGAGATCAAATACTTATTTCCCTCATGAACATGCAAATCAGTGCATAATTTGTTAGACATGCATTTCTTTAGAATTTTTTGTTGCTAGTCTGTCTCTGTGTTACAGTACACCTACCATTCGATTTTTAGACTGATCATTTCTTTGTGAGTGGGCATTCAAAATCAGCAGGGGATCAAATACTTATTTCCTTCACTGTACATCTCAGATTAGTAATGCACCTGGCAATATTTCCCTGTCATTGCGAGACTTTGGCCTGTAGACTTGACTTGCAGGAAACTGTATACAAATCAGATCATAATGTATTTTGCTAGCAATGCATGCCCATCTAAAAAAAAAAGAACCATTACTACTCCTCTAGCAGCCTGAAATTGACAAGCTAAGGACAGCAGGAGTCTGGTTGCTGTACAATACAAATGTATCTCATACTAGTAATACTTAGGTTTCATTTTGACTTACATTCTTGTCCAACGCTGTGTTAGAATGGAAAATGCAGCGTTTGACAAGAATAGTCTGTTTGACTTGTTTTGTCTACAGTTCAATTGCACTTCAACAGGGCATGCTGCATCAAAAGAAAGGGGCAGAGCAGCACAATGCAGGTCAAATGCATCCCTTGAAATGCACCGCCACATGTAATGCTAGAGGAGCGGTAATGGTTCTCAAAGATTTGAATGGGCAATGGAATTTTGTTGAGTTGCAGTTAACATGTGTTGCAAGGCCTGGTTATGGAGTGCTTTTTTTTTTTAGGCGATTTTTACACTACTGTGGTTTCTGGAGGAGAATACTAGTTTGGGGGACACCTGAATTGCATATAAAATGCATACAGATGTAAATCTGTGAGGCACAAAATCGTACTGCATCCCACGAAAGTAACACAGGACCCTTCCCCAAAGTCGCACTACCCACTGTATAGCCCTACATGAATACTGATGTTCCCATTGCCGTTCTATATACATATATATGTCATTCTTTATACCAATTTGGCTATTCCCCACTGGAGTGCACTGTTCTTCTGTATCACAGTAGTTTTTACCCTATGTTCCTCCCTCCCCCCCTCCCTTTTTCACTCCCATTTGTCAGGGGGGTAGATGGTGGGCACACCACCTCTTTGCTGGAGGCACTCCATGGGTATCTGCGGCTGGAGTGCATCCCATAGCTGCTCTTCCAGTCCGGTTGTGTCAATGCGCACTCCAGCGGGGGATTGGAGGGCCGGGACGACGCTCGCAGTGCCGCCTCACGCATGCGCGGGGGCCCGTCGGACATGCGTTTTAAAGATGACTCCGACGAGCCGGTGTAGTGGCAAGATGAGTTCTCCCATGAAGATGTGTGTCCCTGACACATCTGCACATGTCACAGTTTCAGTCACGATCAATCGATTACTAAACTGCTGCATCCGACCTTCTTGAACTAACCCGTTCGTGCCAATTTCTTAACTAATTAATTCATAATTATAATAATTTGTGAACTGTGGCAGTTCTGTGCTATGGATGGTGATCGTTGATCGTCTACTGCTCCCGAAAACCGTGACATGCGCAGATGCGCCAAGGACACACATCTTCATGGGGAAACTGATCTTGCAGCTACACTGGCTTTCCTACTGCGCATGCGCCTTCACTACCACGCACCCATCGGCATGCGTTTCACCTACATTTGCTAGCAGAAGCCATATTTTGTAATGAATGCAGTAGAACTCCCTCTGCTGCTGGCCTGAAAACATTACCCAAGATCAATCAATCCTTCCATTTAAAGCCAAAAAGACAATGACATGCTGAATTACTTTAGACAGCCCTAAGTAAGCACATTCTGGGTGCTTGATGGAATGTAGGTATTTTTAATTTTATTAACATTAATATCCACTTTCCATTAAGAGATATACCTCTAAAAAGAGTTAAAAGTCAGGAGCTTTGTAGCAAATATCAACCCTGACTATTATTAGTTTTGAATCAATTCTATCCATAATCACGTCTGCTTATGTATTTATCATGCCATCCTTGGTGCACGTATCAATACTAATATGACGTACTATCTATATACATACTATACACATTTTATATGCTATTGTACATTTTTGCAATTATTAATGATCCTAATGTTTGTTTTTATATCTAAGGATATTTTAAATTATTCACTTCAACTACTTGTATTGTTAGTATGTTTTGATGACACCTTTGCCCCTCCTCCCAGCCGGAGACTGCCCAGCCCAGGTGGGATGGTTCAGTTCCAGTCCCAGGGTATATATGGTAGAGAGTACTCATTTAGTTAGCACTGATGAAGGGACCCCCTTTGAAACGCGTCAGCCGTACTTTGAGAGCCTACCCCTGCGATGTGACTCGCACTGGCTCTACACTCCTACAGTTCCTTTGAGGACTTAAATGCTTGATTTACTTCATAGTTTGTATTATTCTCAATTTAATAAAATCACGTTACTGAGGTAATGCATAAGGTTGGTGCGCTCTCTGTTTGTTTCACTTTGTAACATGTTGCGTTCAGACTGGAACCCACTCCCCCCCCACTTTGACAGCTAGCGGGGGGATCTTCTCCCCCTTGCTGTCAAATTTTTTAAAACGAGCCTGTGCGAGGCTCCGCCCACACAGCCGCGTCGTTCATTCGCAGTCCTCTGTGAATAAGACACTACAAGTCCCGACAGCCTGAGCGGCTGTCTGTTTGTAGTCCTCAATGAATTACCAGCATGAGGCGCCATGGTAGTTCATTCATTCTTCCTGTCAGAGTATCTGCTTGTTTGTACATCCCTGTATGGCAAACGGATATTCTGACAGGTCTTCACGGGACCTGCATGGCATCAGCAATCTACTGATCGCTGGTGCAATGCTTTCCAGGCTTTTGCAGACAAAAATAATACATTTTTTTTACCTGCAAAAAAATGTGCATTTATTATTTTTTTCTAAAAGGTGAACTTATCCTTTAAAGAAGGGAAAAAAAAACAACAACTTTCCATCCAGATCAATGGGTCAAAAAAAACCAAATGCTGCCACCACATTGAAGGATTGGTAAACTGCAATATGTTAACATTTTTTGGTTTCAATGCTGCTCTAAGATGTTGGTGTAATTTACTGAAAACAGTGGTCCCAATCAAATCACTGCAGTACCTACAGTCACTGGGTCCCATAGACACAAAAACTGGATCTTATAGTTAGAAACCACTTTTTATAGGTTTGCTAGACATTGCATGCATGTTGCAGAATTGTATTTAAAAGTAAAATTATTCTTTAAAGGATATCTAAACCCAAGAATCATGTTTTGCAACATACCGGTCCTAAGACGTGGTGGCTCCATTAGTGTTCATTTTTCAAGTTAGGGACATTTTCAGCAAGTACAGAAAATGCATGTAAATTATGCCAGAGATGCAGAAATGTATTTACCATAGGCAAATATAGGCTGATCATTTTGCAAGGGAATTTTCCCCCGAGTGAATGCGTTAAAAAACTTAATTTGCAAAATGATATCCAATTACATGCAAAAAAAACCCCAAACAGTATTTTTGCTTGCACATGATTGGATGACAGGAGTCAGCAAAGTTCTGGGGAAAATTCTCTTGCAATATGAACAGTCTATTTGCCTTTAGTAAATCAACCTCCGTGTCCATGTCACTTCTCCGAATTAAACTGAAATCACAAGTGTTACCTTCCTTCTAAGCTATCTTTTGTAAACTACACTCCCATGTAATGGAGATGGAGAAGTAGAAGTGTTTATAGTCCAAAACAGCAGAAAAGCCTAGTATTACACCATGGCCCTCCCCACAGAAGCAGTGAAGTGACCATAGCCACCCTGGAACATAAAGTGTGTTATTTGCAGGACCACCTGCAGGGAGAAAAAAAAAAAAAAAGGCCCAGTTACAGAAAATAAATTGCAGCCATCACATCTAAGGACTGTCAATCTACAATATTTCAAAAACTGTTTTGTGGATTTAGATACCCTTAAGTTTTCAACTATACATAGCTTTAAACCTCCCAACACATTTTCACTTTTTTTTTTTGAGCTGCAAAAAAAGAGACAGTGAAGCTTTTAGAAAATGTAAATTTTAATTTAATTTCCTAAAAATGAACACGAGTTATTTTTTTTTAATTAAAGAAAAGAGAAGTACTTTGTGTATTTATTATTAGCACACAGCAAATTAAGTACAGATTTTATCTGCAGATGATGAAATTGCCTCAGCAGTAATGAAGGCTTTTCATTCTTCCCACACATCTCCATATTTGTTCTTTTTTGCTGAAACACAGAAAATATCATTGATAAAACATTGATGAGGAAAATTATCTATCAACGCTCCTATCCAAACCCTGATCACTAAACCCCACCTGGTTCACAGAAAAGTGCTAAAAACATTTAGTCACCAGTCACAGTACTGTAATTTAAAATTGCGCGAATTGTGTGCAATTTCTGCGTGAGTTCTGAAGACTTTATTGTACTTGTGAAGATTTTCAAGGATTTTGTGCAGTTTGAAGTGCGATTTCCATTATATTATACGTATGTGAAATCGCAACAAAAAACTGCAGAAAAATTAATGCAAGAACTTCTTTAGAAATCACACTGCAGTAAATTGCAAATTTTAAGACACTGACATTCACATCTATTAGATGTGATATAAGGTGCAATTTTAAAATTCCCAAATCGCACCTGAAATCGCACTGGATGACCAGACACTAAGTCACCAGTCACACCACTGCGATTTAAAAATCGCATGATTTTTGTGCAATTTCAGCACGATTTCTGAAGACTATATTGCTACTTGTGAAGATTTTCAACGATTTCTTGAAACTTGCATTGCTATTTCCATTATATTGTACGTATGTGAAATCGCAACAAAACTACAAAAAAAGTCATGCAAGAACTACTTTAGAAATCACGCTGCAGCAAATCGCACACGTTAAGACAACAACATTCACATTCATTATGTGCGATTTCAATTCGCAAATTGCACCTGAAATTGTTCCGGTGTGGCCGGGCACCTAGTCCTTATGGACCACAGACATACCAATCCATTCACCCATGTCAGATGCACAGCTGTTCCATCAATGACAGTGTGTTCAAATCAATGACTAACAGGCAGCTGCACAGATATCAAAGCCTATACCGGAATGTACAGTGGGGAAAATAATGTTTTACCCTCTTACAAAGAAATGAAGAGTCTATAATTTTTTTTCATAAGTGTATTTTAAATGATAGAGACAGAATATCAACCAAAGATCCAGAAAAAACACATGATACAAATGTTATAAATTGAGTTGCAGTTCAGTGAGTAAAATAAGTATTTTATTCCCAAACAAAAACACAACTTGGTGGGAAAATCCTTGCTGGCAAGCAGAGGTAAGAGCGATCTTGATTGGTTACCAGTTTTGCACACCTCTCAGGAGGGATTTTGGTCCACTCTTCTTTTACAGATATTCTCTAAATCCTTAAGATTTCTTGGCTGTCACTTGGCAACTTGAAGTGTCAGCTCCCTCCATAAATTTCTTATAGGATCAAGTTCTGGAGACTAGCTAGGCCACTCCATAACCTTAATGTGCTTCTTCTTGAGATACTCCTTTGTTGCCTTGGCAGTATGTTTTGGGTCATTGTCATGCTGGAAGACCCATGCACAACCCATTTTCAGTGTTCTGGCTGAGGGAAAAGGGTTCTCTTCCAAGATTTTACAATACATGACCCCGTCCATTGGCCCCTCAATGCAGCAAAGTTGGCCTGTACCTTTAGAAGAGAAACAGCCCCAAAGCATAATGTTTCCACCTCTCTGCTTGACTGTAGGAATGGTGTTCTTGGGGTCATAGTCAGCATTATTCCTTCTCCAAACACAGCAAGGTAATTCCAAAAGAGCTCAGCATTTTCTCCCAAAGCTTCTCTGAATCATTTAGATGTTCGTTGACAAACTTCAGATGGGCCTGTACATGTGCCTTCTTGAGGAGGGGGACACTTGCAGGCGCTGCAGGATTTCAATCCATGGTGGCGTATGGTGCTACCAACAGTTTGTATGGGGACTGTAGTCCTAACTGCCTTGAGATCATTCACAAGCTCCTCCCATGTAGTTCTGAGCTAATCCATCACTTTTCTCATGATCATCCTTATCCCATGAGGCATAATCTTGCATGGAGCTCCAGACCGAGGGAGATTGATGGTTATTTTGTATTTCTTCCATTTGCGAATAATCACTCCAACAGTTGTCTCCTTCTCACCAAGCTTCTTCCTGATGGTCTTGCAGCCCATTCCAGCCTAGTGCAGGTCTACAATCTTGTCCCTGACGGCCTTTGACAGCTCTTTGGTCTTGCCCATGATGGTGAAGTTTGAATGAAAGAAGGAGATTCTGTGGACAGGTGTCTTTTATACACAAAACGAGTGTACCACATGAGTACATAGCCAGTCTATGGAAGCCAGAAATATTGTTGGTTGGTAGGGGATCAAATACTTATTTTACTCACTGAACTGCATCTTAATTTATAACATTTGTATTGTGTTTTTTTTCTAGATTTTTGGTTGATATTCTGTCTCTTATCATTTAAAATACACCTATGATGATAATTATAGACCCTTCATTTCTTTGTAAGCAGATAAACGTATAAAATCTGCAAGGGATCAATAATTATTTTTGCCACTGTACTTCCACGCCAGTCCGATGCATGGGTCAGGACTCAGTCTCTCTCTGTCTTGATCTGTGCATTGGACACAAAGGGATGTACATACCAAGATCCATGCAGCTGGTCGCTTATTATTGATTTGAAGAGGTGGTCAACACCGAACACCTATACATCCAACGTAGGTAAAGACGGCCATTCGTACAGGTGTACAGATCAGTACTCACATGTGAATGAGACCTTACAGGTATAACAGAACATCTACAGTCCCTGACATCTGAACAGAGATCCTTTGCCAAGCACAGGTGAGTTTTTCTGTCCCACAATCATACAAAATGGCAATGTGGTTACCCTACTCTTCAGTCTCAAATCTTAATATGCTGTAATGAATATATTCTTTACATAGTGAATGTGCATATTCTATTTAACTATCAAATTATGAGGAATCTACAGTGTATGGTTAAGTAGCTATATTCCAAGATGTAACAATTATCTAAAAGCATTTTTGTTGTGACAATAACATTTTCATACTGCTTCCCATTTCTCTATGACCATATTTCTTACACAGAGCTGTGACTCTTCCCTCTATTAGACTTGATGATACAGAATCGCTGAAACCATTTCCGAAATACAAAAATAGGCTCCAGAGAAAATTTCCTGAGCCAACATTGAGAAGCAAAGTAATGTACGACGACTATGTAGCACTACCAAGCATAAAATGCTCCCAGCGTATGTTTTATGTTGGCCACTCCTATTAATGTATATACAGTATGTATAAATGATAGACCTTAGCTGATCACAGCCTTATAGACTCCTTCAAAATGACAACCATCTGAATACCCATGGCCAAATGATCACCCTTAGCCGCCTTCTGCACTGAAGAGCCACTATGCACACCCTACTCCTAGGACAAAGTGTCACACATCTCTGGGACATTTTGGGTTTAATGGGCAGCACAGTAGCTTAGTGGGGAACACTTCAGCCTTGCAGCACTGGGGTCTTCAGTTCAAATCCTGGCCAGGAGTCTATCTGCATGGAGTTTGCATGTTTCCCTGTGCTTTGGTAGGTTTCCTCCCACACTCCATAGACATGCTGATAGATTAACTGGCTCCACAAAGCACAGCCAGTTGGATGATACCAATTACTTTATTACAATCATAGGCTGTAGCTTAGCTTCCACCCCTGCCCTCTCCTTCTCATAGTCTACTGCACAGGGGATTGCAAGCGGCTGATACCAAGTCAAATTCAGATATGTAAACTGGTTGCAAAAAAACAAACAAAAAAACACTTGGATAAAAAAAAAAAAAAAAATCACTGAATGATGTTTTGGGGTGCCCTTCACAATGAATTTCACTGTAATATACTGTTACCACATGCATTTTAGACATGCTTCTACCACATGCCACAACACACAAGTGGGAATGGGCTCTGACGATTTTGCACAATAGAGACATGGACGCTCTACGTGACAGCCATCTTGTTAGGCCTGAGCCATTGTGTCTCTTTTCTTCCCTCCTCCCTCTTGAAATGGAATTTGTGGCTGTAAGTTGTAACGGACTTCAAAAGGGCCTCTTATCTTAAATAAAACACAGATAGATGAAGCTCCAGCCTAAACCGCTAATTAGTATGGTGCAGGAGTTCTGCTTTGAAAACCACTTTCCTCTGCCCGATTGTAAAACAATAACTCTAGAATGCAGAGCATGCCATAAAACGTCCATTCCACATGTAACCATTTCACATACAATTCATAAAGTTCAGCAGGAACTGAGCACATTAATATTAGGTATATATTTGGATACGTCATTTTAATGCGAGTCAAACAAGGCCATGCATGACTATATTCGCACACAGGAGAGAGAAGAAAGCAGTCTCGACCCTCCTGGGTGACAAGGGTGCGCTGTGTTTGGTATCCCTGGATTTGAAATATAATTCTGAATATTAATCTGCCAGTTGCTAGGATACCACCTGCACATACTGGAAGTTATTAATATTAATATGAAACTGCAGTTGGGACTTGGTCATTAACTTGAGCGCAGCCTAGCACCCATCCCCAAACTGGATGATTGGTCATTTGTTCTCAGGCAACATCGCTTTAATATCATAGAAAAAGACTGAAAGGCCTGGAGAAGAGAGCTCAGCGTTTAACATCAATCAGGAAACATCTAATGGACTTGAGAGCGAAGGCAACCTTTTTGCTCGGACAATTGGACTCTGCTTAAACCAAGGACTTTGCAAGTATTTTGCCTTCTTAACTCCTCTCTTTTATTTCTCTGTTTTATTGCTCTCTTTATATCTTTGTAACATATTTTTCTAAATATTTTAATTGCACCATTTTTCCCTTTTTTAGTAATGAACCCTATTTTAAAAAAAAGTGTTGAAATTGTCTCTAAAGCTTTTAATGCAAACTAAAGAATCCCTGTCTCGAGTGCTACTGTATGTAATAATCCTCTGAACATACTTGTCTGTGGTGACAGTGTGTGTTACAGACACTTATGCTAATATCATAGTGTTATAGCTAGGATTTGTGAGTTTCCTCCTCTGTAAAAAGGTGGCTGTGGCAGTGTAAAGGGTTAATTGCATAATTAATCTAATCCAGTGACAATCACTCTCAGGCTGCTGGCACATAGAGTGTGGTCCCACGAGCTGCAAAATCTTTGTGCAGGGCGCAGCTGAGAGTGACATTGTTGCGCAAATGACAGTGCGGTGCGATATCGGCTGGTCCTTCGGTCACAAGTTGGTGAGAAGGGCAGAGGTTGGATTCCGCATTTCGTCACAGGCTGATAATGATTTGTTTAATGAATAATTAGCTGCATTCATGTGTCTGTTGTATCTGCCGGGAATTCTGCTTTAACTGTAGATCTTCATGGGAACACATTGATACATGGGTTTCCAGACATTTTTCACAGCACAATAGGAGATAGCCCATAGGAGGCAAGCATTAATCAGCTTTCATTGATCTGAATTAAATGCCTGAACACTAACTGGTTGGGTAGGAGAAAAGCAGGTTTTGTACACAGTGCTAACACAAGCCATAATGAGTTCTGAAAATTATTTTGCTAGGATAGAATAATAAATAGAAAACCTTCAATTGTCGGTGTTCTGCGCTGTATTGGCCTCTCTGGAGTTTGTGGTTTTAGTACATCATAGACACCCCTGTTTTTGTTCCTCAGCTCCTCGTAAGTCACAGATGGTGGTTTACCTTGTTTCTCCTCATAAAATTCAGGCCCTGCATACAATATTAAAACATGGAACATTCACTATAAAAAGGATTTCTACAGCATGTTTGCAGTACCATTTTCAGTAGTCTTACATAGGCATTGTATCCAAGCTATAGAGGACATTAAATATTCCAAAGGCTTATATATTTTAAGCCTAATATAACACTGTTCCCACACATGGTGGATCAGCAGAAGAGTACAGAAATTTTAGGTAGAAGAAGTCTCATTACCTTCACCTCCAATGAAAAAAGCCTTTCAAAATGAAGACCCAGGTCACTATCTCATATATACCAGCCAATTATTTCAGGATCGCAAATAACAATATTACCAGCAATGTTCTACTTTGAGAAACCGGTTTGTTTTCCCAGGAAGGACTATATGGAAGACATTTGATTAGGGCTGTGATTGTTTAGTATGCTTTATCCTGATTTTATGTTTTTATATTTTGAATGACTCCTATACCAGGACCTGTGTAGAAGTGATAAAATAAAATGGTACATGATCCTCCACAATCTTGGAAAGCTTTTTAATGTGTTAATGCTTTAAAATTGCCCACTAGAACGGAACCACTGCTTTAAATGAACTATATAGTGTATCGAAAGATACAGTAGGGATCTACCAATCTGATAGCAGGCATTTTAAACAAACCTTAGCATCATTTAGGAGGAAATAGTGTGGGGAAGGAGCAGACTAGCACCACCATAGCTGTAATACTCCAAATTGGCATTGTTACTAAACAATTTGAGTACACTGCTTCTGGTTAATTACTTTTTTCCCTCTCATTAACTAAATTTTAATGAATATGCTTAACAAAAATGTTCATGTACTCCTGACACCATACTGTAACTTGCAAATGGCTCTTTTGAAATACCTAAATTTATTAAAGTGTTACTAAACCCAAAATCAGTCTGTATATGCCGCCTGGCAGTACTAGGGTCGTTGGTTCGAATCCCAACCACGGCACCACCTGCCTGGAGTTTGCATGTTCTCCCTGTGCCTGCGTGGGTTTGCTCCGGGTACTCCCGTTTCCTCTCACACTCCAAAGACATGCTGGTAGGTGAATTGGCTCCTGTCTAAATTGGCCCTAGTACGTGTATGTATGGATGTGAGTTAGGGACCTTAGATTGTATGCCCCTTGAGGGTTAGGGACTGATGTGAATGTACAATATATATGTAAAGTGCTGCGTAAATTGACAGCGCTATATAAGTACCTGAAATAAAATAAAATAATAATATGCAAGTAAAGTACGCTTGTTATACTCACTGTGGATTTTAAGGGGTTATTCCTCTGCGTTGTATAAAAAGGATGTTTTATCCTGTCTTCTCGGATCCTCCCCTTCTTTTGCTGTCCCCACAATCTATCTGCCATAGTTAGAGCAGTGGCAAGTCTGCACATGCTCTGTTTGGTGTATATTGCTAGAGTTTTTTATTTTTGGTAGGGTGCATGTGATTGGCACAGGGCCAATCAGCCAATCCAGACAGAGGGTCAGGGGTTATGAAGCCCCATATGACAGAGGAAAATTAAAACACCTCCTACAAGATTAACTAGTGCTCACCTGGACACTGATAGAAGTCACAAGACTACTACATACTATATACTGTAAGAAAAGGTATTTAGCAGTTTAGATTTACTAAAATAATTGCATTTGCATGTTCTATGCACTGGGTGCAGGGTCCTGGGTTTAGTAACACTTTAAGAGCTGCATCTATGGATTAATGTTATTGCTTCACCTTAGTTACAGTTATGTACAGTATGCTGAATATGCAGTTTTTATACTTTTGCACACAGGGCAGGGTGTTCAAATATACAGTGGGGCAAAAAAGTATTTAGTCAGCCACCAATCGTGCAAGTTCTCCCACTTAAAAAGATGAGAGAGGCCTGTAATTGGCATCATAGGTAGACCTCAACTATGAGAGACAAAATGAGAAAAAAAATCCAGACAATCACATTGGCTGATTTGGAAAGAATTTATTTGCAAAGTATGGTGGAAAATAAGTATTTGGTCACCTACAAACAAGCAAGATTTCTGGCTCTCACAGACCTGTACTTTCTCCTTTAAGAGGCTCCTCTGTCCTGCACTCATTACCTGTATCAATGGCACCTGTTTGAACTTGTTATCAGTATAAAAGACACCTGTCCACAACCTCAAACAGTCACACTCCAAACTCCACTATGGTGAAGACCAAAGAGCTGTCGAAGGACACCAGAAACAAAATTGCAGACCTGCACCAGGCTGGGAAGACTGAATCTGCAATAGGCAAGTAGCTTGATGTGAACAAATCAACTGTGGGAGCAATAATTAGAAAATGGAAGACATACAAGACCACTGATAATCTCCCTCGATCTGGGGCTCCAAGCAAGATCTCACCCCGTAGGGTCAAAATGATCACAAGAACGGTGAGCAAAAATCCCAGGACCACACGGGGTGACCTAGTGAATGACCTGCAGAGAGCTGGGACCAACGTAACAAAGGCTACCATCAGTAACACACCATGCCGCCAGGGACTCAGATCCTGCAGTGCCAGACGTGTCCCCCTGCTTAAGCCAGTACATGTCCGGGCCCATCTGAAGTTTGCTAGAGAGCAATTGGATGATCCAGAAGAGAATTGGGAGAATGTCATATGGTCAGATGAAACCAAAATAGAACTGTTTGGTAGAAACACAACTCGTCGTGTTTGGAGGAGAGAGAATGCTGAGTTGCATCCAAAGAACACCATACCTACTGTGAAGCATGGAGGTGGCAACATCATGCTTTGGGGCTGTTTCTCCACAAAGGGACCAGGACGACTGATCCATGTACAGGACAGAATGAATGGGGCCATGTATCGTGAGATTTTGAGTGCAAACCTCCTTCCATCAGCAAGGGCATTGAAGATGAAACGTGGCTGGGTCTTCCAACATGACAATGATCCGAAACATACCGCCCGGGCAACGAAGGAGTGGCTTCATAAGAAGCACTTCAAGGTCCTGGAGTGGCCTACCCAGTCTCCAGATCTCAACCCCATAGAAAACCTTTGGAGGAAGTTGAAAGTCCGTGTTGCCCAGCGACAGCCCCAAAACATCGCTGCTCTAGAGGAGATCTGCATGAATGAATGGGCCAACATACCAGCAACAGTGTGTGCCAACCTTGTGAAGACTTACAGGAAACGTTTGACCTCTGTCATTGCCAACAAAGGATATATAACAAAGTATTGAGATGAACTTTTGATATTGACCAAATACTTATTTTCCACCATAATTTGCAAATAAATTCTTTCCAAATCAGCCAATGTGATGGTCTGGATTTTTTTTCTCATTTTATCTCTCATAGTTGAGGTCTACCTATGATGCCAATTACAGGCCTCTCTCATCTTTTTAAGTGGGAGAACTTGCACAATTGGTGGCTGACTAAATACTTTTTTGCCCCACTGTAGCTGTAGTTCTTTTTTACCCAAAGTCTTTTTTTTTAATAAAGAAAAAAAAACACATTCCTTTTTCCTGCAGTCTTCTAGTCAGTCCAGTGATGTTGCAGGAGAACCTTATCTTTATCAGCAATGGCAGCCATTCCTTCTGGACTATGCAGTGCTCAAGTAATGTGTGAACACTGCTTAGTCCTGAGTATGGTCAACCAAGTCTGAGTTATAATCACCCCTAAAAAAGGACTGTCAGTGACAGGCTGGACTGACAAGAAATGGGCAGAATTAATTGAGCCTCGTTCTGCCCAAAGAGGTGGCACTAGAGCAAGGAGGAACTGGGGACAGTACTGGAGCATGAAGAGGGGAAGTAAAGTCAAAGACATGCTAGCAGGTTAATTAGATCCTGTCTAAATTGTCCCTAGTATGTGTATGTATGAATGTGAGTTAGGGACCTTAGACTGTACACCCCTTGATGATTAGGGACTGATGTGAATGTACAATATATATGTAAAGCGCTGCGTAAATTGACGGCGCTATACAAGTACCTGAAATAAATAAAGCCTGGGTTCTTTTTAGAGACAGTAAAAATAAATAAATAAAAACTGTAAGATATACCTTAAAAGGGACTGTAAAGTCTCAAGGCTTTTTTTTTAACCTTCCATGCCTAGAGGTAAGAAACCTTGTGTGCAGCAGCAGTCCACCCCAATACCTACCTGAGCCCCATCTCAATCCAGCAATGTGCACTAGAGCCTCAGCTGTCCCAGGTCTCTCCCTCCTCCTTGGCTGAGAAAGCCATTAGCTCCCACTGTCAATCACAGCCAGGGAACCAATGAAAAGACAGCAGGGGGGGGGCCTGGGCCGAGATGCGTCTGTGTGTTAAAGGGAAACATGGAGCAGTGGCTTGGGTGCCCCCATAGCAAGTGGTTTGCTGTGGAGGAACTTGGCAGGAGGGAGGGGCCAGGAGCATCGACGGAGAACCAAGAAGTAGGAGCATCCGGTCTGGCCTGTGCAAAACCACTGCACTGCACTGGAGCAGGTGAGTATAACATGTTATTTTTAAAAAATGCCTTTACAATCACTTTAATAAAAGAGAATGTAATTACCTTGTGCAATGTTATCAGAGATCCCTGTGGGGGAAGATTCGCTCATGGAAGTACCAAATGGTACATCTACAGCACTGGATTCATACTGATTTGAATAAACACTGGAAGGAGATTCAGGCACAGGGGCTGAGGATCCATGGAGTGAGGATTGTTTGGTTGCAACATCATGGGAAAAACCTGAGCTATGCACATTTCTGAAAGCAAAAAAAAAAAAAAAAAAAAAAAAACAAAACACAAAATGTAAGGTCAAAATGCAAAACACTTTACAGACTAGGCTGCTACTTGGGGCACCAAACATTTTACCATACAGATTACACCTACTACATGTTATAATAAAATAAACTTGGCACATACCAAGGAAACTCAGAGTAAGCATACAATGGAAAAAAATAGGATATCAAACATACAGTACAGGACTCAGACAAACTTTGCTTTTACAATTAATTTTATTATAGACAGCACAGCAAGAAAGAAACAGTGAGAGACAAGCTCATTGACACAAAAAAGTAAGGTGTACAATTCTGTTAGTGAAGGACATAACAAATGCACTGAAATATTAACATGGAGAGAAACGGAGTACAAAAACACAATCTATAAAAGGATGGAATGAAATAAATTGCGTTAACAGCAAACAAGTAGTGACCAATGAACTAGCGGGCAAAGGCCAAGGATAGTCACTAAAGTCGCATACAGATGATAGGAAAAGCGGAGCATGAAGTCTCTCTGGACACACATCGGAGCTCTACACCAAAGGACTCTCAAGAAAGTCCGAACGGTGTATAAAACAGGCATGATTCTCTAGGGGCATCACAATCAGCGCATGTACCATAAAAACTGACAAACAAAAGAAAGAAAGGGAAAGAAAAGAGAAAAGCGGAGAAAGGAGAAACAAGAATAGTAAAGACAATAAAACGGGCTCCACGGGATCGCGCCAGGAGAGTCTTATAATGACAGGAGGGTGTGGTCAAATCTACACGGTTGAGCCACTTCAATCCAGGGACGCCAGATCTGCAGAAACTTAAGTGTGGATGTCTAACAGCATAGCCGTTAGCTTCTCATTAACCACTATAAAATTCATCTGATTCTTAACGGCTTCAAAGCTAAGAAAGGGGGTTTTCCAAGCTCTCGCGATCATCAATTTGGTAGCCATAAATAGATGCGATGCTAACTGCCACTCAGGACGGAGTAGGCCTACTAGTGGTTTAAATAATAGTGCCTCATATCGGTTACGCTTAATATCGGTGTGCAGCATAGTGCAGAGAAGGGCATAGACCCTAATCTATAGTCTGCATACCTTGGGGCAAGTCCACCAAATATGGGCCATGGTACCCATTTGTTGACAACCCCAAAAGCAAGTCGGAGAATATGAGGGAATAAAACGAGCCAGTCAGCAGGCGTATAATACCATCTAGAAAAAGGACCTTATAGGCATTTTCTAGTACAATAACATTTCTTGAGCATTTAGACAATGCTTGAGTCATGATCCGCCAGTCTTGCTGATCTAGACAACCCCCGAGTTCCGAATGCCAATGCGGATAAGAGCAAACCAGGGTTCTCCTATAAGAAATTACAACGGAGATCAAGCCTGGCACATGAGGCCTGTGCCTGCAAAGACTTTCTAAGGGGGTCAGCCTATAGGGGCCCGAATGGGCTTGTAATAATGTAGTAAGAAAGTGACGGAGTTGGAGGTAGCTAAAATGTTCCCTCAACGGGATATCATGAGAAGAACGCAAAGTCTCAAAAGTGAGTATCCGGGTAGGAGAGAGCAAGGAGTGTACATCATTGAAGCCATGGGCTGGCCACCATGCAAACTGCCCAGGATTGTCAAGGCCCGGGGGAAACAATGGGTTGTGGAATAGGTGCATCAAGGGTAAGTGAGCAGATATAAGACCAGCAGAATATTTAATGGAGTCCCAAAGTCAAAGCATATGTGTTAATGTCGGAAAAAAAGATGAAGGGCGATGAACAGGGGGGAGCCACAGCAAAAAAGAAAGTGGCATCGGGTGGGAGTCCATCAGATCCACTGTGGCCCACAGGGGAATATTGTGAGACGCATGAAGATGGGCGAGTGGAGCTATATTCGACGCTAAATAGTATGCATGAAGATTCGGAACAGAAAATCCACCTTCGTTCCTATGGGCAAATGAAATTATTTTATTAATTCTAGGGCGTGAGGAGCCCCAGATGAAACACAGAAGCTTCCGTTGATGAATGCGTAAGATATGCAAAGGTACAGTGATCGGTAAAACCCGAAACACAATTTTGGGAGATAAGTCATACGGATCGCATTAATTCTACCAAACCACGAAAGCGGAAGATGAGCCCAAGAAGACAACATTTCCGTCAAATCCTTAAAGACAGAGGGGAAATTAGCCTGATACAGTCCTTCGTAAAATGGGGTGATCTTAATCCCCAGGTATGGCAAGACCGAAAACCACTGAAAAGAAAACGATTGTTTCAGTGTTGCCAGCAGCATGTGGGAAAGGGTAATAGACATGGCTTTAGATCTAGCGGGATTGACAGAGGCCTGAAAGAGCAGCAAAGGAGTCCAGAACCGCCAGTAGGTTGGGCAGAGTAACCCCCAGATTAGTAACAGACAGCAATATATCGTCTGCAAACAACTACAGCTTATGCTGGGAACTGGCTATATACAAGCCCCTTAATATCAAGATGCACATGGATAGCTACTGCTAGGGGCTCCAAAGCCAAGATAAATAATATGGGAGAGAGCGGGCAGCCCTGTCTAGTTCCTCTACTAATCGGGAACGTCAAGGACTCAAAACCATAGTATTTAAAGTTTTGCTTGGGGGCACGTATATAGCGACGAAATCCAAGAAGGGACCAAAATGGTGAAAGACCGACATGAGGTAAGGCCAGGATAAGGTGTCGAAGGCCTTATTAACATCTAGGGATAAGAGCATCACTTCAATTTTGCGAGTGTGAGCCTGGTGTTGTAACTATTCGTCTGATGGTGTCCCCTGCTTGCCTATGGGGGACAAAGCCCACCTGGTCTTTTTTGATTAGATGAGAAAGGAAAGAGTTCAAAACGGGTAGCTCAAATATGTGTAAGCATTTTCAAATCGACGGTAATAAGAGAGATTGGTCTACAATTCGCCCAAGAAGAATGGTCCTGATCCGGTTTCGGAATCATAACCAAATTGTCAGTCAGCAAGTCGGGGAAAAGGATGAACCTCCTTTCACCGCATTAAACATGGCTGCGAGGTGAGACACCAGAACATCAGCCAGTTTTTTATAGTACAAGGCGGTGCGGCCATCAGGTCCTGAATGTTTGCTAGCATTCAAATTAGGCAAACTTTTCATAGACCCTGTGTTAAAGGCTCATACCTTCAGGTAACTGGACACTGGCAAAGTCATCCCCCATAACCCTGCCCCATTCTGTGAGTCCTGTTTGCCACTGTCCTAATGTGGTGAACCCACTCTTAGCTTAGAATCAACTCTTCAACCATCCCAAGCATGGTCTTCTTGTTACAAAAAAAGCAGTGCATCTGGATTGGAGCAATCTTTGCACTTACTGTGCATGTAGCCCTTCACTACTTTCTTCCATCAAATCAACCAAAAACTGCTCAATACAGTCAAATTTACATAAGGCCCTGAACCATCCCATGTCCCAGGGAGTAGTTCTGCCAGTACCCCCTCAAAACAGGTTCAAAGGTTTCTATTCAAACCTGTTCATGGTACCAGAGCCCAATGGGGGTATTCATCCTATTCTGGACTTAAAATCCCTCAATATTTTCAAATTCCCAAATTTTGCATGTAATCTGCAAGGTTGGTTATTGCCATTTTGAAACAGGGGAATACCTGGCATTTGTAGACATCAATATGTCTATCTTCATATCCCCATTTATCCACCTCATCAGTGGTTTCTACACTTTGCAGTAGGAGACAATCAATTCTAATTTGTCAAACTGCCTTTTGGCCTATCCTCTGCTCCCAAATTATTCCTAAAGGTCCTGTCACCTCTTCTCACCCTTTTAAAAATTTGGGCATCCAGGTCACAGTTCATCTAAATAATCATCTCTTAAAAAGGACTCATCTCCCTTTCACCTTTCTGCAAATGTCCACAGGACAATTCAGTCGCTTCATGCCTTTGGCTAGATGTCAAATTTTCAAAAATCTGCCCTCCAACAATCTTTTTCCCATGGAATACTTGGATCTGGTCCTAGACACGTCCTAAGCAAAGGTATTCCTTCCAGAGAAGAAAATTGCCTCTCTCAGATCCCATTACTTGAGAACTGAAGTCAAAGAGACACTTAACAATGACAGTCTCTTTGAGAGTTCTAGGCCTCAAGGTAGCCTTCTTCGAGGCTATATCGCTCGCCCAATTTCATTCAAGATCTCTCCAACATGAGATCTGGGACCTGGTACAAACATGCTTCTTCTCTCAACCTACTGATGCTCCTGTCCAACCAAGCAAGGAATTACCTAACTTGGTGGATCTCCAGTCCAGCCTTATATATAGGGAAGTCTTTCACTGGAAAGTGATAACAGATGTTAAATCGGCCATAGGCAGTTTGAATCTCAGCCGCTTCAGCAGGAACCAGTCGAGATTAGATCCATGTAGGGGCAGGCTGAATGTACCCAAGTGATCGATCAGCTGGTATAGCCGCCAGCAATAATCACGGTCTTCTCCTGGTAAGTGTGTGTGTGTGTGGGGGGGGGGGCAGGGGGAGAAACTGCTGGGAGAACACAGTGCCTTGGCGGGAGGGATTCCCCCGTCAACACTATCTGTTGGTTGCAGAAAATAAATTTGCTCGGTGTATGGCCTGCCCTAGGCATTCAGGAGATGGAGGAGTGTTCCAGTTCCTCATGGTCCAGGGAATATGGTCACCTGTGGAAGTTAACCTCCCCATTAACATCTTGGAGCTCAGAACAATAAGGATGGCTCTACAATACTGCACCCTTCTACAGACTCCAGTTGAGAGTGCAGTCAAACAATGCCATGGCTATGACCTACCTCAACCATCAAAGGGGCACCAGGAGTCATGCAGCCTTGCAGAAAGCATACCAGATAATCTCATGGATGGAGACTCACTGTCCAGCCATCTCTGCAGTTCACTTTCCAGGAGTTGATAACTGGAAAAATGTTTACCTCAGCGCTTTAGCACTAGTTTTGGATGCATTGATAATTCCCGGTCTAAGTTCAGGCTAATCTAAGTCTTCCCCTAGTGTGAATTCTACTTCATCTGTTCAAAAAGATATAGCGAGAGAAGAAAATGGTGATGTGCATTTCATCAAATTGGCCCAGAAGAACCTGGTACACAGTTACGAGCTCGGACATCTGGGAGAAGGCCACTGGCCTGTTTCCAACACTGGCCTGTTATCTTGGGACCCTCTATTCCAGGGCTTGAAATTTCCGCTCGCTTGCTAAATGCGAGGGGAAATCCCTTTGTGGCGAGCACAGATGGAGCGGATGGCTTGCAATGTGATCCCCAGGCCCCGGGGTTTGATTTGCGTTCCACTTGCGCTCCAAGCCTTGTTGTGAAGCCGACATCCGGTTTCTGACTTCCGGTTAATTCTCCGCCGCGGGGGACACAAGGAGAGGCCCGCTCTCCACCACCTTGGGGATACGAGGCCCGCTCTGCACCGCCTTGGGGGACACGAGGAGAGGCCCGCTCTGCATTACCTTGGGGGACACGAGGAGAGGCCCGCTCTGCACCGCCTTGGGGGACACGTGAAGGAGAGACCCGCCAACGGTGCACATCCCTACACCCACCAGCTTAAGGTAAATTACATTTTTTGTGCTGCGCTCTAGGCACTTTTTCTTATGATATACCTCTGTAAACTAAACTTCCATCTTTTAAAAGAGACTTTAGTTACTAAAGTCTCTTTTTAAAGATGCAGGAGATAAACAAAAAAATACAAAATGTTTACTACAGATTTAAAGCTGTAAAACTTGATATTTTGATTGCATCCTATTGCTATTAAGCTATTGCTGTTATGTTTAAATTGACATAATAAAGCTATGTTATAATTGCAGTCTTTATATTTTGGATTCTTTATTCTAAAGAAAAATGTAATTTCATAAGCTTTAAGGGGGGCGTGGTTGGGGGACAGGCCGGGGGTGGGGTTGGAGGCGAACCTGGGCAAGGTTGGGTGGGGCAACTGGTGGAGAGTAAGGTTTGTGCCTGGCTAGTAGGTCTAGACTCAAAATTTTAAGCCCTGCTCTATTCCATCCTGCTTCTCAGTCTCTGATGGCATGACTTTTGAAGATAGAGTCTTATGAGACAGGAGGTTTCAGCTTTGTCCATTCTTTTAAAAAAAAAACCTCTGGCTTTGCTCTCCCTTGTCAAAAACAGTACTGTCTGTGATACTTTTTTTTTTAATTTGCACTAACATACATTTTTCAGGACAAGCTTTTGGGGTATGTCCCCTTTTCAAGGTCCAAGCAGTACCACTTCAGAAAGTTTTAGGAGAATGTTAAAAGACAAAACAAAATCTCTGAGGGAAAAAAAAAAAGCAGAAAAAACACAAATGTACACAGCAATGGTTATAAAATTAGGATTAGACTAAAGATAAGACAGAGCAAAAGCAAAGACAATATGGTTTACAATCACCCCCCCTTGTCAAAACCTTTGTTTTTCAAGGTATATCTTGCATCAAGCCCCCTCTTGTAGCACCCTGTGTTTCCTTGGTTCTCTCTGACCTTCAAAACACACCCTTTGAAACCATCAGGGATATCCCATTAGATGACCTCTCCTACAAAGTGGCCTTTTTTGGTCGCTATCACATCTGGCAGATGGGTCAAGTTGGGGGCTCTCTTTTGTGAGGAGCCATTCCTCATCCATCAAAGCGACAAGGCAGTCCAACACCAAAGACCATATTTTCTTCCTAAAGGTGTTTACCGTGTTACACCTAAATGAAGAGATAGTCCTACCATCTTTATGCCCTGTTCCAAAGCATCAAATGAAAAAGGGACACCCTGCTTCTAAATCCACTATTGCCCAATGGATAGGAAATCTGATTATTAGAGCTTACAGTCTCAAGGACAAATCTCCTTCTGTGCTTTTACAAGCTCATTCTATCACATCGGTGGGCATTTCTGGTGCATTCCTGCACCTGGCTCTGTACCCAGATGTGTAAGGCCACCACCTGGGCATTTGTTAAAACCTTTTTAAAATTCTACCAGTTGCCGGTCTAATCTTCTATGGATGCAGCTTTTGGCTGCAGGGTTCTTGCTGCAGCATTCTGAAGTTGGGTCTTTTGACCTTTATTGTTGGACCTGTTAGCACACTTTTTTGCCTACCCTACTCATTCATTGCTTGGGGGCAATCCCAGGGTCTACAAAAACTTTGCCTTTGTCCTGTACTGCAGAATTAAGATAAGAGGAATTTCGACTTACTTGTAAATTCCACATCTTGGCGTACAGTACAGGACACAGGATACCTTTCCCTTCCATTCCTTGGCTACTCTGCATTGCTTGCTAAAAAAAAAACTGAGGACTGACAGAGTGAGGTAGGGTTATGGAGAGGTGCCCAGGGAGATTGTACTCAAAATCTTTGCTAGTGTCTAGTTACCTGAAAGTACAAGCCTATATCCCAGGTTCTATGAATACTTTGCCTGTGTCCTGTACTGTACTCCAATATGAAATTTACAGGCCAGTCAAAATTCCTCTTGACTTACTACTAAAATATCTTTCCTGTAGTACAATACAGGATTCCGGTTCATTAAATCATTACAAATGGGTTATATGCCACTACTTTCAGGTGATTAGACACTGGAAAAAGCAGGCTGCATAGAAATCCCCATATATACCCTCTCCCATTCTCAGCTAGATTCAGTTTTGTAACAAGCAATAGAGTGGTCATAAGGACATAGGGGAGAGCCCTATACTGTACTCCAGGAAAGAAACTTTACTGGCAAATGAAAAATCCTACCTTCGTGCTCATACAATACAGGACACAGGCTTCTTTTAATCATTGTAACTGGGATGTCCCAAAGCAGTACAACCGAGGTATGGGCAGCACAGCAAACAATGTCAACAAAACAACAAAATAAGACTCAGAGAGCAGCTTGTAGCACTTTAGGCTTGAAACTGGCATCAGAGGAGTTCCCATTTAGTTTGGGAACGGTGAAGAGGTATGAGCTAAAACCCTGAAAGCATTTTACTGTTGGTATAAGGGCATGACCCCTTAAAAAGCTGTTCAATAGCAGAAAGCAGATCTGTCCACTGGATCAGCTTTTCAAGTTAGAAACCATCAAGCAGGCAAGAGGTGGAATGCAAGAGAGTTTGTAGCCCCAGGAAACAACAGTCTGCACCCAGGTATCTGAGAATTTCTGGCACTAGAAGGCACAGAAGGCCAATAGACTTCTTTCTACTTGAGAGGTAGGGGCACCCTATCGCTCACGTTTTGGCTGATTTGGAAGGCCATGCCTGCTTGCAAATGCATGATCCTGTCTTAACATTGGAACACAGAAAGGGATGAAAGGAACCCTTCCTAACCTCAGGAGCAGAAGACTTGCTAACATGGGCAAAGGAGAGTACACTTACCACTTACAACTATCCATCATGGGGGCACCTTCTGAATCTGGTTAAGGTAAAAAACGACCAGATCTAGCAAAAGATTTGCCCATTTCTTATGGAAATTTCCTCAATAGGATACTGTTGGGCAAACCATTTTGAGTGAGGCCAGTCTCTATATAGGCTCAACCAGCACATGAATTGGAAACTTCTTGCTTGTGCAGGAACTCTGCAAACTTTTGGGCCCCCATAATAGAATTTTTTGGGCAAGCAGACTCAAGTTGGCTCAACGCCAAACAAGAGCTTACAACTTTAATACCCATAGCAATAGTTTCCTTGAGTTTTGGCAAGATCCTGATTAATGTCATTCTGATCAGATGTCTCAGATGTCTTCCTCAGCTGATGCTTCCTCCTCTGGCAGTGTCTGGATTCGAGCACAGACATATCTTATTTCCTTTGCAGTATAAGTCAGTGACCAGATCTGAGCTCTCCTACAATGGTGTCTTAATTGCCCTATATTGGCACTATATTCACTTAAGTATAAAATAAGCAGGAGCGTGGCCTAGTGCGACATGGAGTAGGTCTTGAGTAAGCAGAGCTCCGCCGAAGATTTATCGTTTCAGCTATCCTGTGCATCACACAGCAGCCTTCCTTATTATATCTTTAATTTAATTTTATTTTATAAAATGCATAAAACAACCATATATCTTTTATCACATCATAAATATCCACATTAAACCCCGTTCCTATCCCCCCTAGACCCTCTCCTCCCTATTCCTGTCCAATTGAATTTTATCATCTCTTTTCCTTTCCTGTTTATCTACCATATTTATGAACTTATTTTCTTAATTCTCCAACTCTACTACCAGGGCCCCCCTCACTTTTTTATATTTTTCAGACGTTTTAAGTTCATACCACCTACTCCATTCTTTTCTAAGTTCTTCCATTTTATCTTCCTCTATATGGCATAATTCCTCCATCCTATTAACAGTCAATTCTATCTATCCAATCCTTCATTGTTGGAGGGTCCTGGGCCTGCCAAATCTTAGGAATCAAACTCTTTGCCGCACTAATCAGATGGTATCATATACTATTTTTATATTGCTTCACTGACATCTGTCTTATAAAAAAAAAAAGACACACCCACAGGTCTTTCTGAATAGACATCTCCCAGATCTCCTTTATATACTGGATTATTTCTTGCCAGAACACCTGTATTTTTGGGCAATCCCACCATATGTGGCCCATTGTTCCTACTTCCCCTCCAACACAATGGTCATATTTATCCTCGTTGTCTGTGTGCCACACTCGGTGTACAGTACCATATAGACAAACATTTATAATTAATTTCAACTGTGTTCACATTCACTACACCGTGCATTAACCTAAACTTTTTAGTCTTCTCTTGATCATCTATTTTTGGACCCAATTCTTTTTCCCATTTATCCAGGAACGACGGAGGTTCAGCTCCCATCAAGTCACTTAGGATCTTATAAATCCTAGAGGTTATATGTTTACATGCTATCTTAGAGCTCAACATTTTTCAAAAGGAAGCATATCCTCCACCGTCCTCAATGGTTGGGGGAGCATTGAGACAAAAATGTCCTAATTGACAATATCTCAATTCATCTAACACTAAAAATAAATCCTTTTGACTCCTCAATTCATAAAAAGTGCATAACTTTCCTCTATCCACTATATCTTCCAAACGTGCATTTCTATCTTTAAACCATTTCCCCGAAACATTCCCTCTCCCTGGGGGAAAGAAATCTGTGTCCACCAATGGCAACAGTAGTGAGTTATACTTCCAGCCCATAGACTTGTGCAAACCATCCCAAATTCTCAAAAAACCTCCCGTGTCAATGTACTACTATTTGCATCTAAACCCTGAAACTTAGATGGGATCCATATGATCCTCTCTAATTGTGTATTGCTTAATATACCTTCCATTTTAACCCAACTTTTAGGTGAGTTATGTGTCCAGTCAACCACCATTGATAATAACACCGACATATAATACTTCCTCATATTTGGCAGATGTAATCCACCTCCTTGTTACAGCATAAGGTTTCATACCCAATTCTTGGTTTCTTATTAGCCTATATAAACCTCAATATCAATTTTCCTATTATCCTAAAGAAGGATCCGGGTAGATTTATTGGAAGCATTTGAAATTTATACATAATTTTTGGGACTATTACCATCTTAACAGATTAATACGTCCAATCCATGAGGCCCACCCCCCTGAGAGTCTTCTCAACTCATCTTTGATTTAATTTATTAATGGGATATAGTTGATTTGGTAGAGGTCCTTTATAATCGGGAGTTAACTTTATTCCCAAATAACCTAATTCCCTTTCCCACCAAATAACCAGATTTTGTAGGGTTTATCTTTAGATTTGATAACTCTCCATAATGTTTTAATAGCCCCATTAAATTAGGCAGTGTTAGTCTAGGATTTACGATCTAAAACAGCATATCGTCCACGTACGCTGCTACCTTATGTTCCACCCCTATCTTTATTCCTGTAATATCTATATTCTTTCTAACCAACGCCAGAAGTGGTTCCAGGGATAGTACAAATAGTAACGGGGATAGTGGACAACCCTGCCTGGTTCCCCTATACAATCTAAAGGTTCCAGACAGGGACCCATTAATCTTCACGGCTGCTTAAGGGCCATTATAGAGCTCTTTTATCTACTTCAACATTTTTTTCCCTTATTCCCACTCCCTCCAATGTATTTATCATGAACCCCCAATCTACCCAATCAAAGGCTTTTTCTGCGTCTATAGAATTGTCGGCTGCCTACCTCTTTTTGCATTTTGCAGAAGGAGCAGTGTTCTTAAACCGTTATCTCTTCCTGGGATAAATCCTACCTGATCTAAAACGTATCCATTCCGGCATAAATCCTTTCAACCGGGTAGCTAATACTTTTGCGAACAATTTAGTATCAGTATTTAGTAATGATATGGTTCTATAACTAGCACATTGTAAACTATCTTTCCCTTCTTTAAGAATTGCTATATGTGCATGCAATAACTCTTCTCTCATTTCCGTACCCTCTCCTAGCGTGTTCATATACAGTATCTACAAAGTTTAGGGACCAATAACACTTTGAATTATTTATAATACCCCACCGTAGAAGCATCAGGGCCAGGGCTCTGTTCTCCCACCGTACTCTTCAGTGCCAACCTGATTTTGTACTGGGAAATAACTTGTTCTAAAGATATTAATTTATCTTCTGCAATTTTTGGTAAATCTGCTGCCATTAAAAATTCTTGCCTTCTCCTCCTCTTCTCTTCCTCTGTTACTTTTGGATTTGTAGGGTTAACCTTGTACAGCCTGCTGTAAACCTTTTGAAACATATCGGCAATACCAGTGGTGGAGTAAACCAGTTCCCCATTTTCATCTCTAATTTTTTCTATATAATTTTCTGATTTATTTTCCTTCAGTCTCTTCATCATAAACTTCCCTGGTCTATTCCCCCACTAGTATCTCTCCTCTTTTGATACTCTATTGAAATTTTTCCTTGTTTCCTGTTCTAATAGGTCCTTCAATTCTTCTCTTTTAAGGATAATCTTCCTATACAAATCTGCATCTTGCTTTTATGTACCTGTTCTAATTTATGTAATTCTTCAGTAAGCTCTTAATTTCTTCTCTCGATCTCGCTTTCTTTTTTGATCTTGCTGCAATCAAAATGCCTTATGTGCTTCCCATATAGTCGCCACCGATAATTCCTCTGTTTCATTCACAGCAACAAAATTGCTCTAGATCTTCCTTTAACCCAGTGTTTCTCAACTCCAGTCCTCATGGACCCCCAACAGGTCATGTTTTCAGGATTTCCATTATTTTGCACAGGTGATTTGATCAGTTTCACTGCCTTAGTAATTACCACAGCTGTTTCATCTGAGGGAAATCCTGAAAACATGACCTGTTGGGGGTCCATGAGGACTGGAGTTGAGAAACACTGCTTTAACCTTTCCTCTATATCGGGATCTTGTATAAGTGTCTCATTTAATCTCCACATAGCCCTCTTATTTCCTTCCTCTCCCATTCGCAGTCTCACCTTGACAGGGGCATGATCCGATATGGTCATAACCTATTAGATTTAACCATGGATTCCAGCTGTCTGTGCTCTATTAATACATAGTCCAATCGTGAGTACGATCTGTGCGCAGAGGAGAAGGTGGTATAATCCCTTTCTCTGGGATGTTTTACTCTCCAAGTGTCTATTAGTTGATTTTGATGGAACCCCCTTTTCAATCTTCTTAGTTTTTTTCCTCCCTCCTTCTGCGCACCCAAAGACGCATCCATCCAAGGATCCAAACAGCAATTAAAGTCTCCTGCCACGATCCGACTGCCTAGCTTAAATTCCTTAATTTTCTCCAACAATTCTAGGAGGAAATCCTCTGGATTTTTATTTGGGCAATAAATGTTTACCAATGTATATTTATGTCCCTGCATTTTCCTTGTTAAACCTAAATATCGACCCTCTGGGTCCTCCAATTTTCTCTCAACCTCAAAATTTAGATTTTTAGCGAATCCTATTGCAACTCCTTTGGCCTTCTTTATTGGTGAATCCGCGTAATACCAGGTTGGATGGTACTTCAAATATAGCTACACATTTGTATCATAAGAGAGATGGGTCTCTTGTAAGAAAACCACCTCCATAGAATGTTGATGTACTCCCCCAAGTATCTTGTGCCTTTTAGTCCGAGAGTTTAAACCTTTCACATTATAAGTCATAATATTAATCAAACTCATATCTTATAACTATTTCTCTTATTTACAATTCCATTTACAGGTAGGGAAACAAACTATTCGACTCATGGACAACAACCTTACCCCATATTCCCCCACCACCCCGCTACCTTCCTCATCCCTCCTCCCATCCCACCCCACCCCATCCATAAAAACCACCTGGCCTATATATAGCCCTAAAATCTGACATGGGACCCCCCCCCACTAGAGATTCCTATTATGGGATATGACTTTGAATATGCACACCGTTCTTGGTCCCCTGTTCTCATTATAAAGGCTTCCCTTTTTCAATGAGAAAGTAAATGGGGATGGGCCAAGAGAGAAAGAAAGAAAGGAGAGAAAAAAAAGGTAAGAAGTGGAAAACCACTAATTAAGCTCCTTTTCCCTCTCCTCCCTCATCCCCCGACCCACCTCCAACTACTTTCCTCTTCTATTAACCTGCTGCCATTTCTCACTTCTTAACTCCGTCCTCTCCTTGGATCCCTCTGGCCCACTATATCAACACTCTGCAGTTCAAATTTTTCACAGAAGTCTCTTAATTCCTCCAGGAACTTCAATCTTGCCGACTTCCCATCTTTCCATCCGATCAGACATGCCAGGAACCCCCAGTTATATCATACTCCTTTTTCTCTCATCTGATCTAATAAAGGTTTCAGTACTCTTCTTCTAGATAGTCTCAGAAGCAATATCTGCAAAAATCTGTACGTTAGTTTCTCCAAATTTTATTTCAGGAGTCTCATGCAATTTTTTCCATATTCTCTCTCAGTCCTTGTAGTTATAGAAGCGGACAATCACGTCTCTTGGAAATTCTGATGTGATTCCTGGTTGGCATCTAATTCTGTGCACTCTCTCAATGTTTAGAGGATCTGTGTGTGATCTATGTAACAGGGGGTTAAATACAATCTTCATTTTTTCCCACAAGCCCTCTTCTCTTGTATCCTCTGGTAGGCCCCGGGTCCTCAGGTTATTTCTCCTCTCTCTATTTTCTTGGTCCTCTAATTTATATTACAATTTCCTCCGTTCCTTTTTCATCTCATCAATGCGTATTTCCAATTAAACAATATGCTGAGCCTGGGCCTCCATTTTCCCTTCTACTTTTTCAATTCTTGATAACATTCGACCTAAGTCTTTATGAATCACTGCCATTTCATTTTTTATGGAGCATTCCAGTTTTGCAAACATTTCCGCCAGCTAGTTTTTAGTAGGCATTTGAGATAATGTTCCCTGTTGATCCACCACATTTTGTTCTAACATACTTTCATTGTTTATGGATTCATTAGGCAGATTTCCCTCTCGAGTTCCAAATTACAATCTGGATTGCTCCCCATCCGACTTTCTATTTCTTTCCTTTTGATTCTCAGGTCCTTGTTTCTCAGGACTTTTTTCTTGTATTGGCCTATATTTCTTAATTGTACTCATATTTGCGTTCGACTGAGGGGTCTTTACCGCTCCTCCCTTTATTAGTTCTGCTCATGTTAATTGAACTTATCCACTCAAGTACAAACAAGAAAAGGAAATATCACTTATGTGTAAGACCCCTCCTCATAGTTGGTCATTATCATATATACAGTTCTGGATACTTTTGTGCAGATATGTGGTATTATCACCTTCCTTTAGGTGCACTTTCCTTGCCCTTCTGAGACCACCTAGCGCCTTCTTCCTCTACCCGTCCAGACCCCTTTCACAGATGTTAAAATGTCCTGTAAAAGCGATAAAACAAATATTGATATATATTTAGCCTTTGTCCACAGCAACTCACCATGTCCCTCCAATCACAGCTCTCCGGTTCCCTGTGAGGTGGCTTGGGTGGGAGGTCATTCAATTCAACAAATCCCGAAATCCTGTATTGGCGGCGGGTGTCTCTGGATCACAACTCATAAGATGATAGTCAACCTGTAATCCCTTCAGAGTCCCTCCAGAATTTATCCATTATCTTCCAGGAGCTCCAGGGATCACGGTGCCAGGCTGTGCTGTGCAGTACTGTGCAGAGCTACTTCTCCAGGATCAAGGTACTGGGCTGTGCAGTACTGTGCAGAGCTACTCCTCCAGGATCAAGGTGCTGGGCTGTGCCGTGCAGTACTGTGCAGAGCTACTCCTCCAGGATCAAGGTGCAGGGCTGTGCCGTGCAGTACTGTGCAGAGCTACTCCTCCAGGATCAAGGTGATGGGCTGTGCCGTGCAGTACTGTGTAGAGCTACTACTCCAGGATCAAGGTGCTGGGCTGTGCCGTGCAGTACTGTGCAGAGCTACTCCTCCAGGACCAAGGTGCCAGGCTATGCCATGCAGTACTGTGCACAGCTACTGCTCCAGGGATCAAGGTGCCGGGCTGTGCAGTACTGTACAGTGCTACTCCTCCAGGATCAAGATGCTGGGCTGTGCAGAACTGTGCAGAGCTACTCCTCCAGGGATCTCATCCACACAGGCACTCTTTGCATATCCTTAACCTGGAGAGCTCGACAGCTTTTCTCCACTGCAGAAAGCCCGGCTTCCTGTTCCCTCCACTGCTGGCAGATGTCCCCGGGATCCACCACCACCTTGGTACCTCTCTTCCTCCTTCCACTCTTCCTCCTTCCGACCACTGCTTCAGCGTGGAAAGAGAGCCAGTCCTCTCCCATCCACCTGGCGCCAGGTAAGAGGGCAACCCGGATGGGATGATAGTAGGATGTCAGTACAGTATCCACCCATTGGTCTATTAGCATCTCCACTGCTGGCATCCGGAGCTACTCTGCCTCACGGCGCCATGTTCAGGCCCCTCCCACAGTCACACACAGCAGCCTTCCTGACCAGATTTATCACTGAAGGGTCAACCTAATAGCACGAATCATGTCTCCCCCTTGGAAAACAGCAGATGCCTGTGTTAAGCTGGACAAATACAGACATAAAGAACAGGATGCGTCAGGGGAGGATAGCGGCTCCTCTACTGCTCTGGAATCCACATCAGCAGAGACGGCTAGGGTGTTGGAAGCTATCTCGACCTGCCAAACATCACTTACATCTAAAATAAAAGAAGTTAAGGTGGATATTTCCCTTATTCGGCAGGATCTTCAGAAGCTCTGGGCCCGTGTATCTGAACCAGAAGATAGGGTATGTCGTGTGGAGGATGCTCTCCCCCACTACAGGACTCCTCTGAACAGGCACGCCATCTTCTATTACAATTGCAACAGAAGCAAGATGACCTTGAAAATAGGATGAGGCGTAATAACCTCCGCTTCACTGGCCTTCCTGAAGGTGCAGAGTGAAACAATCCGGCAGAATTCCTGGAAAACCTTCTTATTTCCACCTATGGTAGTGAGGCCTACTCAGCTATGTTTGTAGTGGAGCGTGCCTACCGGCTAAACCACCCCCTCTGGGAGCCCCGCCACGGGCCTTCATTGCTAAATTACACAAATCGGGATGCTATACTGCGCCTTTCCAGGGAGATGGGTAATATACCTTTTGATAACACGAAAATTGCCATTTTTCTGGATTTCTCTACGGAGATAAAACGTTGTCGCAATAGATTTCTAACTGTTAACCCTTTGAGGACCGTAAGATTTTGGAACGCCAAAAGAATCAATTTTTTTGTTTTTAAAGTTTGTACACTTCAGTTGCTGTAACTAAGCCATTTCATGAAATAATTGGCAAAAAGCTAGATCCATTTGTTGTTTGTTGATAACTAATATTTTGACTCAAACCAAGAAAAAAAAAAAAGAAAAAAAAAAAAAGTTTTAAGTTCTTAATCAGATGATAAACGCAATTAAAAACATGGGACAAATACGTCCCTTGGTCCTCAAAGGGTTAAACAACGCCTTAGCATCCGCCATCTTAAGTATCCTATGTTGTACCCGTCACATTTCCGCGTGGTTGGAGAAGACCGTGTACACTTTTTTGAGGAACCGGAGGCTGCCAATGACGTGGCTGGATCAACTGGATCCCTCCTGAGATTTTTTTTTACCCACATTCTCTCTCATCTTCTGGAAGACATACATAGCCACCACGGGGCATCCTGCTTCACAACCTCTTGAATATTGGGGATAGCTCCTCATCTCTGCTATTTTGGGTGCTATATATGTTTATAGGACATTCGTCATCTGTCACCCACAAACATGGAACTACCCTCTCATACCCCTCCCTCATCTACACTTCCTAGAGGGGCACTCCAGGACCACCTTTGCGCTATATTTGATGCCGTAAGCTCCTTCCATGACCAGTGTTTCCTCCCATATGGGATGGATGCGTGCTTGTTGGCTCCTGAACCTACCACCTTGACTTGTTTTTCAGAGATTATTCATCTTCTTAGTTGTTTTTTCTAGTTTGCACATTCAGATTTTTGGTGCACTGTTTGGGAATAATGCTCGCACAAATTGGGGTATGGGCAGAGCTGGGAGGGCTAGGGTTTTTTACATTTTAGTGACAATGTATGAGATATGTATGATATGTTATTTTGTGTCTGTATGTGCTGCAGTGGTGGGGATATCCGCTGAGCGCATTTCAATATCTGCTTAACTCACTTTTGAGGGTCCTGGCATGAATACACTGGCTCTTGAATATTTCTATGGCATCTTTATGGCTCAACTAAAATGTCTCACTTGGAATGTCTGTGGTCTCTGTGATAAATTGAAACGAACTGCGGTGTTGACTTACCTTAAAAAACAAAGGGTTGATATAATGGCCCTAGTTGAAACTCACATACAGGTGAAACTCGAAAAATTAGAATATCGTGCAAAAGTTCATTTATTTCAGTAATGCAACTTAAAAGGTGAAAACTAATATATGAGATAGACTCATTACATGCAAAGCAAGATAGTTCAAGCAGTGATTTGTCATAATTGTGATGATTATGGATTACAGCTCATGAAAACCCCAAATCCACAATCTCAGAAAATTAGAATATTACATGCAATCAATAAAACAAGGATTGTACATAGAACAATAACAGACCTCTGAAAAGTATAAGCATGCATATGTACTCAGTACTTGGTTTGGGCCCCTTTTGCAGCAATTACTGCCTCAATGCGGCATGGCATGGAAGCTATCAGCCTGTGGCACTGCTGAGGTATTATGGAAGACCAGGATGCTTCAAATAGCAGCCTTCAGCTCTTCTGCATTGTTCAGTCTCATGTCTCTCATCTTTCTCTTGGCAATGCCCCATAGATTCTCTACGGGGTTCAAGTTAGGCGAGTTTGCTGGCCAATCAAGCACAGTAATCCCACGGTCATTGAACAAGGTTTTGGTGCTTTTGGTGGTGTGGGTAGGTGCCAAGTCCTGCTAGAAAATTAAGTCAGCATCCCCATAAAGCTTATCTGCGGAAGGAAGCATGAAGTTCTCCAAAATCTCCTGGTAGACAGCTGCAATGACCCTGGACTTAATGAAGCACAGTGGACCAACACCAGCAGATGACATGGCTCCCCAAATCAACACAGACTGTGGAAACTTCACACTGGACTTCAAGCATCTTGCCTCTCCATTCTTCCTCCAGACTCTGGGTCCTTGGATTCCAAATGAGATGCAAAAGTTGCTCTCATCAGAAAAGAGGACTTTGGACCACTGAGCAACAGACCAGGTCTGTTTTTCTTTAGCCCAGGTAAGATGCTTCTGACGTTGTTTGTTGTTCAGGAGCGGCTTGAAAAGAGTAATACAACACTTGAAGCCCATGTCCAGGATCCGTCTGTGTGTGGTGGCTCTTGATGCACTGACTCCAGCCTCAGTCCACTCCTTGTGAAAGTCCCCAACACTTTTGAATGGCCTTTTCCTGACAATCCTCTCCAGGCTGTGGTCATCCCTGCTGCTTGTGCGCCTTTTTCTTCCACACTTTTCCCTTCCACATAACTTTCTATTAATTTGCTTTGATACAGCACTTTGGGAACATCCAATTTCTTTTGCAATTACCTTTTGAGGCTTTCCCTCCTTATGGAGGGTGTCAATGATGGTTTTCTGCACAACTGTCAGGTCAGCAGTCTTTCCCATGATTGTGATTCCTACTGAACCAGACTGAGAGACCATTTAAAGGCTCAGGAACCCTTTGCAGGCGTTATGGCTTAATTAGCTGATTAGAGTGGGACACTTTGAGCCGAGAATATTGCACCTTTTCACAAAATTCTAATTTTCTGAGATTGTGGATTTGGGGTTTTCATGAGCTGTAAGCCATAATCATCACAAGTATGACAAATCATGGATTGAACTATCTTGCTTTGCATATAATGAGTCTATCTCATATATTAGTTTCACCTTTTAAGTTGCATTACTGAAATAAATGAACTTTTGCACGATATTCTAATTTTTTGAGTTTCACCTGTAGATGGTCACCTGCAGAAAGCTTTACGGAGGCCCTAGATAGGATGGACTTTTCATGCTACGCGCACTAGCTATTCTAGAGGAGTCTTTATACTGGTTGCTAAATCAGTACACTTTGAGCCATTGAATATTGTGTTGGACCCTGAGGGTCGATATGTTTTTTTACATGTGTGTAAATCTCGGATAATCCCCTGCTATTGTAAGCCTGGTATGTCCCTCCCCCTTTCAATTCTGCTGTACTCAGTGACGGTTTTAGTTTTATGTCTCAGTATGCCTCAATACCTGCGATTTGGATGGGGGACAAACACAGTCCTCAACCCTTCCCTGTATTGATTTAACCAACCAACACCCCCTCCTTCAAACACACGGGAAACGCAGTTCAGTCGTTTATTGACTTTGGTCGCTTTGATACCTGGAGACATCTATATCCCCTACGTAGGGAATACTCCTGTTTTTCCACCACACACTCCACTTTTTCCAGGATTGATTTTAATCGCTTTATCCACAATTTTAGGTTCCAGATGTAAGGAAGGTTTTTGTCCCAGACTATTGTCAGACCATGCCCCTTATTGGGTTACTCTACAGGTATACAATAGACAACCTATCCCAACATGGAGACTAAACCCTTCTGGCTTACAACCATATCTGATACTGATACACTTAGTAAGGAATGGACCCATTTTTTTTACAATAAATCATGATACCACCTCACCTCTAGTGGTATGGGAAACTTTCAAAAAAACTTGTAAAGCTTATCCTTACTACGTGTATATCTAGCATTAAATGTACTTCCAAACTAGTTCACATCTTGCTAGTCTCCAGGATCATTATCTTACGGATCCCAGGCCTGATCGGCTAACCAATTTGAAACTGCACACTAGATTAGTGGAGCAATTAACTTATGAAAAGGCCAAACAAAAATTCTCTTTTTCAAGCGTCAACGCATTTTTGAACATGGCGAGCGCCCCGGTAATGTGCTGGCATACTTGGCTCATATGGACTCCAGACCTCCTGTTGTGATCACATTGAAATATAAAATAAGTAAGTAATTTGCATTTTGCATAGAGCATGGACTGGCCAGAGAGGGATTACTTTGACACAGCTGACCAGCTTAAACATATACTGCAATGTATGTGAACCAAAAATCCCTGTTTTCATGCAAATTGTGCTAAAAATGTGTAAGGATGAATAGCAGTGTGCAGAGGGTTGACTCAGATATTTTGGAGTTCATGAGTACACACCCCATTAGCACCTAATGGGAGAGATTTATATGTATATTAAAACTCTTCCGTTCTCCCAGGATGTGATGTATAATTTCAAGCAGTGTACAGATGATCTTACGTTTTGAGGCGATTTCGACGAATGTGTTCACCCAGTTTGGAGTTCTCCAGTTTCATTAATTTGTCTTCACAGGTTTTAATGTATGACATTACTCCTGTCATGTACCCCAAATATCCGACAACTTTAAAACAAACACAAAATAGCTATCAATAGAGTGCACACACATCTATACAAAGAGATCCAAGGTAAATAGTTAAACTTGGCAGATAGTGAGAATCTTATAATTGAATGACCCTCCTGTGACACTGGCTGCGCTGTATTTCTCTCATTTGTATAGATCAGTGGTGGGCAACCTTTTTTTTCAACTGAGCCAAATCTCGCCAAAACCACGATTGAAATTTATTTTGAGAGCCACAATTTTAAAACTGAAAATACATAGGATGGTACACTGTTTTTTAGTTTCAATAAGTTTTTATAGTAATTCATCCCCCATATAGTAATTCATCCCCCATATAGTAATTCATCCCCCCTATAGTAATTCATCCCCCATATAGTAATTCATCCCCCCTATAGTAATTCATCCCCCATATAGTAAATTATCCCCCATAGTAATTCATCCCCCATATAGTAAATTATCCCCCATAGTAATTCATCCCCCATATTAATTCATCCCTCATATAGTAGTAGTAAGTAAGTAGCAAGTAGTAAGCCAAGTCCCCCCTGTGTCAAATCACTTACCTTTGCTCCGCACGTTCCTCTCGCCGTGTTCCCACGCCGTTCCGGTCTTCAGGGCGGACTGTGAGAGGAGCCTAGCTCCTCTCACGTTCGTCACGCTGCCCCGCCTACACACATCCTGACAGCCAATCACTGGCTATCAGGATGTGAGTGGCAGCGAGACTGGCCAATCATTGCATTTGAGCGCGCTGCCCTGGCTGGTTTTTTTTTGGATCACGCTGCAGAGTCCCTGCCGCCCGAGAGGAGGGAGGGGAGCGGCGCCCGGCACACAAGAGCCGCATTAAAGCGTGTAAAGAGCCGCATGTGGCTCGCGAGCCGCGGCTTGCCGACCACTGGTATAGATGATTGAGAATACAAAATGACCATAAGAGCCTTCCTGCCAGTATTCCAAAGTCAACCACACATGCGGTCTTCTGACCATACAATATCCTGTAAATCAGGGGTAGGCAACCTTAAAGAGGTGGAGATTTACCTGAACACTATGGGAGAAGACAAAGATCACTGGGCACAGTGTCGCTTCCGCACACCTGATTGAATCCATTAAATTGATGTACTACCATGTCACAATTGCGTGCATTGCACTGCAATCATGATGCGCGATATGTTGCCTCCTCACCACCTGTCAAACACACTTGGATCGCTTTTCAGAGGAGCAGCAATGCCTGCTGCACTTGTAAATGAGCCCTTAGTTGCAGTTTAATCGCAGTTTTAACACCCCCAATTCTTACCCCCTTTAGCTGCTGAGGCAGCAGCCAAAGGTGTACACATGCCCCAGCAAGAATTAAACCTCCTGCTGCTTTTGGTGGGTGCTACCGCCTGCCAGACGTGACCCATTCAAGTAAATGGAGCCACTATGCAAGCGCCCTGCAACTGCATGCTTCTGCAGAGTACAAGGGGTTAAAGCAGGTGGAGAGAAAGCAACACAACACTGCCTGCTTTTACCCCTTGATTCCTGTACTGCACAGGGTTGCAGGGCACTTGCAGAGCAGCCTCACTCACTTGAATAGGTCAAGCTTGGCAAGTGCTACACCCACCATGACAAGGTGTATAACTCCTGCTGTGACTGTGACATATGTACACCCCTGGCCACTGCAGCTAAATGGTTGCAGTAAAAACATGTCTTAACTATGGGGTTTTACCACCCTCCTAAACTACAAATGTAAAAGAAACCGTACTGTTCTGAGCCCCCTATAAAGCTGCTTTCACATGGATGTGCTGAAGTTTACCTGCACCCCGGGTACAGCACAGTGCATCTGCGACTTTCCTGGGCTAGCTTAGCTTTGTCATAGACTTCTATTATATCCTGCAGCTGTGGTGCACTTTCTGAAAGTGCACCAAAATTCCTGCATTCAGGAGTTTTGATGCGCTTTCAAAAAGTGCACCAAAACCGCAGGATATATTAGAAGTCTATGGCTAAGAGCAGTAAACCCACAGGTAAGCTGCAGAAACACTGAACTGCACCCACGGTACCGCAGCACATCAGTGTGAAAGCAGCCCTATACTATTATTCCCAGTGTATGGCTTCACACTGACCTGAAGATCTCTTCTTTCCTGCTGCTGGCACCACTCTGAAGACCATAGCCAGGATAAGAAGTGACGTGCTGTTGGTATCACTCCACATGGGACAGGAGCCAGCAATACAGAGGAGGCATCGGCTTATGTGGCACTTGCTCACTACTACAGCTCCAACAAGTAGTCCCTCTGCATTGCACTCTATTTCATACTCTGGCATGGCAGGTCAGCAAGCCCAGACCGCGATCTACCAGTCACCTGGCCACAATCTACAGGTTGCCTGTCTGGTTGGATGCAAATTCTTTGCATGGTTACAATACAAGTTGCTTTTTGTGGAATTTGCTTATACTGACTTTCCCAATACCCCTTTTAATATCACCGTGAGATGGGGCTGCAGGTAAAACTGAATGACGTTCTCATAGAATTAGAAAGTTGTAGGAGCACTGAATAAATCACTGCTTCAGAGGGACTTGTAGTTGTAGTTATCAATGGGACACAAATGTGGTGTGGTGTACTGCACTTGTAGTCCAATGACACTTCCTCCAGCTCTGCAACCAAAAGTCAACACTTCAGTACAGACATGGAACTGGAAGAAGAGTCAGCAACAGCCTCTGCATTGCACCTGTGATCCACAAATTGTGGCTGCAATGCTTTGCCGTCTCACATGCAAAAGAAATAACAAATGCATTTTTTTTTTCTGAAAATGTGAGTGCATTTATTTGCAAAAGGTGGACTTGGCCTTTAACAAACCTCTTTAAAGCAGCAACACATTTCACAATAAAACAAATCTTTTCATTTAAGGAACTTTATGCCCAATAATGACTGTATGATTTTGGACAATAGTAACTCCCCTTTTAATTTCTTACTGCAGCCTTAAAGTGGTTGCAAAGGCTGAAGTTTTTTTACCTTCATGTATTTATGCATGAAGGTAAAAAACCTTCTCTGTGCAGCATCCCCCCTCAGCCCCCCTAATACTCACGTAAGCCCCCTCTCGATCCAGCAATGTGCACTGGAGTCTCAGCGATTCTGGGACTCCCTCTTCTCATTAGCTGAGACAGCAGCAAGAACCAGTGGCTCCCGCTGCTGTCAATCACAGCCAGTGAGAAGAGAGAGGGGCGGGGCCAAGCCGCAGCTCTGTGAGTGAATGACCTCACAGCTGATCTTGTTCATTTTCATTGGCAGGGCAGATGCCAAATATGTACACTAAGCTGCACGTGCGCAGTGTACACAGCAGTCAGCCAAGTAAAAATCTTTAATGCATAAGAGACATATAAAGTTTCTTCTTCATTAAAAAGCCTGCAATTTAATTACTTTTTTTTAATTACAATTCCATTTTAAACACTCAGATACATAAATGTATATTGGGGCACTGCAAAGATAAAATATGATGTGCAAATATCACAAACCATTGCAGCCAAACAGAACTGAGCTCATATCAAAGTGTGTTGAGCACTTTTACTCACTACCAGGCCAACCCAAATAGATAAAGAGGGAATTCATAAAGAAATGGTGGTCACACACATCACTGTAAAAGAGGTGCACAAAAAATTCCTTTAAGAATGACTTACTTGCAATTTTAGGGAATGAACCTAATCTTGCCGATTTTGCAAAGATTCCTAAAACAGATTCGAGAAAAACAGAGAGTTATTTACCTTGTAACTACATTCCCTGGAAACTTTCAGGACAGTATATGAGAGAGAAAGGCTCGGGCCACCTGAAACACATTACCCATAATTATAAAACACCAGTACCAACTAATAACCTTAGTAATAGGCAACAACCAACGTTAACAAACCACAATGAAAATGTCATACCAAATAACTACCAAGAAAGTAAGAATAGGGCTGGAGTCCTGGAAGATTTCTGGAAATTGAGTTACCAGATAACTGACTGGTTTCCCCAATCATATTCCAGGATAGCATTATAAGATGACAAACAAGAACACCTTGGGGAAGTTAACAGCAGCCTGCAGAACCTTCATGCTGAATGTTTGGTGCTGGATAGAGAGAAGATCAATGTAGTAATGCTAAAGTAAGGTCTGAAAGTCCATCCAGGTGCCTGCTTTACAGATCTGCTCAGGAAAAGAATTAGCTTCTTCAGCCCGAGAGAAGGCCATGGCGCTAAGCTTTAATGCACTTTGAAGGTTTAATCAGATGAGCCCAATAGAATTCTGAAATAGCATTTTTAACCATTTAACTATTGCACTGTTTCCTTTCCTTGGTCCTGAAAATTGCACAAAAAGGTTGTTGGATTTTCTCTAAGCTTTGGTTACTTCAAGATGCCTCATAAGACAGAAGCAGTGCCCCTAAAAAAGCAATGATATGAACCAGCATCCAAAGAAGAGGACATTCCTTCCAAGGGTACCTCATACCTGTGCCACATTAGAGCCACTGGTGCACAAATCTGCAGGATCTGTTGTTGCCACAGTCAACCAGAGGGAGTCTGACAAAAATATGCCTGTGGATCCCAGCACCAAGGAATAATTCCCCCTCTGGTGCAGGTTCCCTCAAGTGCGAGGAAACATGTGGAGCAACAAGGCCACAACGCACCCCTGTAACATAGTATGTTGCCCAGAGGAAGATCACCATGCCCCAAGACTTGCCTGAACTCTTTATCCCACTATCTGATGGGCTTCCTTTTGGGTGAGAGGGGAACCAGGGCACAGCCGCTCACACTCTCTACGGTGGAGTCAGGGCCCACAAGAGAAGATGCAGCCTGGATTGCAAAGGGGACCAAGTTGGCTGCTGAGATCTCCCCCACTTGCCACCCACTGACCAGAGGTAGCAAAGGAGAGGAAAAATGGACAGTCTAGGAGGGAAGGGACGGTTCAACTAAAACCCTTGCGTCTACTAAGGCAGTTGCTTCTCAGGTGGAGAACAAACTTCGGGGCAAATGAAAAGTGGAGTCGGGTAAGATGCTCCTCACCAGATAAGCACAAAATACTGTATTTATTCAAGCAAATCCCAGCCATATAACCACCCAAGCCAACTGTCTCTGAGAACATGGACAAGCATATACTGGGAGGTCAAATATAACAAAATATGGATGTTCCAGTTAGGTCGAAGGAAATACAGATAACTGCATGTTGTCCCTCTGCCTGCGTGGGTTTCCTTCGGGTACTCCGGTTTCCTTCCAAACTCCAAAGACACGCTGGTAATTGGCTCCTGTCTAAAGTGTCAATTAGGGACCTTAGATTGTACGCTCCTTGAGGGTTAGGGACTGGTGTGCATGTAAAATATATTATAGCAAAGCTCTGTGTAAATTGACTGCGCTATAGAAGTGCCTTTATTAAATAAATAAAATAAATATCTGAGTTGACTAGTTGGTACTAGTTTTTATAATTGTGGATACTGTGTTACCTATATAGTAAACATATGTGATCGCACTCAAAGGTAAAGCAGCTATGTACAAAGGCAACCAAAGTAAAAACCTCAAAAGAAATAGTATAATGGTAGTGGAGCGCTAAAACAATATTAAGATCATAAAATTGTTAAGAATAGCAAAATGGTTATTGTAAAAATGCTGTGACAAAAGTTTGTAAAAACAATAGTAATAAAGTTCATAAAGTGACTTTCAGTGCTCTTAAAGGTGCTTGTTATTCTGGTACGTCTGTGCTTGTGCAGTGATATGAAGAGAATTGCGCACTCACCAGATAAACTGGTGCAGTAAATATGCACCAGTATAAATATATCCTGAAGTCATCAAGGTAGGTATGATGTTAGGGTAACTTCCCTCTGAAGGGTAGGGTGGTGGAACAATCAGATCCTGGGACTTTAAGTGCTGACCCAACACAGCCAGAGTTCCCCTTAAGGGATAGGTGGATGCTGCTTCCTGGATATGCAGGATGATCCCTCTGGGTACTGGGATGGATCATTATCATGTACATGGCAACTGAAAACTATTGCTCCAATCGGGAGCTCAGACACAGGAATATGCCCATAGTGTAGTAGGTTAAATCTTCAATCGGCGATCCCCTCTGATGACGTGTGGGTGCACCAAACGCGCAAGGAGGAGCGAATTACACCATGACATCACGCTGCCGGAGCAACGTGGAGCTCCGGTGGCCATCTTTACTGAAGGAAGGTTAGTCCTGTTTCTCATTGTGATTTTACCTTGTCTATCTGAACACAATTCTCAATAAATGAAGATTTAACCTACTACACTACGTCTGGTGAGTGCGCAATTCTCTTCATATCACTGCGCAAGCACAGACATCCCAGAATAACAAGCACCTTTAAGAGCACTGAAAGTCACTTCATGAACTTTATTACTATGGTTTTTACGAACTTTTAAAATGGCATTTTTACAATAACCATTTCGCTATTCTTAACAATTTTATGTTAATATTATTTTAGCACTGCACTACCATTATACTGATATTGTGTTACCTGTTTCAGGTGAGCGGACAATTCCATCCACCGGCTTTGGGGGAGAGGTGTTTAGTAAAGTAGATGTAAAAGTATTAAACTACAGTTATAAAACATGTCAAAGTCAAAAGTCTCACTCTAAGCACCTTATGACATTTGTATGAAAGCAATATTGTTGATTCAGCTGAAATACACTAAATAAAGACACAAAAATGGGTCAGTGATAAAACGAGCAAGGGTAATACTTTAGTGTTTGTCTTTTATAAAGAGGAAGGGTACAGTTGTGAGTACAGCGTTGTGTACAGCTGTATTTTATTTTTAGAACTGTACCATCAAAATTATAACAGAACACACTGAAGAAGATAACATATATAAAAGTGTAGAGGCCTAGAAGTCACTTGGGGCCCACTTTCACATACAGGTTCGTACTGTTCCACCATGATAGTTGATGTGGATGTAAATCCTAACAGAATTAGATTTTGTTTACCAAAGCGCTGTTTATCAAACAGTTGTCTCTTTTGCAATAAAATACATGCTTTTAAACTTTTTTCATCCTTTGTTAAATCTCAGTGCTGTTGGAGTCCTGCAGCCTCTTTGCAATGAATACCTGTCTACAAACATACACTCCAGTGATGGCTGCATGTCACTCCTCACAGAAACAACACTGGACCATGCTGGAGTATTGTGTGCTGAAGTAGCCATTTTCTGGTCTTCATTGGTAACTCCATATCTCAGAATGACAACACAGGAGCACAACTGGAAAACAGGGACAGAGTTGTTATCTATAAAAGGAATTTCTTGAGCAAGGTTTTTATTGAAGTTTGAAATACAGTACAGCTGCATGGATGCATTTTGAAGTTGAAGTTGTACAGAGTATTTCTCACCCCCTTTTTGAAACTTCCTTACCAGGTTGTATGGGAAACGGACCTGAACATATCCCCTGAGCTGGTGGATTGGCGGGTCTGGAACACTCGTATATACAAGGGTGTTATGAATATAGCCTTGGTGGAAGAAGGGTACAAAAAAGTATACGCTAGATGGTACCTAGTATCTGAATGACTAGCAAAAATGTACATGGGCACCTCTTCCTCCTGTTTCCGGGGTTGTGGTCAGGTGGGGTCAACCCTTCACATTTGGTGGACCTGTCCTAAAGTCAGGCCCTTTTGGATGGGTGTCCATTCACCAATTTATTCAGTAATCATGACAAACATCGTCAAAGATGCCCGGATAGCATTGTTAAATGAACCAGTTGAAAATATCCTTAGACACAAACAAACGCTGATCTATTTTATCTTTTTGGCGGCCAAAATCACAATACCACTGCAAAGAAAAGTCCAGTGCTGAATCTCACTTTGCTGAAGCAAAAGCTGACCTGGATTATGCCTCACGAAAAGATGGTGAGGGTCTTACAGGATAAACAATAACAATTTAAAAAAAAATATGGAACCCCCGGCTCTCTTATCTACAGGTACTGGATACCTAGAGGTGATCTCCTTGACAAGAGGACATTGGCCTCCTGGATGGACACTTGTCTCCCCTATTCCTTTTCTCTTCTTTTGCTCTTTTGAGACTTTCTTTCCAAACATCCCTCAATAATAGTGCCAGGTCCTCTATCTCAACTTCTGGTCTCATTAGTTGTTTACCATATGTTCTACATCACAGTACAGAATCTGCCATATCTTAGAAATTGCATTGTTAATAATGTTACTTATGGGAATCAGGATTTATTCAGGATTTATATAGCGCCAACAGTTTGCTCAGCACTTTACAATATAACGGGAGACGATACAGCCACAATACAGTTCAATACAAGAGGGTTAGGAGGGCCCTGCTCCTTGGAGCTTACAATCTAAGATGGAGGGGCTAGTGGTACAAAGGGTAGTAACTGTGGGGGATGGACTGGTAGGAGGAGTAGAAGATTCCATTATTAGCTGAGGGCAGGATAGGCTTCCCTGAAGAGGTAAGTTTTCAGAAATCGCATAAAAGTGAGCAGAGTAGGAGATAATCTGATAAATTGGGGTAGAGAGTTCCAGAGGATGGGGGTAGCTCTGGAGAAGTCCTGGAGACGAGAATGGGAGGAGGAGACGAGGGAGCTAGAGAGTAGGAGGTCGTGCAAGGAGCGAAGAGTACGGTTTGGGTGATATTTGGAGACAAGATTTGTGATGTAATTTGGGGCAGAGTTATAAATGGCTTTATATGTTATTGTTAATGTTTTGAATTTCATTGGTTGGGTAATGGGAAGCCAGTAGAGGGATTAGCAGAGAGGGGTGGCAGATACGAAACGGTTAGTAAGGTGGATGAGTCCGGCAGCAGCATTCATGATAGACTGAAGAGGGGATAGCCTGCGGTGAGGTAGCCCAATGAGGAGGGAGTTACAATAGTCAAGGCGAGAGATAACAAGGGAGTGAATAAGTTGCTTAGTAGTTTCCAAGGTTAAAAATGTCCGTATCTTGGAGATGTTGTGGAGGGGAAGTCTACATGATTTGGACATCAATTGGATTTGGGGCTGAAAGGACAGATGGGAGTCTAGGATGACGCCTAGTACACTGGCATGAGGGGAGGGACTGATGGTTGTATTATTGGTATTGATGGAGAAGTCAGGGGAGGGGGCACGGGCTGGAGGGAATACTAAGAGCTCAGTTTTGGAAAGATTTGGTTTGAGGAAGTGGAGTGACATCCATGCCGATATGTCACTTAGTAGGTTAGTAATGCGAGCGAAAAATGAAGGGGTGAGGTGAGGAGTAGAAAGATAGATTTGTGTGTCATCAGCATAGAGATGGTACTTAAAGCCATGGGAGTTTATCAAGTGACCAAGGGAGGAGGTGTAGATGGAGAAGGGAAGGGGTCCATGGACAGAAGCTTGAGGGACCCCTACAGAAAGAGGGAGTGGAGAGGAGGAGCCAGAGTTATAGGTAATGCTGAAGGAGTGCTGCGATAGGTAGGAGGAAAACCAGGAGAGAGCAGAGTCTTGCAGACCAAGAGAGAGTGGATTTTTTTTTTTTGAGGAGGAGGGGATGGTCAACAGTATCAAAAGCCTCGGAGAGGTCAAGCAATAAGAATACGGAGTAGTGGCCATTGGTTTTAGCAGTTAGTAGATCATCAGTGAGTTTTAGTAGGGCAGTTTCAGTGGAGTGGAGTGGAGTGAGCGAACTGTAAAGGGTCAAGAAGGTTGTTGTCAGTGAGGTAGGAGCTAAGGCAATTGGAGACTAAGTGTCCTAAGAGTTTAGAGGTAAACGGGAGCAGGGAGATGGGTCTTACGTTGTTCAGGTTGGTGGAGTCCAGGGAGGGCTTTTTAAGTATGGGAGTGATGTGCGCATGCTTTAGAGGGGTGGGGAAGGCACCGTTAGAGAGGGAGAGATTGAAGATATGAGTGAGGGAGCATAGGATGGAAGAAGAGGGTGACCGCTGTAGTTGTGAGGGGACAGGATCCATGGGGCAGGTGGTAAGACGGACTTCTGAGAAAACCTTAGTGCCCTCTTCAGTAGTAGCAAGGTCAAAAGAGGAAAGTGTTGAGGGAGGTTTAATACAAGGTATGCCAAGTGGGATGGATGTCTGTACAGTTGAGATGACCCTACGAATTGCATCAATCTTGTTTTTGAAATGATTTGCAATCTCGTAAGCAGTGAGTTACGGGGTGGAGGTGAAAATGAAGAAAGTAGAGAGTTAAAAGAAGAGACAACAAGGACTGGATGACAAGCTATTGATGAGAGTGACAAAGTAGGCTTGTTTGGCAGCATGGAGGGAGGAATTGTATGTTAAGAAAGCAGAGTTATATAGGGTGAAAGCTTGGTGTGATTTGGTTTTACGCCACATTTGCTCCAGCGCACGACTAGGTCTCAAGATTTCTGGTGTCGTCAGTCTGCCAAGGTTGTAATGGTTGGGGCCTGATGCTTCATGTGGTTAGAGGAGCAAGCGAGTCTAATGTGGATGAAAATTAACGGTTGTAGACAGCAGTGGCCAGGTCAGGGCAGGACAGGGGAGAGATTCTGTCATAGAGGTGGTGAGTTGCAGAGTAGAAAAGAGAAGGGTTAAAGTTGTGAAGGTTTCTGCGGGTAACTGTTTGCTGCTTGGAGGGATAAGCATTTGAAGACGAGGAGACTGTGCAGGTGATGAGATTGTGATCAGAGAGAGGAAAGGGGGTGTTTGTGAGGTTGTAGGGAGTGCAAAGAAAACAAGGTCTAATATATTCCCATCAGTGTGAGTGGGGGACTGTGTCCATTGTGTTAAGGCAAAAGATGAGGTTAGGTTGAAGAGTTGGGATGTAGCTGGGTTAACATTAATGGGGTTGTTAAAGTCTCCAAGAATGATAGTGGGTATTTCAGAGGAGAGAAAGTAGGGTAGCGAAGCAGAGAAGTCATCAAGAAAGCGGGACAGCGGTCCAGGAGGTCAGTAGATCACTGCAATCCTTAGAGAAATAGGTGAAAACAGCTGAATGCAGTGAGTCTCGAAAGAAGAGAAGCATAGAGCGGGAGAATTATGGAGGACTTGAAAGGTGCTCAGTGGGGATAGAAGCAAACCAACTCCACCACCTTTCCAGCAACTGGGCCTGGGTGAGAGAGTCCAAAGAAGGCCTCCAGAGGAAAGTGCTGTGGGAGAAGCAGAACCTGCTGCTTGAAGCCAGGTTTCTGTAATTGCTAGTAGATTAAGGGAGCAGGAGACAAAAAGATCATGGACAGAGGCGAGCTTATTAAGAGACAGAGTGGGCATTCCAGAGCGCACATGAACAAGGGAGGGTGGTTATTAGGAGCATGGGGATTGATATTAAATGAAGCGGATTGCGGCTATTTCCAAAGGAAAGAGGGTGCTTGGTGTGGGGGTGAGATACTGCAGGACCAGGGTTTGGGGAGATATCCCCAGAGGTTAGGAGAAGAAGGAGGGTGAGGAAAGTAAGGTGGGAGCGGGATGTATATGAGTGCACATGCCTTCCTGTCCTGGTGTTTGGGTCAGCAGGTAAGTAAAGCATCAGCAGGAGGTGATGAGAGCAATAGTAGAGAGATGGTAGCAGTGAGGGTGAGATGTATAAGCTATGGGGTGGAGCAGAGGGGTGAAGAAATGAGATTTTGGGAACACAGGATAGTAATATGAAAAGGAGGAGCATAGGTGGCATATTAAAAAGGTACATGGAGTGGGACTCAGACTTGTAGGAGATGTTTCCCAGGGTGTTTGCTTGCAGTCCATCCAGCGTGCAGTAGAGTTCTTTGTTGTATCTTACTGCTGCTTGAGTTATCCTGCTTTAGTTCAACTGCATCTTCACACTCCAGCATCAAACACACTCACGCAGAGAACTGTACCCCGTCTGACTGGGCCCCCCCCCCCCCCCCCGTCTGTGACCTCCCCCATGAGTTGGTCTAGATTTATAGGGAGATGGTCAAATGAGCAACTCTTCTCCGCCCCAATTAGGAACTGATAAGGATCACATGAATTGGGGGGGGGGGGGGTGTTTCTCAAAGACAGACAAGCCACAGGGTTAGTCCCTTGTTCTTATATGACTCCTGGAAGAGGGTCATACTAGCTGGATTGTGCACTGGAAAGACAGGTGCAGACCGGCCTGTCTCTTCTGCATAGAGCCCCAAATGGTCCTCATTTTAGTTCATTTGGTCTGCTTTTTAAATATATGCCTTCTTTTCCTTTTGAGTCAAGATTGGTTGATATTGCAACTGTGGACTGTTTACGGATAGCTCAGCAGTTGAGTGTTATTAGATGGAGATATGGGACTATGTTGGCATCTTTTGCCATTATTGTATGACTTTACTATTCTTGATAGTCTTAATGTAAAAACGCATACAATGTTATATTATCCTATTTTGTAAAACTAATAAAAATGATTGAAACAGAAATACAGTACAGCCATAAGCCTCTACTGGTAAAAGGCAAACAAAAAACAGAAAACTAATGTAGCCACCATACCCAAGGAGTGGTAGGCTGCAATAAGATTTTTGTTTTTTGGTTGAGATACGCTTTTATTCGTGCCACATAATGCATCCATCACATTATCCTATAACCAAAATAATAAAAAAATCCACAAAATATAATAATTTTCAAATTTAACAAGTAGGTAAGAAACAAAGTCAGTACCTTTAGAAATGAGGAAGTGTGTGGTAGCCATGCCTATTGCTGAGAAGGGAACAGCTAAGAGAAAAAAAAAAAGAAAGGAAATTGAGATATCAAATCCAACGCAAAAGATTATTTCCTTTCCTCCTTTGTAACCAATATCAACATCTATAACAGTTTTTTTTGGCCATGCTTTTCTTGTAGGTCACATGAGTGCACTTATTTTGCTCTCCTGCGACCCAGAAGCATCCGGCAGCTGTCAGGATCCACCAAGATGCCTGACAGCTGGATTGGCTTTCAGTGCACCGCTGAGAGCCCTAGCCAGCTACACCCTCCCCCCGGTGCTCAAGTGAGTGCTGGAGGGGCAGAGTGGAGCATGAACTGAGCAATCAGCAGTCATGTGATTGCTCATTTCCCAGTCTTAGAGCTGACATGGGACAGCTGCAACATCCCAGCAATGATGCAGCATAGTATTAAGCTTTTTATTTTGTTTGTTTTTTTTAAGATACCCCAAAACTTTCCTTAAAAGTGGCAGTAAACCTAAAATATCTCCGCTATAGAGGCTTGTTTATGCGTGTGCCTTGCTGCCCCTCCGAAAAGCATAACTTTTTATAGGCATTTGACAGGCAGTGAGGCGGTAACCACCCGTTTTAACCCTGAAAATGCTGACCCACTGCACCACAACTGCAGCCTCAAAGCAAGGCATTGTACGATGCGTATGCATACAGCCCAGAACAGCTGCATGCCCTTGTTTAGGTAAGTGGCCAGTGGGGGAGCGAGGGGGAACATGGGCACCACTCGTGCCCATGCTCTGGGTGTCTACAGCTTATTCTGCTCTCTGATCCAAACAGCCCGGGCAGTGGTTAGGACCTCTGCCCTGCTGTGAATTATAGCAATTATATCTGGAGAAGGCACTGTCAAAATACATGCCCCATCGGGAAGTGCTGCTGGTGACATAGGCAGCTGGAAGTCTAACAGGGCTGGCAAGAGTGTTTGAATGACAGAGGCTCCTCTTTTCGGAGCCCAGCCTACACCACTGTGATTGACAGCAACTACCGAAGTGTCTTCTGCATCTCCACCTCAGCCCTCCAAGCGGTGAAAAGAAGAGGTGATCGAGTGGTCACGTGACCGTAAATAAAAGTGCTAATAAAAAGAGAACATCAAAGGATTTAAATTATGAAAATGGGGCAAAATCCACAGTGATGGTGTCAGGTGTGTTTTCAACGGTTTAAGTATACACTATAATTCATAGCTAGGTAATAGTAATCCAAACAATCAGTTGATAAGCATTACTAGTATGTTTCACTTTGAAATCCTAAAATACAACCTGTCATAAATGTGGGCAATTCAAGATTAGCATGAGAAGATCCTCTCTGCAAACCAGATGATCAGAACAATTAGGTAGTGGAATCTATCTGCAAATTTGTCTGTAAAAGTCAAGCTTTTGATATCCACATTCTCCATAAAATGTGATGATTGGCCTTAATGGCCGATAGAAAGGCACAGAGGGTAGGTGTAGCTAGGCCTGAACAAACCTGGTACCTATGGTTGCTATTTGCGCTCTGGTGTTCGGAAACCTGAATGTGCAAGTTCTATGGATTGTGGTTAAATTTAGAAGGTGAAAACACCCACAGAACCAGAACCACCACAACAGAACAAACATATTATGAGATTTAGACAGTTACGTAGCAAAGTTATTGCAACAGTCAAGGCACACACGATTCAGTAAAGAACCCCATTTCCATGAATTAAATACCTATACCCTTACAAAAATAAATTGTTCAAAGTACAATAAATTGTTTTTTAAATTCAGGTCCTATGATCCTGCTGCTCTGCTTCCTATTTCAAAAGGTACAACCTGGGAGGACAGATGACTAAAACAAAATGGGGGAATGCTGCAGAAGATAGGACTAAAATATATTAAAAAAACAGCTTTTTTTTCCTTTTGTTATAAATATAAATATTATTTCCTATGAATATTATGTGATTATTTTATGCAGTCGGCAGGTGGCTCTATACTCCTTTTCACACAGTTGGTGTTCATCCACCTACTAGGAGTTGAAAAACAAAAGCCCATTTACAGTGATCAGCCCAAGACTAAATTTATAGATACTACAGTACTTATATACACCACTATACAATATATAGAGGGAACTAAATTTGTGATAAATGTGAAGACATGTTAAATGCAATACTTACATCTGTACCAAAAGCTATCATTACGACACTCCTTTAAGATTTTGGCCTCTTCTTCGGTGATTTCAATTTTATTCTGTGAAACAAACCTTCTGGTCACCAACATATCCTATAATCACACGGTTAGCTCTTCACTAAACTCTGGGTAACATGCAAAGAATGTAACCATTAAGCCACACTCACAGATATGCCAAATTCATTCAGAAGATTAAAAAAAGACAAACAAAGCAATAACAGAATGACCAAAGACCCTGGTGTCAAAGGTATGTGCACGTGCTAAGTGGGCGATGGCAAACGACAATCTAAAAAAAAAAAAAAAACCACACACACAACAGAGTTAGACTTACCGGTAACTCCTTTTCTATAAGTCTTCCAGGACAGCCCCCATGAGATGTAGAACTCCTCCCTCCGGGACAGGAAACAGGTAAGCATAGTACTTTAAAAGGCGGACCTCCAGGCCTCCCTCTTCAGTTTCACCCAAGAACCACAAGAAGACACTAAAAGACATAAACCATTTATGCATAAGCATACATTACCGTTAAATCTTAGGGTGGGAAATCCCAGCTGTTCTGGAAGACTTATAGAAAAGGAGTTACCAATAAGTCTAACTCTGGTTTTCTCAAAAACGTCTTCCAGGACAGCCCCTTTGAGACGATAATCAAGAACCTACGATAATCAAGAACCTACCCCTTAGGGCGGGGCTACTGCCTGGAGGACTTTGCGCCCAAATGCCTCATCCCATCAAGCAGATCCAGTCTATAATGCTTCACGAAGGTAGAAAAGCTAGACCAGGTGGCTGCCTTACAGATCTGTTCTGGCGAGGCCCCGGCTCTCTGCCCAGGACACGGACAAAGATCAGGCTGAGTGTGCATTAACAAACTGGGGCAGAATCTCTAATAAATTATAGGATTCCGCAATAGTCAGCCTAATCCATCTAGCGATGGTGGATTTGGAAGCCTTGGAACCCTTCTGCGGTCCTGCAAAAAACAGAGTCTGAATTTCTGAACTCTCTCTGGATCTACTAAGATAGGCCAAAAGGCTCCTTCTCACATCCAATAAACATAATCTTTCCTTTTTCTTGCTTGCGGGAGCAGAACAGAAGGTCGGCAATGCTATATCTTGAGAGCTATGAAAGGAGGAGGAAACCTTGGGAAGAAACCCAAGATCTGTTTTGAACACAATTCTATCCTCGAAAACCGCCAAAAAAGGGCTCCCTAATGGAAAGCGCCTGCAATTCACTCACCCTACAGGCTGATGTGATTGCTACCAAAAATACAGTTTTAAGGGTTAAGAACTTTATAGAAGATTTCTCCAGAGGTTCAAAGGACCAAAGCTTTTAGAACCAAAAGATAGATCCCAAACTGGACAGGACCTGACCGCTGCCGGCCTGGAAAAATCTGCTACAAAGGGATCTTGCTGGAGGGGGACCTGACAGAAAACACTAAGGGCCGAGGCCTGCACATTTAAAGTGTTAACCAAAAGACCCTGATCTGCCCCATCCTGGAAGAAATCCAACACTGTCGGGATATCTGGAGGGCTCCGACCTCTACCTAACAACCAAGAGTTGAATCTTTTCTAGACCTTAGTATATATAGCTCTGCTAACTGGTTTGTGGCAGATCACCAAAGTCCTAATTACTCCGTCAGAAAACCCCTGATCTTTCAGTTCTTCAGTAGCCACCCTGCCAACCTCAAAGTTCTTACTTGAGGGTGCAGCTCCAGACCATGAGAGACCAGATCTTCCCTCTCTGGAAGGGGGAACCAAGGCCTAGGATCCACAGCAGATGCCATGAGACCCACTACTCTCAAGATGTACCTTATTGTTGTGGACAAATTACTCTGCAACCCTGCCAGCACCTAATCTATCCTGAGAAACTTTTCTTGTGGAAGGAAGATCTTTCTCTCTACCAAGGAAATCTTGTACCCCAGATAGGTAACTCTCTGGGAGGGAGCCAAGCATGACCTCTCCCTGTTGACGAGCCACACCAGACTCTGAAGGAAGTCCTGAGCAACCTGCAGATCTTCTGTCTACTGTTGGCGAGAGCTGGCCACGAAGAGGAGATCATCCAGATAGGGAATGATCGTAATAAACCTCATTCTTAGGGGAGCTAAGGCCTCCACAAACACCTTCATAAAAATGCTTGGTGCTGAGGCCAGACTAAAAGGTAGAGCCCGACACTGCCAGTGGTGGATCTCTGAACCCATCCTTACTGCTATTCTCAGGTAATTCTGACACGCATGTTGAATGGGAATGTGCAAATAGCCATCCCTCAGATTCAGCGTAGCCATGAAACAACCTGGGTAAAGGATGTTCCTTACAGAGAAGATTCCATCTTGAAGTGTTTGCATCTTAAAGACTGATTGAGAGGGTGCAGGTTTAAGATAAGGAGAAACTTGCCCAAGGGCTTTTTCACTACAAAACATGGGAATAACACCCTCTCCCCTGCTCGTTCCAGGGAACTCGAGTAAGGACCTGCTGATCTACCAGCTCTCTAATTAGGCCACACAGAGCCTGTGCCTTTTCCCAATCCATGGGAAGGTTGGTTACCAGATAGCTCGTGGGGGGACTGGAGTTGAATGTACGGGTTTGAGAAGATTGAAGCCCACTGAGGGAGAAAGGTCCCCAGTCTTCCTCCCACTGGGACGCTCAAGTCATTGAGACTTGGCAGAGCCCTGAGGAGGATTGAATAAGATCTCCCCCCTTACCCTTGTTCTTGTGCCCTGCCCAATATTTCTTGGGCTGAACATCCTTAATTTGCTGGACCTGCGTTTTTTGGCAAAAAACCCTCCTGGAGTAAAATCTTTTTTTAACTCTCCGAAGATGCCCTCTTTTTATTGGCCGTACGCTCCAGAGCCTCTTCGAGACCTGGACCAAAAATGTTATCGCCTGTAAAGGGTAAGGCACAAAGGCACAGTTTGGAGGCTGAGTCCCCTGCCCAGGTCTTTAACCATAAAGCCCTTCTGGCTGAATTCACCAGGGCCGAAGTCCACACGGCTAGCTTAACTGATTTGAATGAGGCATCTGCAAGGAAACCTACCGCTTTAAACAGCAAAGGAAAGGATTGTAGAATTTGCTGCCTGGAAGTCCCTCCTGAGAGATGCGTTTATAACTGGGTTAGCCAGCACTCCAAATTTCTGGCGACACAGGTGGCCGATAAAGCCAGCTTAAAGCTAACAGAGGTGGAATCCCGGGCCCTGCGGAGTAAGATTTTCCCCTCTTTTATCCATAGGATCCTTTAAGGCACCCATATCTTCAAATGTGAAATCTGTCCTCTTAGAAACTTTAGATAAGGGGACGCCCAACTTTGGAACTTTGTTCCATTGCTGGGATCCATCATCCTCAAAAGAAAATCTCCTTTTAAGATTACCTGAAAAGAAGGGCTTCCTTTCAGTGTTTTCCCATTCCAGCTTAATGGTATCAACCGGGGAACTATGGACTGGAAAGACCCTAGTCTTTTTTGCATGTAGACGATGATACGAGATCATGCTTAGACAGACATACAGTTAGGTCCATATATAATTTGGACACAGGCACAATTTTAGTTTTTTTCCAGGTATTTACCAAAACAAATTCAAGCTATAGTTATATAATGGATATGGACTGAAAGTGCACTCTCTTAGGGTTAATTTGAGGGCATGTACATCCAAATTGGAGGAAGGGTTTAGGAATTACAGCTCTTAAGAGTAGCCATCTCCCCTTTTTCAAGGGACCAAAAGTAATTGGACAATTGAATCAAAAATTGTTTCATTGGCCAGGTGTGGGTTAATCCTTCGTTATGTCTTCATCAATTAAGCAGGTTAAAGGTCTGGAGTTGATTCTAAGTGTGGTATTTGCATTTGGAATCTATTACTGTGAACCTACATCATGCGTTCAAAGGAGCTGTCCATGCAAGTGAAACAGGCCATTGTAATGCTTCAAAAACAAAACAAATCCATCAGAGAGATAGCAGCAACATTAGGAGTGGCCAAATCAACAGTTTGGTACATTCTGAGCAAAGAAGAACGCACTAGTGAGCTCAGCAACATAAAAAGGCATGGAGGTCCACGGAAGACAACAGTGGTGGATGATCACAGGATCCTCTCTATGGTAAATGAAAACCCATTCACAACATCCAGACAAATGAAGGACACTTTCCAGGAGGTGGGTATATCATTGTCAAAGTCTAGAATCAAGAGAAGACTTCACGAGAGCAAATACAGAGGGTTCACCACAAGGTGCAAACCAGTCATAAGCCTGAAGAATAGAAAAGCCAGATTAGACTTTGCCAAAAAATATCTAAAAAAAAAGCCAGACCAGTTCTGGAAAAGCATTTTTCGGATGGATGAAACTAAAATTCATTTGTACCAGAATGACAGGAAGAAAAAAGTGTGGAGAAGGCTTGGAAGAGCTCATGATCCAAAGCACACAACATCATCTGAAAAACATGGTGGAGGCAGTGTGGTGGCATGGGCATGCATGGCTTCCAGTGGCACTGCGTCATTGGTGTTTATTGATGATGTGACAGAAGACAGAAGCAGCCGCATGAATTCTGCAGTGTTTAGAGATATACTGTCAGCCCAGATTCAGCCAAATGCAGCAAAGTTGATTGGACGCTGCTTCACAGTACAGATGGACAATGATCCAAAACACACTGCAAAAGCAACCCAGGAGCCTTTGAAGGAAAAGTGGAATATTCTGCAATGACCGAGTCAATGACCTGATCTCAACCCAACTGAGCATTCATTTCACGTGACGTCAGTACGCAGGCTCCTCCTGACACGTTTCATGTGCACATACGTTATCAAAGGGGTCAGGGAGGAGCCTGCATATTTACATCACGTCACCGTGTCCTCATGAAGGTCTGGTGGCCATCTTTGTAAGTGGAACACACTTGTTTTTATTGCTCCACGTGGATGCTTCTTGAATTTTCAATAAATTACTACACCATTCGCGTTTTCCTTTCTGGGCTCGTTTGTTGAGCTATTCCCTTCAAAGTGGAGCTCCTCTGGTGTGCTGAAAGTGGAACGTTTTACTGGATATAGTTCCTGCTCTAGTATATACCTGCTGTGGTTTTCCTTACACTGTGCATGAAGGTGGATGAGGCTGACCTGTTGGAGGAGCTAAAGTCACGCTTCACTTGACATCATGATTATTTCTGACTTTTTATTTGGAATATTTTATTTATTTAGTTTCCTACATTACATTTATTGGATTGTTCACCCATTTGTTACTTGTTTGTCAACTTTTGGCGCTGTCATTCCAGCGTGGCACGGTTTATTTGTGTACTACAGCGCTACTCCACGGCGCTTCACTGATAATATTTTTGTATATATTCACTTACAGTCACCTGTGATTAGTTTTATGCATTTATTTGCTATGGCATTGTATGTATGATTAGCATCGTAGAATTTATAAGCGCCGCACTTTCTTCTTTTCCATTCATCCTTTGAACATGTACCTATCCTTCCAGAGGAAACACTAAAAACTGAAGAGGGAGGTCTGCCTTTTAAAGTACTAAGCTTACGTGTTTCCTGTCCCGGAAGGAGGAGCTCTACGTCTCAAGGAACTGTCCTGGAAGACCTTTTGAGAAAAAAAAACAATGTAACAAAGGGTAGAGCTTGCCCAAGAAGACTAAGCAGGTTTCAACTCATTCAGTGATAATTAAACAGGAAATCTGTTTACCCACTATTGGTAAGTTTTCCGCATTTGTGGAAAACCTTTTTTCTTTTTTTCTAAGGAACATGCCCCTATATACTACTCCAGGGCTCGAAAAATCCAACGCACCAGGTCAACATGGCGACTAGAAATTACATCCTGGCATCTGGGTTCACAAAACGCTTCCCACTGACTTCAATGCAAAAACTCCTGTCAATAGCAACCCTGATGTGAACACTTATCTCCGTATGCCACTCTAATCTATCACTTGCAAGTCAGGAATACACTGCTACAAACTCGCACAGGTCCCTTTTCGTACTGGCACTCAAAACACAATCTGTGTGGATCACATCTGTATGAACAACCTCAAGAGAACACATAATATCTAGCCTGTCATTTGAATCTGTGAGTTTGAGAATGCATATAGAATTGCAAACGTTTGAACCAGGACAGCTCCATTCACACGTGTGTTTTGGGATTGCATCAGAATCGCTGCTATCGCAAAACGCAGGTTCAGGCGCCATTATTTTCAAAGGCACCTAAAACATGGTGCGCATTTTCCATGATTGTCGGGCGGCAAATTGCATCGTGTGAAGCTTGTCACCTAAAGATTGCCTTGCTCCGGGCGCTGACAACCCATGCTACACTAAAATAAAAACTGGCTCTTTTTTTTTTAGATGGCTTCTAGATTCAAAGTCAATTTGTCAAGCCCTGTACTACCCTCACTTCTCTACCACTCCAAAATCTACAGAAGGATAATTGTGCATGTAAGCCCCTGCCCCCTCCATTCCCTTTAATAGAAAGTCTGTCTTGTCATGCTGGGGACTGTCCTTTGAAGTGGATGGCAGTTGCAGCACACATGTGCAGGTACAGCTCTGTAGATTTCAAGGATTAGTTCACTTTTTTAAGAAGAAAGAAAAGTTGAACTAACACCATACACCTTGTGCAGCTGACCAAAATCTTATCCTTTTTTTCCTTGTAGCAGTGAACACTGCTATGAGCTGGGCCAGCACCCATTTGTGTGTTAGCAGTGGCAGATCAGTGAACTGACCTGGAGAGGTACTTGCCTTTTTTTGTCAGCTTGTAGTGTTGTAAAAGACAGCACTGAAGAGCAGCCCTGATCTTGAAATAAATAAAAAAAAAAAAGTAGGTGGCTCAAAGTTGTAGTGTGCTTGTGTTTTTGTGAATGTTCAGGGCTGCTCTCCAGCTCTGTCAGTCACAACAAGTGAAAAGCAAGTGGTGGGAAGCTTCGGACCTGGGCCTGGGTTTGGCTGTGTGATCAGCAGATTTTCTATTCTGTATAATAAAGGCAACAGATGAGCCACAGGGCTTCACAATAGTCAGAGGGCTCTGTGCGGACTGTCTGTGGCACCCCCTCTACTCTATGTCAGAGGCAATGATAGGTCTGTCTCCTTCGTACATCAAATCACACTGCTCACATTTAGTGGGATCACATGCACTGCATTCTCTGGGGGATTCAACAAGACTTCTGCATTTCTGCCTTTACTTCTTCATTGAAGGACAACTTCATCTTTACTGAAATTGTCCAGTGGGATGGAGGCACAGGGTCATAACTATAGAGATAGGACCACAATATACAGAGGAGACTTGGCAAGGCACTGTGGCCTTCACATATATTTGCAAACGTGTGCAACTAAACCTTGGTTTTTAAACATGACAAATGGTTGTAAAGGACTTGATTTTCTTTTTCTTTAAAATAATAAACACATCATACTTACCTGCTCTGTGTAAGGGGCACTCATGCATGCTCACTCCTGAGCCAGCTCTCTGTGTCAATGGGACATACAGGGCATGGCTCAGCTACACCCCCTCCTCACTGACTGTGATTGACAGCAGTGAGAGGCAATGGCTCCAGCTGCTGTGTCCCAGCCAATGAGGAGTGAGAGACCCAGGAGAGCCACTGCTATTGTGCACATTGCTGAATCGAGATCAGGCTCAGGTTTTGGGGTGGGAGCTGCATACTGAAGGTTTTTTTACCTTCATGCATAGAATGTTTGTAGGTAAAAAATCCTTCAGCCTTTAAAACCACTGAAACTGTTAGGGCTAATTTTTTTTTTTTTTGCAGGCAAGCTGGTAAGTGTGCTGGGAAATTTTCTGTTTTTATTGTCCTGAGCCCCTTCCATGTGCACTTTACTGCAAAGGATAGTTATAGATTGTGGTTGCCACTTATCTATACAGCTTGTTGGCTAAATGTTTTGCAGTAATGCACTGGATACCTTCAGCTGCCATTGTGCTTTTGCTGGGTGTCCAATGTGTCCCTATGTCTTTAAAGTGATATTAAAGGCAATTTAAAATTAATAAAAACAACAAACATGTCATACTTCCCTGCTGTGTGCAGTGGTTTTGCACAGAGCAGCCCTGATCCTCCTCTTCTCATGTCCCCTGCTAGCACTTCTGGGCCCTGCCGAGTGCCCTCAGAGCAAACAATTCGCTATGGGGGCACCTAAGCAGGCTTGCTCCCCAGCCACTGCTCTGTTTGTCCATTCACACAGTGCGCGGCTCAGCCCTGCCTCCTCTCTCACCTCATGGTCTCACTGGGAGTGATTGACAGTAGTGGGAGCCAATGGCTCCCACAGCGGTCTTAGCCAATGAGAAGGAAGAGTCCTGGGAGTGCTGCTGCATTCATGCACATTGCTGGATCCAGAGGGGTCTCAGGTACATATTAGGGGGAGCTGCTACACACAGGGTTTTCTTGCCTTAACGTATAGAATAATGAAGCCATTACAGCCACATTAAGGAGGGGTGGGCTCCATCCAGGCAAACCTGCCCTAATGTATGTGTATATACACGTATATATACGCATGATTCTGCATTTCTGGGTAGGGGAAGTACATGCCACCATTGGTGGCCTCAGCTGTCGATCACTGCGTCCCTCCCGGCGATCACCGAGTATCACTGACAGGGGAGAGGGCTGTATGTTATAAATGCAGATCTCCCCTGTCAGCTCCAGCACATTGCTTTGTATGGCTCTGCACAGCTATACAAAGCAGTGTGCTTACACAGCCACACACTGCACAGTCAGTACACCAGCACACAGCTAGTACACCAGCACACAGCTAACCCTTTCATCGCCCCAGATGTTCACATGAACTGCTAGACAGGGGCAGCTTTTTGTCTACAGGCCGGCTGGTGAGTGTGCTGAGCCACTGTGTGTGTCATAGATGGAGGAACCGACAATCAGCCCATTACAGATACAACCGGTCATCTTGGATCCACTACAGACTACATACAGGATTTCCTAACAAATCACACCTCTCCCTATAGAAATATTGTGGCTGCGAATGGAGACAAGACTGGGATCGGTGGATCGGTGCTCAGCCTTCCGCACCACACTCCCGTGATCGCTGCGACTCCTTGTCTGCTCTTCTCCGGGCTGTACATGGGATGTGTATGACGGCTCTGATCTGCAGCACGGCGTGTATGAATGACAGGAGGACTGATTATGGTAATGGGCAGCCCGGGCCCTACCGGAGACCCCCCGTCCCGGTGTCTGCACCCCGCCATCTACCTGTGCCTCATCCTGGCCGTATCCTTCCTGCGGAGCGTTCATCTCTCCGACATAAGAACCATGTGACAGCAATGACCTCTCCTCTACACGGAGGAGTACACCCAGCACACCGGAAATCCTCTGTGTTCACCGGATACTATTCCCCGGCTGCCTGCCTCTCATCGCAGTGTATTGTAGGCGGTGGTGGTGTGTCTGGTGTTCTGTATGGGTCTCTTCCCTATATGTACAATGTGTTATATATGTATGTGGGTCCTCCATAGGTACAATGTGTTATATATATATGTATGGGGGTCCTCCATAGGTACAATGTGTTATATATATATATGTATGGGGGTCCTCCATAGGTACAATGTTATCTATATATACATAACACATTGTACCTATGGAGGACCCCATACATATATATATAACACATTGTATCTATGGAGGACCCCCATACATATATATATACCATATTGTATCTGGAGGACCCCCATACATATATATATACCATATTGTATCTGGAGGACCCCCATACATATATATACCATATTGTATCTGGAGGACCCCCATACATATATACATATATAGTATCTGGAGGACCCCCATACATATATACATATATAGTATCTGGAGGACCCCCATACATATATACATATATAACACATTGTACCTATGGAGGACCCCCATACATATATATATATATAACACATTGTACCTATGGAGGACCCCCATACATATATATATATATATATATATATATATATATATATATATATATATATATAACACATTGTACCTATGGAGGACCCCCATACATATATATATATATATAACACATTGTACCTATGGAGGACCCCCATATATATATATATATATAACACATTGTACCTATGGAGGACCCCCATACATATATATATATGTATAACACATTGTACCTACGGAGGACCCCCATACATATATATATATATATAACACATTGTACCTACGGAGGACCCCCATACATATATATATATATATATATATATATATATATAACACATTGTACCTATGGAGGACCCCCATACATATATATTTATAACACATTGTACCTATGGAGGACCCCCATACATATATATGTATAACACATTGTACCTACGGAGGACCCCCATACATATATATATATAACACATTGTACCTACGGAGGACCCCCATACATATATATATATAACACATTGTACCTATGGAGGACCCCCATACATATATATATAACACATTGTACAACACATTGTACCTACGGAGGACCCCCATACATATATATATATATGTATAACACATTGTACCTACGGAGGACCCCCATACATATATATAACACATTGTACCTATGGAGGACCCCCATACATATATATTTATAACACATTGTACCTATGGAGGACCCCCATACATATATATATATGTATAACACATTGTACCTACGGAGGACCCCCATACATATATATATATGTATAACACATTGTACCTACGGAGGACCCCCATACATATATATATATGTATAACACATTGTACCTACGGAGGACCCCCATACATATATATATATAACACATTGTACCTACGGAGGACCCCCATACATATATATATATAACACATTGTACCTACGGAGGACCCCCATACATATATATATATAACACATTGTACCTACGGAGGACCCCCATACATATATATAACACATTGTACCTATGGAGGACCCCCATACATATATATATATATGTATAACACATTGTACCTACGGAGGACCCCCATACATATATATATATAACACATTGTACCTATGGAGGGCCCCCATACATATATATATATATATATATATATATATATATATATATATATATATATATATATATATATATATGTATGCCACCAGAATAAATTTAAAACGAAACAATCCAAATAAATTTGAAGTGTAGACTTTCAGCTTTAATTCAAGGGGTTGAACATAAATATCAAGTACACATTTTAGGAACGGCAACCATTTTTATACACAGTCTCCCCATTTTCAGGGGCTCAAATGTAATTGGACAAATGAATATAATTATAAATAAAATGTTCATTTTTAATATTTTGTTGAGAATCCTTTACTGAAAATGACTGCCTGAAGCCTGGAACCCATGGACATTACCAAGGACTGGGTTTCCTCCTTTCTGATACTTTGCCAGGCTCTAACTGCAGCTGTCTTCAGTTGTTCTTTGTTTGTAGGTCTTTCTGCCTTTAGTTTGCCTTCAGCAAGTGAAATGCATGCTCAATTGGGTTGAGATCAGGTGATTGACTCGGCCATTGCAGAATATTCCACTTCTTTTCCTTCAGAAGCTCCTGGGTTGCTTTGCAGTGTGTTTAGGATCATTGTCCTTCTGTACTGTGCTGCATTTGGCTGAATCTGGGCTGACAGTACAGGTGAAACTCAAAAAATTTGAATATCGTGCAAAATTCATTTATTTCAGTAATGCAACTTAAAAGGTGAAACTAATATATGAGATAGACACATTACATGCAAAGCAAGATAGTTCAAGCTGTGATTTGTCATAATTGTGATGATTAAGGCTTACAGCTCATGAAAACCCCAACTCCACAATCTCAGAAAATTAGAATATTACATGCAATCAATAAAACAAGGATTGTACATAGAACAATATCGGACCTCTGAAAAGTATAAGCATGCATATGTACTCAGTACTTGGTTTGGGCCCCTTTTGCAGCAATTACTGCCTCAATGCGGCGTGGCATGTAAGCTATCAGCCTGTGGCACTGCTGAGGTGTTATGGAAGACCAGGATGCTTCAATAACGGCCTTCAACTCTCCTGCACTGTTCGGTCTCATGTCTCTCATCTTTCTCTTGGCAATGCCCCATAGATTCTCTTTGGGGTTCAGGTCAGGCGAGTTTGCTGGCCAATCAAGCACAGTAATCCCACGGTCATTGAACCAGGTTTTGGTACTTTTGGCGGTGTGGGCAGATGCCAAGTCCTGCTGGAAAATGAAGTCAGCATCCCCATAAAGCTCGTCTGCGGAAGGAAGCATGAAGTGCTCCAAAATCTCCTGGTAGACGGCTGCATTGACCCTGGACTTAATGAAGCACAGTGGACCAACACCAGCAGATGACATGGCGGTTTGCTTCAGCTCCACATTGGAAAGGCACTAGACCAGCAATGGGCAAACTACGGCCCGGCGGACCTTTTAATCCGGCCCGCGGAGCTAGGCTCCTCTCACAGTCCGCCCTGAAGACCGGTGTAGCATGAAAATCTGTCTCCTATGAGGATCTGTCCCCCTCGAAGTATCTGCGCATGTGCCGGAGATCGCCGATCGGCTGCTAATGCCTGAAACTGGCACATGGGCAGATACGTCGAGGGGGACAGATCCTCATAGGAGACAGATTTTCATGCTACACCGGAACGGCGCGGGACACGGCGAGAGGAAAGGTAAGTGAATTGACACAGGGGGGACTTGGGGACTTAATATGGGGAATTAATTACTATAGGGGGGATGAATTACTATATGGGGGATGAATTACTATGGGGGGTGAATTACTATATGGGGGATGAATTACTATATGGGGGATGAATTACTATAGGGTGGATGAATTACTATAGGGTGGATGAATTACTATAGGGGGGATGAATTACTATATGGGGGATGAATTACTATGGTGGATGAATTACTATAGGGTGGATGAATTACTATAGGGTGGATGAATTACTATAGGGTGGATGAATTACTATAGGGGGGATGAATTACTATATGGGGGATGAATTACTATATGGGGGATGAATTACTATATGGGGGATGAATTACTATATGGGGGATGAATTACTATATGGGGGATGAATTACTATGGGGGATGAATTACTATGGGGGATGAATTACTATATGGGGGGTGAATTACTATGGGGGGTGAATTACTATGGGGGGTGAATTACTATGGGGGGATGAATTACTATGGGGGGATGAATTACTATATGGGGGATGAATTACTATGGGGGATGAATTACTATGCTTACTATGGGGGAATATTACTATACTTACTATGGATGACACATACACATCATTCATCTACTCTTGGTCCGGCCCCCGGGTCCAATATATGAACCCATTGCGGCCCTCAAGTCAAAAAGTTTGCCCACCCCTGCACTAGACACTCTAATTATGATGAGGACATCATTCAAAGCAGCCCGCACATGGCAATACTGAGTCACAGCCTACTTCCACCGGTGGCAAGTTTATAGCCGTTAGGCTAAATCAGGCGTTAGTGATATCAATACAAACGGGTTATATAACCCCACATTTTTGTGAAATCTTGTGTCTATTTACCCCCTTTGGGGGAATTTTTTGAACTCGTAGAGGAGGAATATCTATATACCATGCTTTATATGTGCTGTGGCATGCTTCTACAGTCCCATACATTTTTCTAGGAACCGCATTACTTTCTCATTATTGAGCAATTTTTGGAAACCCAGTTTTGGGTCTATATATTCATATATACATAGACTGTATTAATCAGTCGGGATTCTATATACCAGCTACCTGGCTGCCCACCCCCATATTCACTGGTTCATTCAGACCTGATCTTACTTCAAGAGAGGAGGAGTCCCCTTGATCTTTTTGTATGGTAAATTTTTTTGATTTTTACCCTTCCCTTTAAATTAATTCAGGTCTGTTGGTAGCCTTATTCATGTTTTATATTTATATATTTTTAGAATCACTTACTATTGTGGATACATTTCCATTTGGGGTGGCTATCCAGGAAGGCCATATATGCATCTTTTCATGATGGTCAAGTTTATGAGAAGGTAACAGAATAACATATATACCTGTTATGGGGTTGTTTTAATATTGCATAGGTTCAATGCATATACCCTATGTTTTTGTTCCCTCTACTATGATCTTTTTTTCTGGTTTTCCATTTTCAGGAGGTCATTCTATTCACTGTGGTGGTCACTAATACAATTTTTTAAGAATGTTCCCCTCATGCAGACACTATATGGAAACTATGGAAATCTTTTGATGTAGTAGTTAGGAACTTCATTGCCTTATGTGGATTTCTGATTGCCGAATACCAGTTGATCTGGAGACGCCGAACGCTTTTAATTCAGTGATTTTATAAAAATATGTTTACCATGTCTTTGTCTAACCTCAGTATGATCCATGTGATCGAATAAAACTTGTTTGCTAATACTAACTTCATTACTCCGCTTGGATTTTCTAATAACCACTTTGTGTGAGCAGTATTGCACTTGTCATGCTGCTATGTTCTACGTTAAGCTTTTGGGTTTATAAATCCACACTCATTATCAGTGAGACGGAGATATTTATATGACACATATTTACGTGTCATGTTAGGTGGCTACCCCCCCTTTTTTTCCACTGGAAGCCATGCATGCCCATGCCACCACACTGCCTACACCATGTTTTACAGATGACGTTGTGTGGTTTGAATCATGAGCTGTTCCAAGCCTTCTCTACACTTTTTTCTTCCTGTCATTCTGGTACAGATTAATCTTAGTTTCATCCGTCCAAAGAATGCTTTTCCAGAACTGGTCTGGCTTTTTTAGATGTTTTTTGGCAAAGTCTAATCTGGCTTTTCTATTCTTCAGGCTTATGAATGGTTTGCACTTTGTGGTGAACCCTCTGTATTTGCTCTCATGAAGTCTTCTCTTGATTGTTGACTTTAACAATGACACGCCCACCTCCTGGAAAGTGTCCTTCTCTTGTCTGGATCTTGTGAATGGGTTTTTATTTACCTTAGATAGGATCCTGCGATCATCCAACACTGTTGTCTTCTGTGGACCTCCATGCCTTTTTATGTTGCTGAGCTCACCAGTTCATTCTTCTTTCCTCAGAATGTACCAAACTGTTGATTTGGCCACTCCTAATGTTGCTGCTATCTCTCTGATGGATTTGTTTTGTTTTTGAAGCCTTACAATGGCCTGTTTCACTTTCATGGACAGCTCCTTTAAACGCATGATGTAGGTTCACAGCAATAGATTCCAAATGCAAATACCAGACTTAGAATCAACTCTAGACCTTTTACCTGCTTAATAGATGAAGAATTAACAAAGGAGTAGCCCACAACTGGCCAATGAAACAGCTTTTGATTCAATTGTCCAATTACTTTGGGTCTCTTGAAAAAGGGGGGGGGGTGGCTACTCTTAACAGCTGTAATTCCTAAACCCTTCCTCCAATTTGGATGTACATGCCCTCAAATTAAACCTGAGAGTGTGCACTTTCAGCCCATTATATAACTATAGCTTGAATGTGTTTTGGTAAATACCTGAAAAAATCTAAAATTGTTCCTGTGTCCAGATATATATGGACCTAACTGTATGCCCCCTCTCCTATTGTAGTTCCTCCTTATGTACATTGTATTATAAATGGGCCCTTTCCTGTTACAGTTCCTCCATATGTACATTGTATTATATATGGGCCCCATCCTGTTGCAATTCTGCTATATGTACATTGTATTATATATGGGGTCTTTCAAATGTGTAGTGTAGTATATATGTCCCCTTCCTGTTGTAATTCCTCCATAAGTATATTGTATTATATATGGGATCCTGCATATGTACAGTGTGTTACATATGGCCCCCTTCCTGTTGTAGTTCCTCCATATGTACATTGTATTATATGGGGTCCTTCATATGTACATTGCATTATATGGGGTCCTTCATATGTACATTGTATTACATATGGCCCCTTTCTGTTATGGCAACTCCACATGGGGAAGATTTGCTAAAACTGGTGCACACAGAATCTGATGCAGCTCTGCATAGAAACCAATTAGCTTCCAGTTTCTTTTGTCAACACTTAATTGAACAAGCTGAAGTTAGAAGCTGATTGGCTACCATGCACAGCTGCACCAGATTCCGAGTGCACCAGTTCTAGTAAATCTCTCCCATAGGATTTGATTTACTAAAACCAGAGTGCAAAATCTGGTGCAGCTGTGTAATGGTAGCCAATCAACTTCTAACTTCAGCTTGTTCAATTAAGCTTTGACTAAAAAAAAAAAAAAATGCAAAAACTGGTGGATGATTGGTTTCTGTGCAGAGCTGCACCAAATTTTGCACTCTCTAGTTTTAGTAAATCAGCCCCATATATTTAAAGCAGTAGTGATCACCTTAGTGATTATAAGGGGCTGACATGTCCAGGAGGCACACAATAGTTTCGGTTTCATAAATTTGTATTGCGTCAATGCGTGGTAAAATGTTCTGTTTGCTTTGCCATGCTTTATAAAATAAAAATCATGACCTCTGCACTCTTGTCCTTACTCATGACCCCTACACACTGTGTATTACTTACTCCTGAGCCCAGCATTTCCTACCCCTGTACTCTTGGCATTACTTAACCCTGACCTCTGTGCATTACATACTTTTACCTGTGCATCCTGTGTGTTATTTAACAGGTTCCTGCCCGGCCTATAGCCAGATGGCGGCCTGCAAAACTCCTCGTCCCTCCAGGTGGACACCATATGGCTTCCTTTCGGGCATGCGCAGTTTGCATGCCCGCAGAGCCGCGCAGCGGCGCGATCTGTCACCGGCCGTGTACCTCGAACACAGCCGATGGCAGATCTGGGTACCGACCCTGTTGCCGGTACCATGGGACCTGCTCTGACCAATCACAGCAGGTCACATAACAGTTGTATACAATGGATGGCTTCATTCATGCCATCCATTGTATACTAGTGTGTCTAGCTGTGAATGGTCACAGCAATCACATGCACAAGCTGGGCCAATCACAGCCCAGCTGTGTCATGTGATTAGCCGTGGCCAAATCACAGCTAAGCACAAAAAAGAAAACAAAAAAACCCTGACTGAATCGATGTCATTCAGGTAAATGCTTGCTTATAGCAAAGTAATTCTTTGCTATAAGCAAATTGTGTAAAAAAAAAAAAAATACTGATCACTTCCCCAAAGTAGTACAGTGTTACTATGGTAACATTGTACTACTTTGGTCATAGTGAAATATGAAAGAAAAATCAAAAAAAAAAAAAATTAACAATAATAAAAACATTTTTAAAAAATTATAATTGTTTTTTCATACTGTCACCAGTCAGTGTCTATGAAGACGCTGTACTGCACTGGTGACAGTATGTAAAAAACAAATAGTGATAATCATTTTTTTTATTTTTTCATTTTCCGAAAAATTATGACAAAAAAAAATACAACTTCAAAAAACTCGCCATGCCTCTTATGAAGTACGTCGGACTGTTTACTTTGCAAAAAGGGGTCATTTGGGGGATATTTCTACTGTTCTGACGGTCTTGGACCTCAAGAAATTAGATTGGCTGTCAGTACTTCAGGATTGATCAATATTCAGATCTATACCATAGTTTGTGAACTCTATAACTTTCCTACAAACTAAAAAATACATCCTAATTTTGGTTATTTTCACAAAAGACATGTAGTAGATACATCTTGGCCCAAATTTATGAAGAACAATTATTTGTTTGCAAACTTTAACAGAAACAAAGAAAACATTTTTTTTTTTTTTCCAAAAGTTTCGGTCTTTTTTTGTTAATTTAGCAAAAAATAAAAACCCCAGTGTTGATTAAATACCACCAAAAGAAAGCTCTAGTTGTGTGAATAAAATTATAAAATTTTAGTTTGGGTACAATGTTGTATGACCGCGCAATTGTCAAAGTGTGAGACCGCTGAAACCTGAAAAATGGCCTGGGCAGGAAGGGGGTAAAAGTGCCCTGTATGGAAGTGGTTAATGTTGAGCTTTGCACTTGCCATTACTTATTAATGACGTCTGCACTCTGTGTGTTACCTACTCCTGACCTCTACACTCTGTGTGCTTATTACTCCCAATCTCTGCACTCTGCAGTATTTACACCTGACCTCTGCACTTTCTGTGTTACAACTGACATCCGAACTCTACATTACTTACTCCTGGTCCCAAACTCAGTGGGTTACTCCTGACCTCTGTGTGTATGTGCACCTGACTTCTGAACTCTGCATTACTTACTCCTGGCTCCTGCACTCTGTGTATTACTCCTGACCTCTGCATTCTGTGGGTCACTCCTGACCACTGCACTCTGTGTGCTACTCACTCCTAACTTCTGCACTCTGTGCTACTTACTCCCAATTTCTGCATTCTGCAGTATTTACACCTGACCTCTGCACTTTCTGCGTTACACCTGACTTGTGAACTCTACATTACTTACTCCTGGCTCCCAAACTCTATGGGTTACTCCTGACCTCTGTATTCCTGATCTCTGCACTCTGCAGTATTTACACCTGTCCTCTGCACTTTGTGTGTTACTTAAACCTGACTTCTGAACTCTGCGTTACTTCTGGCTCCTGCACTCTGTGCATTACTCCTGACGTTTGTATTTTGTGGGCTACCTCTGATCTCTGAACTCTGTGTAATTCATATTCCTGACTTCTGCACTCTGTATTCTCATTATTCTTAACCTCTCCATTTTCTGCACTCTGTTTTTACACTAGACCCCTATACTCTGTGCATTACATGCTCCTGACCTCTGCACACTGTGTGTTACTTATTCTTGACCTTTGCACTGTGCATTACTTATTCCTAAATTCTGCACTCTGTGTGTTACTCCTGACCTCTGCACTCTGCAATATTTACACATGACCTCTGCACTTTGTGTGTTACTTTCACCTGACATTTGAACTCTGCATTACTAACTTCTGGCTCCTGCACTTTGTGGGTTACTCCTGACCTTCACAATCTGTGCGGTATTCCTGACCACTGCTCTACGTTACATACTCCTGACTTATGCACTGTATGTGCTACTTGCTACAGACCTCTGCTCTCTGTGGTTTACTTATTTCTAAACCCTGCACTCCATGCGTTACTCCTAACTCATGCACTTTGTGCATTACCTACTGCTAACGTCTGCTCTCTGTTTGTTACTTACTCTTGAATTCCACAATCTTTGTATCACTCCTGACCCCTACACTGTGTGTTAATTACTCCTGAGCTCTGTACACTGCAAGTTACTTACTCCAGATCTTTATAATTTGTGTGTTACTTACTCATGATCCCTGCACTCTGCGTGTTACTTACTTCTTACCCCTGCATTCTGAGCATTCTTCACGCCTGACCTGAGTTCTCAATGTCTCATGCACTTCAGAACTCAGACTTAGTTACTTATTCCCGACCCAGAGCAGAGTGAGCCATGATCTGATTTAACTATACCCCTTTAAGCCCCTCCTATTGTAACCACAATTTATCAACACTCACAATTTGCTAAGGCGCCCTATGCACTCTGCATAACTGTTTACTCAGGATGCCCAAGGCACCTTTGTTTTTGTAAATGTTTGAGGGTGTAACAAAAATGGGGGCAAATTTTTGTGAGTGTGGCTACAAATAGGAGTGTGATATTAAAAAAATATTAGTAATTAAAATTATTAGTAAGAAAAGAAAGTAAGTGAAGTGACATCTATGCCGATATGTCACTTATTACTAACCTACTAAGTGACATATCGGCATGGATGTCACTCCACTTCCTCAAACTCAGTCCTTCCAAAACTGAGCTCTTAGTATTCCCTCCAGCCTGTGCCCCCTCCCCTGACTTCTCCATCAAGACCAATAACACAAACATCAGTCCCTCCCCTCATGCCAGGGTGCTAGGTGTAATCCTAGACTCCCATCTGTCCTTTCAGCCCCAAATCCAATCGCTGTCCAAATCATGTAGACTTCACCTCCACAACATCTCCAAGATACGGCCGTTTTTAATTTCGGAAACTACTAAGCAACTTATTCACTTCCTTGTTATCTCTCGCCTTGACTATTGTAACTCCCTCCTCATTGGCCTACCTCATCGCAGGCTATCCCCTCTTCAGTCTATCGTGAATTCTGCTGCCAGACTCATTCACCTTACTAACCGTTTTGTACCTGCCATCCCTCTCTGCCAAACCCTCCACTGGCTTCCTGTTGCCCACCGGCTAAAATTCAAAACATTAACAATAGCATATAAACTCTGCCCCAAATTACATCTCCAATCTTGTCTCCAAATATCACCCAAACCGTCCTCTCCGCTCCTCGCATGACCTCCTGCTCTCTAGCTCCCTCGTCTCCTCCTCCCATGCTAGTCTCCAGGACATCTCCATTCTCTGGAATGCTCTACCCCAATTTATCAGACTATCACCTACTCTGCTCACTTTTAGGCAATCTCTGAAACCCTTTCTTTTTAGGGAAGCCTATCCTGCCCTCAGCTAATAATGGAATCTTCTACTCCTCCTACCAGTTCATCCCCTACAGTTACTACCTTTTGTACCACTAGCCCCTCCCTCTTGGATTGTAAACTCCAAGGAGCAGGGCCTCCTAACCCTCTTGTATTGAACTGTATTGTTGCTGTATTGTCTCCCGTTATATTGTAAAGCGCTGAGCAAACTGTTGGCGCTATATAAATCATGTATAATAATAATAAAAAAAAAATATTTTGTGGGCATGGTTGAAGGAAGATGTGGTCAGTATGGTGTCCCTGGTTTTAATTTTGATAATCTGGTTATTTCTCCATTTCGCCCTCGAAGTCGCTTTATAAATTGTTACCAATCTTTTAATTTTCATGCTTGGTAGTTACCCTTAAGCTATATGTGGTGTTATGGAACAGTATTTCACGGACAGCACCAGTGACTCTGTATTCTGGTATTGCTATTCTAGATGTGTAAGTTATTTTTTTATATTTTACAGTTAACTTAGCTTAAAACGGAAGAAACAGCTAACGCTAATCATAGAAACTCTCCTACATATTTTGCATATCCTGTATAAAACAAATCTGTGTACTTATGCATCTTTAATCCAATCAGGTTTGGTCATGTGATCCAGCAGCGCTGGCTCCCCTGTGTCAGTGAGCAGCTGCTGCAGGGCAGAGGAGGCAGCACTCCATTGTCAAGCGCTTCCTTACACAGGGAAGCAGGAGCTTCTGAATCATGTGACTGGATCAGTGGTCTTTACTACCACTTCATACACAGGAGAATCTGATTCACGTTGAAAAACAGGCTTTTTTAGGTAGTTTTGTCTGCAACACCTGATTTTGTTATCAAGCTGTAAAAGGCCTGATTGGAGCAGTGGAAGTGTCAGCCACATCACATCTAAACGCTGTAGGAAAGTTTACATTTAACAAAAATTAAGTTAAGTTAAAGCCTTCAACTTTGTGGAAGTTTGCCAGTGGCAAAATAGTTGAAAAAAAAAGTTTACAAACTATATCATTCACAGTACTATACTGCATTGTCCTAAAAGTTTAATAAAGTGTAAAGAGTACAATAAAAGCCACAGCTGTACTAGAAAAGCCATGTTTTCTGTATCCCTTCCCTTCCCTGTATTCCAAATTAGTTTCAAAATATAGACTTCAGGTATGTGTTTTGTAGCAATTGGCTAGTATCAGCACAATACATGAGCACTTGAATAGGCAGCAAATAGGAGATAAACAATATTAGAACATATTATTTAGAAGACAATAGTCACAAATATTCTACAGTAGCTGGACTGTATGTAAACATATGTTCGGTTGTAATATAAGAGGGGGAGATAAGATAGGCTTTATTTTGAAATAGAAATTAGAGTGTATTATTTGAGAGACAATAGCAATACATATTGTACAGTGGCTGGAGAGTATGTAAGCTGCTTGACAAGGTTGCAATTTAAGAAGGGGAAATTAGGCTTATTTTATCTTGAAATAAGCAATATAACATTATTTTAGCCACAAAAGCCACAAAAATGATACAGTGGCTGGACAACATGTAAGCAGCTTTATTATGTCGCAGTATAAGAGGAAGAGACAAGAAAGGTTTTATTTTGCAATAGAGATTAGAGAGAGTATTATATAAGAAACAATAGCAACAAATCTATGAATGTTAGAGAACAGCAACTGCCTACAAACTTTGAGGCTGAATGCAGGATTTATACTGCAGCAGCAAACCTTAGCAATTTGACAGCTGAGGTGCAGCTATGGAATCATTGTGTGGCACCATTACAGTGCCAGAGCTTCTCCAGCCTGGAGAGGTGGCAGGAGCTGGTGATGGTGGCTGTGATACCTTTTTTTTTTTTTTTTTTTTTTTTTTTTTTACGGATGGGGGGGGGGGGGGGGGATTGGATGGACAATAAAATCATTAGTCTGTAGCATCAGTAGCAGGGGGTTTGTGGTGGTCCCTGGTAATCCTAGACTGGTTTATTTTATTGAAAGTGAGGCATTCACTTATGTCTTCTGTAAGGCACTGCTACTTTGAGACAGAAAAAAAGCGGATCAGGACCTCTACTTTGTCCTGCAGAACCCTCCCCCCCACTTCCCCTGCATGCACAACCTCTGTCTCTCTCTTTAGGCTTGTCTACATTTATTGAGAGCTATGGCAATGGCAGGATAAATATGTGCCTTAAATAAAGCCTCTAGCAAAATAAAATATACCTCCCCTCAAAAAGCCCTGAAAGTGGATAAACATGAAATAAAAGAAAATAGCATTAAAGTAAATTAAATGACCACAATGAAACCATACCAAAAAACAACAACTAGTGTGTCTGTAAGTTTCTGCTGACAAACACAGAAAGGTAGTTCTAACTTCTAATACTCTGTAGTTATGTGAGGCTCCAGCTTCCATATCTTTGTTCCCACAGAGGAGGGATCTTCATTTGGTGTTCGTTTCCACTTTTCTGCAACCCTGAATCCACCAGTCACTACGACCAGAAAAAGCATCTAAAAGGTAGGGATATTCTTTAAATGCCTCTTTTATTTTTTTGAGAAAGATTATTTTAAACCTCCGTTTGCTTGCCTTATTTACTGGGTAGGTGTAGAAAATTACCCTGGGGCAGGTAAGTTGCACATAAACCCCATAGCTGCATTCCTGCACACTTTGTTGGGCATTATTGGTGCTAGGCCTGGAGCCTTCGCTTTATAGCATGAAGTTGATATCTTAAGAGGCTACACCATTTTTTTACACCCTGCTCCCAAAGTTGAACTTGCTTGAAAATAAAAGATTGGCATAGCTGGGAGCCCTCCACTTCCCAGATAAAAAAAACACCATGGGGTGATTTTATAAAGCAGCTGTATCATGTTCATACCTCCAGTTAAAACGAAAAAAAAAGCTCAGGACATTTATTGCACATAACTGGCTTTGGGAGTGCAATAGAAATTAATGAAATCAACCATCAATAGGACTTTATGGAGAATTAAAACAGAGAACAGAACATAGCAAGATAATGGCATCCCAGAAATTTGAGACCCCAAAAAAGAAGGGTAGGACCCAGGAGCGGACTGATCATTTGGAAACTCAGGCACTGCCCGAGGGCCCGGGGTCAGTAGGGGGCCCCATGAGATGCCCCTGGTACCTTTTTCATAGGCTTTTTTGAGTTTGGGCAAGGACACAGGGGCCCCATGATCCCCTATTGCCTGGGGGCCCCATGAGTCTGTCCGCCCCTGGTAGGACCTGAAAAGGATGTAGAGCAGCAGCAAGAAAGCAAAAGAAAAATAGGGATGCCAAAAAAAGATCTAGAACTTAGTTCAGTTGATCTAGATATTTTTTTATCTAGATTTTTGCTATTAAACATGACCATTAAAAAAAATGTCTTTGCTAAAAAAAATCCCAATACGTATAAATTAATTGGTTTGCGTTAAAGTTATAGCGTTTTTAAATGGCGGTATAGATACTTAAATTTTTTTTTTATTTTTACTAGTAATGGCGGCAATCAGCAACTTATAGCAGGACTTCGGTGGACATTCTGACACTGGGGGGAACTGACTTGGTGTCACTGTCATCCCCAGTGACACCAATACAGTGATCAGTGGTAAAAAAAAAAAAAAAAAAAAAAAAAGCACTGACACTGTACTAATGGCACTGGGCAGGAAGGGGTTAACATGAGGGGCAATCAAAAGGTGTACTGGGTGTGTTTTACTATGGGGCAGTGTCTGTGTGCTTCACTGGAAGCACACTGCTTTGGATGGCTGTGCACAGCCGTCCAAAGCAGTGTGTCAGAGATCCTTGGTAATCACTGGACGCCAGCGAGTAGTCAAAGGTTTAAAGGAGAAGTGCAGCCAAAGCTCTTTTAGCTGAACATTCCTTGTGGATCACAGGAGTGCAGTTTGTTCTGCACTCCTGTGACTCATTTTCAGCTGACAGTGGGCTGAAGCTCACTGTTGGTTGATCTCACTCAGCTGGGGAAAGATCCTGACTTCAAAGTGGGGATCCACCCCAGAGTCTGGTGCAGCACCTGCTCCCTCCCCCTCCACAGCTCAGTGCTCCAGTGATCGGGGGGGGGGGGGGGGCAAAGCAGACAGAGGTGACTGACAGCCACCGTTCTCTGCTCAGAGCGGCTGTGAGAAGTCCGCGAGCAGCATTCATGTGATTGCTGAGTTCTCACACTTGGAGCTGGCAGAGGACAGATGCAACATCATTCCTACCAACCACCTAGGTAAGTATGATTTAAAAAAAAAAAATTATATATTTATATACACACACATACCATGCGTCGCTTTTCACTTTGCTCCACCGAAACCTTTGGATACATTGAATATGCTTTTAGATCTTCACAAATACACCGTGTTCCAAATTATTATGCAAATGATTTTTTTCTCATTTACCTAAATAACTGGTGTAAATAACAGTCAGCATAATTCTCATGTTATCAACTATTAAGAGTACAATTCACATTTTATTGAACAAACCTCCTAAATGATAACAGTATTTTTGTTAAACATAAAACACTCCCAATGCACTGTTCCAAATTATTACGCACAGTAAGTTTCAAAACACTTTATAGGTTGTAAAGAACTGAAAATTGTCATGTGTTGTGTTTGCAGCATATTTACTGAAATCAAAAGCTATTTTAACCACTTGCCTACCAGGCACTTATACCCCCTTATTTACCAGGCCAATTTTCAGCTTTCAGCGCTGCCGCAATTTGATTGACAATTGCGCGGTCATGCAACATTGTACCCATATGAAATTTTGATAATTTTTTTCTCATAAATAGAGCTTTCTTTTGGTGGTATTTAATCGCCACTGGGCGCTTTACTTTTTGGCTATAAATAAAAAAAGTGCAAAAAATTTGAAAAAAAAAAAAAAAAAAAGTTTTTGTTTCTTTTATAGAATTTTTCAAACAGGTGTTTTTTCTCCTTCACTGATGTGCGTTGATGAGGCAGCACTGATGGGCACTGATAGGCGGCACTGATGGGCAGTACTAATGAGGTGGCACGGATAGGCGGCACTGATAGGCAGCACTAATTAGGGGTCACGGATAGGCGGCACTAAATGCAGCACTGATAGGTGACACTGATTATGGGTACTGATAGACGGTACTGACTGGCATCACTGCTGGGCACTGACTGGCGGCACTGACTGGCACAACCCCTGGGCACTGACTGGTGGCACGGACATCGCAGCATTGTTGGAACAAAGTGGCCATCCACCAACGATCCACTACTCCATCCATCTGGAGCATCCAGGGTTGCACGGCACTCATCAGTGAACAGGACTGTTTGAAAATTAGTCCATGTATTTTTCTGCCCAATGCAGCTGTTTCTGCTTGTGAGCATTGGTTATTGGTGGCCGAATAGAAGGTTTATGCACAGTTGCAAGACTCTGGAGGACTGTACACTTTGATGTCCGTGAGACTTCAGAGGCACCAGCAGCTTCAAATATCTGTTTGCTGCTATGTATGGTATTTTAGCAGCTGCTCTCTTGATCCGATGCATGGATCTGGCAGAAATTTTCCTCAATGTGCCTTTATCTGCACGAACCCGTCTGTGCTCTGAATCAGCCACAAATCTGTTACTAGTGCAATGATCACGCTTAAGTTTTTGTGAAATATCTAATGTTTTCATACCTCGTCCAAGGCATTGAACTATTTCACTCTTTTCGGCAGCAGAGAAATCCTTTTTCTTCCCCATATTGCTTGAAAATGGTGCTCTGCTTAATAATGTGGAACACCCTCCTTTAGTAGTTTTTCCTTAAATTGGGCTCACCTGCCAATCTAATTATCACAGGTGTCCGAGATTGTTTTCAGTGATCAAAAGAGCCCTGAGACACAATGCCATCCATGAGTTAAACTGAAAAACAAAATATTTCATCTTTGTGACACTTAAATAGAATTTGCATAATAATTTGGAACGCGGTATATATTAGGAAATTGTCATAAAAAAAATTTGCTGCAAAAATCAAGACCATATAATAAAATTAATGAAGTTTCTTTTCATGAAAGCAGTGTGCTTACTAGTTTGAGAAATCTGCCTACTATGAGTCCCCTACTAAATGAATATAAAAGTTATATGTGATCAATGTGGTATTCTTCAGCAGTTCCATTGCACACTATATCTCCTTATTCTTCCCAGGGATTGCCTCATCTGGGTAAATCACTGCAAATATACAGCTGAAGCACTCTAAGTTAAAGTCTGCAAGTCAGATTCAACCCTTTGCAAGCCTTTATATGGCCCTTGTAGCACTATTGCTACCATTGATTTGAGACATTATTCTTCCCCCTGGCACCAATAGTGGGGTATAGTTCTGCCATTGACACCAACAATGGGGCTTGAGGCACTATATTGTCCATTAATGTCAATGATGGGGCACTATTTCCTCCACTAATACCAATGATGGGGCACTATTTCCTCTCGTGTTGACCACAGGTACTGTGTAATTCATTTACTCCCACTGACCACCAAGTCTGAGGGTAATATGCAATTTTAGGTACCTTAGGGTGTATGAATAGCCATTCATTTTGTGCAACATAATGCAACAGTAGTGAGCTCTAAAACATTTCTACAAAAGAAAAAGCTGTTGAAAAGCTATTGATTTAGTACAAAAAAAACAAAAGTATCTCTTCTAAGACTCAAAATATATACAAGTATAAAACAGACAAAGAATTTGAAAGGAATGTATTGTTCTGAATAGCAGCTGCAGTTGTGAAGGGGTTAAACATTAGATGAGTTTATAAATCAGGTCGTTCTTCTTAGGATTCCCTCATCTTCTTTATCCCAGTAAAAAACATCTCCTTTCTGGACTGATGCTTTTATTATATAGGACATTGTTTTTTTTTCTTACGGCCATGCCATATGCTGTAGTCCAAGCAGTTGATTAATTCTTGGTGGCAGCAATGACAGAATGGTGCAGAGCAGGCTTTATTACACTTACTTTGCTCTCATACTTTTAAGATCTTCAAGTTTCTCTTCATTGTGGTCTTTCTAGACATAGACATCCGAAGCTCCTTATTAAACAGAAGTTATGGGCAACAGATTGAAAGTCAGTGAGCAAAGCAACATTGTACTCATGTTAAAGTCACGTAATCCAGTTTACATTAAAGGAAAACAGCTAAATACACAAATAAAATACAAATCTGAGAGCTGTTTACCTGGCAAAGGATTTGTATTTCTGTTTATCCAGTCCTAAGATTTATACAGCTCTGCCACACAGCTCTTTCAATGCTGCAGTTTCACTTTCTCTTACTCTGTCTTCCCACTTCTAGTTTTGACTGAACAATGAAAGAGAAGGCTCCTTTCACATGGGCATAGCCACTGACTCGAGATCTGCGGTGGATCATGTTGTCAGCAGCAGCCTCTCACCTGACCGAGAGATTTCACACTGAAATTCCTCTTTACCGCATCACAACTGTGTCCATTGGATGCGGCTGAGACACTGCCCCATTCACTTCTTTGGAGCACGGTGGAAGGCAGGATGGTCTGCCAAACACAATATGCCCTACTTTGTGGTCACGACAGTGTGGATGGGGACATCCAGTAGCCGTTGCCAAATTATGGCAGGCAGCTGAGGTGCATTAAAAATGTTTCTCAGTTACCTGCATTCACTGCACTGGCACTGCATCATACCTGACTGGTTCCTTGTACTACTTCTCCATCCCCTTCTCTGAGTCCTGCTGTAAAATAGACTGCAAGAGACTGATGCCAAGTCAAATTCAGGTACTTACAATTCTTGTATTTAAAAAATAAAATTGATGACATATTAATGCTTACAAAGATGCATTAATAAGGACTCACACTAGTTGCAGTCCTGGCCATCCCCTTGAAAAGCAATCTGTGGTGGATTGCTTTTCGGAGGGCAGTTGACAGGCAGCCTTGAGGCAATACATCACATCTTCACCACCCGTTTTAACCCCGAAAAACCTGCCGAACCATGCTGCAACCATTACATGTGGTTGCGGCATGGCCCTGTAGTGAACTAGTAAAGGGCTGCACTTGGTGATAGGACTGCCCACTGCAGACAATGACTGCATCACATGTTAGGTATCACTGCAAATGTCAGAGTGAGAGCGATCATTCTAGCAACAGGGCTCATGTTTAACTCTAAAATGATTACTTGTGAAGGCTTTTAAAGCGTTGCCTAGGGAAAATCAAATTGCACTGCAAAGAATCGCATGCGACTTGAATAGGAATGCGGTGCGCTCACATGTAGTGTCCTGCACCACACAAGTGTGAACCCAGGCTCACAGACCTCCTGTATAGTTACAGTTACAGCTGTACAAGCAGCAACACTATGCCTAGGTTCACGCTAATGTGGTGGTTCACACCGTGCGATACGTGCACATTTCCTGCACCGCTTTCCAATCGCACTGCCCTTGTGATCTGCTGCGGGTGTCAATACAAAGTTAATGACATCCAAAACACAGGTTGCAAACGCAGAGCGTTTGTCTGCACAGGATCGCACCAGATTGCAATCCGGTTGTGGTACGGCTTCAAAAAAGGTGCATGCACCTCTTTGGTGCGAAGTGGAGCAATTTGAGCCCATTCAGCCCAGGTTCACACTAATGCGGTGCTTAAAACGCTGTGATCCATGCGCGTTTCCTGCACTGCATTCCAATTGCACTGCTCTTGAGATCTGCTACTGGTGTCAATAACAAGTTAATGAAAACCAAAATGCAAGTCACAAATGCAGTGCATTTACTGGCACCGGATCGCATGCTACAAAACTACTATGCTATCCAGTTGTGGTGCGGCTCCAAAAAAGATGCACTCAAAATGAACGGGCTCAAATTGCACCATACTGAATTGCATGTGATTTGCACAGGATTGCAGTGTGGTTCCTGTACGATTCATATGTGGTGTAAACCGAGGCTGAAAATGAATGGACTCTAATTGCACCACACTGAATTGCATGTGATTTGCACAGGAATGCAGTGTCGTTCCTGTACGATTCATATGTGGTGTAAACCGAGGCTGAAAATGAATGGACTCAAATCGCACCACACTGAATTGCATGTGATTTGGACAGGAATGCAGTGTGGTTCCTGTACGATTCATATGTGGTGTAAACCGAGGCTGAAAATGAATGGACTCAAATCGCACCATACTGAATTGCATATGATTTGCACAGGATTGCAGTGTTGTTCCTGTACGATTCATATGCGGTGTACAGTGTAAACCGAGGCTGAAAATGAATGGACTCAAATCGCACAAACACTGAATTGCATGTGATTTGGACAGTAATGCAGTGTGGTTCCTGTACGATTCATATGTGGTGTAAACCAAGGCTGAAAATGAATGGACTCAAATCGCACCACACTGAATTGCATGTGAATTGCACCGGAATGCGGTGCAGCTCCTGTGAGAATCATAGGTGATGTACAGTGTAAACAGGCTAACACTCCATGTGTTTCTACTAGGGATGCACAGATACTGTTTTTTTTTTCAGCGAGCACAAGAACCGGAGAGTATCGATTAAGGTATCAGGAGTATTTTCACGAGTACAAGTATTCATGAAAATACTTGGCATCTGCACCGATACCAGCATCAGAATTGGTGGTTCCACTCACTGTATCTCCCTCAGTATTTTTGTAAGATGAGCTGTAAGTATATCTGCCCAAACATGGTAGGCCTCTATTAATTGTGTAATTATTTTTGTTTCTGTTTTTTAACAGGTTTGCTTTTGGTCTTCCCAGATATTCTTCAATCTGAGAAAAGGATAGTAAAATAGATGATGTTCAAAGTGCTTATTTTAATTGGCAAATTATTATTTTTTATATTATTATTATGATTATCAATAATAATCATAAAAATAATATTAGTAATCAGAACATGTGGGAGAGCAAAACAAGCAGCCATTTCAAACCCTATAAATGGCCCTTTATTGATAAAAACTTTCCGGCTTTCTTAGAAACCTCAGTTGGTTTTATTGCATGACATAAACTTACTTTGTGAGCTGCCAGAAAACTAGCAATCTTCTGATTCATTCCATTGCATCCATTCAGCTTACAACTTAGGAGAGATTTTATTCTAAAATCAATTTGTAATATATGATATGTTCCTAGTATGATTTTTTATTAGTCTGATATTGTTTTTTAAATATTCAATGAATAAGGATAATGAGATCACTATATATAGAATGCTTCTTAAAAGCTGTGAAAATATAAACTGAAGGTCATATTGATTCAACAATGTAATTTTATAGCTCAACAAAGATGTTCCTTCCAGTCAATGTTTTAGCTCCTGGGAGACCACAAAATACTGAGAATGCTTAAGTGTCATCATTGATTCACTGTAAATAGAATAAGTGCACTTAAAGTGCCTGAATACAATGTAGTGATTGAGCTAGGTATTGGGGACCAAATCTATTTATGAGGAAACTATAATGTTCTCAGGTAAATTTTTTTTATCTAGGTTTTAATTTTCCGAATGTAATGTTTTTACTGCATTTTTGAATGTATAATGTTATGCTTTACAATTTTTATCTATAAAAAGTAATATAGGGTGCACATGACTTGCATCAGAGCATTATGGGTTTTCTAATGAAAGAGGTCAGCAGAATGTGTTTCCTTTTAGCCTCCCTCTCTCTGACTGTAACTTTGTACAACGATGTGTAGAAAGGAAGGCGAGGGATGGAGGATGAGTCACTCCACTGACTTATTCACTCATGTAAATAATAGTGGCAACCACACAGATAAATGTATACCTAACATAAGTAACAAACAAAGTTGGCTTTAGGGCCAGTTCACACTACATACATTTCAGTGTGCTTTTTTTCTGCATCCAAAACACACAGAAAGTAGGTTGTATGGTTGTCAGTGTCATAGTTCACATCAGTGCTTGCAGTTCCAGTGTGTTCCAGTTGCAGAAAAAAAAGTAGAGCATGCTGTATTTTTCCTGCACAGAACTAGACTGGAACGTGGTAAAATGCATAAAAAATGCACCAAAACGCACCAAAAATGCTTTAAAGTGAAGAAGAAGAGAGGGGAAAAAATGAACCAGAGTACATAAAAAAACCCATCAAAAATGTGCATGCAGAAATGCACCCGGAACACATCTGGACTGCGTTTCTATCTATCTATTATATCTATATTTTATATCTATATTCTATGCATGAAGGTAAAAAACCTTCTGTGGGCTGCTGCCCCCAAAAACCCCCTAATACTCACCTGAGTCCCCTCTCAATCCAGTGATTTGCACGGTAGCCTTGGATGTCCCGGGTCTCTCTCTCCTTATTGGCTGAAACACAGCAGCAGGAGCCATTGGCCTCCACTGCTGTGAATCACAGTCAGTGAGCCAATGAAGAGAGTGAGGGGCGGGGCCAAACAGTGGCTTTATGTGTCTTATGGATGCATAGAGTTGGGCTCGGGAGTGAGCACGCACCAGTGCCGCCATAGCGAGCAGCTTGCTATTGGAGGCAGTGGTCAAGGGGGAGAAGCCAGGAGCACCGGCTGGGGATTTGAGAAGAAGAGGACCGGTTTTGCAGGTATGATGTGTTTTTATTGCAAACAAACCCCAAAAAATGGACCTTTAATTTAAGAATAGTGATATGGTGGAAGCCAAACATTTGGAGAGATTTGTCAGCCATTATAACATCCACACAATCCACAAAAAGAATGTACAAAAATAGATCCATGTTTTATATGTACAGTGGGGAATCGAAAGTTTGGGCACCCCAGCTAAAAATTTGTATTAATGTGCATAAAGAAGCCAAGGAAAGATGGAAAAATCTCCAAAAGGCATCAAATTACAGATTAGACATTCTTATAATATGTCAACAAAAGTTAGATTTTATTTCCATACTTTACACTTTCAAAATAACAGAAAACAAAAAAATGGCGTCTGCAAAAGTTTGGGCACCCTGCAGAAATTATAGCATGCACTGCCCCCTTTGCCAAGCTGAGACCTGCCAGTGTCATGTATTGTTCTCAATCATTGTCTGGGCAGACCAGGTGATGTCAATCTCAAAGGTTTTAAATGCCCAGACTCATCTGACCTTGCCCCAACAATCAGCACCATGGGTTCTTCTAAGCAGTTGTCTACAAAAATGAAACTGAAAATAGTTGACGCTCACAAAGCTGGAGAAGGCTATAAGAAGATAGCAAAGCGTTTTCAGATGTCAATATCCTCTGTTCGGAATGGAATTAAGAAATGGCAGTCATCAGGAACAGTGGAAGTTAAAGCAAGATCTGGAAGACCAAGAAAAATATCAGACAGAACAGCTCGCAGGATTGTGAGAAAATCAATTCAAAACCCATGTTTGACTGCACGATCCCTCCAGAAAGATCTGGCAGACACTGGAGTTGTGGTACACTATTCCACTATAAAGAGATACTTGTACAAATATGGTCTTCATGGAAGAGTCATCAGAAGAAAACCTCTTCTACGTCCTCACCACAAAAATCATCGTTTGAACTTTGCAAATGAACATATAGACAAGCCTGATGCATTTTGGAAACAAGTTCTGTGGACCGATGAGGTTAAAATTGAACTTTTTGGCCGGAATGAGCAAAGGTACGTTTGGAGAAGAAGGGGCACAGAATTTAATGAAAAGAACCTCTGTCCAACTGTTAAGCATGGGGTTGGATCAATCACGCTTTGGGGTTGTGTTGCAGCCAGTGTCACAGGGAACATCTCACGAGTAGAAGGAAAAATGGATTCAATAAAATTTCAGCAAATTTTGGATGGTAACTTGATGCCATCTGTGAAAAAGCTGAAGTTAAAGAGAGGATGGCTTCTACAAATGGATAATGATCCTAAACACACCTCAAAATCCACGGGGGATTACATCAAGAGGCGTAAACTGAAGGTTTTGCCATGGCCTTCACAATCTCCTGACCTCAACATAATTGAAAATCTATGGATAGACCTTAAAAGAGCCGTGCGTGACAGACAGCCCAGAAATCTCAAAGAACTGGAAGACTTTTGTAAGGAAGAATGGGCAAAGATACCTCAAACAGAAATTGAAAGACTCTTGGCTGGCTATAAAAAGTGTTTACAAGCTGTGATACTTGCCAAAGGGGGCAATACAAGATATTAACTCTGCAGGGTGCCCAAACTTTTGCAGACGCCATTTTTTTGTTTTCTGTTATTTTGAAAGTGTAAATGATGGAAATAAAATCTAACTTTTGTTGACATATTATAAGAATGTCTAATGTGTAATTTGATGCCTTTTGGAGATTTTTCCATTTTTCCTTGGCTTCTTTATGCACATTAATACACATTTTTAGCTGGGGTGCCCAAACTTTCGATCCCCACTGTACACAGGTCACACTTAAAAAAATCCAACACATACCGTATTTGCCGGCGTATAAGACGACTTTTTTGCCCTGAAAAACATGCCTCCAAGTGGGGGGGTCGTCTTATACGCCGGGTGCACTTCAGTTGGGATAGATCCAGCTGCCATAGTGGCCTCCCGATGCCCGCCCGCCCACCTCATTCTACATACCATTTAGTGCGGCCGCAGCGGGTCATCAGCGTGGCTGCGGCGAGCATCAGCAGCGATACAAGGGTGCCAGCCTTCTCTGCTCGGCGGAAAGCAGCAGCGCTCCAGCCCGCCCCTTGTCTATGCAGAGCTCGCACATGCACACTAGTGCCAATTACAGGGAGATGCAGGGACTGGCCGGAGGCGCTGCGGTCGCGTACAATGGTGACAATGACAGGTACTGTAGTGGCACTAATACTAATGGCACTCATGTGAAACCGGTAACAATAAATGCACACAGGGGTATACTGCGAATATAAATTAAGATGTTGAAATCAAATCTGATGTTCTTTTACGTTTTATTTGGTGTGTGGAAGGTGTGCGGAAGAGGGGGTAGTCTTATACGGCGAGTATATAACAAACTCTATATTTTGAGTGGAAATGTTGGGGGTCGTCTTATACGCCCAGTCGTCTTATATGCCGGCAAATACGGTAATTAATTAAAAGAATAGATTGTCAGTACGTTTTGTGTTACATGGACCTGGATCTCCTGCTGGTGGCACTGTGCTTCTTAGTGTGGAAGTTTGTAGTACCAGTGTCCACCAGCAGGAGCCTCCCAGGAGCCAGCAGATCTTAGCAGTTTTAATTTTGACATCAAATTTAAATTTTGTTTTAGTCATAGTCTTTTGACTAAAATGCCATTTTAGTTTTAGTAGTATTTTAGTCATCTGAATTGTTTTAGTCGTATTTTAGTCCTCCATCTCCAGTACATTTTAGTCGACTAAAATTTCCATTACATTTTAGTTGACTACAATTCAGTGGGTATAGTTAAATTGTAATGCATTGTTTAAGAATCTCTCTAAAATTCCCAAACTCATTATATAGCCCTAGAGTAAGAATATAATTCCATGTATTCATGGTATTGAGGTTTGAACATGCACTGCAGACAGATTTAGCCATTGAGATTGAGGTTTAATGTCTTTATAGAAAAAAAAAACAAAAAAACTTTTCATAAACAAACAAAATATTGCTTTTTGGCAAACAGAAGTGCAACTTTAAAATATAAAAAAACTCAAAAAACAGTAAACTCTATTGGCTGTAATTCCATTGCACATATTATCTGAATATATTACCAACATTAAATATTAAGAAAAAAAATAAGAAAAGCCTTTTTCTTATTTTTTTTTTCTTTCAGCAGCTTAGTAGATGCCCCCTGCTTATTCTTATGTGGTAGTGCAGTGTTCATTTTGATGCATAGGGGGGTATTTACTAAAGCTGGAGAATCTGATGCAGCTGTGCATGGTAGCCAATCTGCTTCTAACCTCATTTTGTTTAATTAAGCTTTGGCAATAAAATCTGGAAGCTAATTGGTTTCTATGCCGAGCTGCAATCTCCAATTTTAGTAAATAACCCCCATGGAGTTTTTGTCATAGTCTTTTGTCTAAAATGCCATTTTAATTTTACTCACATTTTAGTCATCTGAATTGTTTTAGTTTTAATCGTATTTTAGTCAGTTAAAACAGTGGAAATTTAGCACAGTGGCTAAATGGTTAGCCCTTCCGCCTGGCAGCACTAGGATCATTGGTTGAAATCACAGCATCACCTGCCTGGAGTCTGCAAGTTCTCCCTGTGCCTGTGAGGGTTTCCTCTGGGTTCTCCGGTTTCCTCCCACACTCCAAAGATGGTCAAAATGAGTAGAGGGATAAGCTCATCAATATACTGCTGCTCCTTCACTGTCCAGTCTCAGGTTGGTTGGGAAGATGACCAATCTGTTCTGTCTATTTACAGAAGAGAAAAGTGAGGTCACCAGCTTAGCTGTGCAGTCTGTCAGGGCTGTGTAAACGTCAGGACTGGATGGACAGAAATCCATATCCTTAGGTAGGTAAACAGCTCTCTTATATGTTTTACATTGTGTATTTAGCTGTTTGCCTGGAGTTCAGCTTTAAAACTGCCTTGAAAATCAGGCATATTGACAACAATGCTTTTAGAGGTGATAAAGTGTTTGTTTGAGGAAACAAGTCAAATGTTGTGCAAATCTCTCTCTAGAAAAGCTTACTTCATACAAGGAAATACCACACCTGCTTATCCTACCCTTTTCACTGTTTACCCATCAACTGGGTAAACAAGTCATCCATCTTCTGAAACAATTGTCATCCAACACAGACCATGCAAATGTGACTGTCCTGTCATGGAGATGAGAGTTTATCTTTGTTTGTTATGGGAACTGTGGATCTGCTTCCTGGCAACCCAAGTACTGTTCACTAGGATAATGTTTAAGACCTTTGTATGGAAAAAGAGGCACAGAGAGTGCAGGAGCAGGCTTTGCTGTTCAGAGATGGTGGGTAAACCGTAATCCAGTATTTGAAATATGGATTACATAGTCAGACAAAAGGCATTATATGGAGGTGTATTGGGCCGTATACATTCGGGAAAGTAAAGCTGCTCATACACAGATTGATGTTCAAAATGGCAATTGTTCCATATTTGAAAGTACCAACCAACTCAACATTGATATTGCAGTCTTCAGTAGGCACCGGAGAGTTAAACCACCTGATTTCCTATACCTCTCGAGTTCCTGAATCTGCATACCTTCTTTGACCATTATGAGAAGTTTCCCCTCTCTGTCAGATTTAGTTAATTTATAAGGAGAATACAACAGGGAGTCCTGGAGCATCCAAATGTTCCAGGTGGACAGGAACAAATATCCCTTTTTGGTGGACTTTTGAGGAAAGTGGAAAGATGGCTCTGGACCCTTAGGTTTATTTTACTGATATTGTTATCTTAAGGTATTAATATTGCTGTAAATGATCTGGTTCCTCGGCAGGCAGTTTCTACACCCCAGAGGATCTCTACAGTCTCCTTGGCTTGTAGCGTGATGTATAAAAGAGTTGAAATTGAAGTGCCACACCACTGCTAGGAGGTCCAGATACAACTTTATTCCATTAAAGGTCAGGGGTACAATTTAAAAAGTAGCCACTGTGTTTTGGGATCTAGGTGCCCCCTTCACCAGAAGTGAACTGGACCTACAATGGTATTTTTTCCAATGTAAATTAAAAGCGCAGGCCCAGGGGCGGACTGACCTTTCTAGCACTCGGGCACTGCCCGAGGGCCTGGGGTCAGTAGGGGGCCCCATGAGATGCCCCTGGTAGCTAACATTGGCTTTCTCATGAATCCCCTTGGCCCCTTGGCCCCTTGGCCCCATGATCCCCTATTGCCCGGGGTCCCATGAGTTGTCAGTCCGCCCCTGCACAGGCCCAATTAGCAGCTTGTTTGACAAGACCTTTAATGGAATAAAGTTGTATCTGGACCTCTTTGCAGTGATGTGGCGTTTCAATTTCAATTCTTTTTTTGGTGGACTTGTTCTGTAATGATTGTCTGTCATACTGAGATTTATAGACTCTCTGATTTGTTGCCCACTTTATCTTGGACTAAAAGAAAATTAGTGCATATGCTTTAGATCAGTGGTTCTCAACCTTTTTCAGTCAAGGCACCCTTTAAAATTGTGCACATATCTCGAGACACTCCATTCTAAAATGTAAATAACTAGCTAATCGTTTTACATAACGGAGCAATATCCACACACATAGGACACCTAAGAGAGGTGATTTATTCTTCCAAAGCAAATACACCTTTGCACACTGGTACTGACTAGTATTCCAATGTTTCTCTTCTTCAGTTTCTGTCCCTCACTCAGCTAATGTGACCCCAGTGCTGGCAGAGAGGGGCAGGGGAGGGCCAAGCAAGGATGCTGTGCAGGCACCTGATGTCCTCCTTATCAATTAAAGATGTCATTGGTTGCTAGTACTCTGGTGACTGGAAGACTGTAATTGTGGACAATGAAAACCTGTGGCTTTGTGTAACTAAAAGGCAGGCTTCATCTATCCACTGGCTAGTACTCTATTTGTGATAAATTTTTAGGCATTTTGCAAGAGCACCCCTGAAGAAACCTGAAGACACCCTGGTTGAAAAAGGCTTTTTTAGAGATTATTATGAACTCCAGCTATTAAATCTTTTGCATACTTAACTTGGTCCAGCTTGGCTTAATGTAAGTAGGCATATCTAATATTTAGGTAGCCACTAGGGATGCTGTGATAACTATTGTAGTCTAAACAGTGAGAACTGCAATCCAGGGTCTGTGTGAACCGCTTCTCCTCTGCATACTTGTTAGCATGGTTGATTGTATGCTGTTAGCAATGTTGCTGTCAATCATGTGAATCCAGCGCCCCCTCAAGGCCGGAGGCCATATAATCACACAGGGCCCCACATATGGAAGAACAGTGCTTTCTCACCTGCCAGTGATACCTGTCCCAGAGTCTTATAAGGTAAAGTGGTGTCTCTCTCTACCAGTACTTCACACTTAAAAGAGAAGTATGAGATTTCATTTTTTTTCCCCAATCATACTTAGGTATATGCAGCATTGGTCCAATCCTGTATCTGTCCCCTGCCAGCACTAAGTGTGAAAACTCAGTAATCACATGACCGCTGATCGCGGAGTTCTCACAGCCACTCTGAGCAGAGAGCAGTGACTGTCAGTCACTGTTGTCTGCTCTGCCCCCTATCACCCAACCACCACCACTCCTACTCTCTAGCTGGCTGCTCCTCCTTCCAGTTTCTTAACTCACTCCATCAAACATATGGTTAACCTAAAGTTACTTTGTCTAATACAGGGGTCCTCAAACTTTTTAAACAGGGGGCCAGTTCACTGTCCCTCAGACTGTTGGAGGACCGGACTATAGTTTAAAAAAGAAAAACTATGAACAAATGCGGACACAGTACAGGAGATGACCAGAGAAGTGCGGACATACAACGGCGGCGGGAAAACTGGGCCGGCCGCTCCATAAGACGCACATACATTTCCCCCCAAGTGTGTCTTATGGAGCAAAATAGTGCCCCATCATTGGTGTCAGTGGGAGGAATAGTGCCCCATCATTGGTGTCAGTGGGAAGAAACGTGCCCCATCATTGGTGTCAGGGGGAGGAATAGTGCCCCATCATTGGTGTCAGTGGGAGGAAATGTGCCCCATCATTGGTGTCAGTGGGAAGAATCGTGCCCCATCATTGGTGTCAGTGGGAAGAATTGTGCCCCATCATTGGTGTCAGTGGGAAGAATCGTGCCCCATCATTGGTGTCAGTGGGAGGAATCGTGCCCCATCATTGTTGTCAGTGGGAAGAATCGTGCCCCATCATTGGTGTCAGTGGGAAGAATCATGCCCCATCATTGGTGTCAGTGGGAGGAATCGTGCCCCATCATTGGTGTCAGTGGGAGGAATCGTGCCCCATCATTGGTGTCAGTGGGGGGAGGAATAGTGCCCCATCATTGGTGTCAGTGGGGGGAGGAATAGTGCCCCATCATTGGTGTCAGTGGGAGGAATAGTGCCACATCATTGGTGTCAGTGGGAGGAATAGTGTCCCATCATTAGTGTCAGTGGGAGGAATAGTGCCCCATCATTGGTGTCAGTGGGAAGAAATGTACCCCATCATTGGTGTCAGTAAGAGGAATAGTGCCCCATCATTGGTGTCAGTGGGAAGAATTGTGCCCCATCATTGTTGTCAGTGGGGGGAGGAATAGTGCCCCATCGTTGGTGTCAGTGGGGGGAGGAATAGTGCCCCATCGTTGGTGTCAGTGGGGGGAGGAATAGTGCCCCATCGTTGGTGTCAGTGGGGGGAGGAATAGTGCCCCATCGTTGGTGTCAGTGGGGGGGGGGGAATAGTGCCCCGTCATTGGTGTCAGTGGGGAAAGGGGATAGTGTCCCAACAATGGTGTCAGTAGGAAGAATAGTGCCCCATCTTTGGTGTCAGTGGGAGGAATAGTACGTCATTGATGTCAGTGGGGGGAATAGTGCCCCGTCATTGGTGTCAGTGGGGGGGGATAGTGTCCCAACATTGGTGTCAGTGGGAGGAATAGTACCCCATCATTGGTGTCATTGGGGGAAGGAATAGTGTTCCATCGTTGGTGTCAGTGGGTGGTGGAATAGTGCCCCATCGTTGGTGTCAGTGGGGGGGAGGAATAGTGCCCCATCGTTGGTGTCAGTAGGGGGGAAGAATAGTGCCCCATCAATGGTGTCAGTGGGGGGGAATAGTGCCCCGTCATTGGTGTCAGTGGGGGGGGGATAGTGTCCCAACATTGGTGTCAGTGGGAGGAATAGTACCCCATCATTGTTGTCATTGGGGGAAGGAATAGTGTTCCATCGTTGGTGTCAGTGGGTGGTGGAATAGTGCCCCATTGTTGGTGTCAGTGGGGGGGAGGAATAGTGCCCCATCGTTGGTGTCAGTAGGGGGGAAGAATAGTGCCCCATCAATGGTGTCAGTGGGGGGAGGAATAGTGCCCCATCATTGGTGTCAGTGGGGGGAGGAATAGTGCCCCATCATTGGTGTCAGTGGGAGTAATAATGCCCCATCATTAGTATCAGTGACACCAATGATGGGGCACTATTCCTCCCACTGACACCAATGACACTTAACTTGCTGACCCTTGTTCCAGCATGGTGCTGCTGCAGCCAGCATACCTGATTGCAGCAGCACCATCTGCACGGCACACTTACCTGTCAGCTGTCCTTCTTCACTCCGGCCTCTCCTCACTCGATGTTCGCAGGGCCGCTCAGCTCCGCCTCCTCGCAGGTGATTGGCCGCCTGTGTGCCTTTCCTGAGCTATAGTTCTGGCACCCAATCACCGGTGAGGAGGCAGAGCCGAGCGGCAGTGCAAACATCGAGTGAGGGAGTGGCCGGAGTGAATGAAGGAGCAGCGCTTCCTGGACTGGATCGTCGTGGGACTGGGACACGGAGCCAGGTAAGATACAGCAGCCCCGTGCCCGCCCCTGTACTTAGCGTCCCTTCCTCGCGGCAAATACGCCCCTGCCAGCGGGCCGGATAAATGTCCTCGGCGGGCCGCATGTAGCCCGCGGGCCGTAGTTTGAGGACCCCTGGTCTAATATATTTACTGTAGCTGCACACTATTCTTTGGATTCAGGCCAGACACTTCACCTTAACCAGTAACTTCTTTATTTGTGATTTCGCATTCTTCACAAACAGTTCTTACTCAACCGACAGAACACAAATCGATGCAACATACATTATGCCAAATGACATAAGTCCCCTTTTACTTAACCATTTCCCCTCTGTACTATAGCAGAAGTATTTCTACAGGGCAGCAAAAAATCACGTATATACAGTGCATCCAGAAAGTATTCAGTGTTTAACTTTTGACACATTTTGTTATGTCACAGTCTTTTTCCACAATGGATTAAATTCATTTTTTCCCTCAACATTCTACAAACAATACCCCATAATGAGAACGTGAAAGAAGTTAGTTTTGAAATCTTTGCAATTTATTAAAAATAAAAAACAAAAAAAACCACATACATAAGTATTCCCAGCCTTTGCTCAATACTTTGTTGAAGCACCTTTAGCACCAATTACAGCCTCAAGTTGTTTTGAGTATGATGCTACAAGCTTGGCACACCTATTTTTGGAAATTTCTCCCATTCTTCTTTTCAGTACCTCTCAAGCTCCATGAGGTTGGATGGGGAGCATCAGTGCACAGCCATTTTCAGATCTCTCCAGAGATGTTCAAGTGGGTTCAAGTCTGGGTTCTGGCTGGGCCACTCCAGGACATTCACAGAGTTGGCCCATAGCCACTCCTTTGTTATATGAGCTGTGTGCTTAGGGTTGTTGTCCTGTTGAAAGGTGAACTGTCGCCCCAGTCTAAGGTCCAGAGCGCCTGGAACAGGTTTTCATCAAGGACGTCTCTGTACATTGCTGCATTCATCTTTCCTTCGAACCGGACTAGTCTCCCAGTTCCTGCTGCTGAAAAACATTCCCACAGCATGATGCTGCCACCACCGTGCTTCACTGTAGGGATGGTATTGGCCAGAGAAATACACAGCAGCATGTTTCCCAAGTAAAACACACACATCACATAATGTAAAACAACACGCAGTTAACCCTTTGATCGCCCCAGATGTTAACCCCTTTCTGCCCAGTGCTATTGTTCTGTCTCCCATTGTAATGTAGGCGCTTTATAAATACTGTATAATAATAATAGTACAGTGTCAGTGTTTTTTATTAGCACTGATCACTGTATTAGTGTCATTGGGATGTCAGTGGCAGTTAGTCAGTTTCCCCCCAGTGTCAGAATGCTCACCGCAGTCCCGTAGTCCCGCTATAAGTTGCTGATCGCTGCCATTACTAGTATAAAAAAAAAAATTCCAGTATATATATACCGCTTTGTAGACACTATAACTTTTATGTAAACCAATTTGTTTACATGTATTGGGATTTTTTATAGCAAAGACATGTAGCAGAATACATTGTGGCCTAAATTTATGATGAAATTTGATTTTTAAAATTTTTTTACTGGATGTTTTATAGCAAAAAGTCAAAAAGAATTTTTTTTTTCCAAATTGTCGGTCTTCAAATACCACCAAAAGAAAGCTCTATTTGTGGGAAAAAAAGGACATAAATTTAATTCATGTACAACATTGTATGACCGCGCAATTGTCAGTTAAAGTAACGCAGCACCATATCGCAAAAAATGGCCTGATCAGGAAGGGGAGTAAATCCTCTGAAGGGCAAGTGGTTAAGAGCTGTGGTGCTCCATTCTAAACAGTCCAGGGGTGCCCCTAAAAGGTAATGTCAACAAAGTCCAGTCCTCAGTCCTGTGTGGGAGTCTCATTAAGGGGGTGCTCCACTGTAAAACAACAATCACATCTCTGTGTGTATGGTCACACTCCAGACTCACCAGACATCATAAGGTCCAGCCTCCTTCTGGAGGCTCCATCTCACCATTGGGTGCGTCTTGAGGGGGAGACTCCATTAGTCAAGCACCACATCACTACTGTCCATGGATGATGGGTATTCACCCCAGTCCCCAGCAACAAGTAGGCCAAGCAGAGAGGGGGGAAATGATGGCAGTTAGTAACCACAACAATCTCAATTGCCAAAGTAAACTTTAACTCTGAGAAAACTGCATATCTGCCAACGTCCACTCCAACTTCATTAGGCTAAGTCTGGCACTCTCAGTAGATTCCGGCGGATCCCCCAGGAACCTACTCAACCCCTAGCAGCTTGTGGGATTCAGAGTGCAGCCCAGCTGATCCATCCTGATGAGTGCCAGGGGATCAACAGTGGGCTTCTCTGTTGTCTGTGTTGTGGCATTCTTCAACATGCTTTTCAATGTACCCTCTGGGATACTCTTTGCTGCTCCACTCTTGTCCAGGTCTTGTGGTTTGTCTACCTCTTCCACCTTTTCAAACAGAAAAGAACAGCATCCTGAGCAGCACACCCATGCGGGCGCTTAGGTGGAAACCCTCTTACATCCATTGCATCTAGTATGGAGCACCTCTCTATCCCCAAGATAACAAAATACATAGCCCTCTTGGCTATAAAGACCCAAGTCAAGGGTACCGAGTACCTGTTTCAGCTCGGAGTTTGACAACTTTCTTTGTAACTGATGACATAGCATAGTGATGTAGCCCCAGCCTGCTCCAACCACTTGTAGTTGTAATACTTCCGCACCTCAGCATTTTATATTGTTTCTCATGTTACAGCCACCAATCATGAAAAGTTGCATCATCTGTACACACTCATTGATCATATACCAATCCTGTGCTCCCCATGCAGCATAGTGAATCCTGCCAACTATGCCAAGTGTTAGCATGGGTGAATGCATGCTGTTAGCAATGTTGCTAACAATCATGTGGGTTCAGCACCCCTCATGGCCACACCAGGTGAGGGAAGGACAGCATCTTCACACCTGCCATCGACACCTGTCCCAGTACTGACTACAGAGTAAATGTGAGAGGGATTACATAGAGCGCCATCTCTCTCCACCAGCTTCACTTTTAACTCTTCCTTACCTTCAGCCCATAGGCTTTGAGGGGAGCCACTGCACATATTTGCAAGGTCTTGCACATGTGGTGGTTTATGTAAGGATATATTTTACTTATAAAGGGCGTGTCCCTTTCCCTTAGATGAAATATTACAGTGCCTCCAGCCGTTAAAATACGGCAAATATTTAGTGAACCAATAATTTGGACACCTTGATAATTTGATCACCACTTATTATTATACCTTGAATTCTTTTAGCCAATATGATTTCGTACCATACACACAACATTTGCCTTATAATAGATAAATATAAAAATTTATTTATGTACAAAAATTATATATATATTAACACAAAACGCAAAAGACTGGTGATAAATGAATATTGGTACACACAATCAAGAATATATCCTACCAATGTAAGACACAATAATAAAGTTTCTAACTAATTATATCAATCACAATTTTTAAATGATCTGATTATTTATTAAATTTATTAATAATTAATAATTTCGAATATCTCAAAGGTTATATTCTCGCAAGCCGTGGCCATAGGATTGCAAGAAGCAAGCCCTTGATATATGATACTCTGGTTATTAATATTCAATAAATTATGAAATATGAAAAAATTTATAATATGGCAATAAACAATTTTTAACAGTAAAATAGGATTTCTCTACATATATCTAACTACCCAATATTGTTGTGATACACTAAGATAATTTTATGATTTCACACAACAGAGAAAATAGGTTAATACAAAATCAAATAAACATCTCACCACACCCGGAATTCAGACTAGGCAACTCTCCCGTGGATTTAGCTGGCAGTGGAACGCCTTTGGACTGATATATAGGGCAAGTGAAAGATTCTCAGTAGGGGAGAATGTAGGAAGTTATAAGATTAGAGGTTTAGGAATTTAGTTAAAGTTTTAGGAAGTTTTAAAAAGATGGAAGAGTAGTTGTTCAGCAGAGATCTTCCTCTTGATCAGGTCTTTCCATGAGGTTTTTATGAGGGTTTTTCTTTCTTAAAGCACAAGGGCTTTTATATCCACTAGTCCATTGTTCTAAGATACCTTCCCACCAGGCTTCCTGATTGGCTAGTTGAGAAATGTGTGTACATAAGCTATTTCTCACCTGCCCGCCAGGTGGCGGTCATGTATCATAGAACAATGTGAGTATTTGAGATGACTCATACCTTGGGTGGAATCTTCAGGTAATTTCAGGAATTAAATATACGGCTCTTTCCAGATATAGCAGTGATCATACCTATACTATTCTAAATAGGGACCATGGAATATAGGTGTATATTCAGTTATTCCTCCTTGAAGTACCATCCTGTTTGTTTCCTGATAAGACATGTAACTAATGCTAGTCTATAATACATCTTACTTCCCATCATCTCAATACTCAAATTAGTGATATATAGTTCCCATTGCTGAGTATTTAGTGGTGTTTAAAATCTATAACATCTTATTTATAATCTGTTTTTGTAGTATATTTTTGTAATTATATACAGTGAACTTTTAGACTTAAATGTCCTGAATTTCACCTTTTTGTTTCAGAATCAACATTTTCTCTGTGTAGGAAAAAAAAACTCTCTGTTTGCCTGGCCCTTGTATTGGACTCATGGTAAACAACTGTTAATGCTTTCACCCTTGGTGAACAATAGTATATTTTAATAGTTTCAGAGGTCTGTTAGTTTATCACACTCTACAAGGTTTGGGTAAGCTCTCAGACAATCAGTTTGGTTCCTCTATTGTCATGTCCAGACCTTGTATATGTTTACCTGCTTATTGAAGTCTGAATAATGGTGTTTGATCACCTGTAGAACTTCAAAATAGTATTGTCTCTAGGAGGAAAGAAAAACAATCCCTTCACCCATTACATTTCTCTAGCTAGATGGTCATTCGACTTTCCAACCAAGACAAATTAACCCCTTAACATCCGGCTATGCTGACTTGATGTTATATAGGATTATGTCTTGATAAATCATGTTTTTGAGACATAATTCAAAAGCCCACAACACACACCATGGTTCCAGACCAGGTCCTTAGAACCAGTTCTGTTTTGCAGCCGGCATCAAAATAAGGGCCCAGCTACTTGGCAGGGTGCAACACATGCCAGATCACCCCACCTATGGGACCTCCTTCACTCAATCACCACCGCTCCCACTTCCAAGTTAGATGCTCCTCCTTCCCATTGCTCAACTCACTCCATCACCCAAAGGGTTAACCTTACGTTATACACTTCGATCCCAAGTTTGTTCACTGTAGATGCACACTCTTCTTAAGAAACAGGCCAGACACTGTAACGCAACCAGTAATTTTCTTTACTTGTGATTTCACATCCTTCACAAACAGTTCATACTCATTTCCAACTGACAGAACACAAATCAGTGCAACATCTAGAATGCCTAATGACATAAATCCCCCCTTATTTAGGTGCTGTGGTGCTCCGGTCTGACCAGTCCAGTGGTGTCCCCAGTGGGCCTGCAGGGAAGGGGGGGTGTCCTGATAAGGGGGTGCTCAACTGTAAAACATTGATTACATCTTTATATGTATGGTCCAGCTCCAGAGTCCAAAAATACCACAAGGCCAAGCCTCCTCCTGTATTTATCCTCTCCAATGGCAGGAAGTGACACTTTCAGGGGGTAGGCACAACACAGCAAAAACTCCATTAACCCATGAAACACCTAACATTAACCTTTGTGTTTCAAAACTGATTTGACATTTGGGCACCTACATAAACACTAACTATAGAACACCTTTTTTTAATGAATAGAAGGTGCAATGTGATTGGACATCACCACCCCTCTTCTCCACCTCATCCAACTAGAGAATTACTTGTATTCACTAACAAGAATACTAGGTGTTCTATGAATGGCAGAGGCACTGAGCTAGTGACCCATGCACGCACAGAACTTGGAAGATTGTGACACTCATTTCACTGTCACTGTATGTAAAGCAAATTACTACAATTATTTACATCATCCCTACCGGCCCTTTATATATTAGATATGCATGCTGACATCAAGCCAAGCTGGCCCAATGGTAGCATATAAAAAATATAATTCCAGGAGTTCGGACAAAGGGCATGGTTTAGTACTTTAGCAAAAGATACTGGATACTGCTGACACCACTCAGTACATAAGTCCACAATAATGCTGCCTATTGTCAGCACACAATAGGAAGTTAAGATCTGAGTGCGTTTCTGGCAGATCAACAGGTATTTTCCATACTTGAAGGCTCTTTAAAAGGATAAAATACAGGAAAATGTGCATTTATTGCAGATATGCTCTGTACATTTTTTTTTTCTTTTTTGCATCAACATACATTTTAATGAGTAGAAGTGTTGAGTTAGCAAAGTGAATGTTCGCTTTCCAAAGTGTGTTAGTAAATGCCATATGTCACATGGCAGCAAAAATTCTATTTTTTTTATTTCCTTTTCATATGATTGGGTAAGCAAACTGTATACAAGTTCTCCTTTTTTGCTAACAATTTTTTTATCTATTTTATTACGCATTGTGATACTTAACACAAAATTATAGGGTATATAGAGGATGTAATATTTTATTGTACTTATATGAGCAGTTCTGTTAGTATCTCTTAACTGAATGGAGCCACTAGGTGGCATAATACACTGTTGTGATCAGCGTCTTTTTTATACACAGTCACCATGTAATTATGTAATTAGGGTTTAAAAAGAATCTGTCAGTAGAAACACTGGAAAAGCTGAATGGTTTTGAGGATTCATGTTCTTTCTTCACTTACTAGTAGTCAGAGACCTGAAACAAGCATGTGCATATTAACTGTCAATACACCTAATATGAAAATGGGCTCATTTGGGCTCCTTGCACACGGGGCCTCCTAGCTGCTGTGTGTCCCTCCTGGCATTTTAGTGCATCTAAGAGGGACAGGTGAAGCATCCAGCTCCGCTGCCTACAGCCTATGGCAGGCTATGACTAGATGGAACTTAACGTTGTACTGAGTGGTACCAGCATTTAGGGCACTATGCGATCAGGGATGAATGCACAGAACACAGGTCTCTACATTCTTTGACAGTCTACAGGCAGCTGGATTGGACACTGCACCTGTCCCACATAACTACACTAAAACGCCAGGAGGAATGCAGGGTAGGTAGGTGGCCCTGTATGCAAGGGGCCGTAAGGCCTCATTCACACCATGGTGCAGAGACATGATATTTTCTGCATGCGTTCTGCAAGGGAAGAAAAAATACAATTGTTCTCTGTGTGCCCTGTTCACACCACACCTATATCATGTGCGGGTTTTTTCTGTGCAGGAATCTGCAACGTGTATTAAAATCATTGCAGCACACATGAAAACTGATGTGAACTTGTGTCTCTGCAAGTGAAATCTGTGCGGCAGTTTCCACCAGTTTTTCTGCATTTATGGTGTGAATGAGGCCTAATAGTGAATGATAGCAGCACAGACCCTGCACCTTAAATGGAAACCTTTCTATTCCCCAAACATGAAAACATAACACCACCTTCCTAATCCTTACCATTAGTTGTGTAAAAATGAATTCCTCCTTCCAAAAGACTTAACAAATTATGTGAACCCTCACCTTGTAAAACAACCCATTCAGTTTAACCGCTTCCCGATCACCCTGTAGCAGATATACAGCTACAGGGCGGCACGGGTGCGCAAAATCCTGTAGATATATATACATGATTTTGCATTTCCGGGTAGGGGGCATGCATGCACCCTACCCACGCTGCCATTCGTGGCCGTCAGTCACCGGGTCCCGGCCGGTGCTTACTCACCAGCGCCCGGTGATTACCGAGGATCTCCGACAGGGAGGAGAACTGTATGTAAACAATACAGTTCTCTTCCCTGTCAGCTTTTGCACACTGCTTTGAATGGCTGTGCATAGCACAGCCATCCAAAGCAGTGTGATTACAGTGAAGCACACACACAGAGCTTACTGTGAAACAGTACACAGTTAACTCTTTGATCGCCCCTCATGTTAACCCATTTCTGCCCAGTGCCATTAGTACAGTGTCAGTGCTTTTTTTTAGGGCTGATCACTGTATTGGTGTCACTGGGGATGATTAGTGACACCAACTCAGTTCCCCCCCCAGTGCAGAATGTCCATTGCAGTCCTGCTATAAGCTGCTAATCCCCGCCATTACTATTAAAAATAGAAAAAAAAAATTCCAGTATCTATACCGCCATTTGAAAACACTATAACTTTCATGTAAACCAATTAATTTACACGTAGTGGCCGAATACATTGACGAATAAATTTTGGCCTAAATTTATGATGAAATTTGATTTTTCAAATTTTTTTACTGGACATGTTTAATAGCCAAAAATATAGTTTTTTTCTCAAAATTGTTGGTCTTTTTTTTTTATAGCATAAAAAATAAAAACCGCTCAGGCGATCAAATACCACCAAAAGAAAACTCAATTCATGGGGGAAAAAAAGGACGTAAATTTCATTTGGGTGCAGCATTGTGTGACAGCGCAATTGTCAGTTAAAATAACGCAGTGCCCTAACGCAAAAATGGCCTGGTCAGGAAGGGGGGTAAATCCTCAGGAGGACAAGTGGTTAAAGTAGAGATGAAAGATATAACATTTGTGTATACATATAAAAACAATTATAAATACCTTTTTTTTGCTCTGTTCTTAGCTGCATAACGATCTTAGAGAGCTGAAGGAGGAGAAGCGGCATCACACTGATCTTACCAGTGAATGGCTGTGTGAGTGAGTGTGTGTGTGTGGGGGGGGGGGGGGGGGGGGCATCAGCACAAAACTGATAATTGGAGGAGAGCAGGTTGAGTTTTCAGCACAGCTAGAAAACTGACCACACAGTGCTTTCATGCCTAGTGTGGCCAGTTTTTAATTGGAAAGCACAGGGACTGGAAGGAACACCAGGGATATCACACAAAGGAAGCAATACAAAGAGAACAGGACCTTTTCCATACAAGTACATGGTATAGTGGACACATATTAGGAATAAAACATTTTAGATTGACATTTTCTTTAACTGGTTCCCCACCCCCCTATAGCAGAACTACTGCTACAGGATGGCAGGGCTGCGCAAAATCATGTATATATGTGATTTTGCATTTCTGGGTAGGGGAGAGCACAAGCTGTAGCCGCCATTGGCGGCTACACCTGTCGATCACCAGGTCCTGCCCGGAGATTCCTCGTCAGCACCCGGCGATCACCAAGGAACAGTGACAGGGAGAGGTCTGTGTGTAAACAACACAGAACTCTTCCCTGTCAGCACCAACATGTTGCTTTTTAGAGCAATACAAAGCAGCATGCTTACATAGTAAAACAGCACACAGGCCACATAGTAAAACAGGACACAGTTAACCCTTTGATCGCCCCAGATGTTAACCCCTTCCTGCCCAGTGTCATTAGTACAGTGTCTGTGCTTTTTATTAGCACTGATCACTGCATTAGTGTCATTGGGATGTCAGTGGCAGTTAGTTCCTCCTCAGTGTCAGAATGTCTGCCGTGGTCCCGCAGTCCTTCTATAAGCCGCTAATCGCTGCCATTATTATATAAAAAAAAAATCCCAGTATATATACCCCCATTTGTAGATGCTATAACTTTCACGTATACCAATTAATTTACATGTATTTGGATTTTTTTTTTAGTAAGGACATGTAGCAGAATACATTTTGGCCTACATTTATGATGAATTTTTTACTGGATATGTTTTATAACAAAAAGTAAAAAATATTGTATTTTTTTGTTTATAGTGCAAAAAAAAAAAAAATCGCACAGGTGATCAAATACCACCAAAAGAAAGCTCAATTTGGACATACATTTCATTTGGGTGCAGCATTGCATGACCACACAATGGTCAGTTAAAGTAACACAGCGCCTTTTCACAAAAAATGGTTGGTCAGGAAGAGGAGTAAATCCTCTGGAGGGCAAGTGGTTAAGTTGTATGACAAATAATCTGATCACCCTATCAGTTTTTTTTATTTTGTTGTTATGGTTTCTCTTCCCTTCCTTTCCTGGGGATTCAACAGAAAATTTGAGAAAATCAATGCAATGTGAGTGGAATTCCCTTTGACTGATCACCAGAACAAATGTCCAGATGAGAAAATGTAGCCTTTTTGTATTTCCCCTCAATTTCTTTATCTGTGTCACTGGTCATGAAGAGAAACAGAGAGGGTGAATCTCCTTCGTGATGACCCACATAAACACCTAACAAATGGTCCAATCTTTCCCTACTCTATCTATAACAAAACACAATACTGCCTTTTACAAACCTGGGAAATTCTACACTAGTATTTTTTTTAATATTTATTCCAGGTATTTATAGTAAATACCTGTATTAAATATACAGAGGGTAAAATAAGTATCGAACACATCACCATTTTTCCCAGTAAATATATTTTTAAAGGCGACATTGACATGAAATTTTCACCACACGTTGGTAACAACCCATGCAATTTATACATAAAAAGAAGACAAAACAAATAAGTTCAGAAATTAAGTTATATGTAATAAAATGGAATAACACAAGGAAAAAGTATTGAACATGCTAACTGAAATGTATTGAATACTTTGTACAAAATTCTTTGTTGGTAATGACAGCTTCAAGATGCCTCCTGTATGGAGAAACAAAGGGAGGTGCAAAAAGGCACAGAAAAGCCAAGACACCAGCTGAAATCTATCAGTACTTAGAAAGCAATCCTGCCCCTTGTTCGTGCAAATTAATATCAGCTAGTTCAGTCTCAACTAATGGTCTATTAAAAGTTGTCTCGTTACCAAGGTGTCACACAAGAAACATCTCATGATGGGTAAAGGCAAAGAGCTCTATCAAGACCTTCACAACCTTATTGTTGCAAAACATAGTGATGGCATTGGTCACAGAAGGATTTATACACGTCTGAATGTTCCAGTTAGCACTATTGCGGCCATAATCTGGAAGCGGAAAGAACATCATTTCACCATAAACCGTCCACTACCAGGTGCTCCTCGCTCCTCTTCTGACAGAAGAGTGATAAGAATTCTCAGAAGAGTTGTCCAAGAACCAAAGACCACTTGTGGAGAGCTTCAGAAAGACCTAGAAATTGACAGGTACAATTGTTTCAAAGAAAACAATAAGTAAAGCACTCAACCGCCATGGCCTGTATGCACACTCACCACGCAAGACTCCATTGCTGAAGAAAAAGCATGTTGAAGCTTGTTTAAAGTTTGCTGCACAACATTTAGAAAAGCCTGTGAAATACTAGGAGAATGTAGTCTGGTCAGATGAGACCAAAATTGAACTCTTTGGATGCCATAATACACACCATGTTTGTAGGTCACAGGGTACTGCACATCACCCCAAAAACACCATACCAACAGTGAAGTTTGGAGGTGGGAACATCATGGTGTGGGGCTGTTTTTCAGCATACGGTACTGGCAAACTTATTGTGATTGAAGGATGAATTGGACAAATGTACCAAGACATTCTTGATAAAAATCTGTTGCCATCTACCAGGATGATGAAGATGAAATGAGGGTGGACATTTCAGCAAGGCAATGATGCCAAAGACAAAGCCAAGAAAACACTCAATCGGTTTCAAAGAAAGAAAATAAAGCTGCTAGAATGGCCCAGCCAATCACCTGAATTAATCCAATAGAAAATCTATTTTCTAAAATCTAAGAACTAAAGATCAGAGTTCATAGAAGAGGCCAACGGAGACTGTTTGTCTGGAAGAATGGGCCAAAATCACACCTGAGCAATGCATGCAACCAGGGGCGGACTGACAAGTCATGGGGCGCCCCGGGCAATAGGGGATCATGGGGCCCCTGTGTCCTTGCCCAAACTCAAAAAAGCCTATGAAAAAGGTACCAGGGGCATCTCATGGGGCCCCCTACTGACCCCGGGACCTCGGGCAGTGCCCGAGTTTCCAAATGGTCAGTCCGCCCCTGCATGCGACTAGTATCTCAATGCAGGAGGAGACTTGAAGCTGTCATTACCAACAAAGGATTTTGTGCAAAGTATTACATTTCAGTTAGCGTGTTCAATACGTTTTCCCTGTGTCATTCCATTTTATTACTCATAATTTAATTTCTGAATTTATTTGAGTTTTTTTTTGTATGTATAGATTGCATGGGTTGTTACCTAAAATTTCATGTCAGTTGCACCTTTAGAAATATATTTACCTAGAAAAATGCTGACATGTTCAATGCTTATTTTACTCGCTGTATACAGTGCCATCAATGTACTCAGTGCTTTGCATATATTGTAGGCAGCACAACCAAGCACATACATTGCAGGAATCTTCTGATTATCAGGTGCACATGTGTGCACCCCTTGCTGACCTGTGCTGTGATTAGATACAGCACAAATTTGACAGCAGGTTGCAGCCAATGATGGCTGTACACCTGCTGATCAGCTGTAGCCAATCACAGCACAGAGGTCTGGTTTACAAACACAAAAAACACTGAACAGCAATCTGTTTGTTTCTTCTGCCCAAAATAAACTGTGAGTTCAGGTAGAAAAGACAACCAGATCCTGTGAGTAAAAGCAGCACACATATACTTGTTAGGCATACAGATAACCCCTTTATTGCCCTTCTGATCACCCCTGTCACCCATTACTGTCAGTAATACCATGTACAGTTTACAGTATTGTCACTGATTGGTGTCACTAGTGACATCAATGTCAGTTAGTGAGTGTATAGCCGTGTAAATTCCAGTATATTTACCATAGTTTGTAGATGCTATTACTTTCACATAAACCAATTAATATACATATATTAGGATTATTTAAAATCAAAGACATGTTGAATACATTTTGGCTTACGTTCATGATGAAATTTTTTGGGGATATTTTTATAACAAAGTAAAAAAAAATTCTAGTTGTGTGAACAAAATTATATAAATGTCATTTGGGTACAGTGTAGCATGACCAAGCAAGTGCCAGTTAAAGTAGCACAGTGCTGAATAGTAGAAAATGCCTTGGTCATGAAGAGGGTAAAACGTTTTGGAAGTGGTTAAGGAGCTTACAATCTATGGTCCCTATATCACATGAATACTAGGACCAGTTTAGACAGAAGCCAATAAATCTACCAGCATGTCTTTGGAGTGTGGGCGATAACCCGAATACCCAGAGAAAACCCCTGCAAACGCAGGGAGAACATGCAAACGCCATGCAGGTAATATCATGGTTGGGATTTGTACAGATGACCCTAGTACTGCAAAGATGTTTCCAGTACTGTCACTCTTATTAAATTCTTGAATTTTAATTTTGCTGCCTATTGAGTTTAAAAATGTCATTTTAAAATTAAATCTTCTCCTATATACACTAAACAAGTTGTGTGATCGGTGTAGGGTTCCACTAATATATCCCATGGTCGACTCTAGCTTTTCCACCAGCCTGTCTCTGGGCAGAATTTGGCTGTTCCAACAGCCTGACTCATAGTTGGACTCCAACCTTTACATCAGCTGTACTAGGGTTGACTTGTATTGTCCCGAAAGCCTATCCTGCTGGAAAAATGTGCATTCCACAATCCTGTCCCGTAATTGACACCAGTCTCTCCAGTAGCCTGTCCAATGGTCAAGAGATGCTAATGTCAGAGTTGACTGTGGCACATGGTGGAAATGCCAGAGTCGAACCTGGGACACATGGGTGGAAGGATTGGAGTCAACTACAGAACATTCAGGTAGAATGAGCAGAGACGCCCATGGGGAATGCCACTAAAATATCATAGTAATTACTATCAGTTATTTGTAATACTAAATGGTGTTATCAATTTCTTTTTCATTTTTTTTTTATCATATGGATCAGCTGAATTTTTTTTACAAGCAGTTTATATTATCAGAACAATATGTAAGAGTAAATTCTCACATATCAGCGCTAGGTTTTCTTTGTGTCAGAAATTTGCTGTATTCTGGTACTGAAAGGTACTGCTTTGGAAAGCAGAAAATTGAGTGTTTGAGGTGGAAATAAAACTATTCATAATATAAAGTATCCATTCATGGGAAATAAAGGCTTTCAGTCGTTAAATAACTATCTGAATGTGTACAAAATAACAATTTCACACCAATGTTGGATATTGATTCGTGACTTGTTTTTATGAGAAAATGATAATGTGACAGAAAGACCTTTTCAACTAAAATAACTTATACAGCTTACAGCAAACTGACCCTAATTTTATTTGGCTTGGATTAACTAGGGCCTGATAAATATTCAGGCTGGTCATTTGCCTCTCCCAGTCCCATGTTCTGGAAACCTCTTCCAGAAGCAGGGGGAAGCAGACAAACTCTCAGGCTGTGAAACCCTGAACAGACCAGAGCAAACAATTACTGCTCCCTCACTACAGAAGGAGCAAACAACTAAATTTGCCTAGCATCTTACGCTAGGAGGGTGCTACATCGGTTTATCTGGTTATATGATCGATTAGAAATGAAATATGCATTCTGTTTAATCAGCTCGCAAACACTGTTTTGCACACACATTAATTTTTACTGAACTCATGATCTGTTTATATCTTGGGTTGGTCACCATAAAGAGCAGGAAGAAGGAGCAAGTAATGCTGCCAATCTGAAATTCCTCAGTGACAAACTGCATGAAAAGAATTTGTCCACGCATAAGGTCAAGGTTGTTCAAAGAAAAAATGTTATATAATGGCAGAGCATTTTTAAAGAGCCTATGGGTGGATACAAAGCTTAGACAAACTGTAAAAGGTCTGTCTTTTGGAGGTGAAGATCTGATGGTATCTTTTCAGCCTAAAAAAAAATTCCAGTGTTACTATTGATCATATTTAGGGGTACCTGTCACATCGGATGTTACTGGTCTAAGGGTCACATCCAGTGCTTCTGCGTGCCATTGCCTCCTCCTGGTAGTGGTAGAAGGTTTGGTGATGGAAGACTGCCATACAGGATACTGCAGAGGTGTTCGCTGCTCCAGAACTAGCACTAGAACTGTCCCTACGAACTGGGTAAAGATGGCCATTGGCACTAGATATTAGCTTTTGGTCGTGAAAGATTCATTTATTATACCCATTAACAAGTGGTAAATGGTCTCAGTGGAATTGGATTGGAAATGTCAGTGTATTTTAAAGTGGTAGTAAAGGTAACAAGAGAAAAAAAAAAAAAGGGACATTATGTCAGACTTACTTTTAGAACAGCTGCCACTGCTGGCAGGGAGTCCATCTTCACCCGGTCTTTTTCCAGGTTTGCTGGCTGTGGCCATTTAATTGGCTGAGCTGTGATGATGTAAGTCCCGGTCATGCGCATGGGAGGCCCTGGCACGGCACAGAGCTCTGAAGGAACTGCACGGGTATGCCGATCCTTCAGAGTGCATGCACCAGTGATGTCACTGGCTGCTGCTAGCTGGAATATCTCCAAGTAAGCTTTATTATAGGTTTAGCTGTAGGTAAAAGTTGCAAAGCGGACTTTACTACCACTTTAAAGCAGAGTTCCAGTTGAATAAAAAAAAAAAATAATAAAAGTCAGCGGCTACAAAAACTGTAGTTGCTGACTTTTAAAATACAGACACTTACCTGTCCCTTGGTCAAGCGGTGTCCTCACCACAGCTGGTTTCACCGGTCGTCTTCTCTCCCTGGCATTGGCATCTTCAGTGTGGGCACCCAGCTATGACAGTTTGCGGCTTCACAACCGAGTGCCCACTGCGCATGTGTGAGTAGCGCTGCGCTTTGTGAAAGGCCCCATAGTCTTCTGGGACCTGTCACATGTCCCAGAAGACTACAGGGAGGGAACAGGTAGGACAACTTCTGCTTCCAATTGCCTTAGGTGATCGCACTGAAAGCGGGAGCGGGTACCTGTCAAATTCGGGTACCTACTCCCCCCATTCCCCAAAGCCAATCCTTAACCGGGAGCAGGGGACAAAGCCTTAATACGGAACTTCCCTTTTTGGGTGGAGCTTCACTTTAACTATGCCTGCTGAATAGCTCAGCAGGTGGCTCTGCTTACTAAATCTGGGGTTGCAAGTATTCTTTCTTCTTAATTTCTGTGAATGTGCAAGTCTCTGTCCTGTTTTTATTTCACATGCACAGTGCCAGATACAGTAGCTAGCTATGTGCCACTGTATGTATGTTGTGTTTACCTTCCATTATATTAGTAGCTGAACTTGTTTATTGCAATAGAGATTATATAAAGCTCCTGTTATTTTAGTTAACCCTGTTTCTTCTGGTCTGAGATTCCATAGCTAGTTTTATCTTAGGGCTCAATAACAAGCATAGGCTAGAGCCATAGTAGGCATCCAAAGGTCAATTATGGTAGTTAGTGGTCTGGCTGCACGCAGAGTAGAAATTACTAGGGTGGGACTAAAGCTTAGAGTAGATAGGCCAACTCTGAGTTCCTGTACCACACCACGGTTCCTGCTGGTGAAAAGCTGCATTCCAGGCTGGTTGGACATCGTCTGGGTCTCCTCATCACCACAGAACCCAGATTCAGATCTCCAACACCAAGACAAACACTGCATCTCAGGGGCCCCTGCAACTGGACTGTGCTAGAACATTCATCTGGATGTAATGTATCTTGGTTAATAATGATATATAAATGGGTATGTGTGCACAATTCCACCAGGACTCTTGTTGGGTCCTTTGCTGATACCTTTTTTACTTTGTATGTAATACTATTAATGTTTTTTTATATAAAGCTTGTATTATCTTCATACTGGTGTACATCTATATACTGTACTTTGGTTAATGTTATATGCTGGTTCCAGTAGTTCCTGTGTTCCCAATTACTTTGATTAGATTACTGTTTAATGCCCCAGGAAGGGATATTCTTCTGTTCACAGAGGTCCTGTCCTGGGTGGAAGCACCAACAACTTAATTATTAAACCCACTCTTCCACTTTCCAAAGGTTCTGGTGCCCCTATTTACATACAGGTTCAGTGTAATATACTGTTTGGGGAGGGCTATTTCTCATAACCCCCCAAAAGAGAGCCACATATATAAATATGCAATCCCAAAATTTTTTTCAGGTATATTTGGCATTATGCATCAATGTATACAGTTTAAATAAATCAGAACTTTACTGCATCTGAGCACCACAAAACAAAAACGCTGTTTAATTCATTTTTCATATTCAAAGCAAACTCCCCCAAACAACACAGGTCTCTCTCCTGCTGGCAGCAACATGCTGCTGTGTATTTCTCTGCTTTTTATTAGCACTGATCACTGTATTAGTGTCATCGGGATGTCAGTCGCAGTTATTCAGTTCCCACCCAGTGTCAGAATGCCTGTTGCAGTCCCACAATCCCGCTATAAGTCGCTGATCAGTGCCATTACTAGTAAAAAAAATAAAAAATTACAGCGTATATATACTGCCATTTGTAAATGCTATAACTTTCACGTAAACCAATTAATTTACATGTACTGGGAATTGTTTTTAGCAAAGACATGTAGCAGAATACATTTTGGTCTAAATTTATGACAAAATGTGATTTTTAAAATTTTTTTACTGGATATGTTGTATAGAAAAAAGTAAAAAAAATTTTTTTTCAAAATGTTCAGTCTTTTGATGTTTATAGTGCCAAAAAAATGCACAGGTGATCAGTACCACCAAAAGAAAGCTCTATTTGTGGGGGAAAAAGGATATATATTTAATTTATGTACAACAATGCATGACTGCGCAGTTATCAGTTAAAGTAACACAGCGCCTTATCTAAAAAAAATGGCTTGGTCAGGAAGGGGGGTAAATCCTCTGGAGGGCAAGTGGTTAAAAACACTCCTGTGCATTTCTGGTCGTGGCCATCTTGAGTAAGGGCAGAAGATTCATGTAGCATTTACTTTCTGAAATCCATCTGCCGTTAGCTCAGGCATGCAGACAGGAGGATGTGCTTAACCACTTCCAGACCGGACACTTTTACCCCCTTCCTGACCAGGGCAATTTTCAGCTTTTAGCGCTATCACACTTTGAATGACAATTGCGCGGTCATGCAACACTGTACCCAAATTAATTTTTTACCATTTTTTTGAGATAGATAAAGCTTTATTTTGGTGGTATTTATTCACCGCTGGGATTTGTATTTTTTTTGCTATGTAAATGAAATGTCCAAAAATTTTGAAAAAAAGTGTTTTTTTTATAAAATTTTGCAAATAAATAATATTTCATCATAAATCTTAGCCAAAATTTATTCCGTTATCTTTTTAGTAAAAAAAAAAAAATCCAAATTAGTTTATAAGCAAAAATTATAATTTTTAAACATTTTTTTTTACATTTTTATTTTATTTTTTTATATTATTATTTTTTATTTTTATTTTTTACATACTGTCACCCTAGCAGTACAGTGTCACCATGGTGACACTGTACTACTTGTGAGGGGTGATGAAGATTTTTTTTTTTTTTTTTACACTGATTGCTTTTACACCCATATAGGATGTAAAAGCAATCATTTCTCTTTCTCTCTGTGTGCATTCATGCACTCATTGAGATGAACTGAGTGAGCTGTGATTGGTCACATCCTGTCACATGGTACAAGGCTTTTGTGAATAGCCTTGTACCATGTGACCTCTGTGATCATTCACAGATTTCACACATAGTAAGCAATGATGTCACAAGTGACATCTTGCTTACTACTTTGCATGTGATCACTGATTGGCCAATCAGTGATCACATGATCGGGACCTCGTACAGAGGTCCCGTCCGACGATCGGTGTTTCACTGTGTCCGGAGGACACAGCGGGCACCGGATCGCGGTGCTGCGCGCTCCCAGGGAGCGCGCACAAGCAGGGTGCGGGGAGGCCGTTTATTGACGGCCACCCGACCCTGCAGTGCCACCGTCCGGCCGTTTATATACAACGGCCGGTCGGCAAGTGGTTAACTAAGAAAATCCCTCCTCCCCGCCTGAAATATGGCATCATATGAGTAGGCATGGAAACTAGGAAATAACTGAAGAATGTAAAAAAAAGTTTAAAGTAAATATTTTATATACTTTTCTATTTACCAATGCTAGCAGCGTAAGGATTAAAAATAGTCAGTGTTGATTGAGAAGGTGAAGTTCCGCTTTAAGAAAATCATTTTTTGTGAACATCTTGCAAAATTTCCTGCCTGGAGATCCTGTCAGTAATTATACTTGTTGCAAGCTGACAAATCTGGCCATAGATGGATGAAAATTTATCTTGTATCTAATGAATGAATTCTCACAAAGAGGCCTGTTGAAAAATGTGTTTTTGAGCAGCGGCTGTAGGGCTGATCTGTGTATTATGAAAACAGAGGAGTTCCACTGTTAGAATAGAATAGCCCAGCAGGGAGGATTTACCCCATACACCCAACTTGTGGGAATGGGGGAATCCATTCAGTTTTTTTCAATCAGCCTGCTGGCTGATCAAAAAGAACCGATAAATGTGTGGCCAACTTAAACCACTGCCTTGAATTGGCGGCAGCGTTATCAGTCTGCCTGTGCACACCTGCAGTTGACGTTGATCTGCCTATCTCATAGACCTGATAAGCAGCCTAACTGCCAGCTGAAGATGCAGTATAAAGTGAGGCACGAATGCCCAAAAGACTGAAAAAAGATGTTGGATTTACATACACTTTTACAGGTAACATTCTTGGAGTATCTTTATTTAATAAAATAATACTGAACAACAAAACTGTATTTGACTATCTGATTGAGGGTTATTGCTTACAATGCACTGCCCTTTACTAGATAAACCCATACAACTAGCAGAACACTTGAAATAATTATACAGATCAGATGTCGACCTACATAATCATGTGTCACACTTCATTTGTGTACCATTCAGCATGACAATCCAACATTCTGCCAAGAATTTCTGTTATTCAGTGGTAAACATGTGGAACTGTAGAGAGGATTTTGTTATTCTGTCAACAGTTCAACAGCCAAAAATACAAAAAATTTCTAAAAATGAAGCAAAGAAAAGGGGTAAATAATGGATGATTCCTTATATAGGACGATGGACCAGCCTGGCTCATTTTATACTTTGGCTTACCTTGAAATACCCCCAAACAATGAATACCTGTGGAGACTCTGGAAATCCTGTGCAGCACAGTGGCTAAGTGGTTAGCACTTCTGCCTAGCAGCATTTGTAGTTCAATCCCAACCACAACACTACCTGCCTGGAGTTTGCATGTTCTCCCTGTGCGGGTTTCCTCCCACACTCCAAAGACATGCTGGTAGGTTAACTGACCCTGGTTTGTGTATGTATGAATGTAAGTTAGGGACCTTAGATAGTACGCCCCTTGAGCATTAGGGACTGATGTGAATGTATGTATGTAAAGCGCTGTGTGAATTGATGGTACTATATGGGTACCTATAATAAAACAAAACCCTCCATAGAGATGGAAGGAAGTTGCAGCTCTTGTTTGTGAAGCGTTGCATGTGGCCTGTTAGTAAGGGCTTCTTAAGAAAGAAAGGACTTCTGATATGTGGGTGTTGGGGGGTCACAAAGGCCAATCGCTAAAATTGACCATACACTAGCAGACCTTTGTTTAAAAAATAATCCTTTTAGGAATGAACATTGTCAGCGATGACAAGAACATTTGAAGGAGCAGGATTGTTCTGTTTCAAATGCCACTTTATGTATTGACATACCTCCTTAGACTGAATCTATCCGGACAGTATGGACACCTGCTGACTTAACACTATCCACGGGCAGTTTAACTCTTCAATAAGACACAGAAGTTGAATCCAGCACAATTTTACTTCAGCTGATTTCAGTACAAAGGATGATTTTCCAGTTTTCTAAAGCATAAGTGTAAGTCAGTGATTTTCCTGAGCCCTGTGTCTGCGAATAACTAACTTTGACTGAGGGAACATGAATGAAGAGGGGAGTGTCTAGCTAGGACTAAACTAACTAGCACTAAACAGAAGGGGAGGACAGAGGCAGATCACATTAGTAAGCATAAGTAAGTTGTGTAGCCTCCGGGAGTGACACAGCCAGCAGATGGATTGAGGACGGTGGAGGAAGGGGGGGATCGGAGAAGACAGAATCGAACGGCCTTTTTGCACAGTGCGGAGGATTAACCCCTTAGGTTCCACAGACCCTGGCTTGCCCATCTCCTGGTGGGGCATACTTAAGGACCTGGTACTAACACACAGCTAATTCCATCTGCACCATCAGGAGCTCTGAATAACACCAGTTAGTACTTAGACTCAGCACCTCAGACCATTTATCTTTCTGAGGACCTGGAAAATATTCTTAAAGAATATTTTTGGAGGATTACTGATCAATAATGTTGGTAGAGCTCTTATAACATTCACAGAGGGTAATAGTATTTGGTACTATTGTGTGGTGGTTGAAGGTATTCACTGTGTAGCAGTGATCACAGAGTGTGCACACTTTGGATTGATGTGTTTTATGCACTATTACAAAATAAGATTGGTAAAATTTAATTCAAATATATATATATTATTTTTTTTTTTTTTTTCACAAATTGATAATTTTTGCAGTGAAGTGTGGAGTTTCACGGGCTGATTTTCTTTAATTAATTGAATTGCACTAGATTGTTTATTTTTATTTCTCGAGGTACGTGTTTGGAGGAATAATTTTCATATTTGGAGAAAAAGATTGAAATTTGGACACTGTATTGGACTTATTTTGGACGTATTTTGGACATATTTTTGGATTTCACATTGGACTATTTTGATTTGGTGTATCTATATTATATTATTTGCTATATTTAGGATTTTGAATTTAATTTGGGAATTTATCGTATCACAAAAAGGTTTTTTTTTTATATATATAACACTTTCTAGGGTGGAAAGTATTAACTTTTTGAGGGTATAAGGAGGATATACATCTAATTAATTACACATTAGTAAGCAAGTTGTAGTGGTCAAAAAAATGTAGTACAATACAAGACATAAAAAATACATGAAAGTGGGGCAGAAGAAGGATTTTTTTTTGAATGAACGGATTTCTAACAGTGAATGTGGTTTTTGTATGGGAAATTTTAAAGCAAAGGAGATTTTGAAGTACCTTTAAATCACATTTGTCCTTTCATCCAATGTACTGAAAATTTTCATATTATATGATATATCATATTCGAAAGACTGTTAAAAAACCTATAGTGTGTAGCCAGCCTAATAGTCACTGTGTCAGGGATCACGGCCCATGGAGCCGCGATCGCGGCTCCGTCCCTCGCGCATGCGCGGTGGCGGCAGATCGCGCCGGGACACAGGCACCAGGGCCCGGCGAGCCGCGGCTGACAGGACGCCGCGCATGCGCAGTAGGAGCCGCGGGCGCGCCTCAGGCGTCCAATGACAGCCGGGGGCGCGTCCTAGCCGGCCAATGACAGTGCAGGGCGCACTATTTAAAGATGCCCTGCACTGTCACAAGTTGCCGCAAGGTCTTCCTGTGATCCTGAAGTTCCTGTACCTGCCTGAGACCCTGATTGACCCTGACTACGCTGCCTGCCCCTGTGATTGACCCGGATTGACCCTGACTATTCTGCCTGTCCCTGCGTTTTGACCTGGATTGACCCTGACTATTCTGCCTGCTCCTGCGTTTGACCCGGATTGCCCTGACCATTCTACGGATTGATACCCCCTGCTGACCCTGCGTGTGACCCGACTACTCTTGGCCTACTGATTCTGTACCCCGCTTACCCTCACGGGCTCACGATCAGTTGTTACCCTGCTAGGGCCGTTAGCCACTTCACATCTGGCTCTCCCGGTACCTGTCCCCAAAGGTCTCCTCGGCCACTGGGGGGCCTGCTCGGAGGTCGTGACCTGGCCCGGGACTGTTTTAAGTCCATCCCCACCATCAGGGGCCCTGGTGAAAGCACAGCCCGGGCTTAGACCCCACGCTCTGAGTAGGTCCGCCAGCTGGCAGCCTGAGGCACCACCGGCGGATCATAACAGTACCTTGCGGCCATGACAGAGCCAGGAAGTGTACCGGCGTCCCTAGAGGATATTTGTCAGCACCTGGCAACCTTGACCCAAGCTTTCCAGAACTTCCACAGTCGCTGCGCCCGACTGGAGGACCGCATGGATTCATTAGCTCCCCTGACTCCCCCTGCTCAGAGTCCTCCACCTGCAGAACCTCCCGCTAACCCGGGATCCGGAGCGGTTGCCACACCCCTAGCTCCCGAACCCCGCGTTCCCCTGCCAGAGCGATTCCGTGGTGACCGGAACCGCTTCCGAGCCTTCCGAAGTGCGTGTACCCTGTACTTTGACTTACAGCCCCGCACGTTCACCACCGAGTCCATCAAGGTGGGGTTTATAGTCTCTCTCCTGCAGGATGAGCCCCAGGATTGGGCTCATCGTCTGATGGAGGGGCACGACCCACATCTTGACTCCGTGACCGAGTTCTTTCGGGCCATGGCCGTCTTGTATGACGACCCTCAGCGGGCTGCATCCGCAGAGACTACCCTATACTCACTACGGCAGGGCCGCCGGGCAGCCGAGGAATATGCGGCCGACTTTAGACGTTGCATGGGAGACACCAGATGGAACGATGCGGCCTTATGTCACCAGTTCCGCATCGGGCTGTCTGAGTCTCTCAAAGACGAACTCGCACGAGTAGGTCTACCTGACACCCTGGAAAAACTGATCGAATTGGCCATACAAATTGACCGTAGACTAAGGGAACGTCGGCTGGAAAGGAGCAGCCAGGGTCAAAGGGTGGCATGGATTCCGTCCAGAGATACAGCTCCAACCCCAGGGAACCATCCGCGAAGCACGGAAACAGGGGACAACCCGGAACCCATGCAACTGGGATTGGCCCGTTCCCACTTATCGGTCGAGGAACGTCAGAGGAGACTATCACGGAACCTATGTCTGTACTGCGGGGAAGCTGGTCATCAGGTGCGCTCGTGTCCTGCTAAAATGAGTAAGTCCACGCCCGTTTCTCTTACTTTACCTGCAGGAAGGGATGATCAGTCGAGTTACCTGGCCATTCCTGTGTCTTTGCAGCTCCCCGGAGGAACATTGTCGGTGACCGCAATCGTTGACTCAGGAGCCTGTAGTTGCTTCATCGACCTGACCTTTGCCCACCGGCAAAAGATCCCACTCCAGACCAAAGAAAGGGGGTTCAACATCTTCTTGGCAGATGGGTCCCGTATAAAATCAGGGGTGGTGGACCAGGAGACACCACCCATTTTCACCACAATGGCAGACCATCACCAGGAGTTCCTCCGCCTGGATGCCATCGCGTCCCCCCTTTTTCCAGTCATTCTGGGGCTCCCTTGGCTGAGGGCCCATAACCCCCAGATTGACTGGGAAAAGGGGACAATTCAATTTCGCTCCCCTTATTGTTTGAGTCACTGCCACGTCACAGGACCCATGGTGCCCCGGTTCCTCCTGTGCTTGGATGGCGACACCAATCTATCCCAGGTTATTCCTCCGGCCTACCACGACTTCTTAGACGTCTTTAGTAAGCGAGGAGCAGATGTTCTCCCTCCGCACCGTTCCTACGACTGCCCCATAGACCTCCTACCCGGATCTGAAATCTCATTCGGCCGTATCTTCCCCTTGTCCGAAACAGAATCGGGTGTGCTGAGGGATTATATTGACGAAAACCTACGGAAGGGATTTATTCGTCCATCCACATCCCCAGCCGGGGCCGGATTATTCTTCGTAGAGAAGAAAGACAAATCGTTACGGCCTTGCATTGACTACCGTGACCTGAACAAAATAACAGTAAAAAATCGTTATCCTTTGCCCCTAGTCCCCGAGCTCCTCCAGAGATTGAGATCCGCAACGATATTTACTAAATTAGACCTGCGGGGGGCCTATAACCTAGTCCGTATCAGGGAAGGGGATGAGTGGAAGACGGCATTCCGTAAGAGATTCGGCCACTATGAATATTTGGTGATGCCGTTCGGGCTCTGTAATGCTCCGGCGACCTTTCAGCACTTTATCAACGATGTTTTTCGTGATTTTCTCGACATTTTCGTGGTGGTCTACTTGGATGACATCCTAATTTTTTCCCCCTCACGGGAGGTTCATCGGGGTCACGTAATACGGGTACTAGAACGGTTGCGTCTACACGGGCTATACGCGAAGGCAGAAAAATGCTGTTTTGAACAGCACGAGATAACGTTCTTGGGACTGGTTCTCTCTTCCGCGGGGGTCGCGATGGATCCCCAGAAGGTCACGGCGATCTTGGATTGGCCAATACCCGCCGACAAAAAAGGGGTACAGCGCTTCATTGGGTTCTCTAACTTTTACAGGAAGTTTATTAGGAACTTCTCCGGTCTGGTCTCCCCAATCACACAACTGACGAAACTAGGGGTCCGCTTTAAGTGGACTCCCGAAGCGCAGACGGCATTTGAAAGACTCAAAGAATTGTTCACCTCTGCTCCCATTCTCTGCCATCCAGATTCTTCCCTCCCATATGTTTTGGAAGTGGACGCCTCCGAAAATGCGGTAGGTGCGGTGTTATCCCAAAGGAATGGTACCAAGGAACTACTGCACCCCGTGGCGTTCTTCTCCAGGAAGTTGACACCAGCGGAACGTAACTATGACATTGGAGATCGGGAGCTTCTGGCCATAAAAACTGCTCTTGAAGAATGGAGGTATTTATTGGAGGGAGCCACGCACCCAATTCTAATATTCACAGATCACAAAAACCTTGAATATTTAAGAACGGCGAAACGACTGAGACCTCGCCAAGCAAGATGGGCCCTTTTCTTTTCTCGATTCTCATTCCATATAACGTACCGACCCGGGTCTAAGAACACTAAACCAGACGCTCTGTCCCGCATGTTCGAGGACCCCGACGACGCTGTGCTGCCGGACACCATCTTGCCTTCTGGGAGTTTCCTCGCTCTACAAACGGAACTTCGCTCCCGGCTTCTCGATGCTTCCGTAGGATTACCAGTTCCGTCTGGGTCACCCCTCCAGAGCCAGGGGGGGCTGTTTTGGAAGGAAAACCGGATCATGGTCCCAGAAGAAGTGCGAACCTTGGTCCTGGGGCACTGCCACGACCATCCAATGGCGGGCCACTTCGGGGTAACGAAAACTCTGGATCTATTACGGCGCTCGTTCTGGTGGCCAGACATGATCAAGGATTGTGAGCATTACGTCCGAACTTGTCCCACCTGTCAAAGGAACAAGCCCTCCAGAACTAGGGCATGGGGACTGTTACGTCCATTGCCCATACCCAAGCGGTCCTGGCAGATGATAGCCATGGATTTCGTGGTCGAACTTCCACCATCCCAGGGCTACACTGCAATAATGGTGGTCGTCGACCGCTTTTCAAAGATGGCACATTTCGTGCCCTTGGAGAAGACCCCATCAGCACCAGAAACGGCACGGATCTTCATCAAGGAAGTGGTGAGGCTTCATGGGGTTCCCGAAGATATAGTGTCCGATCGGGGGGTCCAATTCACCTCCAGATTCTGGAAAGCCTTATGTAAATCGCTGGGAATCAAGCTATCGCTTTCATCCGCCTACCATCCACAGACCAATGGCCAAACTGAGAGGACCAACCAGACGATGGAACAATACTTGCGGTGCTACACGTCTTACCTCCAGGATGACTGGCTGTCGTTGCTGCCTTCCGCGGAATTCTCGTACAATAACTCGAGTCATTCAGCTACGGGTCAATCCCCGTTCTATGCCAATTACGGGTATCATCCCACATTCCTCCCTGACCTTATGCCTGAGAATCCGGTACCGGCATCTCAAGACATCTTGGAATTCCTTTCAGTCAATAACAAGACAATTCAGGAAGCCATCGCTAAAGCCCAAGAGGACAGTAAACGAGCATTCGACGGTAAGAGAAGAGGAGAATTACTGCTTCGACCGGGAGATCGGGTTTGGCTAGCAACGACCAATTTGAAGATGCTGTGCCCTTCAAGGAAGCTGGGACCCAAGTACATTGGCCCGTTTCCTGTAAAACGAGTCATCAACAGGGTGGCCTACGAGCTCGAGCTTCCGCAGACACTCAGGATACATCCTGTGTTCCATGTGTCCCTCCTGAAGCCTTCTAGACCGGATCCCTTCCCGGACCGTGAATCTAGACCTCCCGAGGCAGTCACCATAGGTGACCAGGAGGAATATGAAGTGGAGACTGTCCTCAGTTGCCGAAGGAGGGGAGGCCAGACGCAGTTCCTGATAAAATGGAAGGGGTATGGTCCTGAGGAGAACTCATGGGAACCCGCCCGGAACGTTCACGCGCCCAGGCTCATCCGGGAGTTTTTTCGTGCTCACCCGCGGTGGAGAGATCAGTGGGGCTCCCGGAGGGTGCCCATTGGGGGGGGGCAATGTCAGGGATCACGGCCCATGGAGCCGCGATCGCGGCTCCGTCCCTCGCGCATGCGCGGTGGCGGCAGATCGCGCCGGGACACAGGCACCAGGGCCCGGCGAGCCGCGGCTGACAGGACGCCGCGCATGCGCAGTAGGAGCCGCGGGCGCGCCTCAGGCGTCCAATGACAGCCGGGGGCGCGTCCTAGCCAGCCAATGACAGTGCAGGGCGCACTATTTAAAGATGCCCTGCACTGTCACAAGTTGCCGCAAGGTCTTCCTGTGATCCTGAAGTTCCTGTACCTGCCTGAGACCCTGATTGACCCTGACTACGCTGCCTGCCCCTGTGATTGACCCGGATTGACCCTGACTATTCTGCCTGTCCCTGCGTTTTGACCTGGATTGACCCTGACTATTCTGCCTGCTCCTGCGTTTGACCCGGATTGCCCTGACCATTCTACGGATTGATACCCCCTGCTGACCCTGCGTGTGACCCGACTACTCTTGGCCTACTGATTCTGTACCCCGCTTACCCTCACGGGCTCACGATCAGTTGTTACCCTGCTAGGGCCGTTAGCCACTTCACATCTGGCTCTCCCGGTACCTGTCCCCAAAGGTCTCCTCGGCCACTGGGGGGCCTGCTCGGAGGTCGTGACCTGGCCCGGGACTGTTTTAAGTCCATCCCCACCATCAGGGGCCCTGGTGAAAGCACAGCCCGGGCTTAGACCCCACGCTCTGAGTAGGTCCGCCAGCTGGCAGCCTGAGGCACCACCGGCGGATCATAACACACTGCTCATGCTGAATTAGTGCCAAGCACACCAGGACACTGCTTACTGGCAGAGCAGGCGACTGTGAGACTACTATTATCATCCTGTATGTGCCGCAGAGTACTCAAATTGTGAAATTACAGTATTCCAGTGACATGGTGTGTGACAAGACAGGAGCAGTTCATGGAACTGTCACTAGTGTGACCACCTTGCCCCAAATTCGTCCCTCCAGTGAATGAACCTGGAAGCAACGAGCATTCCCTCACTTCCGGTTTCAGCACTGTCATCCCCCTACCTGGCCCAGAAAAAAGCCAATCAATCACAATCTCTGTGTTAAATGTATCAAGGTATGAAACTGATGACTAGGTTACACATGTTGGGTATCACTGGGCAACCTGAAGTGATAGAAATAATTCTAGGGTCATCATTCACGGTTAACTCTAAACTGATGACAGTAAAGGCTTTTAAAAGGGAAGTATGACCAGAGCTTTTTAGCCATACTTCTCTTCTGGGTCACAGGAACGCCCTCAATTTTGCACTCCTGTGACCCAGAACCAGCTGACAGTGGGATACAGCTTGCTGCTGGCTGATGTTACAGAGCTGCTCCAGGCTCTGGAAGGATCTCAACAATAATGTTGGGATCCATCCAGATACCTGATCAGCAGCTGGCTCAGCCTCTCAGGCTGAGCCAGCTGCTACTGTCCCCATCCACAGCCTAGCGTTCCAGTGAGCTCTGAAGGGGAAAAGCACAGACCACTCTCTGCCCAGAACTGACTGAGAGCAGAGTGATCAGCGGTCATATAATCTCTCAGATCTCAGGCCTAGAGCCAGCGTCGGAAGCTGCAGCATTACAGTGAAGCTACAGCTATAGCTGTTTGTTTTTTTATTGTCACACTTCTCCTATAAAGCATTGCCTATGGACAATTTTGGGTACTGTTCTTTGTCACCACATCATAGGTGCTGTGCAATTTTAAGAATTGACATGTTTCTTATCTAAGTATTCGATGCAACCTCATCTTTTACACTCACCGGCCACTTTATTAGGTATACCTATTCAATTGCTTAGTAACACAAATTGCTAATCAGCCAATCACATAGCAACAACTCAATGCATTTAGGCATGTAGACAAGGTGAAGATGACTTGCTGAAGTTCAAATTGAGCATCAGAATGGGGAAGAAAGGGGATTTAAGTGACTTTGAACGTGGCATGGTTGTTGGTGTCAGACAAGCTGGTCTGAGTATTTCAGAAGCTGCTGATCTACTGGGATTTTCATGCACAACCATTTCCAGGGTTAACAGAGAACAGTCCAAAAAAGAGAAAATATCTAGTGAGTGGCAGTTGTGTGGACAGAAATGCCTTGTTGACGTCAGAGAAGAATGGGCAGACTGGTTCAAGATGATAGAAAGACAACTGTAACTCATGTCAATATGGACCAAAATCTCTGAGGAATGTTTCCAACACCGTGTTGAATCTCTACCACGAAGAATTAAGGCAGTTCTGAAGGCAAAAAGGTGTTTCTACCCGGTACTAGCAAGGTGTACCTAATAAAGTGGCTAGTGAGTGTATATTCTACCAAAAATTGTGTTTGTGGGCACTAACAATGTATTTGTAATGAAAATAAGGGATTGATAAACATTGTGCTAATATTGTGTGACATAAAAAATTGCAACTATGATAATTTTTTACAGGTCCTTTACTTTCAGCTGAAACATTTTTGGTTCTGGCAGCAAATCATGCACCATATTTCCACTTTTACATTGTGGAGCAATAAATGCACCAAATTCAACATAAAATGTAGTAGTATGATTATTGGGCCTGGTCAGTGCTCTGGTGTTCACCAGGGCAACTAGATCATTGCTGGGTTTATTACTCTTTTATGCCAGGAAGGCTATAGTCTTAAAATGGAAAGCTGACCAACCCCCATCACTGAATTCTTGGAAAGTTCTATTTAATTTAGTAATATCATTCTATGAAATGACATATATGTCTAGGGGGTGTCCGAAAAACTTCCGCAAAATATGGGATATCTGGCTGGAAGCATCCTCCACTGTCAATGCTAATGTGGCATAAGAGGAAGAAGGGACATCTTAAAATAAGAAACCCTGTTTTTGCCCTGGGAAGTTTAGGTGGTATCTAGTCAATAGTTTAACCAATTCAATACCGGGCACTTTTACCCCTTCCTGCCCAGGCCATTTTTCACATTTCAGCGCTCTCACACTTTGAATGACAATTGCGCGGTCATACAAAATTGTACCCAAACTAAAATTTTATCATTTTCTTCACACAACTAGAGCTTTCTTTTGGTGGTATTTAATCACCGCCGGGGTTTTTATTTTTTGCTAAATAACAAAAAAAGACCAAAAATTTTGAAAAAAAACACGTTTTTCTTTGTTTCTGTTATAAAAGTTTACAAATAAATAATTGTTCTTCATAAATTTAGGCCGAGATGTATTCTGCTACATGTCTTTGGTGAAAATAACTCAAATTAGGATGTATTATTTAGTTTGTAGGAAAGTTATAGAGTTCACAAACTATGGTATAGATCTGAATATTGATCAATCCTGAAGTACTGACAGCCAATCTAATTTCTTGAGGTCCAAGAATGTCAGAATAGTACAGATATCCCCCAAATGACCACTTTTTGCAGAGTAGACAGTCCGACGTACTTCATAAGAGGCATGGCGAGTTTTTTGAAGTTGTATTTTTTTGTCATAATTTTTCGGAAAATGAAAAAATTATTTTCACTATTTTGTTTTTACATACTGTCACCAGTGCAGTACAGCATCATCATATAACTGGCATGGCGGTAAACAGGGACACTGACTGGTGACAGTATGAAAAAAAAAAAATATATATTTTTTTATTTTTTTATTATTTTTAATTTTTTATTACATTTTTTACTATGACCAAAGTAGTACAATGTTACCATAGTAACATTGTACTACTTTGGGGAAGTGATCAGTATTTTTTTTTTTTTTACACAATTTGCTTATAGCAAAGAATTACTTTGCTATAAGCAAGCATTTACCTGAATGAAATCGATTCATTCAGGTTTTTTTTTTTTTTTTTTTTTTTTTGTGCTTAGCTGTGATTTGGCCACAGCTAATCACATGACATGTGCATGTGACCTGCTGTGACCATTCACAGCTAGGCACTAGTACACAATGGATGGCATGAATGAAGCCATCCATTGTATACAACTGTCATGTGACCTGCTGTGATTGGTCACAGCAGGTCACATGGTACCGGCAACGGGGGCCGGTACTCAGATCTGTCATCGACCGCGTCCGAGGTATATGGCCGGTGACAGATCGCGCCGCTGAGCGGCTCTGCAACCGCGCAAACTGTGCATGTGCCAAATGGCGTACACCCTGGAAAGCTAAAGCATTTTTGCGGCCGCCAAACAGCTATAGGCCGGGCGGCAAATGGTTAATGACCCTCTAACGCTGCTTTATTGTGTAGAGGTAATATGGTTACTTTTGCTGGGGACCTATAATGCAATGCCCCCTCCCTTCATCACATTTGTTCTCTTGAGATACTAAGAATGCTATAGTCCCTGACCGTCCTCGTGTGTCACCTGAGGTGGTTTGAAGATGTTGAGTGCACTACTGGTTTATTTTTTCTTGTTTATGTTTTAATTGTGTTGTGTCGAGCCAGGGAATGTCCAGAGGCTCTGTTTTGTACCCTTTCTTCTTCAAAAACCAATAAAAATATTTTTTTAGTTTTGTTTTAATTTGTCTTAGCTAGTCTTTATGAATTCCATGGATAGTGTTTGTGGGGTTTTAGAGTGTTACTTTTTGTATACAGGTGCATCTCAATAAATTAGAATATCATCAAAAAGTTAATTTATTTCACTAATTAAATAAAAAAAACTGAAACTCATACATTATACAGATTCATTACACACAGCGATATATTTCAAGCACTTTTCTTTTAATTTTGATGATTATGGCTTACAGCTAGTGAAACCCCAAAATTCAATAACTCAATAAATTAGAATATTACATAAGACCAATAAAAAAGGATTTTTAATATAGAAATGTTGGCTTAGCTCAGGTAAGATGCTTCTGACGTTGTCTCTGTTTCAGGTGTGGCTTGACACAAGGAATGTGACAGTTGTAGCTCATATCCTGGATAAGTCTGTGTGTGGTGGCTCTTGAAGCATTGACACCAGCCATAGTCCACAAATTCTTGAATGGTCTTGCTTCACAATCCTCTCAAGGCTGTGGTTATTCCTGTTGCTTGTGCACCTTTTTCTACCACACTTTTTCCTTCCACTCAACTTTCCATTAGTATGCTTGGATACAGCACTGTGAACAGCCAGCTTTAGCAATTACCTTTTGTGACTTACCCTCCTTGTGGAGGGTGTCAATGACTGTCTTCTGGACAACGGTCAAGGCAGCAGTCTTCTCCATGATTGTGTAACCTACTGAACCAGACTGAGAGACCATTTAACCACTTTACAACTGCACTATAGCAGGATGATGGATACAGCACAGTTGGCCAGTTCTGGGAGGGCATCATATGATGTCCTCCCAGAACGCCCCTCCAGCGCGCCTTTGGTGCTGTCCATTAATGCTGTGTCCCACGGACACAGCTGATCACGACAAGGTAAAAGGCCAATCACAGCAGCCTTTTACCACATGATTGGACACAGCTGATCACAAAGTAAATACAGTTGCCGGTTGTCAGCAGCACTTTCCTCACGTTTGTCACAGTGTGAGGAAAGTACTGCTGATAACCGGCAAGTGTCACAGAGGAAATCTGCACTGATTATCAGTGCAGCCCCAAAAGTGCCCATCAGTGCCACCCAACAGCACCACCAGTTAGTGCTGTCAGTCAGTGCCCATCAGTGCCACCTATTAGTGCCCATCATTGCCGCCTATCAGTGCCCATCAGTGTAGCATCATCAGTGCCTCATCAATTCCCACCAGTGTAGCCTATCAGTGCCCATCAGTGCTGCCTAAACAATGCACACTGGTGAAGGAGAAAATTTACCTGTTTGCAAAATTTTATAATAGAAACAAAGAAAAACTTTTTTTTTCAAGTTTTTTGCTCTTTTTTCTTTATAGTGCAAAAAAATAAAAAACCCAGTGGCAGTTAAATACCACCAAAAGAAAGCTCTTTTTGTGTGAAAAAAATGTGATAAAATTTTTATATGGGTACAGTGTTGCATGACTACGCAATTGTCATTAAAAGTGCAACAGCTCTGAAAGCTGGAAATTGGTATGGGCAGGAAGGAGATAAAAGTGCCCGGTAGGCAAGTGCTTAAAGGCTCAAAAAAACTTTACAGGTGTTTTGAGTTAATTAGCTGATTAGTGTGACATCATGAGCCTACAATATTGAACTTTTTCACAATATTCAAATTTTCTGATATACTGAAAATTAAAAGAAATACATGCTTGAAATATATCATTCTGTGTGTAATCAATCTATATAATATATGAGTTTAAGTTTTTGAATTGAATTACTGAAATAAATTAACTTTTTGATGATATTCTAATTTATTGAGATGCACCTGTATGCAGTAAAACATGCTTGTTATACTCACATACTAACCTAAGAGGTCAATCCTCCACATTGTGTAAAAAGGCTGTTTGATCCTGTCTTTTCTAATCCTCCCCTTCTACTGTCCCCAATCCATACCCTGATAGAACAGAGCCTTGGGGGCAAGCTGCACCTGCTCAGTTTGGTGTGTATTATTAGTTTTTTTTTTTTGGGAGAGTGCATGTGATCAACACAGGGTCAATCAGCGCTGTCCAGAGGGTCAGGGGTTATGCAGACTCATAGGACAATCAGGGAAGAATGAAAACTCCTCCTACAAGCTTTAACATGTGTTTGCCTGGACACTGATAGAAGTCACAAGACTGCTCTAACTGCTGATGAGAAAAGGTATTTAGCAGTTTATATCTACAAAAATAATTGCATTTCCTTCTGTGTACTGTGAGAGCCCAGATATAGTGAATGTAGTAACACTTTATGTAATCTTTAGGTCTAAAATGTGAATTTTGTACATTATTTATAAAGTGCCCAGAAACTTGCATACAGAAAAACATACAATATTATCAATGGTTATAAGTGATATAGGCATTTATAAGGCAATAGTAGTTTTTACATTCCAGTATACAATGTACAAATAGAAGAGGAAGGAATCTGAAAAATCTCCTTTTCATGTTGTGCGTTCTGCATGTCTTTCCACAACTTCCTGGATTCCCTGCATGCTTTGCAGCTTCTCCCTTCGGTTTACTTTTTATTTCTAAGGACTACATATCCTATGGTACCTTTCTGCTTGCACACAGTGATTCCTGTACTGACTCGGCTTCCTGAGACTCCTCCTCTCAGCACCTCTGTAGTGCAGAAGGCAGACTCTGTGAAATGTATGGCACAGCAGTGCCTATGCACAGAGCATAGGGAATACATGTCACAGAAAGTGACATCTTCATAAAAGTAAGTTTACGAACTTCAGGGTTGTTTAGATTATTAGGAGTAGGGTAGAAATAATTGAAATATAACGTGGAAATGAATATACGATTTTACAGTGTGACCATAGATTAATTTTACATGCTGTATTTTATTTTAAGCAAAATAAATAAAATGTACTTTAAGTGATGTTAAAGCAATATTTAAACCCCCCCCCCAAAAAAAAACATAAAACAAACATGTCATACGTATCATCTCTGTGCAATGGTTTTGAACAGAGCAGCCCCAATCCTCCTCCTTCCCAGGTCCCCCGCCGGCACTCCTGACCCCTCCCTCCTGCCAAGTGCCCCCACAGCAAGCAGCTTGCTATAGCGGTGCCCAAGCAGGCACGCTCCCGAGCCACTCCTCGGTATGTCTATTCACACACACAGCTGCAAATAGGCCCCACCCCCTCTTTCTTCTCATTGGTTCACTGGCTGTGACTTACAGCAGCTGGAGTCAATGAGGAAGGAGAGTCCCCAGAGAGCTGAAGCTCTCATGCACCTTGCTGGATCGTGATCAGGCTCAAGTAAGTATTGGGGTGGGGGGCTGCACACAGTTTTTTTTACCTTCATGCATAGAATTGTCTTTACAACCACTTTAAATCTAAAGAGTTAATTTCTGGCTAAGAGCTAACATGTAAAATGTTATTTGCTATAGGCAGTACCCTAAAAGGTTTACCTATTTTTTTAAATTCTGGGTGAAGAATAGCAGCACACTTTCTGTGCCTTGAGGCTCCTAGCTGTATATCTGCAGTATGAGATCTTCTAAGACACTCTGCCTGTGACTGATAGTCTCATGAGATCTGGAGATGTCACTCCTATGCTACGTGTTCTCCGTGTTGGTGATAAAGCTGTACATGTAGACCTGTGGTGCATGGCTCTCCCTGCTTCTAATTCCTCCATTTTGTGGATTAGTACTGTCTGCACTAAAGCCTCTATGAATGGAGGACATGCAGTTGATTGGAAAGTCTTTAGGCTGTTTTACTGCTTCTATAAATAGAGGCTAGGAGGAAATGGTGGGCATAGTCTGTACTCTTGATGAGTGCCTGTCACTGCTCCCTTACTTCTAACCCCTGCCGCAATGGAGGAGGAAGATTTCTGTTAAATGGGGATACAGCAGCACAACAGACAGATCACACTGAAAGTAAGCAATGGCCCTTCTGCTTATTTATTAAGTAAACGTAGGCTTTACACACAAATGTACCAAGCCCTGATCTCGTCAAGGCTGAGAACCTCCAGTCCAGTATAAATGCATAATTAAAAAATATATAAAATGAAGTATTGATTTACCCCAAAACATTGTTTCCTCTTTAAATTAAATGTACCACTCCAAGCCTGGATTATCTTGCCTTTCCACAAACCACAGGCTCTCTATGTTGCACAAAGCAACCAACCAACTTGCTTTTCATGTTCTAAACTTGTGCATAAGAATTAAAAGGGACAAAGAGTTCAGAAAGTTCTACCCATTAGGTTTCACGTTGTTGCTGCCTTGAATGATCTATGAATGAGGAACCCCCCCCCCCCCCCCAATATATCTCCTATCCCTTGTTTGATACATTACTTCCCATATTTCTTCACTGTAGTTGGGCTGTCCTAAATGCCTCATATTGCTTCAGGCATCCCACATAATGGGCAAGATATGGCCTGATGTTGGTCACTTCCGCGGATCTCCTTGGCTTGGTCCAGAACATGATAAAACAACAAAGGATAATAGCTCTGTTTGTACAGTTACAGGCTAATCTATCAGTGTAAAATAGTAATTTGTTTTCAGAACATCCTGGGAATTGCAAAACTGTTGGATTTATTTTCTTCCAGTGACACCACCAACAAAGGTACTTTATTTCCTTCCAGTGACAACACATACACATGGGCATTTCATCCCTCCAGTGACACTACTGCACAGACATTGTTTTCTTCCAGTGACTCCACCAACATAAAGGCACGATTTCCTTCCAGTGATACCACTGATGCAGGGACATTTTTTTCTTCCAGTGACACCACAGATGCAGATCTATCAAAGATCTATCAGGGGTAAAGAAGCAAAAATGGCATATAATTTGTTTTCATACCATACTGGGAATTACAAAACTGTTGATTCTCTATTTGCCAATAGTGAAGCTTTGATAGCCATGGTTGGACCTTTGTACAAGTCCATGTGGAGAAGATATAATCAAAGTAAACTGGTGAAACACACACACTGCTCAAAAAAATTAAAGAAACACATCAGATCTCAATGGGGAAAAATCTCATGCTGGATATCTATACTGATATGGACTGGGTAATGTGTTAGGAACGTAAGGATACCCCATCATTTGATGGAAATGAAAATGATCAACCTACAGAGGACTGAATTCAAAGACAACCCAAAAATCAAAGTGAAAAAATGATGCAGCAGGCTAGTCCATTTTGCTGAAATTTAATTGCAGCAACTCAAAATGGTACTCCGTTTGTATGGCCCCCACGTGCTTGTATGCATGCTTGACAACATTGGGGCATGCTCCTAATGAGATGACAGATGGTATCCTGGTGTATTTCCTCTCAGATCTAGACCAGGGCATCACTGAGCTCCTGGACAGTCTGAGGTGCAACCTGGCGGTGTCTGATGGACCAAAACATGTTAGCCCAGAGGTGTTCTATTGGATTTAGGTCAGGCGAGCGTGGGGGCCATTTATTAGTATCAATTCCTTCATCCTCCAGGAATTGCCTGCATTCTCTCACCACATGAGGTCAGGCATTGTCATGCACCAGGAGGAACCCAGGACCCACTGCACCAGCGTAGGGTCTGACAATGGGTCCAAAGATTGCATCCCAATATCTGACAGTCAGGGTGCCATTGTCTAGCCTGTAGAGGTCTGTGCGTCCCTCCATGGATATGCCTCCCCAGACCATCACTGACCCACCACCAAAACAGTCATGCTGAACGATGTAGCAGGCAGCATAACAGTCTCCACTGCTTTTCCAGACCCTTTCTTGTCTGTCACATGTGCTCAGGGTGAACCTGCTCTCATCTGTGAAAAGCACAGGGTGCCAGTGGAGGACCTGCCAATTCTGGTGTTAAATGGCAAATGCCAATCAAGCTCTATGATGCCAGGCAGTGCGCACATGGCCCACTAGAGGACATTGGGCCCTCGTGCCACCCTCATTTTTGAGCAGTGTATATGGAAGTGTGGTGGAGCGTATCCTTCCCTCAGCAGCTCAGAAAGGTCACACCTGATGAGACAGAGGCAGCTGGATAAATATTCTGTAGCCAGGGGAGAGGCCCTCCACAGTCAGAACCGGAATGTGGCTATCCAGGAAGAAGCCTAATAGCACACAGCTTCTCTAGAACAGTGGCTCTCAACCTGTGGCGGACTGACCATTGGGAAACTCGGGCACTGCCCGAGGGCCCAGGGTCAGTAGGGGGCCCCATGAGATGCCCCTGGTACCTTTTTCATAGGCTTTTTTGAGTTTGGGCAAGGACACAGGGGCCCCATGATCCCCTATTGCCCAGGGGCCCCATGAGTTGTCAGTCCGCCCCTGCTCGAGACCCATATTTTTTTTTGGTCATTAAGTCACAACTCAAAAATAATTTAATTTCTGAAACATAATTTATTCCACAAAACAACTTGTGAAGTATCCTGCAATTTATGTGTACTTTTTAAAACAGTAAGCAGCTTCCTTCCAAAATTGATAGTACAGGAATCACAGCACTAGTGTAAATGAAAGTGCTGTTGAGGTAAAAACCCAGTAAAATAAATGGCAATAGAAACATATTAAATTAATTAGAACTAATGGGAAAGCTGGGGATGCTTCTTGCTCTTGATAAGTGTCTCAAAGTCTGGGGTGATGGTAGACAAAGCAACTGAGGTCGTGTTCAATGTTCCTGGGATTTTACACCCATCATACCATAAGAACATACCTAAATAATACAATAATCACACAACAAGGATTGTGGAAAAGTTTAGGCTGCAGCCCCTTTATTGGGTTTAAATCAATTTTAATTATGAAATGAACTTCAACACCAAACAGAGCCACTGTTAACCGATAACAGACCAACATGCTTAGTCAGCAAGACTCAAGCAGCAATATCTTATACCAACCAAATAACAGTGTACCAACCACTGGACACCCACAAAGTGGGCGACATTATCCCACATAAAGATGGACTGCAACGAGGGAAACATTAACAAAAGAGAAGGAGGGTGGAAGAACAGGTCAAAAGATCCAGAAGGAAGGCTGAGGAGAATCCAGAGGTGAGTCCAGCTGACAGACCTGAGGTAAATGCTGACTCCGCCCAGTGACAGGAGGAGGATAGAAGTGAAAGGTTACACTCATTGGCTAGATGTTTCCCGCCTAAAGATTTGTCACCAATCCAGTGCTCAGCAGCTGCGGTAAATTTTCCTAGCAACAGCAGGCAGTTTGTTACCTGAAACACAAAGCAGAAAAAAAAAAACAGCACAGCAGCCATAGAGAGACATGGAATAACAATCATCACAGCCCTCTATTAAGAGTGAAATTTATATAAAAAACAAAATGGGTGACAGGGGTGACAATCCCATGGGCCACTTCTCTATTTTTTAACCTTTCATGGCCCTAACATTCTGTTCCTATTTTTTGTCTTCAGCTGAACCAGAACTGAGAAGCCACTCTCACAGATAGGTTGTGCTAAATGGTAGCATGGTTTTGACAGCATGGGTTGTGATGATATTCAGTCATGACACTACATCAGAGCAGAGAGAGGGTTATTTTTTGGCATCTGATCACATGAGAGCTTCACAAGCTCTTTGTTGCTTGGCAACATGATGCTTTCTAAAATTGATTCCAAAAGGGGCCCCTCCCTTCCCATTAAAAAAAAAACATGGCAAGAAAATTACATAAAACACTTTGGACTTTTAAAATAATTATTTTAAGCATAAAATATAACAAAAAAAAAAAACCCACCAATACCCCCTAAGTTCAAGCAATGCCCCATCTACCTCACACTAACAGCCCATTATGCTAAGCAATGCCTCCTCTACCTCTCACTCTGCCAAAGGCACACTAAGCTAAGAGTATTAAAGTGTTACTAAACCCACAACAGTAAAATCAGTCCGTATATGCAGTAAAGCATGCTTGTTATACTCACTGTGGAACCTAAGGGGTTAATCCTCTGCATTGTGTAAAAAGGCCGGTTGATCCAGTCTTCTCTGCTCCTCCTCTTGTTCAAATGTCTCCCCACTGAGCAAGCAGATGACAGGGCTGTGTCCGCTCCACTGCTGCAGAGCAGACACAGAGCAGCTTGCTCTCTTCAATAGACGGTTGGATGAAAATGGACCGCCTGTCCGGTTTCATCCGATAGACGGAAACGGAATTGGATCTCCATCCATCCCTTTTGGGCACATGTCCGTTTACTCCCGCTGCTCCATAGAGAAGAATGGAGCTTCCAATTGGGTCCACCTGAAAAACAGGCAGAACGTTCGTGTGAAAGCCTTTCATGTCTTCAGTGGCTTTTTAACCACCTCCCACCCGCCATATAGTCCAATGACGGGCGCAAGGTGGTTCTCTCATTCAGGGAGGACGTCATATGACGTCCTCCCATTCCCACCATGCATGCGGGGCTCCGGGAGCGCGGTGATCGGCAGTGCTCTGTGTCCCACCGACACAGCAGATCACCGATCCACGGAAAGATCCGAAGATGTCGGCTCTGTCATGTGATCAGTTGTGTCCAATCACAACTGATCGCATGTAAACAGGGAAATGCTGGTTATCGGCATTTCTCTCCTCTTGAGCTGTCATGTTGACAGCTTGTGAGGAGAGGAGAGCCAGTAATCGGCATTCCGTGGAGGGACATGTACACTGATCATCAGTGTGCCCTGATGATCAGTGTGGCCCCAGAAGTGCCACATGTCAGTGCTCATCCATGCCACCTACCAGTGCCCATCAGTGCCACATATCAGTGCCTACCAGTGCACATCAATGCCACATATCAGTGCCCATCTGAGCTGCCTTTCAGCGTCACCCATCAGTGCCAGTCAGTGCCACCTATCAGTGCCTCCTCATCAGTGTCCATCAGTGCAGCCTATCAGTGCCCATCACTGCAGCCTCATTAGCGCACATCAGTGAAGGAGAAAAATCACTTATTTACAAAATTTTATAACAAAAACTAAGAAAAAACTTTTTTTTTTTTTTCAAAATTTTTAGTGGTTTTTGGTTTAAAAAATAAAAAACCCAGGAGGTGATTAAATACCACCAAAATAAAGCTCTGTCACAAAAAAAAAAATTATAAAAATGTCATATGGGTACAGTGTTGCACGACCGTGCAATTGTCATTCAAAGTGTGACAGCACTGAGAGCTGGAAATTGGCCTGGGCAGGAAGGGGGTATAAGTGCCCTGTAGGCTAGCGGTTAAATAAACAATTTAGTTTCTGCATTATTTGTGTGGGGGTTTTCAGTCCCAAATTTCATGCACTCCAGTGCCCCCTTTCATGCCCTGCTTTAGCCCCTCTTATGCTCTCTGTATCCCCCTTTCGCACCCACCTTTACCCCCTTTTCATGCCCTCCCCTTTCATGGGTTCCTTCAGTCCTGCCCTTTCAGTCTCTCCCCTCCACTTCCATCGCTTTCATATTTTCTTTCACTCCTTTCAAAATGTGCGCTCCATCACCCAGCCACAACCCAGGAGAAGTACCTAGCGGAGTCATTCCCTGGCGTCCATTGGTGCTTTTCTTCCCTCTTGCGCAGGTGGCTGGCTAGAAGGGAGTGTAGTTATAGATTTCTTCCTCCCAGCACTGCAGCGGAGGAAGGAGGAATGAGCATGAGGGCCGTGGGACCACTTTGTAAGGGCACCATCTTAATGGGACCGGTTGGCCGCAATAATACAAATATTAAGGCCGGCCGTAGTTCTGGTCCTGGCTGTCTTAACACGTACATCTGTGAGGCTGGCGATTACTAAGTTATGTTGTCAGGGCACCGGATGTTTTAGAGGGGCAGTAGAAAGGCCTGGTGGGCACTTCCCCCGCAGCCCAGTCCACCCCTGGCAATGACCCATTCCTTGAGAAACATGGCTCTAGAAGATCCAGCCACAGGGAGGCCATCCCCGATTGCTGAGTACTGTACTTCCAATCGGCTGCCCCACGCACACTGTGCTGTTGAAGGGGAGATCTTGCCAGCGATTTGTTTTCTAGATGCCTGACAGGAGTGATGGCTCTCTCTCTCTAGCAGCCTACAATGGGCAGAAGACAGCAGGGAGTGGGTGGCCACCACAACACAGCATTATTTCCTTCCAGTGACACCACTGACATAGTGGCATTTTTTACTTTGAGTGACAACACTAAAACGGGAGCATTTGTTTTTCTTCCACTGACACCATCGATGCATGGGCATTTTTTCCTTCCAGTGCACCATGACAGAGAGGCGTTTTTTTCCCTTCCAGTGACACCACTGAAGCAGGTGCATTTTTTCCTTCCACTGTCACCATCAAAGCTGACATTTTTCCTTCCAGTGACACCAACACAGGGGCATTTTTTCCGTTCATTGACACCACCAACACAATAACATTTTTCTTCCAACACCACGAATGTAGGGACATTTTTTTGCCCTTCGGGGACACCACCAGCACAGTGGAATTATTTTCTTATAGTGTCCCCACCAGCAGACAGACATTTTATTCCAGTGACACCACCACAGGGGCTTTTTATTACTTCCAGTGACACCACCTACACGTGGGCATTTTTTCCCTCCGGTGACACTAAAAGCACAGGGACATGGTTTTCTTCCAGTGACTCCACCAACATAGGGGCAATATTTTCTTCCAGTGACACCTCTGACGCAGGGACAATTTTTCTTCCAGTGACACCACCAAAAACATGTTGTCCTCACACTGATGCTAGGGCAGTTCTTCCTTCACCATGGTTAGCCTCCTTTCAAAGCATGAGCACTCTGATCGATCTGCAGCTATGCAGACCCATACATAACAAACTGTGCTGCCCATTTTTTCTGCTTTCAATACATAAACTTCAAAGCCAACATGTTCACATGCTGCCCAGTATATCCCACCCACTTTCAGAAGTCATTGGGGTTTATTTACTAGAACTGGAGAGTGCAAAATCTGGTGCAGCTGTAACCAGTCAGCTTCTAACTGCAGCTTGGTCAATTAAAGTGTTACTAAACCCAGGACCCTGCATTCACTATATCCAGTCTTCCACAGTACACACAACATGGAAATGCAATTATATAAACTGCTAAATACCTTTTCTCATCAGCAGATAGAGCAGTCTTGTGACTTCTATCAGTGTCTGACCGAGCACTTGTAAAAGCTTTTAGGAGGAGTTTTCATTCTCTCCGATTGCCCTATGAGGCTGCATAACCCCTAACCCTCCGTATGGACAGCGCTGATTGGTCCTGTGACAATCACATGTACCCTCCCAAAACTCTCTAGCAATACATACTAAACTGAGCATGTGCAGACTTGACACTTCTGCTCTGTACTATGGCAGATGGATTGGGGACAGTAGGTCACAGAAGTCAGGATCAGATTACCTTTTACACAATGCAGAGGATTAACCCCTTAGGTTCCACAGTGAGTATATCAAGCATGCTTTACTGCATATACAGACTGATTTTACTGTTGTGGCTTTAGTAACACTTTAACCACTTGCCTGCCAGAGGATTTACCCCCCCTTCCTGACCAGGCCATTTTTTTGCGTTACATCGCTGCGTTACTTTAACTGACAATTGTGCGGTCATGCAACGCTGCACCCAAATGAAATTTACGTCCTTTTCTTCCCCTCACAAATGGATCTTTCTTTTGGTGGTATTCGACTGCCTGTGCATTTTTTATTTTTGCGTTATAAAACAAAACAATTTTGAAGAAAACCCCAATATTTTTGACCTTCTGCTATAAAACATATCCAGTAAAGAAAAAAAAAACATTTAAAAAATCAAATTTCGTCATAAATTTAAGCCACAATGTATTCTGTGACATGTTTTTGCTAAAAAAAAATCCCAATACAAGTAAATTAATTGGTTGACGTGAAAATTTTAACATCTACAAATGGCGGTATATATACTGGAATTTGTTTTTTTTAAATACTAGTAATGGGAGCGATCAGCGTCTTATAGGGGGACTGCAGCGGGCATTCCGACACTGGGGGGGGGGCACGGATGGTCATTGACATCCCCACTGACACAAATACAGTGATCAGTGCTAATAAAAAACACTGACACTGTATTAATGACACCGGGCAGGAAGGGGTTAACATCTGGGGCAATCAAAGGGTCAACTGTGTGCTGTGTAAGCACACTGCTTTGTATTGCTATGTAGTCATACAAAGCAATCTGCTGGAGCTGACAGGGGTGAGATCTGTAGTGTTTACCCTCTTCTCCGTCAAGTGTTCCTCGGCGATCACTGGGTGCCAGCGGGGAATCTCAGGCTGCGGCCTGGTGATCGACAGCTGTAGCCGCCAATGGCGGCGCGGGCACTTTCCCTACCCGGAAGTACAAAATCACGTATATATGTGATATTGCGCAGCCCTGCCGCCCTGGAGCAGTAGTTCTACCATAGGGTGGTCAGGAAGCGGTTAATCTCTGACATAAACCCTGGCAGCGGATTGGCTTCTATACAGAGCTGCACCAGATTCTGCACTCGCCAGTGTCAGGGAACCAACATCATTTTTTCACTTGGCCTGTCAGTGGTCACAGAGTTACTGCTGAGATCTATTGCCATGGAGGCAGCAGGAATACTTACCTTCCATAGGTCCCCTCTCCTGGTACCTACCCATACACTACATACTGTGCCACCCGCACCAGGCTCCATACATGGCTGGGCTTGCTGCTCATTAGGGAAGGGGCCACTCCCACATGTTCTCGGTGGTCACCAGGAAAGGTAAGTATTCCATGTTCTGTCAGCTGGGTGGGTGTGCACTGTGCAGCTCTGTCTCCTGTGTGTGAAGTTGGTGATACAGGTAGGTGGCCGCCCTTGTCTGTAGTAATGGTAGCACCGCTCTTCTCTGTCCATAGTGGACAGTGAGCACCCAGCATGCCCCGCGCTCCCACCACCCCGCCTCAGGTCACCCAGTCAAGCCTTCCACACTGCTCAGGGGGTTCCTGAATCGCATCAACATGTGTGAACCATGGCTAGGTTTATCCTGCAACTGACTTCGCACTTCACCAATCAGAATGAAGATGTGAGAACTAAAACACACACTGAGCCTATCGCGCTACTTCACCCGCCAAGGGGTGTAGCTCTCCAAAGCCAACCGAGGCCTTTGGTTCCACTGAACGGGCGGTCCTTAGCTCTGCGGTTCAGCCAATCGGAGACTTTATGTGAGACGTCACTTTCTGATTGACAGCCCCTTGCCAGACACAAGCTCGGCTTTGGACACGAAGTGGGCGGTCCCCTGAATCCCGGTGTGACTGACGTTTTACCTGTCCAATAAGCGAAATTTATTCGGTTACCACGCCCTCTTTCCGCAGGCTACGGACCAACGAGATGAGAGAGTGGGCTGGCGTGTAAGTACCGTCGGGTATCAGGGGAAAGAGAAAGAACAGAGGGAGGCTGAGAGTGGGGGAGAGAGAATCTGGACAGACGGAGCGGGGACGGGCTGCGGGCACACTCGGATGGAAAGACCGTTATCTACGCTGAGCGGGGATCGCCATTGGGCAGAGCGGAGCACACGGTCCGGGAGAGCGCTGTGATCCGGGGGGATCAGGTCCGGCCCGGTGAGTACATGGACCCGGGGAGGAGGTGGGAAGACAAGAGCTGCAGCAGGCCCTCCAACACATGAGGAACTACAGGTCCCAGCATGACACAGATCACTATGGGGTGGGAACATGTAGGACCCATCACAGCCAGCCTGAACCCAAGAGCTGGCAATCTCGTGTATGTGTACAGGGAGCAATCTCATCGGCCGATATACATCGATGTGTGTGTGCTGAGATCAGATCGCATAGATCAGAGACACGGGCAGGCTGAAGTGTATTCTCATTGTGATGAGGACAGTTACTCCTCCTACAGGGACTATGCCTTGTCCTAGACTGACCCTTTTCTGGACGATCTGATTGTACAATCTCTAGATCTGACATAATCCATGTAGTGCCAGGACTGAAGACTAATGGAATGGATGGCTTGGGTCAGTCATCGTATTCCATAGTTGATGGTGGATCTGAAGTAGATTGTACAATCAGATTGTATGACCGGATTGTGTGTGCAGATAATGAATTCTACAGCTAATCGTTCTCATGGATCAGCCGAGTGGTGTGACTGATTGGTATGCAGTGCTCCCCATAGACGCTGCAATCCTTATCCACCCTCCTTTCAGACTCCCTCCCATGGGGATCCAGCGGGTGGGAGAGGTAGGCAGTGGAGATGTGGCTGTGCGCGTGTCGCGGTGCATTGTTACATGGTAGAGGTGAAATGTGTGGCCCCTTTAAGCTGCCAATGACGGTGGGCGAGGTGTTGTCCTGCTGCGCCTGCGGCAAACGCCATCCATCGTGTCGCCATCCATTCCAGGAACAGGGATGTGCCGCAAACACCCCACCACCATGTGCAATGCATGAGGTCATGACATGGTTGTCAGAAAAAAATTGGGTTAGCACAGGAGGTGAGGAGGCCACACTTCAGACTCCTCCCCACCTGCCAGTCGCCTCTGAAAAGCAAACCAAACACAAATCGCTTTTCAGAGGAGCAGAATAGACACTTGTTTAAATCTAGCCTAACTAACGTCTTGCATTTCGAAGTGATCTCACACACAGCTGTGGATTATGCCACAGCCAATTGTAAGGGTTAAAACAAGCAGTAAAGAGGCGACATATCATCCCCTCACTGCCTGTCGAACACCCCCTAAAAAGCCATCAACCACCAATCACTTTTCAGATGGGTGGCAGAAATAGGTGCTCAGGCAGATTCTTGTACTACAGAGATGGTGGTCGATCTAATGGTGGCTATACACACTTCGATTAGTGCGCGGTCACACCGGTGCGATTTGGGAATTGAAATCGCATCTAATGAATGTGAATGTCAGCGTCTTAACGTGCGATTTGCGGCAGCGAGATTTCTAAAGTAGTTCTTGCGTGACGTTTTCTGCAGTTTTGTTGCGATTTCACATACATAGAATACAATGGAAATCACACTGCAAATTGCAAGAAATCGGTGGAAATCTTCACAAGTAGAAATAAAGTCTTCAGAAATCACTCTGAAATTGCACACAAATCTCGCAATTTTTAAATTTCAGCAGTGTGGCCAGTGACTTGATGATTGATCTCTCTTCCTATCGATCTTCTAATCAATCCATAGTGGTCAGCCCGGTTGCTCTAAAAGCCACACATGGAGAAGTGGATTTCGAGCGTTAGTTGGAAGATAAGGTAAGTCTGTCATCAATCACATCCCATCCCTCTCCATGGAATCTCATAATCTGATCAACTGGAATATGTTTGATTTCAGTGCTGCTGAGCGATGGATGGAATGTGATCGATAATTTTCTGCCCTGGCCATAGGACTCACTTTGATCGAATCCAATCTAAATCGAGTCATTAAATGGATCAGACGTTTTGATGGAATCACACATTGATTAGATCATGACAATTGAAGTGTGTATGGCCACAAGGAGATTGTACAATCAGATTGTAACATTTGCTACTCCTTAACACTTTCGTTGCCAGGTCCGTACGTCATGCAGACCTGACAGGGGGGGGGGACGGTTTGGGGTGTTACACACAATTTGATGGCTGTAGCCACCTGGATTGTGTGTACAACTGAGAAGCGGGCTCCTGCCTGTCAGGTGGAAGCGTTCGGACTGCAATTGCGTTCATACACCCCCAGTAACAGTGCCCCCGCCATGTATTCCGGGCTATTCTTGCCCATCTGTGGGCCCGGGACCGTCATGGCGGGTGCCGCCAGGTAGAGAACAGAGTGGACACAATTCGCTCTCCTCCCCATTTTTGTTGGTGACCCGGAAAGCGATGTGCATGACGTCACTTCCGGGTCACTGTTGTCACTTTCCCCGGCTACCATAACTGCAAAGGAATGTATTACAATGCAATCTGCATTGCAGTACATTCAGTGGAGCCCAGAGGAGACTTGAGGGGTCTTTTAGATCCTGCATGTCTTATTAAAGAGAACCTGTCACCAAAAAATCATCACCTAGAGGACTCTGTGACATGAAAAAGAAGATAAGCAAAAACATTTTTTTAATTGCAAAAAATTAAAGTTACACCCCATCACACAATATTCCTCCCCTCCAAAAAATTTTGAATCCCCCCCCATACCCCTGCATGTACGAATACAAACACACATCGAAGGCACCTACACATTAAAACATTGATTGCCGTAAACATGTTATATATCGTCATGCATGGCGGGGTGAGAGCAATAATTCTAGCACAAGATCTCCCCTGTAACATAAACTGATGACCTATAGGGGGCCTGTGAAGCGTCGCCTACAGAAAATATAGGGTACTGAACACGGATGCACACACATTTAAGGTTTGATATGTTGGGTATCTATTTACTCGATGCAACCTCATCTTTTATGTTACCAATAATTTAGGTAACTTATTATGTTTGTTTCCCAAAAAAATATATTTAAGTGTGTTTTGTACTGAAATTTTGGGTTTCCTAGACTTTCGCGGTAATATCATGTGACATAAAAAATTGGAACTACCACTATTCTATTATCTAGGTCTGCTTTCATCTTTCAAATCTATGATTTCTGGGGGTTTTATGTAATCTCTAGGCCTAAAACGTGTTCAGATAATGGCTCTGGTAGCACTATACAATGCACAATCTGATCATGCAATCTTCTTTAGATCTACCATCAGCTATATAGTGCAGTGGCCTGTCTGAATGAACAGAAATTTAATGGATTGTTCAGATGTCTCCCTACTACACAGTTTTTGTAAATTCAAAGGGGATTGTACAATCAGATTGTATAGTATATGGCCAGCTTTAGATTTACCAAACTTATGTAATATGAGGACCTACCTCATCTCTCCTATCAGGCCAGCCCTTGTACTACATAATTGTTGGTAGATCTGAGCCTCATTCACAGCTGAGGGTTTTGTGCGATTCTTGATCCGGGACGGCGCTGATGATGAAGCATCCAATTGTCCTCAGCAGTGCTGATTGTCCTCGGTGGTCCCGATTGTCCTCAGCAGTGCCGATTTGTCCTCGGTGGTCCTGATTGTTCTCAGCAGTGCCGATGGTCCTCGGTGGTCCTGATTGTCCTCAGCCGTGCCGATGGTCCTCGGTGGTCCTGATTGTCCTCAGCAGTGCCGATTGTCCTCGGTGGTCCTGATTGTCCTCGGTGGTCCTGATTGTCCTCGGTGGTCCTGATTGTCCTCGGTGGTCCTGATTGTCCTCGGTGGTCCTGATTGTCCTCGGTGGTCCTGATTGTCCTCAGTGGTCCTGATTGTCCTCAGCAGTGCCGATTTGTCCTCGGTGGTCCTGATTGTCCTCAGCAGTGCCGATTGTCCTCGGTGGTCCTGATTGTCCTCAGCAGTGCCGATTGTCCTCGGTGGTCCTGATTGTCCTCAGCAGTGCCGATTGTCCTCGGTGGTCCTGATTGTCCTCAGCAGTGCCGATTGTCCTCGCTGGTCCTGATTGTCCTCAGCAGTGCCGATTGTCCTCGGTGGTCCTGATTGTCCTCAGCAGTGCCGATTGTCCTCGGTGGTCCTGATTGTCCTCAGCAGTGCCGATTGTCCTCGGTGGTCCTGATTGTCCTCAGCAGTGCCGATTGTCCTCGGTGGTCCTGATTGTCCTCAGCAGTGCCGATTGTCCTCGGTGGTCCTGATTGTTCTCAGCAGTGCCGATTGTCCTCGGTGGTCCTGATTGTTCTCAGCAGTGCCGATTGTCCTCGGTGGTCCTGATTGTCCTCAGCAGTGCCGATTGTCCTCGGTGGTCCTGATTGTCCTCAGCAGTGCCGATTGTCCTCGGTGGTCCTGATTGTCCTCAGCAGTGCCGATTTGTCCTCGGTGGTCCTGATTGTCCTCAGCAGTGCTGATTGTCCTCGGTGGTCCTGATTGTCTTCAGCAGTGCTGATTGTCCTCAGCAGTGCTGATTGTCCTCGGTGGTCCCGGACACCCCTGAGCAGTGGTCCAAGTGAAGCTCACAAATATACATGAGCTTCTTTGGGGCAGTCACAGTAATGGGAGTGGTGGAAAATGCGTTTATGTACACTTTTTCAGGCTTTCCCATTAAGTCTATGGGGCCAGAAACAGACAATTCTGCTCCTGGACTACACGTCTCATTTAAAAATGCGCAAAAAAAAAAGGCAGTTGCATTAATGTCCAAGGGTGCAGTCACAGTTGCAAACGCGCACACCCTGCCAGTGATTGCATGCAAGAAGGTTCCCGCGATCATCTACAAATAGGCAGCCCCATTGAAAGCAATGGAAGGCTGCCGTCTCTGACAGCTAATCACACCCACTTGTATGTAATTGATCATGCAGCGATCGAAGGTGAGTGATCAGCCATGGAAGCAGACTGCCTGTGACATTGTACAGTCAGATTGTAACATGTGTGATGAGCTTTACAATAACCCCGCCCCCCGCTGCCACACACAGCTTAATTGTGATTGGATGAGCCCATCAATAGATGACGGTCTATTCCCACTCACTGACCTATAGGGGTTATTTACTAAAACTGGAGAGTGCAAAATCTTTTGCAGCTGTGCATAGAAACCAATCGGCTTCCAGGTTTTATTGTCGAATCCTAATTGAACAAGCGGAAGTTAGAAGCTGATTGGCTATCATGCACAATTGAACCAGATTCTGAGTGCACCAGTTTTAGTAAATCTCCCCCTATTTGTCATTGTACAGTGATCACATCTGTCCGTTTTTCCATATTCAATGATAATTTTTTCCAAATGCTCACATTGCAATTTCGAGTCTTTTAATTTTTAGGACTACATCCCCCCACCCCCCATAAAGATTTCTGTAAGATTCTAATTCTACATGTAGATTGTATGTTTGTGGTAGTCTGCAAAGCGAACTGTTACAGCTGTCCTGTCCCCAAGAGCTTGCCATCTGTTGCTACGCCGGGTGCTGCAGATAAATCCTTTGTGTATGTATGGACCGATAAATTCTACATTCATTCTACATTCAGGATTTGAAGAGAGCGGCTACACTGGGATGACATGTATATGTGTTCTGTATGACACAGATGTAAATATCGTCCCTTTATCCAGATCACTGCGCTATGACCGCCATGTTTTCATAGATGTATTTTTTTCTCAGGAAATCCGAGTTGCAGTGTTCATTCTATGGAAAGTGATTATTTGTGAGCGGCAGGGACATCAGATGACAGGGATGTAGAGAGTTCTGTTAGTGGTGGGAATTAGAATGAGGTGTCAGGTGATGGATGGAAACATTTATTATTCTGTCACTTTGTATTTACAGATCTGTTCAGTTGGCTGTTTTACGGGCACCATGCCTGATGTGTTGAAAACCTTCTCCATAGAATGTTGGTGAAATTTCTATGATATCGGTCGCCAGGTCTTTCCCCGACCGCCAATTGCTCAGGCTTGGGACCGCCACATGTGCACAGCCAATTTGTACACACACACTAAAGCACACACGATGAGAATATCACACACACTAAAGCCCCACACACATGATGAGAATATCACACACGCTAAAGCACACACATGATGAGAATATCACACACGCTAAAGCACACACATGATGAGAATATCACACACACTAAAGCAAACACATGATGAGAATATCACACACACGATGAGAATATCACACACACTAAAGCCCCACACACATGATGAGAATATCACACACGCTAAAGCACACACATGATGAGAATATCACACACGCTAAAGCCCCACACACATGATGAGAATATCACACACACTAAAGCCCCATACACATGATGAGAATATCACACACACTAAAGCCCCATACACATGATGAGAATATCACACACGCTAAAGCACACACATGATGAGAATATCACACAAACTAAAGCCCCATACACATGATGAGAATATCACACATGCTAAAGCACACACATGATGAGAATATCACACACGCTAAAGCACACACATGATGAGAATATCACACACACTAAAGCACACACATGATGAGAATATCACACACACATGATGAGAATATCACACACACTAATGCCCCACACACATGATGAGAATATCACACACACTAAAGCACACACATGATGAGAATATCACACACACATGATGAGAATATCACACACACTAAAGCCCCACACACGATGAGAATATCACACACACTAAAGCACACACATGATGAGAATATCACACACACTAAAGCCCCACACACGATGAGAATATCACACACACTAAAGCACACACATGATGAGAATATCACACACACTAAAGCACACACATGATGAGAATATCACACACACACTAAAGCACACACATGATGAGAATATCACACACACTAAAGCACACACGATGAGAATATTGGACGAATGATCCTCCATTTTTTATTTCGTGGTTTTTTGTTTGTTTTTTGCATGCCATTCTTGTATCGAAATTGAAGAAGTTTCTAAAGTTATAATGTTGTATGATAGAATACAAGTTCTAAAGTGATGTACTGTATTGTATTTTCAAGCAGAAACTGTACTGAGTAATCGAAAACCGTATGATCTGATTCCGTGCTTGTCCCTTATGATTTCGAATGAAAGCTGTGTACTAACAATTAGATTATTGTACGATCGCTTCGAAAGCGGTATTTTCCACACAATTTTCTGATCGTGTGTACTGTGTACTAGGCTTTAGGCCAAACTAGACAGGAACCAATGAATCCTCCACCATGTCAGTTGAGTTGGTAATCAGGGATGCACCCCAGTGTCCTCGGAACCTCCATGTTGTCTTTTTTTTTTTTTTTTTTTCTTTGTTTTTTTTGTTATAGTAGAGATGAGCTTGGGCATCCTCCAAAGTCAGCTCTATCCACCACACTTCCACTTTGCATTCTTTTTAGGTCCAGTCAGCTGCAGGCCAGGTCATCCTAGATTGGAAGCTCCAAGGAGCAGGGCCCTTCTAAACCTCTTGTATTGAACTCTATTGTCTCTCTTTATATTGTAAAGCGCTGAGCAAAGTTTTGGCGCTATATAAATCCTGTATAATAATAATAATTCTCCTCCCAACAACACATGTAAACAAAGGGGCAGGATTCTGGTGACATTAATGCTCTTCTATGGACCAATGCCATTGGCTCAGTGTAGACATGTGTCCATATAAGGGCACTGTGGTCACCAGCATCCTGCCCCTTTGTTTACATGTGCTGATGGGTGGGGTATGACCCGACCTGCAGCTGATTGGACCTAAGGATGCTAAAGCTCATCTCTACGTGGAAGAAAACCCATGTGAACAACATGCAAACTCCATGGAGACCGCATCCTTGATAGGATTCAAATCAAAGACCCCAGTGCTGCAAGGCATAAGTGGCAAGCACTAAGCCAGTGAGTCTTTCACTATCTTATCCTTACATAGTACCAGGGGCGGTCTGACCATTTGGAAACTCGGGAACTGCCCGAGGGCCCCAGGGTCAGTAGGGGGCCCCATGAGATGCCCCTGGTACCTTTTTTCATAGGCTTTATTGAGTTTGGGCAAGGACACAGGGGCCCCATGATCCCCTATTGCCCGGGGGCCCCATGAGTTGTCAGTCCGCCCGTGCATAGTACTACAGACTACATCTGAAAGACGTGCATTGTATTTGAGTGGGATCATTGACTTCGGAATTGCTATGATATGCCTCTGAGCTGCTTCTAAGTTGCTGTTGCATTCCTGTGTAATCCATTGAAGAAGAGGAGCAGCGCAGGTGTACAACTCTAAATGAGCCGTTCTAGGAAACCAGTATTAAGGGCAGGTTCACACCACAATTTTTACATTCCGGATGCCTTTCTACATGTATGTTTTTGATGCGTTTCAGAGATATTTGATGCATTTATGATGCGTTTTTGATTCATTATTTTTCTTTTTTTTTTTTTTTTCTTTCTTCATCTCATTTTAGGACATATGTGCTCTGTTGCATTTTTGATGCTTTTTGCTGTGTTCCAGATGTATTCTACTTTTTATTGCTCTAGAACGCACTGCACTGGTGTGAACTAGGGCCATTGGAATACATGGAAAACACTGTGCATGCATTTTTGATGAAGATTAAAAATGCACTGGACTGAATCTGGTGTGAACCAACTCTAAAAGAAAAGGAAGATTGCCATTACTGACCTTTCCTTCATAGAATGCTAGTTGCCTGACAGCTGTGCTAATCTAACTGCTTTAATGCTTTTCAGAGGCTCTGACATGGAACTTGTATGCAGATCAGGCATTCTGACTATATATTCTACATGCATGTGCCTGGGCCAATCATGAAGAAAGTAATAACAATGAAGACAGCTGGGTTATTAGGGATCCTCTTCATCAGTCTGCATGTTAAAATGTATGTGCACTGGTGTATGCTATGTAGGTGCAGTGCAATGTGTTGTTACAATGTATTACTTTTCTCCAACTTTATTAAAGTGTCACAAAATGATACTTAGAGCACCTGCGGTGTAATGTATAAAAAATGCTGCATTTTTACACACCACAACCCACTTCTTTGCAAAATTATGGTGGGTACATGGAAAACAATGGTTCACATCATAACTCCTTGTTGAGGTGGGTTCTGGTGTGTTGCGTTGTGCTAGGCTTCTCTGCCATCAAAGTGGTATTGGCCCAAGAGGTAAAGGAAGACATCATTTATATAGCTGCTGACTTGGTACTTTGTTATGATCCTTGATTGCTGATAGAAAGGTGAGAACTCATGAAAGAAAGGAGAAAACATTTCCTGGGAATTGTTTGATTTGTCCAGTAGCTGTTAGAGTAGATTTTCAGCTAAACCTTTGTATCTTAGATTTAAAGGATAAGTGCACTTTGAAACATCTTATCCTTATCATTCTTGCCTCCTCCCTTGCTTTGACCTGTGCAGATCAGTGAAGCTCAATGTACATGGTGTGAGCCAGCCCTTCATTGGAGTTTAACGATTATAGTTATATAGTGTATGTGTATATTATTTTTATTTATATATATATATATATAATTTTTCTTTTTTCCTCCGTATTGGTCTCCTATAAATTTTTGTGGTTAAAAAATTGCTGGTAATTATGTTATAATTTGTTTATTACAGGTTACAAAAAAATGAGGCAGCATAAAACAATATTTTAAAAAAAAATCCCCTTTCCTGGTAGTAGTCTGAAGATCAATCTTCTCTGTGTAAAGTCGGCCATAGACGGTTCGAATCTCGGCTGCTTCAGCAAGGACCAGCCGAGATTCAAATCATGTATGGGTAAACTGATTGTACCCAAGTTGATCCAGCGATCTATTTGGGTGCAGTCAGAAGGTTGGATTTTTACATGCGATCGTTGCCAACTCCTATAGTCACTAACCGTGATCTCCTGGCAGGTACAGCTCCCCACACGCTGACACCGGGAGAACAGTAGCTCTAGGAGAGGGATTCACCCATGAACGCTGACTGTGTTGATGGGGGAATCAAGTCATTTTTCTTTCCTGCAACCATGTTTTTTTACTGCAACCTGTGGTTGCAGGAAAGAAAATCGCTCGGTCTATGGCTGATTTTAGGTAGACCACAGATGATGCGATTTTCTTTCCTGCCATCACAGTGTAATAGGGGGAATCCCTTCTGCGGAGCTATTGTTTTTTTTTGAACACAGTGATTACTGCTAGTGACTATAGTAGCTGCTAGCAATAATCAACGAGCATGCCTCCTGCACAGTGACAGCCATTGCAGTATTTATGACTGCAGAGTTAAATTAAGCTGCCCATAGATGGATTAAAATTGACTGAAATTTTCATTAGTGTGTGTCCATCCCTGCTGCACAGACGTTGGTCGTTTGATGCAGTTTTCTTCAGAGCTGAAGTTTACTTTGGCAGGTGAGATTGTTGTGGGTACTGACTGCCATCGTTTCCCCCATCTCTGCTTGGACTACTTGTTGCTGGGGACTGGGGTGAATAGCCATCATCCATGAACAGTAGTGAGGTGGTGCTGGACTTGATGGACTGGACATTATCTTTTAGGGGTACTACTGGACTGATCAGATCGGAGCACCACAGCTCTTAAAGTGTTACTAAACCCCGGACCCTGCATTCACTATATCCGGTCTCTCACAGTACACACAACATGGAAATGCAATTATTTTAATAAATATAAGCTGCTATATAGCGTTTCTCATCATCAGTATATTACAATCTTGTGACTTCTATCAGTGTCCTGCTTAGCACTGATTAATCTTGTAGGAGGAATTTTCATTATCCTCTAACTGTCCTATGAGGTTGCATGACCCCTGATGCCCTGTGCCAATCACATGCACCCTCATAAAAAAAAAAACCCAAACTCTAGCAACACACACCAAACTCAGCATGTGCATAGGTTCTCCTAGTGCTCTGTACTATCAGCAGATGGATTTGGGAGAGTAAAAGAAGGGAAAGATCAGAGAAGACAGGATCAAACAGCCCTTTTTACATAATGCGGAGGATTAACCCCTTGGGTTCCACATTTAGTATAACACGCATGCTTTACGGCATATACAGACTGATTTTACTGTTGTGGGTTTAGTAACACTTTAAGACTTCTGAAGATAGGTTACTGCTCTTACACAGAGGACATTGGTCTTTAGCTGCTTACCTTTGAACAGGATTTTGGGGTGGTATCGGGGCTGCAATATTTCAGTTTTTCTGTGCAGCTACCATTTTTTGTCATGAAATGTTTACTTTGAAATTAATATGTCCCAAAGCAAAATACCAGTGTGAGGAAGTTCAGGTGGTGTAATAGACTCATGGGATGTGTAATCATTCTGGTGCACTGATCTGAGCTGATGATCCTCACTGCCATGGAATTAGGATTTAGTCCAAGAGTTAAAGAAGCTATTGTCAGCCTTTTTAACCCACAGGAATTTCTAAAATAATTTTCAGGTCTTGAGGCACCCGTACTAAAACCATTTTCCTGCAGTCAATGAGGAAAATGCCCCTTACTTTGGTTGGAAGAATGCAACCCTTACAGTGGTGGTCAGAATGTAAACCTTCAAGAAAGATGAGAGATGACCGGTGTCATACAGCTGGCTCTGCACCAGGAACTATGCAGGACCATCAAATGGAGGTCAATCAGCCGCAGGAACCTCTAGCAACATCCGAAGGAATCCTAGGATTCCAGAACATTGCTTGTGAATGGAATTAAAGGATAACAAAGGTGTAGAGGATGAGAGCACTTTAACCTCTTCATACAGGAGTTATACATATATGCACCGTCTTGGCGGGTGGGCTTTAACACTGAGAGGCCACATATATGCAGTTTTCTGTGCTGAGAGCGCACTTCCTGCCCACTCCCAACCCAGTTTCTGGTGGGGACCAGAAAGCTCCTGATACATACTTGTGATTGGGAGCTTTTCAGTCATGTGAACGCTGTAACGGCCAATCCCAGTAGTCACATGTTCGGAATGCCCGCCTCCGTCTCCTGGCATTTATAACCTCTTAAATGGCCAGGAGATGGTGGTGGGAAGGGATTAAGTATTTATTAAATCAATTATTAATGTATTATTCATAACAAATGATCCGTAGGTAAAGCCAACACATTTTGAGGGCTTACAGTTCCCTTCATCATGACTTGAATGCTGGTAATGATAGGAGAAAATACAGAACAAACAAATGGCAACCACCCTAAGCTATTCCTGGCCTCTGTAGCAAGGAGCACATGGAAGTGTGACGCATGGCAAAAAACAAAAATTCCCAGCTCACTTACCAGCCAGCCTGCAACAAACCAAATTAACCATGTCTAACAGTTCACGTTAAAACCAGGGATTTTAGTTTGCACACACATTTGCACATATATGTGTAAGCTGCAGCGGTCATGTCACAGCACCTCAGTATACTGCAGTCCTAACTCTATAATTTTGAGCATCTCCAGAGTTGGAGCACATATTTAACCGCCTCTGCGCCACCCAATAGCAGAAATACCGCTACAGGGTGGCACGGGTGCGCAAAATAATGTATGTATATGTGATTTTGCAGTTCCAGGTAGGGGGCACACACAAAATGTTGTGTATACTTGGAGGGGTTCAAAATGGTACTAAAATTTAGTTGTTAGAGAGGATCCGTATAATTAAAAGAACAGAATTCCAGGTCTTGAACCCTACATTGTAGATAAAGGTTTGTGAGTAATACCCCTTGCCTTCTGTACGTTGGTGTGATGCACTCTTGGAAATTTTCTTTTTTTTTTTTCCTCCTAGTCTCATACACCTCCTTGTCTATTAGTGAGTAAACAATATGTGGGACTTGTCTTCTGGTGTAGAGTCTATGACTGATCACACTGTCTTCTTGGTTTCCGTTCACAGTATTGAAATGACTCATAAATATTCTGAAGTTGACCTCTAGAGACAGAGCACCTTTGTGCTGATGTGTCTACAAAGCATCTTATCTCTTCTAAGATTGATTCGGTCATGTATGCAGAGCAATTAATGCTCTAATGATATCGGGAGAGCTTTTTTTATGGTGTCACTGGTGGTGTGAGTTCATTTTTCTCTTTGACGTTTCTGTCATTTATGTGGAAATTGACTTTGATGTTTTGTAGCCATAATATTTCTTCTCTTTCTTAACATTGTCAGTATTTTAACTGTTCTTATTTCAGACCAGAATAATACAGCAATTGCAGTGTCCCATGGTGATTCGCTGGATTTAATCCTTCTTTGATATGACTATCGAAGCTGATCATACACCGCGTTCCAAATTATTATGCAAATTATATTTAAGTGTCACAAAGATTAAATATTTTGTTTTTCAGTTTAACTCATGGATGGCATTGTGTGTCAATGCTCTTTTGATCACTGAAAACAATCTCGGACAACTGTGATAATTAGATTGGCCGGTGAGCCCAATTTAAGGAAAAACTACTAAAGGAGGGTGTTCCACATTATTAAGCAGAGCACCATTTTCAAGCAATATGGGGAAGAAAAAGGATCTCTCTGCTGCTGAAAAGAGTGAAATAGTTCAATGCCTTGGACGAGGTATGAAAACATTAGATATTTCACGAAAACTTAAGCGTGATCATCGCACTATTAAGAGATTTGTGGCTGATTCAGAGTACAGACGGGTTCGTGCAGATAAAGGCACATTGAGGAAGATTTCTGCCAGTTCCATGCATCGGATCAAGAAAGCAGCTGCTAAAATACCATTACATAGCAGCAAACAGATATTTGAAGCTGCTGGTGCCTCTGGAGTCCCACGGATATCAAGGTGTAGAGTCCTCCAGAGTCTTGCAACTGTGCATAAACCTTCTATTCGGCCACCAATAACCAATTCTCACAAGCAGAAACGGCTGCATTGGGCAGAAAAATACATGGAATAATTTTCAAACAGTCCTGTTCACTGATGAGTGCCGTGCAACCCTGGATGGTCCAGATGGATGGAGTAGTGGATGGTTGGTGGACGGCCACCCTGTTCCAACAAGGCTGTGACGTCAGCAAGGCGGTGATGGAGTCATGTTTTGGGCCGGAATCATGGGAACAGAGCTGGTTGGCCTCTTTAGGGTCCCCGAAGGTGTAAATATGACCTCTGCAAAGTATGTGGAGTTTATGACTGACCACTTTCTTCCCTGGTACAGAAGGAAGAACTATGCTTTCCGTAATAAAATCATCTTCATGCATGACAATGCACCATCTCATACTGCAAAGAATACCTCTGCATCAATGGCTGCTATGGGGATAAAATGAGAGAAAGTCTTGGTGTGGCCTCCATCCTCCCCTGACCTCAGTCCTATTGAGAACCTTTGGAGCATCCTCAAGCAAAAGATCTATGAGGGTGGGAGGCAGTTTACATCCAAACAGCAGCTCTGGGAGGCTATTCTGACATCTTGCAAACAAATTCAAGCAGAAACTGTTCAAAAACTCACAAGTTCAATGGATGCAAGACTTGTGAAGCTGCTATCAAATAAGGGGTCCTATGTTAAAATGTAACGTGACCTGTTAAAATGTTTAAAAAGTTCAAATGTTGTTAAAAGTTTGATTGAAATAGCTTTTGATTTCAGTAAATATGCTGCAAACACAACAAATGCCAATTTTCAGTTCTTTACTACCTATAAAGTGTTTTGAAACTTACCGTGCATAATAATTTGGAACAGTGCATTGGAAGTTTTTTATGTACTCTTAATAGCTGATAACATGAGAATTATGCTGACTGTTATTTACACCAATTATTTAGGTAAATGAGAAAAATATAATTTTGCATAATAATTTGGAACACGGTGTACACTCCATATATGCACTATAGAGGGTTAAAGGGTCAACGTTGGGGCCCTGCACTACAGCTACCACTGCCTGTCAGATAGGGATGCACCGAAATTTCGGTGGCCGTAACATTTCGGCTCAAAACGCCCCTTTCGGCCATTGGCCGAAATGAAAAAAGCACCGATATAGGTGCAGCTTGCTAGTTCTCAGCCTTACCTGAGAAACCATCTATCCCAGCGCTGGGCATAGAGATGAGTGAAGGAAAGATAGCTGCCACTCTCTATGCCCTTGGAGGACCGCAGCGATGTCACTTCCTGTTCCGACCTTTTTTTTTTTTTTTTTTTTTTGATCCAATGCTTTACATTGCAGAGAAGAGATGTGGGGTCTTATTGACCCCATATCTCTCCATAAATAAGACCTGCCACTAATTCTTTCTATCGCAAGGGATGCATGCATTTCTTGTGATAAGATTAAAAGTGATTAAAATTTTTTTAAAAGGAACAGTGCAAAGAAAAAAAAACATAATTTTTTTTTTTAAAAGTTTAAAGTGCCCCCGTCCCCCTGTGCTTGCATGTAGTGGTGAACACATACGTAGGCCATGCCCACATATGTAAATGGTGTTCAAACCACACATGTAAGGTATTGCCACGAACGTCAGCGCAAGAGCAATAATTCTAGCACTAGACCTCCTCTGTAACTTTACACTGCTAACCTGTAGAACCTTTCAAACCATCACCCATGGAGATTTTTTTTTCAACGAGCGTGCGCAATTTTAAAGCGTGACATGTTGGGTATCTATTTACTCGCCGTAACATCCACTTTCATATTTTTCAAAAAAATGGGGTGTATATATATATATATATATATATATATATATATTTTTATTTTTTTTTTTTAATCGGTATATTTTTTTTTCCAAAAAATATATATTCATTTTTAAAAACTGCTCATTTCGGTTTTCGGCCAAGTGCATTTTGAATTTTCGGTTTCAGCACCAGAATTGTCATTTTGGTGCACCACTACTGTCAGATTGCCACTGTGCAGTGTTTGCTGACCTGCACCCTCCCCACATTCGTTGCAGGGAGAAGATGGGTGAGAGTAAACAAACACTGCACAGTGGTGATCCTGCAATCCTGATCCAAATCTGGCTTGTCTCCCCCAGCGCTAAGCTGACAGGAGTAGAGAAGCTGCTGTCACTACTCCTGTCAGCTTGTTGGTAGGAACTTTCCATGTGGTCCCCCCCCCCACACCTCGTATGATGCCACTTTGCCCAGGGCAGCCGCACCTCCCGCCCATCCCTTGTCCCCGGCCATGCATAAACATCTAGATGTGTTCTTGTGAACAGTCGTGCAAAAAATCTCGTCAGCACTTTTTATAATGCCAACAGAGACTTGGTGAATATGATTTGAAAGTGCTTCAGAGTTTTTTGTCTGCTTTTAATCACTGATTTTTGGAAAGAATGGAATTTCTCAAACAATAACCAAATAAATTGTTAGAAAATGAGTTTGTTTGGGAAAAATGTTCCATTCTGCTTTAATTTCTTTTTTTTTTTTAATTCTTTATTTTCATTTTCAAAGACATACAGGAAAGGGTGCAAAAGTTGCAATAGTATACAGGCTGGTCAGATACCGTATGCATGAGGCAGGGTGAGGTAAGGTATACATTCACATTTAACCTGAGCTCAAGCCATTAGAGTAAAGTGGTTGTAAACCCTTACTTATACCCAGTGAAGTGACTGGACTCAGGTGACACACAGAGATGTAACAAATCCTCCTACATAAGTTGTACCTGTTTATCTGTAATCTTCTCTGCTCAGTGAGATCTCTGAGAGCTGATTGGAGGGAAGGACATATCCCCTTCCACACACCACACAGGAACAGAGCTGAGGCTGTCAATCTGCTGGAGGTCCCTCCCCTGTCACCATTTTTTTTCTTGGTGTCCGGAAAACTTGACAGAAGTGACTCTTGCTGATAGCAGAGAAATGAAACAGCAGACAGAAATGACGCTTGGTGCTAATTGAGACACACTATAGAGGGATATGCTTTATTAATATTTCATATCTGAGGCTTTACAACCACTTAACTCTATTCAATCACATGAAACAACAACCAGCATTGAAAAGTTTGTATTGTAGGCGATGGTGAACTCCAGCCTATCCCTATGAAATGTTGAGAGTATTCCCTGTATGATCTGTAAATTTGACGAAAATGAAAAATGAAAGCTTTAAGGACCCTGCATGCCCCTGAAAATAAACAAGGGTGCAGAACCCATTTTGTGATGAGAGGCCAAAACACAGAGAGAAAGCTAGGTTCAGGAAAAAACCTAAGAAGAGGAAGAAACAAGAGGGTAGGTTGGAGAGGAGATGAGCTAAGAGCCAGGGGAGAGGGTAGGGGGCTCAGCAAGGGGGGTACTTCTTTAGATTTTCTCATTATTACAGCTGAAAGAAGACAATTGATAAGAAATCAAAAGAACATTCTGAAAATGAACATTTTTGACCAAAATTCTACTAGTGTATGGCCAGTTTAAAGTTAAGACCCCTTTCACATATGCATTCCGATCAGGTCAGTCTGTCCATTTTTTTTCAGGTGGACATGATCAGAAGGTCCATTCCTGTGGACAGCGGGTGCAAATGGACTTCCATTTACACCCACTTACTTCCAGATCCAATCAAGTCCTCTAAAAAAAACAAAAGAAAAAAAACTTTTCTGTTGTAGGCGGAACCCGTCATCCATCTGCATTGCTCCGATCAGCAGAGGCTCAGCTCATAGATCCCATGCTGATCATCTGTGTGAAGGGGGCCTGACTTGGTTGGAATACACTAGATTGTGAAAAATTTGTATACTTTTTTTTTTTGGTTATGTAAATGTAGGGTAGACACAAAGCTTGTTTTCACGCCACAAATATGTATTGGAAATATGTGCTTCAGCAGTATGCTCCTGTCAAAACTTTTAAAATGAAATCTTGAATTGCATACAATCCAGTTGCTTAATATTTGTTTTTTTTTCTTTCAGTGCCCATTCACACTTTTGCATTTCAGGGTGATAACATACATTGTGCCTTTTTACAATACTCAAAAAAAAAACCCACGCTATCCCCGATGACGCCCTCCACCCCTATCACCAATATGCCAACCCCAATCCAAATAAATATTGATAAATGGTGAAAAGATATACCCCTGCAGCTGCTGTTCACAAGAGATGTAACTGCGCTCAACCAATGATATAGTACTAATCCACAGCGCTACCACACACAGCAATAAGTGATTTCAATACATACATAAATAACTTCTAATTATCAATAAATAAATGTCCTTAAAAACTATATAAGTGCATACATAAATAGCAATACTTAAAAAAGTTAATATGTGACAAAGAGCTCAGTGCCCAAATTTCCATAAAGATAAACAGTGTTGATGTGCTCTGTGACCCCCTGTGCTGTTCCAACACTCACTGGAGGTTCTGGACCCCCTGCTGATCGCAAAAGAGTTGAAAATATATATTTTATAAAACACTGTCCATTTTGGTTTCAGTTTTCGGCCAATTGCATCCTGATTTTTCGGTTCAGAATTTTAGCTTCCTCTCCTGCTTGTGTTTTTCATGCCGCTGTACATTGAGGTTAGAGTCTACCAAGAACGCTGGCCAGAGAGTATCCAGGAAGAATATAAAAACTAACACAAAAGCCAGGAGGGAGGGAGGGAGGGAGGGATGATAACAGGCTGTTGTTTTTTATAAATACTTGTTTTATATTCTACTTTTTAATATCCTGAATTTAAATGTATATGAATTTTTAAAAATACAATCCAGTAACGTAAAAAAACTTTTATTGAAAGCAACACACAGAAATTGGTCAGAAAATAAAATATATTTAAAATTAAGAAACTTAAACAGAGGTGATTTTGCATTGAAATCACTAGGGGGTGCTTTTTGCAATTTTTTTGCATTGAAGTCAGTGGGACACCATTTTGCATTGAAGTCAATTATCATTATCTGCACTTTTTTTTTTTTTTAACCACAAAATGGCAATAACCCTATTTTTGGCTAAAAATTTTCGGTGGCCGATATGTCAGTGCATCACTATTGTGTAGTATTTAATTTAAAACAAGCCACTAAAATCATTATACTCACTTCACATTAAAATCAGTAGGTTTTACACCCGAGACCTAGAAGTGAGCGGCCAGCATGTGCTCAATAGGCCAGAAATGACACAACTGGAAACCCTGCCCAGTGCATTTCGTCACTCCCAATAGGTGTCTTCAGGTATCTGAATCCCCCTAATTCCAACCCTATGGGCCAGAAATTGTGCAACCAGAAACCCAATGGGAGTGTTGCACCACTCCCACTGAGCTCCCCCCCCCCCCATCCCCTCCACCCCGTGTGACAGTGGATGGGAGATCCTCTCCTCGCACAAGCTGTCACAATTTAAAAACAGAGCTCCTCTGCACAGCCACGTTATTCATTCACACAGATCTGTGTATGAGTGAACTACAAGTCCCATCTGCCATTGCGGCAGACAGCTTACATTCTCAATGAACTGTAAGGGTGCTGATGAACTCCCTAATTCATTACTCTTCCTGCACATCAGTAACACTTCCATGAACCGACAGCTGCACTGAGTGTCTGCAGGAGTTTCGCATTGTATTCACGATCTACTGAGCACAGATGCAATGCTCTGCAAGCACTTCCGAAAAAAAAAGAATTGCACACAGTTATGTTTTTAAAGTGAACATAACTTTTAATCTATGATTCAACATTGAAGTGTACCTGTCACCACATACTCAAAGGCAGCTATTACATACTGCTACTGAAATACATGAATAGGTGTAGGTGCATAGGGTATGGATGTATTCTCCCGAATGCAAAAAATTCTGAATTTGTGGAATATGTCTATATATCATGCATGTTTGCTTGACTACCAGTGTATGGACAGTTATACACAGCACTTGGGCTTCCTCGGGGCAGAATTAAGCCAGAGTTTTATGTTGTAAGCCCCTAATGTGCCCACGTGCTCGAGGACTAATGGAGGCAGGGGATTACTGCATATTGGGTTTCTGGTACTCTGACAGCGTCTAGGTTTTTTCCCTGTAGATTACAGTACGTTGAGCGGTATAGACATAAACCAGTACTATTATTCTTCGCACTTCCTACAGATCATCATCATGCAATGTATGGCCTTGTTAGTAGGCTGTATTATATTAATTTGTTGTGTTTAGTATCTCTCATTGAAAGCTTTTACTCTTTCAGGTTATACAAGTCTAGTTGTAGATGAAGATGAGCTAAGACAGATAGGTATGTGATTAGAACACACTACGTCATAAAGAGGAAGTGTCACCTTTCATCGACTTCCCCTTATTTTCTATATTTTCTACATCTCCCGGAATTATTGCAGTGTGGCTTCATCTTAAAGGGCATTAGACCCTAGATCAGCAATGGCAAACCTTTTAGAGACTGAGTGCCCAAACTGCAACCCAAAACCCACTTATTTGTCGTAAAGTGCCAACACTGCAAGTAAACCTGAATGCTGAGGTTTTAGTTTAGAAAAACAACCCATACATTAACTGCTTCCTGACTGCCCTATAGCAGAAATACTGCTACAGGGCAGCACGGATGCGCAAAATCACGTGTATATAAATATATGTGACTTTGCATTTCCAGGTAGGGGGCACGCGCTGCCATTAGCAACCATGACTGTCAATCACTGGGTCCCAGCCGGTGATTACTCGCTGGTGCTTGGTGATTACCGAGGATCTCCAACGGGGAGGAGAATTGTTTTGTCTACTAACAGTTCTCCTCTCTCTCTGCTCAGGCACACTGCTTTGGATGGCTGTGCAAAGTTCCACTGACCTCCGGCCCAAGGGGGCAAAGTTCCACTGACCTCCAGCTCAAGCTATAATCTTGTTTTAATAAAAACAAATGTATTAAAGCTCACAGCCAGTCCAATATATATCCTTGGCAGCACACTGAGCAGCCATGCGAAAGCTCGGGCGAGTTGTAGCTAATGAGTCGCAGCTCGTGATGTCATCACTTTGCTCCACTACTCCTTTCTGAGCACGCACATTTGTGTGCTGTTGTCCGATGCTCGGGTGCTGGGGCGACTTGGCTCGTGTGCCGACAGAGAGGGCTCTGCGTTCCCACTGTGGTGCGCGTGCCATAGGTTCGCCACCACTGCCCTAGATCATTGGAACACATTTGTCTGCCTTGTTTACACTGGTGCACTAAAAATGACATGGGTTCATCAATACATTTTATACACATTGGTAGTTCTTTGTGAGTCTGTTTTTTTTTTTTTTTTGTGTTTTATTGAGGGAGAAAATGGTGGAAGAATCTTCCCATAACAAGTATAGCTGTGTTTGGCAATTAAAATGCTCTTCATTGGTGTTTTACCTGCCCTACTAGTCATCTGATGTATGGGAAGCTTGGGGTTTACAGAATTTAAACTGCATAATGCAGGTATTTTTTTTATTTTTTTTGGAAAAAGAAACTCCAACAAAATATGGCCAGGGAAGACATTGTCATTCTGTATATAAAGCGGTATTTAATTAAAAAGTAAACATTATATTGCAGCTTACCCTACCTCTCCTCCAGACTGACAAAGTTGCTGTCTGCTGTGCCCCCTGTGCTCCTTCATCCAGAGTTGTCTCTCACTAATACCGGTTGTGTGTTACTGGCTAAATCACCAGGGGAAATGGGGGAGGGGGGGGGGTAATAATAAGGTGCAGCTGGCCCATGGGTTAAATGTGTACTTGTGTATTTTTACATCCAAGGTTCTGTGAAGGTGCCAAGCTGGTAAATGACTACCATCTGCCCTCTCCAACATTGAGAGCAGTTCTTTCATGGATGACACTGCTTATAACATGATCTGTGAATGGGGGAGAGAATCCTGTGACTGATGACGTTCTCTCATTTATTGTCAATGGAAAAGAGGGCAGGAGGGCAGAGTTCAGGTGAGACCTGAGCTATAGGGCCCTGTTCACACTGACGAGTAGGGCTGTTTGTGATTCAACGCTGGAGGCCCAGCAGCGCTCCCTGCAATTAGCTGCCAATGTGAAGCCCTGTTAATAACAATGGGAGGCTGACAGTTCCCACAGCTATTCATAGCAGATTGGATGTAATCACTCATGCAGCGATTACCTGCGACTGATGGGCCCAAAGCAGATAGTCTGCATTTATTTTAAATGGGGCATCCTGCCCGCAGCTGATCACAGGACCCCCTACTGGGTCTCTAATCACAAACAGCCCCATTCGCAAGTGTATATGGGGTCGTAACCCCCACAGTGTCGGGAGAAGCAGGATGGGGCAGACCTACATGAAGATTTCTACAGAATCCAGCAGCCTGCACCTTGTAGGACATGCTTCACTAGAGGTATGGAATGTATCTAATGCTGCAGAGAAAAACATGACTTTTAGCTAAACTTTTAGCTTTAAAGCAGACTACTTACTATACCTTGCTCTTTTATGTTTTGGAGTTTTCAGTGCCCGGTCACACCGGTGCGATTTGTGAATTTAAAATCACATCTAATGAACGTGAATGTCAGTGTCTTAACATGTGCGATTTCTAAAGTAATTCTTGTGTGACTTTTTCTGCTATTTTGTTGCGATTTCACATACATGGAATATAATGGAAATCGCAGTGCAAATTGCAAGGAGTCTTTGAAAATTCTCACAAGTAGCAATAAAGTCTTTAGAAATCGCGCTGAAATTGCACACGAATCACGCAATTTTAAATCACAGCGGCTCGTTTTCATCACACTCTCTGTGTTCAGTTCCGCATCTGCGTTTACACACATTTGTACTTGCGCTGCATTTGTTTTAGGGCTCATTCACACTTGCTTTGGCCTTTGCCGAATGATCTGTGTTCGGAACACTCTTCAGAGAGCATTTGACAGGCAATGAGGAGGAGTTGTATTGCTTGCTTGAACCACACGTGGTTGCGGGGTGCTTGCAGAGTGGCCTCTTTCACTTGAATGGGTCACTCTCTGCATGCGCTACGCTCTCTGAAAGGGAAAGGGGGTATAATATACATGCCACTACTGCTAAGCAAAGTATCATGGCTGCAGCTAATCCCCCCTAGTGCCTCAGCATCTAAAAGGGGTGGTAGAAACTCAGCTGCAGGGTTTTACTGCCCCTCAACTGCTAGCGTGTGCCTGGGTTCACACTTGTGCTGTGTGGCATAACGCATGTGATTCGCACAGGAATCGCACCGCATTCTTGTGCAAATCACATGCGAATTCTGTGCGGTGCGATTTGAGCCATACATTTTGCATGGCTCAAATCGCACTGCATCTACACTAAAGGTGCAGGACCCTTTTTTTGGTCCTCACTAAAATTGGATCACATGGGTATTTACACCCATGCGATTCAATTCTGCACATCGCATTGCGTCTTGCGGACGATTTCATGGTTCAGCAGTTCACATGAACGGGGGGCGATTGTGATGCGGTGCGGAATTCATGTATTTTGTTTTTCTTATGTTGTTACGTGTTCATGTGCGTTCCAGTACATTTCAGTGCAACAAAAAGGAAGAGTTTCAAGGCTGGACTGGATGGATCCTTCTATCCTCCTTCTGCTTTTATAGACCCGAGATATTTTCTGTGCGTCTGATTTCTATGCATTGTTTCCCTGGCATAGGAGAGATTGTATCCATTTACTGCATGAAGATACATTGTTGCGATTACCCGTAGATTCGCTTGTATTACTTTATTTATCCTCTACATTCCACACTGAATTCAGTATTACATGGTATCATTATTGTGAACACACCTGCAAAAAAGTGCTCTTTTCAATTTCATGTGCCACAGTATCAGCAAACTGTCTGTTTTAGGGACATGTTGCCTTTCAGTGGATGTGGTTACCATGTATTGTGAGGCCTATGGGTGTGGTGACTAGGTGTGAAGGAAAGAATACCCAGCACACTTCTGGTATTTCTATTCTGTTCTACATGCCATTTATGACATGTCTAAACAAGGCCGGCGTTACATCACAGCTGCCATTCAGATTGCTGAATTAGCATCTGCTGTCACATGGATGAGCATCGTGTGAAGGGGTCGTTGTTTGTGTCATGTGACTTGCGGCATGTTGCACAACACTGCAGCAAATGAATGACTTGCATGCCAGTTAATTTTTATTACATGATACTGCTTCTGTTTTCTGCTTTGATTTTGCAGCCTTTTCCATGATTCTTACTGCTTGATCTATTGGAAGACAAGACTGGGTAGAAGTTATTTCAGCAAATGAATGTCACATTACTGAATGCCTATACAGTGCATGTGGTGTCCAGGAAACGTCATGGCGGCTCAGAATATAGGATAGCAGAAAGGGTCTCCTTTGTGACAAGTAATGAGATGGCAGTGGCTTGTTTGAATCAGACCTGAAATGTTTGTGTCATCAGATTTTACTTCATATGATTCTAGGTTGTGTGCAGGTGTGGACTGACAACTCATGGGGCCCTCGGGCAACAGGGGATCATGGGGCCCCTGTGTCCTTGCCCACACTCAAACCACACCCAAAAAAGCCTATGAAAAGGTACCAGGGGCATTTCTTGGGGCCCCCTACTGACCCCGGGCCCTCAGGCAGTGCCCAAGTTCCCAAATGGTCAGTCCGCCCCTGATTGTGTGTAAATCTACAGATAAAAGCATGCTGCTGTACAGTTGACCACAAACAGCGTGGTCTAAGGATGAGGATGGGGGACCTTTAGGCCAGGTTCACATCTGTGCGGCCATGCAGGCTGCGATTTGCGTGGGCACGAGAGCCCATTCATTTGAACACACAGGGAAGAAGCCCACTTCTTCGGAAATTGCAGCCCGCAAGGGAACCGAGGTTCCCAGTATTGTTGCGATTTCCAGTGCGGGCAGTGTGCCATTAGAATTAATGGCACCTGTCTGCGGGTCCCGCATTCCTCTGTGTGGGTGGTGTACCTGCTGGTATTTGTGAGGGTCCCGCAGCGGCACCACCCACACAAATGTGAACCAACCCTAAAGGGGGCTGCTAGGGTCGTAATGAGTGTTTTCAGCACGGGAGCACTCAGAAATGTTCCAGTTTGTAGGAAAATCTCCATAGATCCTTCCTTTTTGATGAGATGAGATGAGGACAAGAGGCCCAACCTGTGCACTGCTGCGGGCCTCCAGGAGCATTGCACATTAACCCCTGCGCAGGTTGTGATGCTACATGCGGATTTGTCTCAGTCCAGTCGATTTGAAAGATGAAAGTCAGTTTATTCAAGCAAAGATTTAATGTGGGTGGTTTGGATCTATTTATGAAGGATCACTCTTTTTGTTACTAAACAGATTACTATGAGGGTAACAAACACTTTGTTGTAGGACAAGGTTGTTTTGAGGGTGTGTTGTTTTGAAGCTGGGTTGGTTGAATATTGCTGCTGGATGAACATTCCGTGACATGACCTTCCTCTTGGATGTCATAGCAGATGAAAGACAAAATCTGGTGCCAAGTCCATTGCATACTGTATACAACTGCTACAGTTTGATGTCTTAACATGTGCCATGACCGTCTACACCTTGGTACCAGGACTAGGGCTGCCATATTATTGTTGCTGCGGTTCCATAAGCAATTCATTCCATCTGGTTTCCCTAAGTGGATGAGATGTCCCACTTTCTGGTCATCGGGCAGCAACCTGAGTTGATGGTGTATTCATTTCTAGTCTAGGGGGTACAGGAATAAGGAGTCATACTTGCCTTACTGGCTCCAGCCATGAGGGTAGTTCAGCACAGCTGCCTCTCTACAGTGTTTTCAGCTACAACTTTTCTTTTTTTTTTTTTCTTCATTTTGGATAGAGTAAAGCAGTCCATCGATGAATCAATTTTTTTTTTCTTTCAACCAGAGGGTTGAGCGAAAAAAAAACTGACCCAGATCCACACATTTTGAGGTGGATGAGGGAATCCTTCCCGCTGAGCTATTGTATTCTGACAGCAGGGAGACTCTGCTCTGGTTCGGCAACGTGATCCAGCGGCTCCGGCTTCCCTGTGTCAGTGAGTGGCTGATGCAGGGGAGAGAAGGGAGCACCAACAACAGCTAGGCCATGGGAGCCTATGGGTAGGGCCATCTAAATAGCATCATGGGCCCCTGGGCAAAGTAATGTACTGGGGTCCCCACCAGCTTGTCCCAATTTACACACCTACTCTCAAGAATTAAAGTATAAATAGTTGATAAAATTAAACATATATTTATTAGTACTCTCAATAAAATTTAATTTAAACAAAAAAATGGCATCCTGGGACAGCTTAGTACAAAGTGTGACTGTCCCAGCAAATCCAGGACAGTTGGCAAGTATGATGCAAGATTATCATGGGGCCCCTGGGCAGTGCCCAGGGGTGCTCATGCATTAGGACAGCCCTGCCTATGGGTGACCTCAGTTTTGGGAATTCACAGCTGTTGAGCGCTCCCTAACACTGGGAAGCAGGAGCTGCAGGATCACGTGACCGGACCCGAGCAGATTAAAAACCGGAAAGTACAGGTACGTTTTTATACAGGGTATGCAGGATAAGTAGGAAGAGGGGGAGAGAACATTTTTAAAAATAGTTGATATTAACCTTTACTACCACTGTATTTCCATGCATTGCATTGAATCCTATTAGTGATACTTCTTCCGAAAAACATCCATGTCCCCTGAGGTTGGTAGGCACACTTTAGCTGTTGCAGGTTAAGGCTTGTATATTTCTCAATAGAGTGAAATGTTTGCTATTTTCCTCTTTTAAAAACTTCCCAGAAGTGATCTGTGTAAAGTGTTTTTGTTTAGTAGAAGCAGCAAGTTGCCGTTGGCTTCACACTGAGTTCCTCTCTGTAACATCTGTAGTCAGTCAGAAGATAATTAGCACATAAACAATGTTTAGCAGGATACAAGGCTTTCTAACCTAAAAAAGTGGTAAAACCGTGTTACATAAAGGAACCTCCAAGAGCACCAAACAAAGATCGGTCTGTGAAATACAACTGGCTCCTGTTATCCGCAGACTTGTTTTGTGAATACTTAGCCTTAAAGCAGAGTTCTAGTCGCACTGTGAAAAAATAAAAGTCAGCAGCTACAAAAACTGTAGCTGCTGGCTTTTAAAAAACAGCCACTCACCTGTCCCACGATCCTGCAGTGTCCTCCCCACAGCCCGTTTCACCAGCCGTCTGGTGTTCCAGTCACTGGCATCTTCAGTGTGGGCACCTGGCTGTGACAGCTTGCGGCTTCACAGCCAGGTACCCACTGCACATGCGCGAGTAGCGCTGCTCTTCCTGAATGGTCCCGTCGTCTTCTGTTACCTGTCACATATCCCAGAACACTACGGAGAGGAAGGGTAGGAGGAAAACTTCCACTTCTGATCGCCTAGACCAGTGGTCGGCAAGCCGCGGCTCGCGAGCCACATGCGGCTCTTTACACGCTTTAATGCGGCTCTTGTGTGCCGGGCGCCCGCTCCCCTCCCTCCTCTCGGGCGGCAGGGACTCTGCAGCGTGATCCAAAAAAAAACCAGCCAGGGCAGCGCGCTCAAATGCAATGATTGGCCAGTCTCGCTGCCACTCACATCCTGATAGCCAGTGATTGGCTGTCAGGATGTGTGTAGGCGGGGCAGCGTGATGAACGTGAGAGGAGCTAGGCTCCTCTCACAGTCCGCCCTGAAGACCGGAACGGCGCGGGAACACGGCGAGAGGAACGCGCGGAGCAAAGGTAAGTGAATTGACACAGGGGGGACTTGGCTTACTACTTGCTACTTACTTACTACTACTATATGAGGGATGAATTAATATGGGGGATGAATTACTATAGGGGGGATGAATTACTATAGGGGGGATGAACTAATATGGGGGATGAATTACTATAAGGGGGATGAATTACTATATGGGGGATGAATTACTATATGGGGGATGAATTACTATATGGGGGATGAATTACTATGTGGGGGATGAATTACTATGGGGGATGAATTACTATAAAAACTTATTGAAACTAAAAACAGTGTACCATCCTATGTATTTTCAGTTTTAAAAATGTGGCTCTCAAAATAAATTTCAATCGTGGTTTTGGCGAGATTTGGCTCAGTTGAAAAAAAGGTTGCCCACCACTGGCCTAGGCGATCACAATGGAAGTGGGAGCGGGCACCTGTCAATTTCATGTACCCGCCCCCCCATCTCCCCAAAGGTGCTAATCATTAATGGGGAACCAGTCTTTAAAGCGGAATTTCCCTTTTTGGGTGGAGCTCCGCTTTAAAGTGATACTAAACCCAGGACCCTGCATTCACTATATCTGGTCTTCCACAGTACACATAACATGGAAGTGCAATTATTTAGTACCGTATTTTCCGGCGTATAAGACGACTTTTTACCCCTTGAAAATCTTCTCAAAAGTCATCTTATACGCCGGTATACGGCATACTGACACTTTTTAGGGGGGCGGCGCGGTGCCGCCGCCGCCCCCCCCTTTCCAACGGAAGGGACACTAAGTACAGGGGTGGGCAGGGGCTGTTTCTTACCTGGCTCCGGTCCCACGACAATCCGGTCCAGGAAGCGCGGCTGCTCCTTCAGTTCGGCCACTGGATGTTCGTGCGGCTGCTCGGCTCCGCCTCCTCACCGGTGATTGGCCGCCAGAACTGTAGCTCAGGAAAGGCACACAGGCGGCCAATCACCGGCGAAGGGGTGGAGCCGAGCGGCCCCACGAAAATCGAGTGCAGGAGCAGCAGGTAAGTGTTCAGTGTAGAGGTGCTGCTGCAACCACATATGCTGGCTGCAGCAGCACCATACTAGAACAGGGTCAGCAAGTGTAATTGGTGTCAGTGGGAGGAATAGTGCCCCACCATTGGTGTCACTGATACCAATGATGGAGCACTATTCCTCCCACTGACACCAATGATGGGGCACTATTCCTCCCACTGACACCAACGATGGGGCACTATTTCTCCCCCCCACTGACACCAACGATGGGGCACTATTCCCCCCCCCACTGACACCAATGATGGGGCATTATTCCACCCCCCACTGACACCAATGATGGGGCACCATTCCACCCCCCACTGACACCAATGATGGGACACCATTCCACCTCCCACTGACACCAATGATGGGACACCATTCCACCTCCCACTGACACCAATGATGGGACACCATTCCACCTCCCACTGATACTAATGATGGGGCACTATTCCTCCCACTGATACCAATGATGGGGCACTATTCCTCCCACTGACACCAATGATGGGGCACTATTCCTGCCACTGATACCAATGATGGGACACTATTCCTGCCACTGATACCAATGATGGGGCACTATTCCTCCCACTGATACCAATGATGGGGCACTATTGCTGCCACTGATACCAATGATGGGGCACCTATTCCCCCCACTGATACTAATGATGGGGCACTATTCCTGCCACTGATACCAATGATGGGGCACCTATTTCCCCCACTGATACTAATGATGGGGCACTGTTCCTGCCACTAATGCCAATGATGGGGCACTATTCCTGCCACTAATACCAATGATGGGGCACTATTCCTGCCACTAATACCAATGATGGGGCACCTATTCCCCCCACTGATACTAATGATGGGGCACTATTCCTCCCACTGGTGTGCATTGGAAGAGGGGTAGTCTTATACGGCGAGTATAGCCCAAACACTACATTTTAGCAGGAAAAGTAGGGGGTCGTCTTATACGCCCAGTCGTCTTATACGCCGGCAAATACGGTAAATATAAAATGCTAAATACCTTTTCTCATCAGCAGTTAGAGCAGTCTTGTGACTTCAGCAGACCACTGGTTAAAGCTTGTAGGAGGAGTTTTCTTTCTGCTCTAGGAGGATGTGAAACCCTTGACCCTCTGTCTGGACAGTGCTGATTGGACCTGTGCTGATCACATTCACGCTCCCAAGAAAAAGAAACAAAACAAAAAAACCTCTCTAGCAATATACACCAAACTGAGCATGTGCATGTGACTACGTATTCAGTGTGTATCAGGTAGTCATTTCAACAAAAGAAGGGGCAGAGAAGAAAGCATCAAACAGCCTTTTTACACAATGCGGAGGATTAACCCCTTAGGTTCCACAGTGAGTATAGCAAGCATGCTTTACTGCATATATGGACTGATTTTACTGTTGTGGGTTTAAGCCTGGTACACACGGGTGGAGTATTTGCCGGTTCAATGGAAACCGACAGACATTTGTCCAGTGTGTACAGCAACCTGTCTGACAGAAGCTAACGTAACATCTAGCTCCTGTCAAACAGGCATGCTGGAAAGCAGCAGCTGATCAGCATCCGATCAACGCTTACAGTCAATGAATAGCTCAGTGGGGAGATTGCTGTACTAACTATGCAAGGTACTTGGAAAAACGCCTACTAGTTACTCCGCTACACGCAACTAAACTATAGTGGTATTCTTATTTATGGACCCAGACTTCTATTGCTAATTCACTGATGACACTTGTGACATTCTACTTGTGACAGTACCTGCTGGGGGCCTCCTCTACCTGTCAGTTACACACATTACAGAGCTGCGCACACTGACGCACGGGGACCTGCATGCTGCACTGTCACACTATTGTCACAGTGCATGTCATCCACGTTCTCTGTTTAATGTCAGACACTTATGGATGTCAGATGAAAAGCTGCTTTTAGATTTTTTTTTTTTTCTCTGTTTAGTGTCTTCTCTATTTTCAAAAATGGCTGCAAGTGTTCATTCCCTCCCCTTTTTTTTTTTTTTTTTTTTTAAGCTATACATATTGTGAATTTGCTTTTTCTCTGTTTTTTCTTTATGAAGGTGTCTGGTAAAGCGGTTGTCAGTCAGTACGAAAGGGGATGTTGCCGCATATCGGAAGTATCTAATGATTTATAATAAATGAGTTGGATGGAACTGCACCTTGTTTTGGCAAGTTTACTAAGATGAATCTGTTAAAGGATAGCTTCATGTTTCAGAATGGCTAAGCGCCATAGGTGACATCACACACAGACGGGCAGCTCGCTGTACCCAGGCCATTTATTCAGTAGTAAATACTCCGTCCTCATGGTATTTCCAGTCTTTCCCTTTTTGCTAGGCCTGGCTTGCTTTAGATTTTCACTTCCAATAATAACCGTGTATTGTAGATACTAATAGAACGTTGAACTTTTGAGCTGCTCTAGATTTTCATAAATTGGTTGCTATGGATAGATAACGTACAATTTCAAATTTTATTATTTCCTTTGACCAAAGTGCACAACACTTTGCAGTGTTTGTTCTTTTTATTTTTTCCTTTTAATTAAACTTGACAGGTTATTTATGGCCTCATTGACACAGGGCATATTAATGCGTACCCATGCAAGGGCCGGACGTGCAGAGGTGTTCATACTTCCTTGTGCAGGCAGTCCCATTGATGTCAATTCGGATGCAGTGGGTGCACAGACGTGGTCGCTGCTCCCAAAATAACATCCATATGGGTGCGGATACATGACCCTGAACGTAGACAGCGTAAGTTTGAGAACATGCACCTGCACCCGCATGAATGGGGTCTAGCTTGTTGATATGTGCTGCGCAAAAATGCAGCATGGCTTACTTTTTTTTCAGCAGTGTGTTATGAACTGAAAGAACAGGACGTGTCTTGTCTGTGCATTGGGCAAGTCTGCAAATGGACTGGTGTGAACAAAACCCTAAAACTAAAAGTTTTTAGTATAGATGCACTCTAAGGGCAAACTCGACATGTAGCTGTATATTCGCAGGCAAATCCCAGCCTCTGGAATCGGTAGATTCCTATTGGGTTTCACAGCTTGGCAAAATGCCTGTGCGAATGGAGCCTTGCTTGTTTGTTTTATTTTACCTTCAAGAAATGTTCAGTTCACCTGAGAATAAATATCTCTCAGTGGTGGAATTATTTTCCTGCTCTCCTCTATAGATGCCTCACTGCAACTCGGTACTCACCAGCCAGAAGATAGTGGCATTTTTAAGAGGCATCACCTGTGCAGTAATCTCTGAGGTTTAAGGTGTTTCTAACACCAAAACTTTTTTTTACCTTTTAATGCATTGCCGTAAACATTTTGCAGATAGCTGCTTCCCCCACCTCCCTAAATATTTACCCGAGTACTCAATTGATCCAGTGCTGTGCATGGCTGGATTTATTCTCTCCTCCTCTTCACGCAGGAACTTGGGCAGCAGGAGGAGCCATTGGCTCCTGCTGTTGTCAATCAAATACTGTGAGGGATAATTGGGGAGGGGGGGGGGGGTATTTAATGCTGACAATACATTATAACATTTTCTTGCAATTTTCTTTAGATTTACCTTCAACTATGTAGTGCAAGGGCCTGCTTAACTGGATATCTTTGAAAGTGTTGTTTAGGGTCAACTTCATGTTATAGGTTTTGGTAAATCTAAAGGAAAATTGTATAATGTATGGCCATCCTAAGCCTCACTGTGTGTGTCTATGAAGCTCAGCTTGATATGGGGGCACACGGAGAAGAGGAGCCAAGATTGCCAGTGGGGGGACCATTAGAAGAGGAGGTTGGGGGGTGCTCTGTGCAACACCATTACACAGAGCAGGTGAGTATAACATATTATTTTAATTAAAAAAACATTTATGCCTTTAGTAACACTTTGAATTTTAAGTCATAGCTCATAAAATAATAAAATAATGCTTACCAAAGAGCTGACCAGGGACCATATTGTCTCTGATAATCTCTATGGTCTAGGAGTCCTTTAAGGGGCAAGCATTGCGTCGCTTCTGGTTAGGAAAAAGGTGATATCGATGTGTTTTTTTTGTTTTGTTTTGTTTTTTGTTTATTTTTTTTTAAATCTCTTGCTTTTGAGGGTAGAGGATAGATCTGGGGTCTTGTAGACCCCATATCTTTCCATAAAGAGGACCTGCCACTGCCTATTGTTATCACAAGGGATGTTTACATTCCTTGTGATATCAATAAAAGTGATTAAAAAAGTGATTAAAAAAAATAAAGATGCAGTGTAAAAATTAATTATTTTTTTTTAAAAAAAGTAATACTATCATTTTTTTTTTTCCTTAAAGTGTACCCATTCCATTGTGCTTGTGTGCAAAGGTGAATGCATGCATTGGTCCTGCACGCATACATAAATGGCGATCGCAATGCACGTGAGGTATTGCCACGAACGTCTGAGCAATAGGAAAAATTCTAGCACCAGACCTCCTATGTAACTCTCCACTGGTAACCTGTAAAGGCTTTAAAGCGTTGCCTAGGGAGATTTTTAAATACTATAGTTTGGTGCCATTCCACAAGCGTGCGCAATTTTAAACCATGACATGTTAAGTTTTTATTTACTCGGCACAACACCATCTGTTCTCTTTTACCAATATATTGGCTATTATATTGTGTTTGTGGACATTAAAATGAATTGCAGTGTTTTTTTTCCACTGCGTAAACACCGTGTGACATAAACAAATACAAAACCCACAATTTTATTCTCTAGGTGCTCTGCTTAAAAATGTATAATGTTTGGGGGTTCTACATAATTTTCTAGCAAAAAATACAGATTTTTTACATGTAAACAGTATCAGAATAGGCCTGATCTTAAAGTGAGTAATTCTTGAAGCGGTAACATCACCCATAGACTCCCTTGTCCCAGCAGTTGTTGGTGCTCCATCCACTCCCCTGCAGCTGCTGCTGACCGACACAGGGGAGCCAGATCATTTTACTAGACTGGAGCGGCCTGAAAATGGGCAAGTAAACACATTTTTATTTTTCTACACAAGTTAGTCAACATAGGTAGCAGGAGGGGGGAGGGGACGTTTTAAGACTAGTTATTGTCAAGCAGGGATTTTACTTTCTCTTTCCTGTGAAGACAACCTTTGGGGAAGAAGTACCAAATTACCAAAACTGATTTAATGAGTCTTTAGAAAAAATGGGCTGGCATTCACTGCTCTGAAGCTGTTATAGTGCGTATAGGCAGCCTCTAGGTACCCACATTATATTCCTGCAGAAGTTTCTTCGTTTTTGTTTTCATACAGACAAAATATCTCTTAAATTTCTAGCATCTGCCAAAAACTAAAATTAATTTTATGTGAAGGGACTGCGTAGGGCGCATTCACACCAGCCGTTGCGGTGCATTTAAGGCCACTTATTTGAGCACGCTGCTTAACGCACCACAGTGGACCAGAAATAGTGCATGCTTTCAGCAGCACAACGCACATGGGCAGTAATGCAGTGCTCTGGTGTGGATAGGATTTCAGTACAATAAAGCCTCATGCACACTGGGTGTTACAAATGCCACTTATGGGAGCATTTAACTTTTTATTTTTCTTTCCTATATTGCCCCTCAAAGTTAGCGTATGCGCCATGTACACATAGGCATTTACAGGCATTTAAAGCCAGAAAAAACCCACTGCCAGCACATTCAGGAGCAGCAGCATTTTGGCAGAAAAAATGCTTGACCCGTCTCAATGTACAGTAACATTAGGCACATTTAGCGCTTGAGCGTTAGGCCCCATGTACACGGGACACTTCTGAACAATGGAAACTGACTGCTGGAAAAAGTAGGTTAAAAACGTCTGTTCAGCCACGTTTGCATAACGCTTTTATGTGTGTTTATGTGCGTTTATGTTTAGAAGCGTTTTTTTAAAGATAAGCACAGTAGAACCTCCTAAATGCCCAGAATGCAATGAAAAGTGGTAAATTATTAACTGTTTCAGACTGTTTCAGAGAAATACAGAGAGTAGAAGCAGAGAGAGCAGTATGTGTTGAGATAATTAGGTGTGAGTTGCTCCTTAACATTTCTTTTGTTTCCAAGGGTGGGAAAGGTGTCTGGTGGAGTGAGTCATTAAGGTCACCTGGCAGGGGGTCTTCATGAGGAATTTGAGGTGTGAATGGTCATTAACATATCTTTTGTTTCCAAGGGTGGGAGGTCTAAGGTATGAATTGGTCATTACAATGTGTGACCAGCTTGGTAGGCACATCCTGTGTTCAGTGTTTTGTCCATCTGAGTACCATGAAAACGCTTTGCATGCATTTTTCATAATGAAAAAGGCTCTGGACAGCATCGGGAACTGGAAGAGTTAAATAAAATTTTCAAACGCTCATAAACGTGATTTGCCGTGTTTAAAAGCGTTTACAAGCATTTTACATTTGAAACGCTGATAAAATCATCTGCTGAATGCAAGTTTTCTGCGTTCAAAAAAACAACTGTAAACTCAAATGCCTGTAAACGACTGTAAACGAAGATGTGTACATGGACACATAGGAATACATTAGGGTGAGTTCAGGGGCTGCTGAAAAAAATGCTGAACATCTTCTAAACGTGAGTTTATCAGCTGCAGTGTACATGAGCCCTTCATTCATTTTAATGGCCAGAATAAATTATTCTGGCCAAATAAATGAATTCACGCCCAAGTGCTTGATGTGCCTAACACGTTTACAAAAACGCGACTTTATGTGCGTTTTTGATGCTATTTTTCTCCTACCAATTCAGGAGAGCTGGGCAAACACCCATTGTGCATGAGGCTTAAAAGGAAAATGGCACCTGGTAAAAAGGATGAATGGTTGAATGCAGTCTAGTTGACTAGTTGCCCATTTTTGTGAGTTGTACATAGTAGGGTGACCCAGTGATGATCATTTTATGTCTATTGCATTTTCTCAGTTGGTGGTGGTTATCTCTGCAGCTCAGCGTTGGGGACAACTCAGGTATTTCTTCTTCTGGGTGTAATGCCAATCATTCCAGTGTACTTTTTTATACAAGCACTTGTGGTATTCAGTAATGCTTTCTTTCTTATTATCTTCCTTCTAATATCTTCTCAGAGTCTTCTGCTTGTGGCCCTTTGTTTCCTGTGTTACTTCTGACATATGTACTTTCTTAACCCTGTTGTGTCCAGATTGACGGGAAAGATTCACCAGCAGACTTGTTTTTTACTGAAAAGATGTAAAAGAGAACGTCAAAGTCTAAAATTCCATAACTAATAGTATGACAACAATTTTAGGGCTTGTTCACACGCTATGCAGTGACTTGTGTTTTTCTGCACTGGACAAACACAAGTCACTGCGAAGGCACATAGAAAACATTGTGTCCCCTGCTTACACCACAATGCAGCATGTCTGCAGTTTTCTGCCCTGCACTGTACGGCAGTGCGTCACTACATAGCAGCACAAAACACCACGCTGGTGTGCAGTGACATGAATGGAGTGGTATTGTATGACACTTCAAATAAAGTTGAAAAAAAGAAGCACTGCGATGAGCTGAAATGTACATAACACATCTCCCTGCTGGAGCTGACACTGTACTGGCTTGCAAGGTAAAACTGCATTTTACTGTGCAGGCCAGTGTGAACCTATCCTAAAGCTGCACATACGTGGATCAAAATTCGACTGGTTTAGCAGGGATTGGGTGCATTTTGATCAATCCATGGCCATTCCAGCTCCACAGAAGTCAACTTTTGAATCAGCCACTGATCATTGTATTCTGACAGCAGAGAGCCCACTGTCAGAATACATTGACACAATGGGAAGGATTCCTTCATCTACCTCGCATGTGCAGATGAGGGAATCCTTCCGTGTTTTTTTTTTTTTTTTTTCTTTTTGAATATTCTTGAAATTAAATTTCTCAAACGAAGTTCTACACTTGTATGGCCAGCTTTAGAGTCTGCTTTTTGTTTTAGGGAGCACTGCCTGGCATGAAAACTCCTTCACAAAATTGTGGCCTATGATAGAAACATAAAGTGGAACTAAATAATTAATTTAATGGTTTCCCAGAACAGTTACATTCAAGTCATACCATGAATGATAACTGTCACAGTTGCTTGTGCTCTGACTGAACTGTCAAGCCATCAAATGGCTGGTGTCATAACTCATCACATGTGCAGCACCATTCCATCTGCAGATCATACAGTGGCCAAGATGTCAGCTTCCTGGGCTATAAAGGATGGGAGGGTTTAGCTCCTCTTTAAAACTGATAAATTCATGTATGTGTGTAAAAGAACTCTGTTCAGCCACTCCTATGATTTCTGCCTCACTGCACAGTCACACATTTTTTTTTCTGGATGAGCAATGCAGCTTCCACCTCATTAGATGAATATTTACCAAACAATCCTCTGACTGATTAGGGATCATTCTGGAAGTATTAAAATAAAACTAGGAATAAAAAGTATGTTCTTCCAGGCTGTGCTGTGTGGGGTAAGTATATGAATCGTGTGTGGATTCAAGTAGAACTAAAAGCAAAACTTTCTTTTTCATTTGAAGTGAGTAGGGGAGAGCTATAACTCCTGACAGTTTTTTTGCCATCTTTGTCCAATTGGGGAGATTTTCCTTCACTTCCTGTCCCATAGTGAGATGAAATCTCTCCGAAGTGAGGGAATCGCTGGCTGTCACCAGAACTAGCATCCCCATTACAAGATATCCACTTTATTACTGTTCTGGGAGCAACCCAAAATTTGGGATTTTTTTTTTTTTCACATTGTCTCTCATAGGGTCACAGACCTCAATAAATACTGGCAGGTGTTCTATTCGCTCTCCACTCCACAAGTTTTGCCTTTAGTTTTACTTTAAAGCTGAGCTTTAGGTATGGCAATTTTGGCAAAGTTGCTTTGGTCCAGGTTGTGCCATACCTGTGAGATCCTTGTGGGGGCTGCAAAATTTGCTACTGCTGGAAATCGAAGATACTTGTGATTGGCGCTGGCTTCTAGGTCCCATGCTGAGCGGATGCCCTGCTGCATTGTAACACATATGGTTGCTCATTGAGCACGGGTGCCCTTCAGAGGATACCTTTTACTTGATCTCAATGAATACAAAGTGTTTTTTGATTGATCAAGGTGGAGAGAGTGTCACTGTTTGCTTCTCCACTTCGTCCAATCAGAGAACACTTTGCATTCTTTGAGAAAATGTGAAGTGTCCCCTGAATGATGCCGGGGCCACGCAAGCGGCCTTATTTGTTCATAATACAACAGTTCAGCTGTTTCGCATGGGATCTGAAAGCTAGTGGAGATCCCTGTAGTAGTGCTGCCTACTATAGTGGTTTCCTGCTTCCACGGGGATGGCACACTTATGGCACATATACTTACAGTACATTGGTCCAAGCCATACCAATGTAATGATGGAAAAATTGTCATTCCTAAACTTGGGCTTTGACAAAATCCCTTGGAAGATTAAAGTGTCACTAAACCCACATCATAAATAATTATTAACATATGCTGTCTTACATGCTGTTCATACTCACTCAGTCACTATGAGTGTTGTTTTCTGTATTCTGCAAAAAACCTGGTTGATCCTGCTGCTCTCTATCTCCCCATCTGTCCATGCCCCCTAATGCAGTTGGGGATTTTGCAGAGCAGCGTTGGCAACTCTGCACATGCTCAGTTTACAGTGAGTTTCTATGCTGAGCATTTCCTCCCTATCTTGTCTGAGCAGCTCATGTGACACATGTGGGCGTATACACAATGGTAATTGATAGCTCCCTCCCTCTCACCTCCTCCATGCCCACTAACCAGCGAAACACAATGGGGGCGGGATATTAAATGTAGATTGATTGAGGCTTCACCTCCCTCTTATTCTAAGGCACAGGCTGGAGAGGTGTGACATGGCCTGTGACTGGCAGAAATCCACCCACACTATGTCATTGCCAAAAATAATAAAGATTGGATTTCAAGTATATATTTGTATGACAATTTATTGATATTAATAATTTTTTACTCTGTATTCCAACAGCGGAGGACAAGAAGCTCCTCCTGCGTGTTTTTCCCTGCAGACAGGCTGGGATTGGAATGAGACTTGTGACAGCTGTATATCAATTAGGAAAAAGTGTTGTTGTTTTGTTTTAATTAAATAACTACAGTGCATTATTCACATACAGAAAGAGAAGAGACTATGTAAATCAGACACAGTGTTTGTTTAGTATCACTTTACATAATATATGTAATGAATTTCAAATATGTCTTTAGCTGTTTGCCAGGGAATTCCACTATGCCCAAGTCGCCTTACTGCTTTTGTGTGGTGTTTGTAAGACTAGACATTGCACACAATGGGGCTGATTTACTAAAGTAGCCTAACTCTTTTATTTGTATTGGTTTTATTTTATGGAAGAAACTTTTAGGGCCCACATACAGTAGTGTTTTATCTTTTTGTAAAATGCATGTTTTTTTTCTTTTCTGCAATAATACACTTTAGGTGTATGAACTATGCATTACAGTCCCATTGAAGTGAGCGTGTGGTCCTGAAAAATGAGCCTCTGTTCAGTGGAAAATCTCTGTTATTGGATGTTCATTGCCGTATTGTCAAATGGATCATTTCCATCACAACAACTGTTGTGTGCTGGAGTCTGTGTTTTCTTGGATTTCATGCAGTGTAAGGGTTAGGCTGGCCTTAGATGGCTAACATTTTGGTTAGTTTCCTGCTGAATCTGCAGAGGTTGGAGCTGTAAGTGGCCCTGCAACCACCACCTTGCTTGACAAATGTTGATTTAAAGTGATTGTAAACCTCAGACATGAAATATGAACAAAGCATATCCCTTTACAGTGTGTACTTGTCAGTCCATAGCACTAATTCTCATTTCTGTCTGCTGCCTCGTTCCTCTATCTGCATAAATCACCTCTGACAAGTTTTTTCTGACACCAAGAGAAAAATGGTGACGGGAGGGAGCTCCAGCACACAGCCTGTGATTGACAGCCTCAGCTCTATTCTTGTGTGCAGGGTGAATTGGGGGGTGGGAGAATGTCCCCTCTCTCCAATCAGATCTCAGTGAGCTCTGTAGAGTGATTCTAAAGGCTTACTGCTTTATATGTCTATACTTACATGCTGTGTGCAGTGGTTTTGCACAGAGTATCCTGGATCCTCCTCTTCTCGGGTCCCTTGCTGGTGCTCCTGGCCCCTCCCTCCTGTTGGGTGTGTCCATTCACACATGGACCTGCGGCTCCCCCCCCCCTTCTTCTCACTGGCTGTGATTGAGAGCAGTGGGAGCCGATGGCTCCCGTTTCTGTCTCAGCCAAAGAGGAGAGGGAGCCACAGGATAGCTGAAACTCCAGTGCAGAACGCTGGATCGAGAGGGGGCTTAGGCAAGTATGGGGGGGGGGGGCTGCAGGGGATGCTGCACAGAGAATACTTTTTACCTTCATGCACAGAATGCATGAAGGTAAGAAACCTTGAGCCTTTAGAACCACTTTAACTTCAGTTCACCACCCCCTGCTTTTTGAAAGCTCAGACAGACTGTGTAAATTATGGATGAATTCATTTGCATGGATGTAGAGGAGAGAGGGCTGCAGATCAACAGATGCAAAATATGTAGGAGGATTTGTGTCATTTGTGTATCACGTAATGCCAGTCACGTCACTAGGTATATGTAAGGGTTTACAACCACTTCACCTTTCATACCACTGCATGCTACACCCAGAATCGGGGTGTCACATGTAACATGTTAAGAAATGACCGACCTCTACAGTGGGGCAAAAAAGTATTTAGTCAGCCACCAATTGTGCAAGTTCTCCCACTTAAAAAGATGAGAGAGGCCTGTAATTGGCATCATAGGTAGACCTCAACTATGAGAGACAAAATGAGAAAAAAAATCCAGACAATCACATTGGCTGATTTGGAAAGAATTTATTTGCAAATTATGGTGGAAAATAAGTATTTGGTCAATATGAAAAGTTCATCTCAATACTTTGTTATATATCCTTTGTTGGCAATGACAGAGGTCAAACGTTTCCTGTAAGTCTTCACAAGGTTGGCACACACTGTTGCTGGTATGTTGGCCCATTCCTCCGTGGAGATCTCCTCTAGAGCAGTGATGTTTTGGGGCTGTCGCTGGGCAACACGGACTTTCAACTCCCTCCAAAGGTTTTCTATGGGGTTGAGATCTGGAGACTGGCTAGGCCACTCCAGTACCTTGAAATGCTTCTTACGAAGCCACTCCTTCGTTGCCCGGGCGGTATGTTTGGGATCATTGTCATGCTGGAAGACCCAGACATGTTTCATCTTCAATGCCCTTGCTGATGAAAGGAGGTTTGCACTCACAATCTCACGATACATGGCCCCGATTATTCTGTCCTGTACATGGATCAGTCTTCCTGGTCCCTTTGCGAAGAAACAGCCCCAAAGCATGATGTTGCCACCCCCATGCTTCACAGTAGATATGGTATTCTTTGGATGCAACTCAGCATTCTCTCTCCTCCAAACACGACGAATTGTGTTTCTACCAAACAGTTCTATTTTGGTTTCATCTGACCATATGACATTCTCCCAATCCTCTTCTGGATCATCCAAATGCTCTCTAGCAAACTTCAGACGGGCCCGGACATGTACTGGCTTAAGCAGGGGGACACGTCTGGCACTGCAGGATCTGAGTCCCTGGCGGAGTAGTGTGTTACTGATGGTAGCCTTTGTTACGTTGGTCCCAGCTCTCTGCAGGTCATTCACTAGGTCCCCCGTGTGGTCCTGGGATTTTTGCTCACCGTTCTTGTGATCATTTTGACCCCACGGAGTGAGATCTTGCTTGGAGCCCCAGATCGAGGGAGATTATCAGTGGTCTTGTATGTCTTCCATTTTCTAATTATTGCTCCCACAGTTGATTTATTCACACCAAGCTGCTTTCCTATTGCAGATTCAGTCTTCCCAGCCTGGTGCAGGTCTACAATTTTGTTTCTGGTGTCCTTCGACAGCTCTTTGGTCTTCACCATAGTGGAGTTTGGAGTGTGACTGTTTGAACTTGTTATCAGTATAAAAGACACCTATCCACAACCTCAAACAGGTGCTATTGATACAGGTAATGAGTGCAGGACCGAGGAGCCTCTTAAAGAAGAAGGTACAGGTCTGTGAGAGCCAGAAATCTTGCTTGTTTGTAGGTGACCAAATACTTATTTTCCACCATAATTTGCAAATAAATTCTTTCCAAATCAGCCAATGTGATTGTCTGGATGATTTTTCTCATTTTGTCTCTCGTAGCTGAGGTCTACCTATGATGCCATTTACAGGCCTCTCTCATTGTTTAAGTGGGAGAACTTGCACAATTGGTGGCTGACTAAATACTTTTTTGCCCCACTGTATGTATGTATATGTATGTATGTGTGTATGTATATATATATATATATATATATATATATATATATATATATATATATATATATATAAAATTTTTTTGAAAGGTGAATTTATACTTTAAAGAAGAATTCCAGATATGGATATTTTATTGGTAGTCACTTTAGTCCAAGTTGGACTCGTAATGTAATTACGCACACTATCTACCATACATGGCCCATGTAACTATGCTTATACCATACCTGGCTGCTGTGAATTGTTCAGGTCTGCATTAAAATCTATTTATATATGATATAATCTATTGACTAGTTCTGTAGATTGCAAGCCTTTGAGACACACAAACTTTTTCAGGAAATGAGATGGACATAATATTGTATACATAAGACCTTTTCTGTTTATTGGAAAGAGTTTGATGTGTGTTTGGCACTGTGCTCCTCCGAGCCATCCAGCTCTGCATTAATCATTTGCTTAGCAGATGATTTCGTCCTGAAATCTGTAGATGTGTGCTGCCTGTGAATATTTATAAGTGAGCTTTTAGGAAGTATTAATCTTTGTAAACCAATGAAATGAAATGTGCCTTTGTTTAATCATAGTGTTTAATGTCTTCTTATCAGGTGCTCAGGAGGGAGTACAGCAGTTGTGTTCAAGTATTTCCTATTAGCTTTCACTAATTGAGTCCAGCAATAAACCAAAAGCCATTTCTTTTTCTAGATATGGTAGACTGAGATGTGAAACATACCGTATGTATTGTATATACACACAGCTGCCTGCCATGGGGACCAGCGACAGTATAGGCTTTGTCACCATGTCTTCACTTCATGCCATTCAGACACCAAGGCTTAGTTTACACATGCGGCAGACTTTGCCACCCCTTTGAAAAGCAGTGTACAATGATCTAACTTTTGGAGGCATTTGACAGGCATTAAAGCAGAGCTCCACCCAAAAGGGGAAGTTCTGCTTTAAGCCTTTGTGCCCCGCCTCCCATTAAGGATTGGCACCTTTGGGGAGCGAGGGGGTACCTGAATTTGACAGGTTCCCGCTCCCACTTCCGCTGTGATCGGAAGCGGAAGTCGTACCCCCTCCTCTCCCCGTAGTCTTCTGGGACACATGACAGGTGGAGGGAAGTTGTATATTGGAGTTCTGTTTTAAAGTTGGAACTCCAGACAAACCACTAAATGCACAATTGAATTATTATACAGAACATGCCTTGTCTGAGCTGATATTTGTATTTCTGTTCAGCTACTTCAGTAATCTAGACACCCCTGCCTGACAGCCTAGCCAGGTTAAGAACCTTACTTTTCTCTGGTAAGTGATCTGCTGGTTCCATATCTGTGACCCAATATATAAGAACAGCCATGCTATTGGCATTTTTCTCCTTCAATACGTTTTTATTCACTTTCAATAAAATACAAACACCTCCCTGAGATACAATGGAGGAAGGGAGGAAAAAAAACTTATAGCTTTTCCAACAATGAAACCTATAGGCACATTCCAGTGTAACATGCATAGGTAAAGGCACAGCGATAACAGCCTAACCGTGCATAACGGCCCACCACAGAGTGGTATGTCACAAATGAGCTCAACCAAAAAAAAAAGAAGGGGGGGTGGAGGCACACCCTCCTCACCTCTTAGGTAGGTAGATAGTCCCCAGTCAAGGAGAGCTCGACAGATATCTAATCCACGGGTCCCAAACCCTTTCAGAAAGGGCCATCTTATCTTGCAAGATCGCCCACAGGCGTTCATTCATCACAATCCATGTCAGTTTGGCCTTCAAAAGGTAGACCGGGATCACAGGAGGCTTCCAAGGCCACGCAATGGAAATTCTAGCTGCCGTAAAAATCAATGTTATCAACCGTCGCACAGGTCTCGGCGCCCCCTCCACTGGGTTACCCAGTAGGGCCTGCTGAGGGATTTTCCTGAGATTCATCTGGGTGAGAGAATAGATAAAGTTGTATGTGCGTATCCAAAACCGCCGGACTTTCAGATACAACCACCAAACATGGAGGCTTTTGGCATTTTTAGAAAAAAAATGGCAGTCCTTTTATTTCTAATATGATAGGTGCTGGATTGGTTTTTGTGGGAGTCAGTGGAAAGCCCAGGAGATAGGGTGAGTATTGCAGCTGTAGCTGTTTTTTTGTTTGTTTTTATCTCTTTGTAGAAAAAGATGCTGGGGACCGACATCTTTGTTTTTCGCCAAGCTTTCCTTGAGCTTTGTTATGTAGTCTCAGCACATCCCCATTTCCCACAGTCTGGTAAGTTTGCAGTCTACTCTGTCAACTAGTTGGGAGAAGAACTGGTGCTGTAGAGAAACCTCATTTCAGTTATTTTACAGACCAATATGTGCTGCTGAAGTGTCTTCTTATGGCCAAGGCACAGACGTAGATACAAGCGCAAGTTGTAGTTTGAGAAACAACAGTGCACCTTCTTATCATATACCAGATGCCAGACAGCCAAGCAGTGAATAAAGGAAAACACTTGAGCAAAGAGTGGCAGTCTAGACGATATTAGTGCTTGTAATTGCTCCAGGAGGGCTGTACTGAGACCACAGTCTAGACATGAGCAGTGCATTGCTCCTGCATCTTTCTACATGAGCTTATCCTTGTACTTCGCTAAATAAAGCTAAACCTTATTTTTTTTTTGTTTTTTTAGCTTTTTGGAAATAATTCATAAGAATAAATATAGGAGATTTTCGCAAAAGGTCAGTGTTTTAATTCTCTGAATAAATGCATAATGAATGATTATGGCTTTTGCTAAAGTATAATCTGTTGAATTGCTCATGCATCCAAACCTAAAAACAAGAATGGAATATATTGCAGTTCACCAGTCCTTAGATGTGCTGGCTGCATTTTGTTTCCTTTTCCAGGATTTTTTTTCCTGTATTTTTACATTGTAATCCTGTAGATAACAATTTTTTTGTCCCCTCACGTTCTCATGTCTACATTTTTTTTTTTACCAGTGTATCTCATGTGTATGCCTTTTTTTTTTTTTTTTTTTTTTTTACACCATTGCCTCTATGGTAAAATGTTGTACAGATGAGCTGGCTGTGTTTTTGTTTCCTTTTTTAGGCCTTTTCCCTTTATTTTTACCTTGTAATGCTGCAGAAAGCATATTTTTGTATCCCTTCATGTTCTCTTGTTTTACGTTTTTTTTTTTTTTTTACCATTATACCATTCACCTAAGCCGGATGTCAAACATAGGCAAAAAAAAGTGTGTTGATTCCAACTGCAAGGGTTGTTTTTGTCACAATTCAGCTTTAAGGTTGGGGTTAAAAATGATCAGCATACTGTTTGTATTTTCATTTTGCAGAAGTTGCTTTGCAGGCATTTATAATTAAAGATTTTGTACATAACTGTTATCACAAAGAAAAAAATCATCAGCATTATTAATAGCGACCTGTACTTGTCTGCACACCTGTTTGCTAATAATTACTATTGCTGAAATCACTATAGACTTTGTTAGCCAATGACAGCAGTCAGGTGGGTATAAAGAGCAAAGTGGGACACCTCTATAAATATTGTAGTCTCCAGTTTGGGAAAAGAGACCGATTATGGGCTTGGTAATATATTGAATCCTGCGCACGTATCTCTGAGCCAAAGAAAAAAATAATGAACCTATAAAGATTTTACACCAAGGCTTGGCGCTCACTGCTTTCAAACAGATTTGTCGCAGTATCTCATTAGCAAAAGGACACTGTCTTTAATATATAAATCTTCTTGGGAGTGACATTTGTGAACATCCACCTTATACTGTACATTGGGAAAAAAGATCCAGGGTCTTCACTAGAGCTGTAAAAGTGGACCCAATATGGGACCCCACCACTCACGGCCCACTGAACTCTTCCTTCTTGGAGGCTAGCTATAAACTTCTATTTTGGTGTTTATATGATTCCTTGTAAAATCACTAAATTTGCTAAAGTTACTTCAGATTGTTCCGTCTGGGGCTTTGCTTTGGTTGGCACTTTGTGACGTACATAGTGGGAATGTTCATGAATCAAAAGATTTTGGACAAGAGTGTACCAATTCGTATACAGGCAGTTCCTGAGTTACAAACATCCGACTTGCATACAACTTGTACTTAAGAATGGAGGAAGTGTTATGTCATGCTGGTCCCAGAAACTGCCGGGCGGCCATCTTGCTGCTCACCACATGCTGCCTCCTACTGTCCGACGGACCTGTCAGCAATCCCACATCACTGCATGGCCAGTTAACCCTTCCCTATGCTATCCAAAACGTAAAAATAAATTTTTTGGCTGGAGTTACACTTAAAAAATGTACCTGTTCCAACTTGCATACAAAATCATCTTAAGAACAAACCTACAGAACCTATCTTGTTCATAAGCCATGGACTGCTTGTATACAGTTTTGGGAAACCACCTATACCAAAAAATCCATACGAGGCCTCGCTCAACCTCAAGCCTTTTACATGCACCTCCAACCTATTAAAATTTTGGTATCTTTCTTTACAGCTTCTAGACAAACCTTGCCATAGGCATGGAAATTGGGATTCCTGACTGTTGCACAGGCCATTTTTACATGATAAACTAAAAAATGTTTTAAAAAATTTGGAACCATTGGATAAATAATTGCTTAGGAGGAAATGTGAATGACCCAGTATGGTAAATTTTCAAAACTGGCTACTCGAGGTCTTAATCTGTGCCAGCCTTTCTCAACCAGGGTGCCTGAAGGTTTTTTTCAGGGGTGCCTTGGCAAAATGTCCACAAATTGCCCAAAACTTGTATAGAATCCAGCTGGTGGAACAAGCCTGCCTTTTAGTTACACAAAGCCACAGATTTTCATTGTGCACCATTACGACCTTCTAGACGCCGGCGTCCTGACAGCCAATAACATCATCAGTTGATAAGGAGGTTGTCGGCCGCCTGCACAGCATCCTAGTTTGATCATCCCCTGCCTCTCTCTGACAGTGCTGGGGTCACATTAGCTCAGTGATGGATAAAAACTGAGGGAGAAGAGAAACATTGGAATACTAGTCAGTACCAGTGTGCAGAAGTGTATTTGCTTTGAAAGAATAAATCACCTCTAATGTTGGGTGTCCTACATGTGTGGATGTTGCTGCATTATATGAAACTATTAGAATAGTTTTTCACATTTTAGAATGCGGTGCCTCAAAACTCTCTATAATTTTAAAGGGTGCCTTGGGGCTGTCCATAATTTTAAAGGGTGCCTTGACCGAAAAAAGGTTGAGAAACACTGGTCTATGCATAGGGACCCTCTCTGACTCAGCCCTAACCTTTTGCTCTGCTTTTATTCTGCTTCTTTTTTACTATTCCCCTCTTTCCTTTTTCTTGATTTCACTTTAAGCTAGATGTCTGATTCTACAATTTATGCGCCTAAGAGCCGGTAAATTTAAATAGCATAATGACTTAGGATGCTTATTTTTCCGCAGGACACAATGGTGTCAAACATCCTTACCTTGGATAGATTTATTTCCTAGTAGTATGGATGTTACTACCTCCATTAAAAGGAATAAATCGTATTTGAAAGTACTTAATGTAGATCGAAATATTGTTAGGTCATATCCATCTTATACCTTTTACTTGTACACCCATCTTTTCTGGAATATGCACCTATATACCCCTGTGTAACTGAAAAAAATTACCACTTGTCATTTTTTTTATCTTTGAATTGTAAAAGTAAAACATATATTGAAACAGAAAAATTTCACACCAAAGCAAAGTTGGTTTTAGATTTCTAACTTTAGTGTGGCTCGGAGACTCTTTCTGTACTTTAGAAGCAGAACTCCAAACAGCTAAATAAGTAGTTGAAATAAGTAACCTTCTTACCTGTTGAAAGATTTTGTTTCTAGCCAGTCTTGTCATCCAAATACTCCTGTTAGGCAATGTAACCAGACCTGAGACCAGTGCAGTCAAATTATACAGCTTTGTCAAAAATGCATCCCCAGGAGCAACTTTTGGTTTTATCTAGCAGCTTTACCATTCTCCTTAAAGTGTTACTAATCCCAGGACCCAGGACGATGCAATAGGACGAAGGGTCAGCCACACATCGGAGGATAGATGAATACAGTGTGTATTTATTGATCCATAGGACACACAAAACACGAGGACATAATTACAGGACCTGTTAGCGCGTTTCACGCAATCCTGTGCTTATGATGTGAAACACGTTAACAGGTCCTGTATTCATGTCCTTGTGTTTTGTGTGTCCTTTGGATCAATAAATAACACTAAATTCATCTATCCTCCGGTGTGCGGCTGACCCTTCTTCCTGTTTCATTCAGTGGAGCACAGGGGAGACATGCAGGGTCTTTTAAACCCTGGATGTCTCAAAAAAGAGAACCGGTCGCTAAAAATCATCGCATAGTTAATAAAAAAAAAAAAGTTAAGTAACAAAAATATATTCTTTATTTTAAAAAAAAATTAATTACACTCAAACATATAACCCCCCCCAAAATTTTTCAAGGGCCCCCCCACCCCCACATATGTATGCAAGTAGAAATGTAAAAGCTCTGGGGTGCCTACGCATGAAAACGACGATTGCGATACACGTTACATATTGCAGCGCACGCCAGAATGAGAGCAATAATTCTAGCACCAGACCTCCTCCGTAATGCTAAACTGATGACCTATAAGGGGCTTTAAAAGCGTTGCCTATAGAAAATATAGGGTACTAAAGTTTGTTGCCATTTCACGAGTGCATGCAAATTTAAGGTTTGACATGTTGGATATCTATTTACTCGATGCAACCTCATCTTATATATTTTACAAAAAAATGGGTAATTTATTGCTTTTTGTGCCCTAAAATTAACTTAAGTGTATTTTTTACTGAAATTTTGTGATAATATCGTGTGACATAAAAAATTGGAACTACCGCTATTTTATTCTCTAGGGTCTCTGATTTCAGAAAATATAGAATGTTTAGGGGTTTTGTGTAATCTTCAGGCCTTAAATGATTTTTTAACCGTGCGCAAAAAACACAAAAACAGCTCTGCCAGCAAAAGGGATAAAGGATGAGCCTGACACTCCCCTTTCCTAACGAGCACCCAATCAGTGCTCATTACACTGCAAGGCCTCTCCCCTCCCTGCTAGTCCCCAAGTGAGGTGCTGGAGACAGGCAGGGCGGGTAGGAGGAGGTATACAGCACAATGTTAAAAATATTAAATGTTTAAGTCGCCATAAAGCCCCTTTTTTGTTTTTAAAAGCTTCAGACATTACTTAAAGCAGATTTTAAATATGGTTTTGGTTAAAATATATTTATTTTTTATCAGGACAAGTAGATTGTCATGAGGGACAAGTAGATTGAGACACTGATTTAGTCCCTGGACAAGTAGTTTTTTAAAAAATTTCCACACCCCTGAGTTCTATTCAGAAAGGATCTTGTATAATAAAAGTACCACAACCTGTAAGGGATTACCAGTCCTTGTTACAACTTGTAGAATTAACTTGGATAACATGTTTTTGGAAATAGTTAATATCTTAATATTGCAGAATGCAGATGACTGTGCAATGTGCTTTCCATTTTTGTAATAGCCACACAACCCATATTCACTGAATTTCTAAGAGGGTTAGAGAATATCCGCACAAGCTTGAATAGTTGATGTGTTTTATATCTGATAGGACAAAAGATCTTCTCACCCGTGATGCAATGCAGGCTTTGAAGGCTTTGATGTGTGCCTTCTGAGGTGTAAGCCAGCCTGGTGTATTGAAGGGTGAAGCGTAGACATTCCATGTAGGTTAAAGGGTAAAGTAAATTATCAGCGGCTATTCTCTGTCCCACACCCTCATCCCACTGATCAAAAGTGTAAATAAAGTGAGCTTGGATGCAGACAAAGTAACATTTTTGCTGTTCAGTGATGGGCAAACTTTCCTTAGAATAAAATGATGGGCCCGGGCCTGATTTGGCACATGCATCCTGGGTGGTTTGGGTTCTCTAAGCAGGACAATGTATATAAATATTGTTTGATCTTTGTTCTGTAAGCAAGAAAAGGTGCATACATTCTAGTCAGTCTTTGTTCTGTAAGTAGCACAAGGTTCATGCGACTTGGGCCGTCCTTGTTCTTTAAGTAGCAGTGTATGTCTCCTGGTCCGCCTTTGTTCTCTAGGCAGGACAAGGTGCATGCGTGTTCTGCCTTTGCTCTCTAGGCAGGACAAAGTGCATGTGTCCTGGTCCACCTTTGTTCTCTAGGCAGGACAAGGTGCATGTGTCCTGGTCCACCTTTGTTCTCTAGGCGGGGAAAGGTGCATGTGCCCTGGTCCGCCTTTGTTCTCTAGGGGGGGAAAGGTGCATGTGTCCTGGTCCGCCTTTGTTCTCTAGGCAGGGCAAGGTGCATGTGTCCTGGTCCGCCTTTGTTCTCTAGGCAGGGCAAGGTGCATGTGTCCTGGTTCGCCTTTGTTCTCTAGGCAGGGCAAGGTGCATGTGTCCTGGTCTGCCTTTGTTCTCTAGGCAGGGCAAGGTGCATGCGTTCTGGTCTGCCTTTGTTCTCTAGGCAGGGCAAGATGCATGTGTCCTGGTTGGCCTTTGTTCTCTGGGCAGGGCAAAGTGCATGTGTCCTGGTTGGCCTTTGTTCTCTAAAAAGGAAAAGGTGCATGTGTCCTTGTTGCTTTTTGTTCACTAGCCAAAATAGAAACTATGTACATATAAAGTGCAGCGTTTAACAAAGTCACAAACAATTAGTGAAAAATTTCAAACAATTAGCGGAAAAAACATCCATCATAAGATTTCAAATAAAGAAAAAAGTCCCCAAAGGCCACGATGAACCAGGAAAAATCCAAGGATAGCTGAGGTGTCCCCAACCACTCACATAAAAGGCTTACCAGAGAGGTATGACCCCCGTTAAGAGTGGTCAATCATGCTTTGTTGTATAACAACCGGAGAGGCTGGAAATCCGAATCTTCCTCTGGATCACCAAGAGAGAAATGCCAAAGATCCTCCTGTAGTGATCCCTAGTTAGGGTAGCAAGACATTTACAGACTCCACTCTATATCTATAGTGGGTAGAAACAGGGTTGATCTATCAATGCAGTTACAGTATAATTATTTTCTATGCTTGAGGAACAATCCTAATAATTAATGTATCCACTTGATCTAAGTAGTAGCCTTATGCATGGAATTGGTGTCCGTTGGGATGGGAGTATGGCCATTCATACTTTTTACTGCAACCATTTTATACAAATGATTTTTATGGCTTTTGCTTTTGATGTATGGTTTGTCATCAGATTATGTCATCAAAAATAGAAACTAAACACAAACAAATGTAGTGCTAGCCCCTAAATGTGCAAAATTGTGCAATCGTAAATGATTGAAGGCAGACCATTTCAGGCAGTCCCCAATTTACTAACATCCGACTTGCATACAACCCATACTTAAGAATGGAAGCAGTGTGATGTCACGATGGTCCCTGAAACTAAAAGGCAGTCATCTTGCTGCTCACAGCATGCAGCCACCTACTGTCTGTTGGACCTTTTGGCAATTCCACATCACTGCATGGCCAGTTAACCCCTTCCTATGCTATCCAAAATGTAAAAATTATTTTTTGGCTGGAGTTACACTTAAATAATGTACCTGTTTCAACTTGCATAGAAATTCAATTTATGAACAAACCTGTAGAACCTTGTTCATAATCCAGGGACTGCCTGTGTTTTACTGTTCTGCTGTGCAAACCCAATAATTAAAGTGACACATGAAATATAATTTAAAATTAATAACCCTAAATTATATTCATTCAAATAAAGTGAATATAATGGTGACAGTCCATCATTCAAAATTGTGGTGTGTAGTAAAGCAGGTGACACTCATCCCACTGACATCAACCAAAAAGCCTCTTACCAGACAATGAGAGCCCTTCGTTATAGAGGTCAGAAATATCTTCCCCATCAGTGTGAGAGATTTGTGGCAACAAAGTCCTTTTCAGGACAGCCTCCTCCACTCCTCATATCATATCTACGTCATCCATATTAAGCAGTCATACTAAAAGAAAGGACCACATAGTGTAGTACTAAGAACCCATCATAATTCATTTACACAGAATGATACTCACAAAAAAGAAAGATGAACCAGCATGAAACAAGAAAGAAAATCCACACTGCGTGGCACACATGCATAATGACGTCGGGTTGCATGCTCTTTCCAACGCCTTTCGTAACAATTGATGTCATCAAGGACCAGGAACATGGGAATAGAAACTAGGCTGCAGGAAAACAGGGCACCCAAGATGTAAGAACTGCCTCGCCATCAGCAGGTTGGGAAGCTAAAACATAATTTATTTTCAATCTAGGGTCTGTCATTTCATTTATGATTTTAATTAGTTAGGAGAGGGGAATGTGACAGGAAATTTGTGTAAATAATTTGAGCTAGGTGTACTATTACAAGAGATATTGCCAGGAAATAATCTTGAGTCAGTGCAAGTTATATTTGTTAGCATTGATGACACATTTTCTTCATTTATTTTTAAGAGAAGTGTTTCTGCATTGACATGCAGCCAATATCACGCCATATTATCAGCGCTCAAGGAAAACAGGTACCACATCCTCAACAGGTTGTGTCATCTTTGTGTGCCAATTTACCAACCAGTTGTGTCATCTTTGTGTGCCAATTTATGCTTTAAAGCTGAACTCCTTTAATAGACAGATGAAATGCATAAAGTGAGCTACTTTACCTGCCAAAGGGTTTGCTTTTTGGTCCATGCAGTCCTGAGTTTCACACATTCTTGCCATACAGCACAATCAGGAGGATGACAGCACCTTCTATTTTTAAAGCCCAACTCTGGGCTAACTGTTTGTTTGTTTTTGTCTAGGGGATTGAAGAACAGAGATATAATTAACTTATCCTCTGATCCTTCTCCACACAAGACCGGTCCCTTTTGCTCCTGCCCCCCCTTGTGGTCTTGTGCGGTGGACTGTTCCTGACGTCATCACACCCATAGACCTGCCCTGGATGTGAGGGTGGCAGAAACAGTTCACCGTTGAATTATGGGGGAGCGCCGTTTGCTGGTGGAGCTGAGGATCGGGTGAGTATACAGTTTTTTCCTCTCCCATAGACAAAACAATCAGTTAACCTGCAGGCATAGCCCCACTGCATTGGGAAAAAATGTTATTGCCCAGAGTTGGGCTAATTAGGGAATACGCTGCTGACCTCAGCCTGCCATGAGCCTGTTGATTGGACCAGTGGAGGAGCAGAAGTAGTCCGATGTGCTTATCTCTTTGCTTGCTCTGTCTCATCCTGTCAATGTGTTGCTTTCAGAGTGTTTTCCGGCTTACCTGATTGGCTCCCAGTGCTACACGTTTCCTTCCAAGGTGCTGCTATTTAGGGGATTTTATAAGGCTGGAATTCAGATACTGAATTACATTAAAAAAAAAAGTGCAGCTTTAAAGGTGTTTTAAAGCACTGTCACTTTGCTTATTCAGCTGTAATATGCAGAGCTCGAGTTTGCTAGCCAGCCACTTGTTAGGATCCATTCACAATAGGTGCAGTGGGACTGTGTTGGACAGCTATTCCAATGCAGTCTCACCACACCCCCACCACAAAACAAGGCAAAATGCATGGTCTCTGGTGTGGCTTTTTCACATCACTGCAATGCGGTGATATGCAGGCGGTGTGCTCTGGAAAAAAAATAAATAAAGTACTGAGTGCTTTACTTTTTTCCAGGTCACCACATACCAGCTCTATGAATTGTAACTATGACACATTTCAATAAAGTTCATAATATAAAAAGTAAACCGTGCAATGTGCCAGGATCCATGCATCAACACTGCACTAGTCGTACAGCACACCAGCTGCTGCATTGTAACACAGTGGCACTCCTTCTTAAGAAAATGTAAAGACAAACGGTCCATAGTTAAAAGAAAAAAGAAAATTGCTCGCCCCAGTATACCTGCTTCATACTTTTCCCATCTCTTTTGGGGTACAAGACAAGCTGAAGGAGCTCAGCAAATCGAGTCAGTTGCCAGACAGCCCACACAGTCTCACATCTGTGAACTAGTCCACTCTACCTCATAGACCCATGCAGACTCCTTCCTGCTGCTTTTCAAGCCCCCTTTGCATGTGGGTTAACCCTTTTGAGACCAAAGTCCCTGTAATCAGGGTTTGGAGGCGCTTTCCCACCCAAAGACTCTGAGCCTCAAATTTCTGGGTCCCAAATGAGGACTTTCCAATCAGAGTACTGAAATCAGTCCTCTCCTGATGTCCGGACTACCCTGGAACTGCTTACCTTGCATGGGTGAGAACCCCTAGATGCTAAAAATGTCCCTCTCCAGACCACAACCCAAGTTATGGGGAAATATATCTCCTGCCCTGTACACAGGCAAAATCTGAGCAAAGTAGCCCTCTCTACCAATGGTTCCTTATCATGGCTGTCTTCTCTTCTCAGTCCTGCTGCTTCAACTAGCAGGCAAAAATACCTGGTGCTTTGGGTTTGGCGGAGCACCTGACCTGCTTACCATGTGACAACACTGAGGCCTAGCAGCCAAATGCTGGGCCTGAGCATTGTCACATGACTAAGGAAATGACATCACTGCTTCCCCTAGCATTTGACACTATCCAACAGTACAGATTGTAGTGCTACAGACAGGTGACAGTGTCTCTTTAAGCTGATTATATAGTAGTATCTCCTTTACCATTCTAAACCTGAGACTTTGCCTGTATAGACGCTTTGACTTCTGAGCCCGGTCAAAGCTTAGCTTGTCCCATCTTTTCAAGTCCTTTCCCATAATCCTTCCAAAGGCAGAAATGCTTGTTGTGTATTTATGGATCTAACATCGAGAAGCAAGCCCTGAGTTCTTTGTTACTATCTTTTTATTTAAATTCCACTCTGCCTTTGAGTATGTAACAAGGCGCATTTCAAAGATGTTCAAAGACATAGCTGGAGTCTTTGGTTTAAAGCGAGAAAAACACAATGTGCATTATTTCTCCTCTTTCACTGACATTCCTCACAAAGCAGGAAGGAAACCAGATTATTCAGAGTAATTATTGTGCACATAGCATATTTATTTTTAGATCACAATGTGAATTGATTAATAAGAGCTCGGCTGTTTTGAAGTTGAACATTGATTGGAGCCTACTTCAGTATTTTTCCTTCTAATATGGCTGCTGCTGAAGTAAATGAAAATGAAACTTTTTTTTTTTTTGTTCATTTAAAAAAAAGACCCTGATTGAAACAGTATTATGCAAAGCACTTTGCAGCTGCTCAGATTTTAGATACCTAGTGAGATCAGTGGAACTTTCCTGTCCCAGCTATGGATGGTTGGTGTTTTACCTAAAGTGTATTTCCACTTTTGCACAAAATCTAATTTTATGTGTATGTGTTCTATTTGCACAGGAAAAAAACTGACCTTTTTAGTTGATTCTCAGGAGAAAATGTTGGCAGCACTTCTGGGCAAGTATAGTGTAAAGCTCGTCATGTACTCATTGAAATTTGGTCAGTCCAGCAGGTACTAGCCGAATGTCAATCAGTATATTGGTCCCCGTGTTTGCCCGAAGTCAATTGTTTAATCAGCTTTTATTGAAGTGACATGTTGGAGAATGTTTCTTCGATCAGTGGCTTCAGCCCCTGCACAGTATATTTTGGCACATGCAAGTGCTACTGTCGCTACTGTCAGAATACAATGTTCTGATTCCTCCATTCACCATCTCCTTTGTGTCATTTGTGTGGATGTTGGAATCTGCTCTTCTTCTTTTTTTTTTTTTTTTTTTTTTACAACCCGCTGGCTGAATGAAAGAAGACTAAGGGCCAATTCACACCAGTGCAGTTTAGCGCAGCTGTAAAATACAGATCAACGGAAGGACATCTGAAAAACTATTTCTAATGTATCCTATTCACACCATAATGTTGCATTGCGTTGGGCTAAAATGCAAAATGTATGTCAATGGACATCAAAATGTATTTCACCGGACGTCAGTGCGCATTAAAAACACTACTATAATGGATGTAAATGTACATGCATTTTAGCGCAAGTCAGCGTGAATTGGCCTAATGGCTGGCCACTTTTAGTACAACCCAATAGAAAGGCTTAGGCCAGGATGAATTCCCTCTTGTTAACATACATTGAAAAGTAAAAGCTTCTAAATCTCTAGCCTTTTGTAAGAATAGCTGTGATTCAATCTAGTTTTCAACTGATAATGAGATCTGTCAGCACAGTACAAACAGGGTTAATTACGGCAAGCTCCTCATAAACGATGAGAACCAAGTAGGATTTTTCAGTGCTAAAGTTATCATAAAAGAACATCTAAAAAGGGAAGCAGAAATACCTTTTTTGTAAACCTGTGTTATGTGAATAAGAATATGTTACAAATACAAAGTAGATGTCTCCATTTCACTGCAAAACTGGAAATAGGCTTTAAAATAGCAGGTTGTAGATGGTCCTACTGTGCTCCATGAAGGCAGATAAGGTAAGATAACTTTTAAATTGTTTTCTGGCCTGCGCTGTTATTAGCAGTGTATTGCTCTTCAGAGATGCTGGATAAGCTGTTAGGTCTTTTCAGCTGTTTTCAGATGTTAGTGGTTGGGCAGTTTCGTGCAAATGGTATTATCTTAGCCTGATTAGGCCACTGGGGAGACTATTCTCCTTGGGTCACTGGATGATATTTACTTCAGCCCAGCAAGTGATGTTCCTGTTTCATTCATTAATTATTAACGAATGCAAACATTGCAGAGAAGAGGCAAACAACCTGGGTCATACTCGTTTCCTGAAACACTACAGGATTAAAGGATGAGAATTTGAAAACTTTAAGCGAATTTAGGGGAATAATGGTGTTTGAAATGTCAAATGGAAGCTGGCATTCTGTAACTCCTGGACCTCCAGCTAGTTAGGAGGGTATAAGTTAGAACTTCAGCTGGGCATATCACTGCAGTATAAAACCGTGTTTTCTGTGTACAGAATCACAGATCTGGTAGCTAGTGTGCATATGTTCATTAGGACCTGATTGTGTAGGTGATAAGTAACAACTAGTCATCCATCCTATAAAGCTGCTTTGAACTGACAGGTGACCTGATATGTGGCAGTAAGCAATGCCTAAGGCAGGCTATAGACAATGCAGGAAAGACCAAATGCTTTATTACCACATCAACACAGTCAGTGTTGATGTGGGATTCCCTCTTGCAGAGCTATTGTACCCTCTCAGTAAAAGGGAGGGGGGGGGGGGACTGTCACTGCCAGGAGGACACAGTGATTACTGCTAGCAGCTATAGCCGCTGGCTACAATCACAATAAAAATCCGACAGGCTGGTTGTAGCCAAGTCGTACAACAGTCCAATTGGGTACAGTCAGCCTGCCCATAGCTGGTTCGCATCTCAGCTAGTCCCTACTGAACTGGCTGAGATTTGAACCATCTATAGCCACCTTAAGGCATGGTGTTTAGTGGGAGTATATGATTATATGTGCTCCATCGTTGGTGTTGGTGGGATGAGTCGTGCCCCATCGTTGGGGTAGTTGAGAGGAGTCGTGCCCCGTCGCTGGGAGGAGTCGTGCCCCGTCGCTGGGAGGAGTCGTGCCCCGTCGCTGGGAGGAGTCGTGCCCCGTCGCTGGGAGGAGTCGTGCCCCGTCGTCGGGGTCGCTGGGAGGAGTCGTGCCCCGTCGCCGGGGTCGCTGGGAGGAGTCGTGCCCCGTCGCCGGGGTCGCTGGGAGGAGTCGTGCCCCGTCGCCGGGGTCGCTGGGAGGAGTCGTGCCCCGTCGCCGGGGTCGCTGGGAGGAGTCGTGCCCCGTCGCCAGGGTCGCGCCCCGTCGTCGGGGTCGCTGGGGGGAGTCGTGCCCCGTCGCCGGGGGGAGTCGTGCCCCGTCGCCGGGAGGAGTCGTGCCCCGTCGCCGGGAGGAGTCGTGCCCCGTCGCCGGGAGGAGTCGTGCCCCACCGTTTGATAGTGGAAGGAATAGTGCATCATCAGTGGTGTTAGTAGTGGCTCATACTGGAAGGGTAATACCCCAAGGGCTGGGTAAGTACAAGCAAAACGGTTGCAGTTTGTAGACCATTGATCCTGATAGGGTTGTGGTTATTCAAAGAATGCTTTTTGACTATATTGTTCAGCGGGAATATTCACTGGAGGCATGTGATGATTGCTGTAACTAATCAATAGCCATTGTATATTGCTGCATATATGAGATAAATAAATATGATTGTAATGTAATTTTATTTGTAAATAAAAAGCACCCAGAAATGGCACTAAAGAGGTAGTAAACACTGCTTGGACACTTGTACCTACAGGTACGCTTATAATAAAGCGTACCTGTAGGTACAAAGATTCTCTGAAACGTGCAGAGGTGCATGCACTATGAAGGAACAACATGTTTATGCCCAGAGCTCTGTGCCACAGCTGTGACTCCCTTGCCAATGCGTCGGATTGATGTCATCACGGCTTGACCATTCAGAGTCTGCGAACCCGAAAGCTATATGTAAATCTCTACAGATGGTGTCCTACGTGCCTACTGAGTGTCTAGACTACATTTTTCCCTTTTTCTATGATGTCATACTTTCTTAAACCACACACTGCTGTTTGGAATGTTAAAGAACTTGTGTGTTGTGTGGTTAGAGCCAATCTAATTTCTTGGCAAATTCTTATGCAGATCATTCAGTATGGAATTACGTGGTAAATTTAAACACTTTTAGCTACATTTCGATCAGGACAACAGTGTTTTTACAGTTTTAGTAGACACTTTTGGTGTTTATTACTTTTGATTTGTGTTTGTGATTAAAAGCTGGTTGAAAATTGCTCAACGGTATGACCAGCTCAGTGTAGTTTGTTTTTAGCTCTCCCTTCTCCTCCCTTGATTATGTTCTCATGGACAGCAATTTTTTTTTTTTTTTTTTTTTTTACTGTTTCGTAAGATAGCAGTTTTTTTTTCTAATTTCCTTTGCACTTCATGAATGTACATCGTTCAGGAAAAAAAAAAAGAAATACACATTAGGTGTAATTTTTCTGGGCATATTTGTTTTTTGTGAATTGTTTGGACTATATTTTCTTACAATAACAGGTATCCCTCGGTGTCTACACTTCCTGTCACACCAATTTATTTTTTGGAATTTCTGTGCCTTGTATTATTAATGTACATCATCTGATTGTGCTGTACACAAAATTGGCGCTTTCAACAGTGAAAAAAGAATTCCACTGGCAAAAAATCTATATTAATTAAAAGCATCCAAAATTAAGCATAGACTGTAATTTCTCTGGGCAGACTATTTGGAATTGTATTGATTATACTTACCTGTAATAATGGTACTCCTGGGTGTCTGCACTTCTGTCCTTTTTATTGTAGTATATTCTTCAGCCTGCAGTATGGGGTGCCATTATCTGCAACAAGTGGCCGCTTCTATGGTTGGGGGCTCTGGCCTACTTCTTCCTGATTTCCTTGCCCTCCCACTGGCACATCCCTGTGATGGGTGGCCTTACTAACTAAAAGCTACTAGACATGGGAGAAGGTGAACTTGAAATGGTAACCTGGAAAAAAATCTCCTTTACTGAACTTGCCAGGTTTGTAAATCATGGGGCATCTACCGGAGAACCGACAGGATATGAAGGCACCTCAAACTAACCATACACCTGGAGAATTTTGCCTGAAAAAATTCATTTTTGGAATGTTTGTGCGATCTTATTATTATTATTATTATACAGTATTTATATAGCACTAAAAGGTTTGCTCAGTGCTGTACATTATAGTGGGAACAGAACATGAGACAATACAGTAACAAAACAAAACATGAGGGGGTCAAGGGCCCTGCTCTTTCGAGCTTACAATCTAATGATTACTGGGGGCAGATTGACAATGACCATTTTTTTTGACCAAATAAACAAGAGAATTTGAAGGCTCAAGATTCAAAAATGTTCTTACCCAAATTAATTTCTAAGCGTTAACGTGGTTCTCAGTTGGGGAAAATCATTTCTATTGTATTTGTATGCTACTGTAAAGATCAAAAATTGAATGACAGTTTTGTACATTGATATGGTAATAGAACAAAATGTTTAAGGTCCTTCAAATGAAATTCATTGACTCCATAATGACATCATCAAATGCTCTGTCGAATGATTTTAATAGTTTTGTATGAATATTCAAACAATAATCCCAACTGTGTAGACCAGCTTCAGTGTAACAGTCATCCAGAGAATACAGCTCTACATAGAACACATCGTCTTTCATAGACTCACTCTTAAAGGATAAGTTCACCTTTTGGACCATGTTATATGTTACCCCATAATAGCCTGTAGCGTACTCCTGCTCTGGGAACCAGTGCATAGGAACTCTGTTGCACACAACGTCCCCTGCTTGCTCTCTAGGATATGTTAATCATAGCTCCTTTGGCCACATCCACTGAATAAAACTGTGGCCTTGCCAGATTCACTATAAACTTGGGTTGGTAGATATTCCACCCTGCTTGTAACACAGAAGTTTAGGTTGGTGGCCAAAGGGACATGGAGATGAGAAAAAAATATATATACTCCTGGCTGACATTTTCTCCTTCCACAAAATAACCAACTGAAGTTTTTATTTTATGATTGAGTAAACACAGAAGTGAAATGCTGTTTGGAGTCGGGTGAGATCGTTGAAGTGATTACATAAGCTTTTGCAGTGCTTCCTTCTTTCTTTTCTCTAAACCCCTGTGTGGTTTGGGAGTGTCTGAGTAACATCCCCAGTTCCTCCTCTTCTCATTAACTTATATTATTGCCTGGAACCATAAACCTATTAAGTCTTTTATCATAATTACTGTGCTCTCCTACATGTTTGCCATGTATCTTATTAAACATTTGGGGATTCATGTAGCAGTTTATTTCCAACTGTCATATTGAATATACATAAGCAATGTGAGCGTGAAATGAGCATCAGAAATCAGATACAACTACTGTTACTATCTTAGCAAGCAGAAGGAATATGATTTTTAATATATTTTTTTTTTTCTATTTATGTTTTATGTATTGAAAACCAGACCAGATTTGCTATCTGTCAGCTCTGTTATTTGCCAGAAGGGCCAGAGTTTTTCAAAATAGCATTCCTAAGCTTGCTATAGTTTAGCCTTCACCAGCCCTGTTCTAAAGTGCCACTAAACAATATGCCTTTTCTCCCCAAAATTTCCACACACAAAATTCCTCTAACTATTGGACCCAAAATCTATTTTTAATGAAGTTGTTTCACTGTGTTTTTCTGTAACCTTATAATATCCTCCATGAGTTCCTGAACTTCTCTTTCCCTCTCACTTTAATTTGTTTGGAAAGAGCAGTGCATGTTAGTTTCATCATGTTCACTGTTATACAAATCTCATCATCCATAGTCCCTAGTCCTTCTCGGGACTGAGAAAGAGAGGTTGGCTATGTTCTTTCATACTGTAGGACCATGGAAAACGAACATAGCCACCCTCTAACAGGAACTCATGTCACCCATTACCCCCCTTCATACTTACCTGAGCCCTCACTTGATCCAGCACCGTGCTTGTCTACACCAGCTCTCTCCTCTTCTCTCTGCTCTCACAGGCTTGGCTGAGAGCAGTCAGAGCCATTGGTTCCTGCTGCTGTCAGTCAGATCCAGTGACAAGAGAGTGGGGCCAAGTCTCCCTGTCTGTGTCATTTGACAAAGGCAGCAAGGCTCGGGATCGAGCACATAGGTGTGCCATGATTGGAGGCTGCTTTCTATGGTGGCATACCAAGAAGAGGAGTGCCAACAGGTGACTTGAGAAGAGAAGGTTTGGGCTGCTCTGTGCAATTCCATTCCACAGAGCAGGTAAGTGTAAAGGTGTTTTTATTTAAAAAAATGTAAAAATAGCATTTACAGTCACTTTTACCACAAGAGCATAGGATGTGTTGAGCAAAATGTGGCTGCCTTCAGTGTCCATAAGAAGGATAAATGTAATCCTATATCACACGATCTATGCTTGTGGATTTTTATTATTTTGTTGTTTGACCACGAACCAATATTCTTGTTCTGATTATCACAGTTTGGGAATAGGGAAGGGGTTACAGGTTATTCACACTGCACTGTGTGGAGTGATGACTATACAGGAGAGGCAATGTTTTGATTTATTTATTACAGGTACTTGTATAGCGTTGTCAATTTATGCAGAGATATATATATATATATATATATATATATATATATATATATATTGTACATTCACATCAGTCCCTAACCCTCAACCCTCTAATGTCCCTAATATAAATATAAGTATGTAAGGTCTAGGGCCGTACATACTAGGACCAATTTAGATAGGAGCCAAGTCGATGGCTAGGATTCCTTTCTTTTTAGTCCTGGCTGCAGTTCTCAGCAGTGGCAGCCTATGTATTTTTTCACTACAGTGTTTTTTTTTTTTTTTTTTTTTAACCACTAGCCTACAGGGCACTTATACCCCCTTCCTGCCCAGGCCAATTTCCAGCTTTCACAGCTGTCGCACTTTGAATGACAATTGCGTGGTAATTTTTTTGTGACAGAGCTTTCTTTTGGTGGTATTTAATAACCTCGGGGTTTTTTATTTTTTCTTAAACAAACAAAAACCACTGAAAATTTAAAAAAAAAAAAAGTTTTCTCTTAGTTTTTGTTATAAAATTTTGTAAAGTGATTTTTCTCCTTCACTGATGTGCGCTAATGAGGCTGCAGTGATGGGCACTGATGGACACTGATAGGTGGCACTGATGAGGAGGCACTGGTAGGTTGCACTGATGAGCATTGACAGGCATCACTAATGGGCACTGAAAGGCAGCACTGATATATGGCTTTTGTTAGGCGGCACTGACTGGCACTGATAGGTGGCACTGATGCACACTGATAGGCGGCACTGACTGGCACTGATAGGCATTGATAGGTGGCACTGATGACACTGAAAGGCAGCTCAGATGGGCACTAATATGTGGCATTGATGTGCACTGATATGTGGCATTGATCTGGCATGTGGCACTGATCGGCACTGACAGCTGACACTGATGGACTTTGACAGGTGGCACTGCTGGGGCTACACTGATCATCAGGGCACACTGATCATCAGTGCCCTGATGATCAGTGTACATGTCCCCTCCGCAGAAAGCCGATTACCGGTTCTCCTCTCCTCTTGAGCTGTCAGTCTGACAGCTCGAGAGGAGAGAAATGCCGATAACCGGCATTTCCGTGTTTACATGTGATCAGCTGTGATTGGACACAGCTGATCACATGACCGAGTCGACATCTTCGTCTCTTTCCTTGATCGGTGATCCGCTGTCCGAGGGACACAGCGCACCGCCAATCGCCGCGCGCTCCCTGAGCCGCGCATGCGCGGTGAGAATGGGAGGGCGTCATATGACGTCCTCTCAGAACGAGAGAACCACCTTGCGCCCATCATTGGACTATATGTTGGGTGGGAGGTGGTTAAGAGCTGAATTCTAGGCAGATATAAAAGACTCAAATGAGTTCTCATGAAATCAAAGAAAAGCACTCAATCTCCGCACCTCAATCAATTTGTTGTATCAAGCTAGAAACACAGTCCTGCAGATAAGTTAATGTGTTTCAACCAATGTGGCCTTAGTCCAGTGCTTCTCAAATAGTGGGGCGTGCCCCCCAGGGGGGCGCGAGGCTCCGTCAAGGGGGGAGCGTTTGACCTCGGGGAACATACCGTATTTTCCGGCGTATAAGACGACTTTTTGACCCTTGAAAATCTTCTCAAAAGTTGGGGGTCGTCTTATACGCCGGTATACGTTAGGGTGGAACTTTTTAGGGGGGCGGCGCGGTGCCGCCGCCGCCCCCCCCCTTCCGACAGAAGGGACACTAAGTACAGGGGTGGGCAGAGGGCTGCTGTCTCTTACCTGGCTCCCATGACGATCCATCCAGGAAGCGCTGCTCCTTCCGTCACTCCGGCCACTCCCTCACTCCTGCCGCTCGGCTCCGCCTCCTCACCGGTGATTGGCCGCCAGAACTGTAGCGTAGGAAAGGTACACAGGCGGCCAATCACGGGCGAGGAGGTGGAGCCGAGCGGACCTGCGAAAATCGAGTGAGGGAAAAGCCGGTAAGTGTGCAGTGCAGAGGTGCTGCTGCAACCACATATGCTGGCTGCAGCAGCACCATACTGCAACAGGGGTCAGCAAGTGTCATTGGTGTCAGTGGGAGGAATAGTGCCGCATCATTGGTGTCACTGATACTAATGATGGGGCATTATTCCTCCCACTGACACCAATGATGGGGCACTATTCCTCCCACTGATACTAATGATGGGGCATTATTCCTCCCACTGACACCAACGATGGGGCACTATTCCTAAGTAAATGTTGGTGATCGGTTTGAATTCATTATTATTTATTGATTTAATGTATTTTTTCAGTATCATATGGTTTGACATGTCCAATCAAAAAATGTTTATAGTTTAATTAAGGATTTAATTTTTTTTGAATTTCTAATGCACTTTAAATCTTTTCTGCTACAGTTAATAAAGCTATTCTTTGTTGTAAATTGATCCACATTGCTTTCTTTTTTTATTCTCTTATACGTTAATAAGGATACAGTGTTATGCAGAGGTGTACTTATAACAATTTTATAGACAAATGATACTATTTGCAGTTGCGCGGGGGGCGCAAAATGTTTTCTTCTTCCTAGGGGGGGGGCATGACAGAAAATAATTGAGAAGCACTGCCTTAGTCATAACTACTGGTAGTTATGACTAAGGCCTCATTGATTAAAATGCCTTAACTCATGTACAGGACTGTGTGTTTAGCCTGATGTACCAAATAACATTCTTTTCACTTTTGGAACCTCATTGTGATGTGGACATCTTTTGCAGCTCTGAATGCAGTTCTATACTACATCAATAAATGTACATTTTTTCATTCAAGCTTTGTAAATACTGGGATTTACCTTGGCATTCCCTGTAAAGCACAGATGAGAATGGGAAAGAGGCAGCACAAGGAGCCAACAGTTCATGCTGATGGGAGGAGAAAGCAGAGTAACAAATGATCACATCCCTGTGCTGCTTCTCCTTCACTGTCCAGTCAGAGGTGGGTCCATGGCAGCCTGGGCTCAAAGGAAGCAAGCTGGTTGTTATTCAACCTGGAAGTCTAAGGACATCTACTGGTGGGAATAAACTGTGTGGACAACTCTGGACTGATGGGTATTGCAGCACAAGCTGCTACTTGGCTGTTCCTGTTATGAGAAGTCGATCTATTGAGGGATATATTTGCCCGATTAGCTCATGAAGCCAATCGTTTGCTGTGCTGATCAGTGTATTTTGACATCGGGGGAGTCCAGCTGTCAGAATGCAATGACACAGCTGGGGAGATTTCCCCATCTACCTCGAATGTGTGGATGGAGAAAACACGGAGCCATGTATGGCCAGCTTTACAGAGAGACATCAATAAAAATCAGATTTAGAATGAGAGTTGGAGAAGGCAAATTTCCTTGCATCCGATCGGTGCTATAAATGATTGGAGACCTTCCTTCACTTTCATAAGATGTCCTTTGGTGCGGACTCATTGTTGGGCTTGTTGCGCCTATACCTTTTGTGCGCTGTCATAGTAACAAGCAAGTAACGCAATACATAGGCACAATCAACTAGTATGCCTAAATCATTTAAAGCTTTCATCATGTCCACAATCAGAGTTTTCAGCACCAGTATATGTCACAGTGTTTCTTTTTTTTTTACTTTTAGTACCTCTAATTTCAGGCTTTTACAAAGTACAGTGAGGAACCTCTTTCTTAGCCACATATGGATTTATCAAGCATTTTACTTCCAGAAACTTTCGATTTTTCTAAAGTTAGCGGATAAGTTCCTTTTTGTACCTTTTTTTATTTATTTATTTTTTTTAATGCAGGTAAAATATGTGCATCCATTATTATTTTTTTTTACGCTGCAGCCTGTAAAGGATTGCACCCATGATTAGCAGATTGCTGGTACAATACCAGAGTCCTGCAGATTCAGGCAGCTGTGTGTCTGCAGGCAGTTAATGAATTTACAGGAAGAATCAATGAACTACAAGAGCACTCGCAGCTATTATTAGTTATTTGAGAACTACAAGCCACCAGCCATTGTAGCCGACAGTAATTGTGGTTCATTCTTTCACAGGAAACTGAATGAATGATGCAGGTGCGTGGCCAGAGCCCCACACAGCTGTACTGTTTAACCACTTGCCGACTGCAGATAGCCGAATGATGGCTTCACCGTGGCCGGCGAGTTCTGGGAGGGCGTCATATGACATCCCAGAACGCACCCTCCTGCGCGCCCCCGGCGATCTCTGATAGCTGTGTCCTACGGACACAGCTGATCACGTGATGTGTTAAAAGGCCAAACACAGCGGTCTTTTATCACATGATCAGCCATGTCCAATGACACAGCAGATCACCGGTAAATGCAGTTGCTGGTTATCGGCTGCATTTTCCTCATGCTGTCACAGCGTGAGGAAAGTACTGCCGATAACCGGCGATTGTCAGAGGACGGATCGGCACCGATCATCAGTGCGTTGATGATCAGTGCCACCCATCAGTGCCACCTATCAGTTCCACTTATCAGTGCCCATCATTGTTCCATATCAGTGCAGCATCTCTAGTGCCGCCTTTCTGTGCCAGCTCATCAGTGCTGCCCATCAGTGCAGCCTCATCAACGCACATCGGTGAAGGAGAAAAATTACCTGTTTGCAAATGTTATAATAGAAACAAAGAAAAACTTTTTTTTTTTTTTCCAGAATTTTTGCTCTTTGTTCATAGTGCAAAAAATTAAAGCACCGAGTACATACCACTAAAAAAAAAGCTCTATTTGTGTGGAAAAAAAATTATACAAATTTCATATGGGTGCAGTGTTGTACGAGAGCGCAATTGTCATTAAAAGTGCGACAGCGTTGTAGGCTGAAAATTGGCATGGGCACAAAGGGGGTAGAAGTGCCCAGTAGGCAATTGTTTAAAAAAAAAAAAAAAGTGGCAGAGGGTGCAGGGAGAAAATCCTTTGCCCACTGTCAGTGTTGGGAGTGCGGTCAGTGGCAGGTGGGTGTTTAGGAACATGTTGCACACTAAAATATGGGTGTAACATGTAACCTGCTCCTAAAGGTGAACTTATCCTTTTAAGCTGCATACAAATAACATTTATTTGATTAACCTGTAAACCTGAACAATGTTTAATTTATGTGGAAAAGCTACTAATATTCACAAATGTGTATGCAGGGAGTGCCATGACTACACAGAAAAGTCAGATAGTACAGGCAGCGGTTTACATTTGCAACCATTATAGATCAAAGGGGCTGAAAATTGAATTAATGCTTGTTGGCTGTATGCTGGGCAGCACTGCAATTGTTAGCTGTTTTTTCTTACTTCTTATTGCTCCTGCTGTCAATTTCCCAAGGAGTAAGCGTTTCTGCTACTCAGGAGCTTTAGCCATAATGAATGTCATATTTGCACATTATGGCAGACTTGGCAAGCGTTACGTTCCACTTCCACCTTTGGGCACGCTTGGGAAATGTGTTCCCAAGGTTATGGATACTCCTGATCTTCCTTCCAGGTTCCAACACTTTGGCTGCTTAGTTGGCTGGGCCACGATGACGTCACTCTCACACATGTGATCTAGAGTCATGTCAGCATGGCACAGAGTGGTGTTGTGAATGTACATAAATGCTTTCACGCAGGAAGAAAGTTTTTTATGACTGAAGAGATGAGTAGGATCTTTTCTGTCATAAAAATCCTAGATGAGATTTATTACCACTTTAATCTGTAAGATGTCTCCCTCCAGTGTTTTGATGTCCACAATCTCTGATGTTTACCTGGTTGATCTGTCACTGGTACTTCCTTCTGCCCCCCATTTTCTTCCATGGTTAGCAGTCTTTGGTCATCTTGATTGGCTAGGATAGGATGCTATAAGTTCGGCACATGTACCCCTGCAGTTCGTTCACCCTGGTACCAGGATTGTGCACTGAGCTACGTATGCACAGCTGTCAGTGTGCAGTTCTTAAACAAAACTGCTGGCAGGTAGGGGTGAAGTTTAATGGCAAATAAGACTTACAGAATATCTTCTATCAGAAATCTCTGTTTGCAGATTTTTTTTCTGCTTGTCAATAGATATGGCATACTTATATAGGGCATAAATAGTGATCGATCAATAAATGGAGGTGGATGTAAATGTAAACACATTTTGGTGTGTGTAAGAGAGCACATGTTGTTGTACGGACAGACAGCTGATGGTTTCTCTCCCTGGGGAACAATTACAAGGGCTGTACATTAACATCCCTTCTCAGGGACTGAAATGCAGCCTATCTTCCTTTGTTTAGGAGCTCCAGGCATTCTATTTTCCTTTACTTATTTGAACAATGGCAGTGTGTACATTATGTGTGTACATTATTTGTACAGATCCCAGTATTGTTCAATAGCCTGAAGACTGATACTGGATCCTGAGGTTTATTCTGATAGCAACATTGACAAATTTTATATTTCACCTATTCAAGTTGTCATGTAGTTTTGTTTATAATTTAGTTGCCTAATATGTTGACTATTTATTGTAACCTTTTATTTTTATAAAACGTTTTCTTGTGTGATCGGTCCTGTTCTAGTGTACTGGTTTCTGCCAGTGTGGCTCCTACCATTTACCTGCTTATGAGAGTTCTGATATCATCCTCCTACAGTTAGGGCATTGTCCTATGCATGAGGTTCAGTCAGTAACCTCTACTGGTAAATTGGATGTTTTTGGAGCGATTGGCTTGTCCTGAAATGACCTTTTTAACTTTTAGGTTATATGCATTATAGGCATTGCTAGCTAGGCCTGCAGGGGTTAATTAAGTGGTGATGAGCTTTGACTTCCTCTGTGAGATTTTCAAACATTGAAATAACTTCATGGAAACAATGACATCATCTGAGCTGGAGGAAAGGGTCACCCTGTGTCCAGTGAGTACGTGCCCTGGGTCAGTTCATGTCTTGTGTCAATGAGAGATATGATTGTCGTCTGTTTTACTACATCTCTTTCTCCCTCTTTCAAAATTCAGATTAGTACATATAGATGCTATAGTGCAGTATATGAACCACAGTGCATTTACAGTACATCATTGTAGTCTTTCTCATAGTCCCCTGTTCCTTACTATCATAAATGATTAGCATTTACCATTGTCTGCACTCCCTAGGCCACATACACTATATTGCCAAAAGTATTGGGACACCCCTTCAAATCATTGGATTCAGGGGTTTACCACCTCCATGGCCACAGGTGTAAAAACTCAAGCACTTAGGCATGCAGACTGCTTCTACAAACATTTGTGAAATGCTTGTTGGCTGAAGGAATGGGTATCTCTCAGGAACTCTGTGAATTCAAGCATGTACTGTGATAGGTTGCCATCTGTGCCATAAGTCCATCCATGAAATTTCCTTGTTACTAAATATTCCACGGTCAACTGATAGTGGTATTGTAGCAAAGTGGAAGCAACTGGGAACAACAGCAACTCCGCTATGAAGTGGTAGACCATGTAAAATGGCAGAGCTGGGTCAGCGCATGCTGAAGCGTACAGTGCGCAGAAGTCGCCAACTGTCTGCAGAGTCAATGGCTAAAGACCTCCAAACTTCATGTGGCCTTCAGATTAGCACAACAGTACGTAGAGAGCTTCTTGGAATGGGTTGTGGACAGACTTCCCAGAGGAGTTGAAGCTGTTATAGCTGAAAAGGGTGGGCCAACGCAATATTGAACTCTGCAGACTAAGACTGGGATGCCATTAAAGTTCCTGTGCGTGTATAGGCAGGCCGACCAATACTTTTGGCAATATAGTGTATACAGTGCTGTGAAAAAGTATTTGCCCCCTTCCTGTTTTATATATTTTTTCATTATTGTCACACTTATATTCGATCATCAAAAAAATTTCAATATTGCGCAAAGATAACCCAAGTAAATACAAAATGCAGTTTTTAAATAATGATTTAATTTATGAAGGGATAAAAGCTGTCCAAACCTGCCTGGCCCTATGTGAACAAGTAATCCCCCCCCCCCTCCTTGCTAAATCATGAATGAACTGTGATTAACCGCATTTTTTGGAAAGCTGAATTCAATTTCACTTGCCAAACCCAGGCTTCATTACTGCCAGACCTGTTGAATCAAGAAATCACTTAAATAGAAGCTGTGTGTTAAAGTGAAGCACGTTAAAAGATCTCAAAAAGCAACACATCATGGAGCAATCTAAAGAAATTCAAGAACAGATAAGAAATAAATGATTTACATGTATCCGTCTGGAAAGGCATTTCTAAGGCTTTGGGACTCTAGTGAAGCACAGTGAGAGCCACTATCCACAATTGGAGAAAACTTGGAACGGTGGTAAACCTTCCCAGGAGTGGCTGGCCTACCAAAATTACTCCAAGAGCACACCAACGACTCCTCTAGGAGGTCATAAAAGAACCAAGAACAACATCTAAAGAACTGCAGGCCTCACTTGCCTCAGTTAAGGTCAGTGTTAATGACAATAAGAGACTGGGCAAAAATGGCATCTATGGGAGAGTTCCAAGGCAAAAGCCATTGCTGACCAAAAAGAACATAAAGGCTTGTCTCACATTTGCCAAAAAATATCTTGATTATCCCCAAAAAATCAAGAAGGGGGGAAAATACTTTTTCAGTTCTGTAGTCTTTTCTCACCCGAAGCTGTTTGCATTCGCAGTATCTGTGGTTCTTTGTTCAGATGTTGATCATTATTGGCTGTGCTCCCTAGGCCACAAGAGGTCTGCCTTCACCTGACATTTGTCTGCTATGATCTTGTGGTTCTTTATTCATATGATGATGGATCATGGCTATTCACTCACTAGGTTGCAAACCGTCTGCTTTCACCTGAGTACAATGGCAGTACCTGTGGTTCTTGGGAATGTGTCACGACTGGAGACTGCAATTATGTTGGTTGTTCAATGTAATATTGAACTTAATCAACTAAAATATTGTGACCATCTTGGCGTAGCTGCAGTAAATAAAACTATGAACTGCCAAAACTGAGATGAAGCTGTTCCCTTGTTTTGTTATTGTCTTGCTTGGAAAACGTGCCGATTCCAAGGAGTAGCAGCCATCTGAGATCTCCTGGAAGAGAAATGGGGCCTAGCCTTCCCTGAGGAGCCTCTGTCTTGTTGCCGTGGCTCGTTCCTTTGTTTCATGCTGCTTGCTCGGTTCCTTGGTGAGGAAACGTATCTATATGGCATTAGCCATGTAAAAGGTGAAGCAACATTAAAGGATAATTGTACCGTACTCAAAGTTTTCTATCTGTGGAAGAAGCGATTACCAGCAATCAATTAAGTTGCTTTCATCTTCTTCCATGTGTTTTGGGCAGAAGTATTCATAAATCTGGTGGTAAAGCTTTAGCGCTAATTCCTAACAATTTTCTGTATACTTTGGGATTTGAACAGAGACGTATTAACTGCCAGACAACAATGTGACTCTGTGTAAGTACTTCAGACCTATTACATCATCTTTTGTTTTGGGATTGTACAAAGATGAATGTTTTTTAAAAACTAGTCCTTCAACTTTTTAAGTGTATTTAAACCTAAACGCTTAAGCTGGCCATATATGGATCAAATCTCGGTTCAGCAGAGAGATTCATTTTGTCTGGGTAGGCTGACTTTAAGTCGATCTATCGATCAACTTGGGTACAACCTGCTAGCAGTAAAAGTATTCTGGCGGCTGGGAAAGCTCCCCATGTCCCCCTGCTGGCAGAACACAATAGTGCTGGGGGAGGCACAAGTCAAGGGAAAAGCCTTGTTCTCTTCAAGCGCAGTTCACACTACCACTATGCTGAAAAAGTACAGCAATGCAGTCTTAGTGAAGGGCTGGTTCACACTACAATTTCTGCACTCCAGATGCTTTTCTGCATGCATGCTTTGATATTTTGCGTTTTTGATGCATTCCGGTGCCCCCCCTCCCCTTTTTTTAAAAATCTTAATCTCAATTGAGGACATGTGGGTTTTGATGCATTTTGCCGTGATCCAGTTGCATTCCACACAGAAAAAATGCAACATTTTTTTACTTTTGTTGACTGCACTGGAACGCACTGAACTAGTGTGAACTTTGGCCATTGGAATCCATATTAAGCACTGTCCATGTTGTTTTGATGCAGAATAAAAATGGTGTATCTGGTGAACCAACCTTAAATGCGCCAGGTTGCCATGCAAGCTACCTCGTTGCAGTGTCAGCGTGAATAGATCTTAATTAAATGTCACTTGTGATATCTCAATAAGATTCTAAGAAAAGAAAAAAAGGTAAATGGTGTGATGCACTGGGATATTGATGTATTAGCACTGTGTCCTCCCAGCTCACACAGTGGGCTTTCAATCAGCACGGCTGCTGGTGTGAATGAGCCTGCAAGCTAAAAGTGGTTCCAAAGCTCCTGTAATTTAAAAGATGTATTTATTGCTTTTAATTAAACGTCTGCAAACTACAGCCACAGATAGTTCCTGTCTTAGGCTTGGTTCACACCTACAAATATGTGTTTCTATGCGTTCCCGTGTGGTGGGTAGCCCACCCATTTCATGGTGCAGTACCGCGTGGTTTGGTATGCTGAAAACGTGGTGCTTTTTCAGATGTGTGGGGGTGCCATTATTAGTGAACATCACACATCTGCTAATTGGTTGAACATTTCTCCATGTGTCTGTAAGCGCATAATTTTGCTCAAATTCCTGATTCACTGAAGTCTGAGTCTAGACTTGGGGTGACCATGCTTTCTCAGTCCAGCTGCGTTGTTAACACCATTGCTAGACTACAAGCAGCCATGCTTAGGCAGTGGACTGGCACATTCTGATGTAGTCTGCACGGCACCATGTTCAGCTGCTGTGGGATTGTGCGCATTCTGATGTAGTCTGCACGGCACCATGTTCAGCTGCTGCGGGATTGTGCGCATTCTGATGTAGTCTGCACGGCACCATGTTCAGCTGCTGTGGGATTGTGCGCATTCTGATGTAGTCTGCATGGCACCATGTTCAGCTGCTGCGGGACTGTGCACATTCTGATGTAGTCTGCACGGCACCATGTTCAGCTGCTGCGGGATTGTGCAGATTCTGATGTAGTCTGCATGGCACCATGTTCAGCTGCTGTGGGATTGTGCAGATTCTGATGTAGTCTGCATGGCACCATGTTCAGCTGCTGCGGGATTGTGCAGATTCTGATGTAGTCTGCATGGCACCATGTTCAGCTGCTGCGGGATTGTGCACATTCTGATGTAGTCTGCACGGCACCATGTTCAGCTGCTGCGGGATTGTGCAGATTCTGATGTAGTCTGCACGGCACCATGTTCAGCTGCTGCGGGATTGTGCAGATTCTGATGTAGTCTGCATGGCACCATGTTCAGCTGCTGCGGGATTGTGCGCATTCTGATGTAGTCTGCACGGCACCATGTTCAGCTGCTGCGGGATTGTGCAGATTCTGATGTAGTCTGCATGGCACCATGTTCAGCTGCTGCGGGATTGTGCAGATTCTGATGTAGTCTGCATGGCACCATGTTCAGCTGCTGCGGGATTGTGCAGATTCTGATGTAGTCTGCATGGCACCATGTTCAGCTGCTGTGGGATTGTGCATATTCACAGGAAGGTCAGATAAAGTCTACAGGGTGTGCACCGCATCAGGAGATAAAATGTGCAAAGAGGAGAAAATGTTTTCTTTGTAACAAATAATGTGCTCTTGTTTTACTTCCATTGCTCTACAAAACTAAGTATTTTTGGAAGCGTTCGTGATTTTAAAAGTTCCAATTTCTTTTTTTTTTTAATAACAAATGTTATACTTACCTGCTCTATACAGTGGTTTTGCACAGAGCAGCCCCAATCCTCCTCTTCTCAGGTCACCTGCCAGCACTCCTGGCCCCTCCCCCCTGCTGAGTGCCCCAGAGAGCAAGCTGCTTGCTCTGGGGGTACTCCTGCGTGCTCACTCCCGAGCCGCCTCTATGCCTGAGGCGCACAGAGAGCGGCTCGGCACCTCCCCCTTATTGGCTGTGATTGACAGCAGCAGCCGGAGCCAATGATTCTTGTTGGTGTATCTCGGCCAATGAGGAGGCAAAGACCTCCACACGCACAGCGCTTAATTGACATTGGGCTCAGGCAAGTATTAGGGGGATTGAAGGAGGAGCTGCACACGGAAGGTTTTTTTTTTACCTTCATGTATTGAATGCATAAAGGTAAAAAACCTTCAGGTTTTAAAACCACTTTAAAGTGACACCAAATCACCAAACTTTTCTTTTTCCAAATTTTAATTCAAAGTATCCTCTATTGATCTCTGCCTTCTCCAAATCTCCACCTTTTTATTTATTTATTTTTTTGCTGTTGTGATCTGACTTTTTGTTAGAGGGTGGCTATGTTTGTTCTCCATCGTCCCACTGTATAAAGGATCTTAGCTACCCTCTCTCGCTTGCTCCTGAGATGGACTAGGGACTATGGATTATCAGATTTGCAATGTGCATAAAGCAGTGCACATGATGTCACTAACGTGCGTTGCTTGTTCCAAACACAAGAAGAAAAGGATGAAAAGTAGAGGTTCAGAAACACACATATGATGCTACAAGAAGGTAGATAAACACTGTAAGAAACCATTCTGGATACATCAGATTTGGACGATGAAGGATCAAAATCGTTTGTCCAAGCATTTGGTTGCGCTTTCATGCACTCAATTTTTGATTGATGACCTGGATTAACCTTGATAGTGATTTTTCTCTGCCATGAGCCAGTTATCGAATAGAGGTTCATTTATTACCATTGAATTCTTTTAAAAAAATCCCATCCTTTTCCTTCAATCTTTCCACTGGTCGAAAGTGCTTGTCAAGTTGTCTGCTTTAACTCGAATATTGTGAAAGCAAGAGTTTTTGAATGAAAATCTACAGGTGTAAGGCCAGCTTTAGTCTTCATTTGAAGCAATGAAAGTAAAAAGTTGTTACATTAGTGGTTTATATTCCTTAACAGGTAACTATTCTTTTCTTTCAGATATTACATGGTTTATAAGGTTGAAAAAAAGACAGAGGTCCACCCAGTTCAATCCATATGTGTGTGTATGTGATTTTTATTCTCTAACAATTCCCATTGTCCTGTATATTCTGCTTCCTGAGAAAGAGACATTCAGCATCAACACTCTCAGACAGTACCACTTCCTGGGGGAGAAAGTTCCATTCTTTTACTGATCCCTTTCCACACTTTTACTTCTCTAACAGTAAAGAACCCTTCCTACAATCTAAGATTAAACCTCTTTCTCCTAACCTTGAATTGTGTCCGTATTTCCTCTTCAGGGATGTAACTGTTTATTGCAGTTATTGGAGTCACCTTTTGATATACAGTATTTATACCAGGTAATCATATCCTCCCTAAAGACACCTCTTCTCCAGTGTAATTAACTGTAATCTATGTAATCCAATCCTCGATATTCGGGTTCACTGACTAATGGCTTAATTTGTTTTGTTTTTTTTTAACAGGTAGGTTTCTGTATTCTTTTTTACAGGGGTAAGGTGGAGGGGGGGGGGGGGTAATAAAACTCCATGCATTAAACTTAAATAAAATACATATATGCATTCAGCTTCATATACACTGGGTAACGGTAACCTTCATCTTTGGAGATTGTGTTGCTGTAAACTGCATCAAAATGTGTGTCTGCCGTGTTGATGACATTTTTGAAATTGGATCTTTCTATGCTTTATGTACATTTTAAGGAGTGTAACTCCTTTCTGAAATGTTGGGAAGGAAATGGGTCCTTGGTTGGGGTCTATCATGGTTTTTGAAAACCCCAATGGCACTGCTTCACTGCAAGTTTTAACGAGGACCTTTCTGACATTCTAATATCCGGATTTAATCTACTCCTGTTAGTGGCACTTTTATAAAAATTTAGGGAGGGAAAGACGTGTGAAACAACCTCTCTTCCCCTTGTGAGAGGTCTGCCCTGCGATGAGGAGTGGGCAGAGAATGTGGAGTATGTTGCTGCAGATGAAGCATAATCGGAGGGTTTGTTCATTGTGTGGATAAAGAACTATTCTATGGAACAGGCTGTTGTACAGATTCACAAGTTCACTTCTTTGCCATTTTGTATTTTACATTGAGCATTTGAGCAAATATCTACCTCCATTGCACATGCAGGCGTGCATCTTGAAGAAAAGGTGCCATGTCCACCGAAACAGGTGACAGTAAATGATATCTTTATTCTTCAAAAATCATCCACTACTCCATGGCCCTGCAATCTGTTTTTCCTAGAATCTGTGTTTTTCTTTCCTCCTTGTAGCATCTTCTGTGATCTCCCAAACATATTCTTATCCTTCTTATTGCTGTCTGTTTGGAATAATCAGTGCCGATTATTCGCTGTCACATCCACTGCTCTATGCACACTACAAATACTATTGTCTATAGCACCTTGTCCATCTTATGAGTGAGCAAAAGATTATGGCTACCTATAGAACAAATGTAGCCGCCCTCTAAATGGAAGTCAGATCAGAACAGCAAAAAAAAAAGGAATTTGGAGAAGGCTGAGAACAATAGAAGGCACTTTTTTGAGTTAAGGCTACAAGACAGTACTTGAATAGAACTTTTTTTTTTTAAATCTGGGTCTAGTGTTGTTTTAAGTTGCTGCAGGTTCTACGCATGTCTTACTGCAGCACTTGTTGCATGTTTATTGCTATGTAACTGTGATGTTTTGCATATGATTTCATTATAGTTCAGGTCAGGGGCGGACTGACAACTCATGGGGCCCCCAGGCAATTAGGGGATCATGGGACCCTTGTATCCTTGCCCAAACTCAAAAAATCCTATGAAAAAGGTACCAGGGGCATCTCATGGGGCCCCCTACTGACCCCAGGCCCTCGGGCAGTGCCCAAGTTTCCAAATGGTCAGTCTGCCCCTGGTTCAGTTTACCATTAAACTGGTGTTGTTGGCAGATATGTACTTTGAATGCCACCTCTGCCAAGCTGACGTTGGATAAACTGGAAGTGTAAAAAATACCTACCTTGCAGCACATAGCAGGCAGCTCAGAGGGTTGGGGTGGGAGGAGGTGATGGCAGTTGTTTCAGGTGATGTCACAATCTTCATTTTGTGCTCTCTAAGTGGCAGGGCATCCTCTTGGCATGGGATTTGGAACCTAGCAGCAATCACTAGTAGCAGTGCCTACTGCAGTATTTTCCATCTTTGGGGAGGTTGTGCCATAGATATGGCACATATATACTTACATTGGTCCCGGCTGGATCATTGTAACTATGCAAAAATAGTCATACCTAACCTTCAGTTTTAAAGAGGGAGTGAAGGCACGCGTTAAAGTGGTAGTAAACTGCAAGGAAAAAACCCCCCCAAAAAACAAGTCTGAAGGTTTAGGTCATTATGTTGTATAAGTGTGTACCTCATACTAGTACATTATGAGAGACTTAGCATTACACAGAGCCCTCCAGCGCAGCGCTGTCATGGCTACCACTGTCATCTTCACCTGGTCTTTCTTCTGGTTAGCGGGCTCTGGCCGTATGAATGGCCGGGGCCGCAATGACATCACTCCCATTCATGCGCGTGGAAACCCTCTCCTATGGCACAGAGCACTGAAGGTCCAGCACAATATGGCGTCCTTTCCGAGCGCATGCATCGGTGATGTCACTGTCTGCATGCTGTGTGAATATCTCCGAAACGGTGCCTGTTTAGGAAATGTTCACTGTGCCTAGCCTTATTATAGGCTTACCTATAGGTACACGTTCTTTAGTGAACCTTCCACTCACTGTTGGAATATCTTAGGGATGAGTATTATAGCAGTCAAGTGAGAGGTTTAAAGTTATTGTAAAGTCATACATGTATTTATTTTTTAAAAAATAAACTGGTATATACTTACCTGCTTTGTGCAATGGTATTGCACAGAGTGGCCCGATTCTCTTCTTCTCAGGTCCCCCACTGGCGCTCCTGGCTCCTCCTCTTCTCGTCGTGCCACTATAGGAAGCACACCTGCATGCTCGATCCTGAGCTGCGCTGCCTGTGTCCATTAACACAGGCAGCAAGGCTTTTCCCCGCCCCCTACTCCCTCGTCTCAGGATCTGACTGACCACAGTGGGAACCAGTGACTTCCACTGCTTTCAGCAAAGCCTGTGAGAATGGAGAGAAGAGGAGAGAGCTGTTGTAGATAGGCACAACTCTGGATTGAGCGAGGAGGTAAATATTAGGGGGATGAGGAGGCGATACTTTAACCTTAGCATTTTTTATCTTAATGCAAATAATGCATTAAGGTAAAAAAATGTTTAGCTTTAGGAACCACATTAGGTGGTTAGAGAGATTTAGGCCAGGCTCTTGACCAAAAAATATGGCCAATAACTGCATGCCATTACATTCAGGGTTTGGGACATAGCTGGGGCTTGATGTGTAGGCATCTGGAGGTAATTGCTTTCTATTGCAACTAGCAGTTTTAGCCCAAACTTTAAAGGATAAGTTCACCTTATAAAATAAATAAATGCACATCATTTTGCAGGTAATAAAATTATAATTTATTATTTTTTTATTAGGAACCTGGAAAGCATTGCACCCACAATCAGCAGATAACGGGTGCAATACAGGGCTCTTGTAGACTGTCAGTGTAAGCTGTCTACTCATACCTCGTACGGGCAGGCAGCTACACAATGATAGGAACCATCAATGACCTACCTAGTGCGCCCACAAGTGCTGTGGTAGTTTATTAAACACTACAAGCCATCAGTCACAAAGGCTGACAGTAGTTGATTTGCATTTCAAGATAGGGGGCGCGCGCAACGCTGCTATTGGTGGTTAGGGATGTTAATCACCGGGTTCTGCCCGGCGATTCCCAACCGGCACTCGGCGATCATCGGGTAAATCTGACACAGGAGAGATCTATGTGTAAACAACACAGGTCTAGCTCCTGTCAGAAAGGACATTCTGCTTTGTATTTCTCTGCACAGCAGAGAAATACATAGAAGCATGTCTCTGTAGTAAAACACAGCACATAATGTAAAACGCACACAGTTAACCCTTTGATTGCCCCAGATGTTAACTCCTTCCTGCCCAGTGTCATTAGTACAGTGTCAGTGCTTTTTATTAGCATTGATCACTGGGGATGTCAGTGGCAGTTAGTCAGTTCCCACCTAGTGTCAGAGTGCCCGCCACAGTCCCGTAGTCCCGCTATAAGTTGCTGATTGCCGCCATTACTATAATATAAAACAAATTCCAGTGTATATATACCGCCATTTTTTTTTTTTTTTAGCAAAGACATGTAGCAGAATACATTTTGCCTGTTTGCTTGTTTATAGCACAAAAAATAAAAAGACCTGCAGAGGTGATCAAAAACCACCAAAAGAAATCTCTATTTGTGTGAAAAAAATGACATGAATTTAATTTATGTACAGCGTTGCATGACCGTGCAATTGTCAGTTACATTAACACAGCGCCGTATCGCAAAAAATGGCCTGGTCAGGAAGGGGGTAAATCCTCTGGAGGGCAAGTGGTTAAATGATGCGTGTTCTCTAAATTAGTAAGTAACCTGGTTGATTCTGCCATTTCTTCTCATTTCTCAATAGTTGGGGACAACTCATTAGCATCCAATTCTGTGGCTGTAGTGCTGCCACCCTCGGTGCACATGCTCTGCTGATGTACTCAGAGGAAGTCCTTTATTTCCTATGTCCCTTTGCAAGCCACCCCACATGGCTCTTTGCATCTGCTTTAGGGACAGCTCCAGATCGTGGACATACTTTTCGTCCTGTCTTCCCCTCTCTGCTCCACATGATCACTATGACATTTAGCAGGGCAGCTCTAGCAGTTAGCTGCTGCACTTGATGCACTCCACAAGCTTGAGTGGTGTGTTCCACATTGTGGTTGGCTCCTCCAGAGAGCCTCACTGCCAATCTGTACACTTCTTAAAGTCACGTTTCTTGCTTCATTTCAGGATTATTCCTTAGGCCGGCCATACAATGGTCGAAATTCGGGCGATTTTTTTTTTTTTTCTTTTCTTTTTTTTTTTTTTTTCTTTTTCTTTTTTGTCTGGAAATCGGATTTAAGAATAATTGGACGATTTTCGCTCTGTTAGTGGGTCAATGGCACCGGACGATTTTCGTGGTTCCTCCCCTTTTTTGGTGATCAGGCATGTTGGAAAATTTGTGAAAAACAACTGATTTTCGACTCAATGATGGTCAAATCGTATGATCGTTTTTCCAAAAAGAATATGTGCATGAGCCATGACCTGGAAGGAACAGAAGTTTTACCTGTTATATAGGGTGAACTTTATGACTTGGTCGGCCGATTTTCGAAATCATTGATTGCACCATTGGATCATTGAGTGAACAACGGTTTCAATTTTCAGACAAAAAATAATTTGGAATTCAAACCATGTATGGCCTACATTACTCCACATCTAGATCCCACAGTGCGGAGGGGAGTAATTTAGAGAGACATCACGTGACCACAGTATATGAACCCTTCTCTATTCTATTTCTTTTCAAGTTGGGAAATGAGAATGATCAATGTGAAATTGGCACTCTGGGTTTAATAACACTTTAATGTCCACTTTATGTGGGTTTAGTCTTTAGACTGACCTAAGAACAAGGATACTTACCTTTTTCTTCCTATAAAGTTAAACAACTGGACAGCTTAGAGATCCCGAAGTGGGATTTGGCAAGGCTGGTTTTATAAAATAGAAGCTACTGTATTGCCATCTCTTATGTAATAAAATATTGTGCATGCATGGTAGTTTTGAGGTTGCAACACTTCCTCCATCAGTTCCACATGATCCTAAAGCGTATCTAAAATCAAAATCAAAAATATAATACATTGTGGCTTACCAGTCTATAGATGTAGTGGCTGCAATCATTTTCTTTCTTTAGGTTTTTTTGGCCATTATTTTCCCCTGGTATTACTCTGAATAACACATATCCTGTCCCTTGGTGGCTACACTCACTCCATTGTATTTGTAGAGTATCTATGTCTCTAGGCTGCTTTCTTGGGTTTGGACTACAAGCAGGATTTTGGTCATCGCTATTACATAGGGGAAGGATCAGGAATTAATAGTTTACAGATGATAGTTTTATAAGAGTTGTTTGTGCGGGGTAATTGGTGGTTTACCAATCGCTAGGAAACTAGTTCACAAAAAGTGCTAATGACGCAGTGCATTTCTGGCAGGATTAACTACCTCCAGTCTGGGCCATTTCTGGCACTTTTTGTTCACATGTAACAATCTTTTTTTTTTTTTTTTTTGCTAGAAAATTATTTAGAACCCCAAACATTATATCTTTTTAAAGGCCTTAGAGAATTTTTTTATGTCACGCGATATTTGCGCAGCAGTGTTTTCAAATGCAATTTTATGGGAAAAATACACTTTTTTTTTTTTTTTGAATTTCAATGCAAAAAAACACAATACATAACTCATTTTTGGTAAAATATAAAAGATGGTTACACCGAGTAAATAGATACCAAATATGGCATGCCTGTATAATGATGACAAACAGCATACATTTTACTATCCATAGGCGACAGGTTACCGCTTTAAATTTACAAAGGAGGTCTGAAGCTAGAATTACTGCCCATTGGTGGGGCAGAGAAGTGGGCAGATGACAACACAATCTGTGCATAGATTTTGTTGTCATCTGCCTGCCAATCAGAGGAATCTTTGTATTCATTCAGAAACTACAAAGCCTCCTATAAATGACCGAGCGGTGCACGCCTGACTTCATTTTGTTCCAGTAGCAGGATGGGAAGTCTGATGCTGTCTTCCCCCCAGCCCGGACACCACCCCCCATTGACTTCTCCATCACATCCAACAACGCCACCATCAAACCCGCCCCGCAGGCCAGAGTACTTGGTGTCATTCTGGACTCCAACCTATCCTTCCAGCCCCAAGTCCAATCACTAACAAACTCGTGCAGACTCCACCTCTGCAACATTGCCAAAATACGCACGTTCCTAACCCCAGAAAACACTAAACAGCTCATCCACTCCCTCATCATATCACGACTCGATCACTGCAACTCCCTCCTCATTGGCCTGCCTCGCTGCTGGCTATCCCCGCTTCAGTCGATCCTGAATATGGCTGCCAGACTCATTCACCTTTCCAACTGCTCCGTTTCCGCCACCCCGCTCTGCCAATCCCTCCACTGGCTTCTGATTGCGCAACGGATCAAATTCAAAATCCTAACACTGATGTACAAAGCTGTCCACCATACTGCCCCGAACTACATCACAGACCTAATATCCAAATACCGCCCAGCACGCACACTCCGCTCCTCACAAGACCTCCTTCTCTCTAGTTCCCTGGTCTCCTCCTCCCACGCCCGCCTCCAGGACTTCTCCAGGGTGTCACCCATCCTCTGGAACTCCCTGCCCCAACCCATCAGTTTATCACCTACTCTCCTCTCCTTTAGGCGCACCCTGAAAACCCATCTCTTCAGAGAAGCCTACCCCACCCCCTGCTAACTTGCCGACCTCCTCCACTCTTCCTACCACCCCATCCCCCACAGCTATCTCCTCCTGTACCACTATCCCCTCCCTCATAGATTGTAAGCTCCAAGGAGCAGGGCCCTCAATCCCCTCATGTTTTGCACTGTATTGGTATTGTTCTGTCACATGTTCTGTCCCCCTTTGTAATGTACAGCGCTGAGCGAACTATTGGTGCTTTATAAATACTGTGTAAAAATAATAATAATGCTACATACAGGGTATACAGTGCTAATAGCCGCTGCATATATTGGTGAAGGAAATAGTTAATCTGGACTAGCTTGGTCCAAGCAAATTGTTTTAATGTACACTAAAACTAAATTACAAAGAAAAACTGGTCACCTACCCAGGTCTATAACTGGCTTTTTAAACAGTGAACATGGAAGCCGTCACAAAGTACACTCTGTGGCTTACGCATGTATTTGCAAATGTGTGCTAACTAAACCCGTTTTTAAACACATGTTCTTAGACAGGTTAATTTGGTTTTTGATAGTTGGCTAACTGGCTGGCAGTTTGAACTGGCTTTCTTATCCCCCTCTTTTGATAAGTTGTACTTATCCATGTTCCTTGCCGACAATAGCCATTATTAGACTGGGGTAGGCTGGCAAGTTGAACTGGATAGTCCTATTTTTTACACTAAAACTAAATACCTGAGATCGACCCAAAAGACTGAACAATGCATGCATTGTATATTTTTTTCCAACACGCATGTGTATTTGCTTCTAAATAAAGATTTGAATGTGTTCATGTTTCAACCTGAGTCTGGAATCCCATTAATAGGGCTGATTTACATAGACTTGTGCAAATAAGACTGAAGCACATTTGGAGCAGTCTCCCGGACCAAGCAGTGTGCTGTCATCTTTTGAATTAAACAAAGTATTTGCTTGTTCAAGGCAAGTGCTCTACTATTGCTCCAGTTTTCTAGGTACATCACTCAGTATGTAAAACAAGTTGTAGCGATATTGTTGATGCAGGTACTATAAGGGAAAGTGGTTGTACCATGTGTAAATGTTTAAAGCGAATTGTCCATCTCCTGACTGCAAAAACTAGGTAAAAGGCATGAAAAGATAAAAAAAAAATCATTCCATGCTGGGGCTTCATCATTTTTCTGTAGTTGCTGATGTCGCTTGACCACACCGGACACTGCAGGATCCAGGAAAGGCGGACAATTTCTACATTTGAGATTCTCCTTATAACTATTAGCATGCTGCTAAATGGTCCAGTGATATCACAGTTGCCAAGATAAACTAATGGCCAGTTTGAGTTGGGGACCATTTACAGTAGCGCAGTAATATGTGTGTTACCTGGTTTGGTGTAATGTGGACGTGGGACCATTCATTTAAAAGAATGGCACCCTAAAGATCCTTCTCAGCACACCTGTGTTGCACCATAACGGGCAACCTTGGTTTGCTGCGCTGTTGAAAATGTTTGCACAATTTTTGGTCCATTGTTGCATGTTGGGCGACACATTCAAATAATTGGGCTACCTTAATGCAATGCATGTTATTGTGCACCACATCATGTGTTAAATATAAAGCAGTGAATCAGGCTGATCTGAATGGGTTCTAGTTGTTTATTAGACCATACAGGTTAGGTCCACTAACCACTATATTACTAAGAGGTCACTCATCTTCTGTGGCCTTTAGCCCTGGTTCATATATGTGCAGGTGGTGCAGCTGCGGATCCGCACAAATATCCGTGCAGCCGTGCCACCCGCACAGAGGAATGCGGATCCGCGGGCGGGTGCCATTAGTTCTAACAGCACGCCGCCCGCACTGGAAAACGCAACTGTACTGGGAACCGAGGTTCCCGTGCGGGCTGCGTATTCAGAAGAAGTGCAGGGACTTCTTCCCTGTGTGGCTGCATATATGTGAGCCAGGGGTAATTGTTGATGCCTCTTTACTAGTGAGATTCTACAGCAGCCGTTCTCAACTAGGGTTCCTCCAGAGGTTGCTATGGGTGCCTTGAGCTGTGTGGCTGATTGACCTTTCATCTGATGGTGCTAGTAATATGGCCATCTCCACTTGGCAGAGCCAGCTGAATGATGCCAATAATATTTTTAGCGGTCTGTTAGCATGGGCCTGTAAGGGTGATATCCTGACTGCCACTGAAAGGGGGTACATTCTTTCCACAGGCCACCAATATAAGGAGCATTTTATCCACGGACCCCCAGTGAACTGTTTTAGTTGAGGTGTCTGAGACCTGAAAATAATTTCAAGGGTTTGTCTAGAACCAAAAGGTTGAGAACAGCGTTTCAACCAGAGAGGGATCAGTGCACATTAGAGTAGGTAGGGCTCAATTTCACTTGGCTGATTTTGCTACTGGCTAGGTGTCATGGGTGACAAGATTGTCAGTGTGACGCGATCCTTCAGAGGTGAGCATTAATATGCAGTGCCCTCTTTCACTGGAAGTCAACACAGGATGTATAAAATCATTTTGAGATAAATGTGTTAAATCTAGAAAATGGGTGTTCCGGTACAGAACTTTTTTTTTTTTTTCCATGCAGTGGGGCTGTGCCTGCACTGCCTGAACTAACTGCTCGTTTTGTCCAGGGGCACACAGAAAGGTTATACTTACCCGATCCATTGGAAAACAGCGGTCCCCTCACATCCAGTAGTGGTCTGTTCCTGCCAACCTCACCTCCAAAGCCGGTCTATGGGACCATCTCCCAGAGTGGCTGGGACCAGTCTTGTGCTCTGAGGATTGGCGGATTAGGTAAGTAGATCTTCACTATCCTCACCCTTAGACAAAAACGGACAGGTAATCCATGCAGTGTGGGTACAGCCCGACTGCATGGGGAACAAAAAATTCTTGGAGATCTTCTTTAAGTTTTGTCCATAGGAGATAAAAAGCTTTGTACTTCTCTGGATTGGCTGCATGAAATGAAGAGTCTTTAAACCACAGAAAATAAATTCTAATCTCTCTTATTAGATGATTTGGCCTTTCCAAACATACCTAGTTGCTTGGTTCCAGAAACCGAAATGTGCCGTGTATTTTAGATCAACTCTAGTAAACAGAACAAGGTGGATGTAGAGATCCCTGGTGGACTGAACTCATCTGCACATTGGCTGTCTTCATTGCTTGGTTATGTCTGCTGTCAAATGATGGTAAGCTGAGGATGAGTCCTCCTGGGACCTGCAGATGGGTCAATGAAAAAAAGAAAACCAGCACTTTTGATTCTTCCCATGAATACAGTATAAGAGTATGTGTGGTTTTTGTGTCTAAAAGTGTTTGAACATTTTGAACCCAATTAAAGCTGCTGCCCACTGCTTGGGTTCTGGTCTTCATCAGATTTGGTCATATACACATTTTGGTGCCAAAGCCAAACGCTGAGTTTGGCAGAGGATGAGAAAATCTGTGGCATGATGGCATCTAATCTCCTGGATGTTCAGCATGACTGCATTCTGGATGGTCTTTGGAGTCATTGGGGCAACACACAACTCTATAATCTATCCAATAATTGTTTTATTATGAAAGTCCCCCTGTCATAGAAGATATGGGGGCTGCAATTGTTGACCCCTCTTATACTGACTCATTGACCTCCAGTGCAATGATAATAAGGGACAGTTTTTAGTACAAATTATGTTAGTGATATACGGTTGCCAAATCTCAAATCACACAAACGGTGAACAATTCATACTTTGGAAACAATATTTTTCAGCTAGTGATGATTTTTTCAGTTAGTACTTCTCCTTTAGATTAGTGTGAAAAAATAATGAAAGCAGTCATGTGTTGATTAGATAAACACTTTGTGCTGTATGAACCGTTTTGACTGATTCACTATTCATCCCAAAACCAAAAATGTAGCATATTGCAGCTCACCAATTATTAGATGCAGTAGCTGCATTAATATTTTCTTTTTTTTAGGCTTTTTCCCTCGGTTTTCCCCTGGTGATCTGGCCAGTGACACTGCTCCTGTATTAGAGTGCCCCCACTCTGGATGAAGGAGCACAGGGGACACCTTTGGGCAGCAGGTTTGTCAGTCTTGGGGAAGGGAATGTTAGGTGGACTAGCAGATTTAGATACACTAACAAATTGAAGTTTAATTCAAGCTAACACTTTATGAGCAGTTACAGCAAACAGTTTTTTTTTTCCTTTTGGGATAAAGGTTTTACATGAATAAAAGTCGATCATTGTAAGAAACCCTGTCAGTTGCAAATGGTTTGCCTCAAACCTTTACCTGCTACATTTGCAGGACAGCTTGCTCTTTTGAGAAACAACAGACTTACTGTTATGATCACTAGGTGAAAATAAAATAAAGAGAGGCTAAAATTAAAAAAGAATGCAGCCACCACATCGAAGAATTGGTCAGCTTCAATATAATAAATGGTTGTTTTTGGGTTTAATCCTGCATTAAGGAAAAAAAGGACAGAGTGATTTGTATCAAAAATAGTACATTATTATAGTATTCATTTATAGAAAACTAAAGGCATCCAGTTGTTGCATTGACAAAAAAGCAGTAAAACATTAGTTTTGATTAAATATGTAATTTGTGTTACTTAGTAGTGTATATTTGTATGAACGGTCTGAATTTTTTTTTTGCTTGAATTTGGCTTCTATGCAATGATTTGGCATATATAAGAGATACTGTTGACTGCAGACAAGCTGCTTAAAAATGACCCTCTCTGATGTAAACAGCAGAGCAATGTAAAGAAAAGCTGTCATGGTTCTGAATGCAGTTTTTTTTATTTTAACAGCACAGTTTTTTTAAGCTTTTTAACTTGTATTTATATTGTTTGTGTATTCTATTGTATTTCTATGTTATTTGTATATGCTATTTTACAAATAAAGGTTTAGTTGGACGACAAGGGATTTTCAACTCAGTATAGGTTATCTAAAGAGAGTGTGAAGCAGAAGCTGCCTGCTTCCAGGCTTGTTTTGTCTGATTGAAATCTCTATGTAACCCTCTGATAAGTAATGATTTACTGCTTTGACTCCTTTACCTGTTCATTTAGCTTGAGCCATTGGGCTCTGTAAACAGGACAGATAGGAAAGCCCCACCTAATAGAAACTATATATTAATTGTATGCAATATATCATACCCAGTAAATTAAAAAAAAAAATGTTTAGCTCTAAACATAACACACTACCACTATACATTCCCTTGTAACATGTAAAATGAAAGCAACCAGTCTTGACAGTGAAAGTCCTTCACTAAGCAGCTTACAACCAATTATGCACTTAGATCCCAAGGGAGCTTGTGTGAATGACTTCGGGCTCATGCACATGGGCCTGAAAAACGCAGCGTTTTTCAACTGTTCAGAGTTTATTTTTTTTAACAGATCTGAACTCAGATTTTATTGCGTGCAACAGCTTCATTGACACACTTGCGTAAATATCTGTAAACTTGCACTGCCCCCCCCCCCCCCCAAACAAAAAAACCAACCCGATAACTGCATCTGAGGTTTTGTTTAAGGACGCATGTAACCATTTGTGATAAATTTACATGCATACAGCACGCAGTACATTCTATTTGCAGGACCTACAGTATGTCCTAGCAAGAGAAGGATTGTAGAAACCACCTGCATCATAGCAAGAGAAACATTCTAGGCTGAAGAAACCACCCACATCCTAACAACAGAAGGATGCTAGGCTGCAAAAACCTGCCTGCTTCTTAGCAACAGAAGGATGCTATGCTGCAGAAACCTGCCTGCTTCTTAGCAACAGAAGGATGCTAGGTTGCAGAAGCCACCTGTGACCTAGCAACAGAAGGGCACCAGGCAGCAGAAGCCATCTGTGACCTAGCAACAGAAGGCTGCTAGGTAGGAAAAGCTACCTGCCTTCTAGCAACAGGAGGTTGCTAGGTGACAAAAGCCACTTGTATCCTAGGAACAGAAAGAAGCAAGGCCACAGAAGCCACCTGTGTCCTAGCAACAGAAGGATGCTAGGCAGCAAAAGCCACCTGCTTTCCAGCAACAGAAGATTGCTAGGTGACAAAAGCCACCTACCTACGTCCTAGCAACTACAGGCTTTCACTAAAACGCTATATTCATTTAACATTGCTCAGGTGTACAGAGCACAAAACACCTTTATTTTATTTATTTCAGGTACTTCTATAGCGCCGTCAATTTACGCAGCTCTTTACATACATATTATACATTCACATCAGTCCCTAGCCCTCAAGGGGCGTACAATCTAAGGTCCCTAATTTACATTCATACATACTAGGGACAATTTAGACAGGATCCAATTCGCCTACCAGCATGTCTTTGGAGTGGAGTGTGGGAGGAAACCGGAGTACCTGGAGGAAACCCATGCAGGCACAGGGAGAACATGCAAACTCCAGGCAGGAGGTGCCGTGGCTGGGATTCGAACCAACGATCCTAGTACTGTCAGGCGGAAGTGCTAACCATTTAGCCACTGTGCACTTTTCACACAGGATCTTATTGCTGGCTTATGCTAGCAAGATCCTGTGTTCTAGTTGCCTTGTGTGCATGTACCCTAACAGGTGTGGCATTTCGATGAGGGCAAATGCACTTGATCAAACTTTACACAGGGCCGCCAATAAGGAGGTACCGCCCTACAGGAGGCCCAGGCCCCTTCACTTTAAAAGATGGGCCGGGCCAGCCATCCACTTCAGGTTTTATATGTAGACATGGAAAAAAGGTGCCTCTAAGTATAGTATTGGCAGTTTATTAACATACAAAGATAATATTCCACTTACTGGAAGTCAAAACATGGCAGGCTCATCATAGTAAATTCTATGGATGCATCGAAATTTCGGCCACCAAAACTTATCGGCCGAAAATAGCCCTATCAGTACTTTTCCGATAGGAAACATTTATTTGGTACAGGTGCCGATACAGGGGACTGTGTGTACTGCAGATGTGTGGGGGGGGGGGGGGGGCAGAGGGAGGCAGGAGAAGAGCAGTGTATACAGTGACTGGCTGTCAGTAAATGTCAGTGCCAGTTTTTAAATGTAATTACCAACTTTGTTTTTTTTTCTTCACTATAGCTGAGAATGACCTGTTACTCCCCCCGAGTTAAAAGAAACCAAGTTTTTCTCTGAGCTATAGTGAGGTAAAAAAAAAAATCCGGAAATTGCATTTAAAAACTGGTACTGACATATAGTGACAGTCAGTAAGAGAGCCTCTCTGTATACACTGCTCCCTCACTGTATACACTGCTCCTCTCCTGCCCCCTCCTTGCACACACTGCCCCCCCCTACAAAGATGGCCTGTCACTCATATGCTATCACATAGGGAACTATTGGTCCCCTATGTGATAGCAATAAAATCATAAGTTTAAAAAAAAAAAAATACCTGAAAGTAGAAAAAAAAAATTGGATTCTCACCATGCCCACATATGCAGACGTTTCAGTTCGGTTTTCAGCCACATGCATTCTGAATTTTCAGTAACTGTTTCGGCACCAGAATTTTAATTTTGGTGCACCACTAGTAAATTGGACTGATGTTCCTGTTGGTATGAGTTGAAGGACTTCCGGCTGTCCAGCGGCAGTGTGACCCGTGGAACGCAAGGATGCTCCGCCTTTCGTCACTTCCGATGTATGCCTTCCATGACTCCTGAGGTTCTACAGCCATCTTAGTTCCGACATCCCTGCGTACCATGGGTCACGCTGCCGCTGGATGGCTGAACGGCCCTTAACCCATACCACCAGGAACATCGGTCAAATTTACTATTCATGTTTTGACTTCCTGTAAGTGGAATTTTATCTTTGTATATTAATAAACTGCCAATACTACACTTAGAGGTGCCTTCTTTCCATGTCTTTTTTGCACTAGAGCTTTGCTTCCAACTCTGTGAAGAGCTGCCTTAGTGTCTGTTGGGCTACCCTATACTTGATATCCATTCTGGCACCCCCCCCCCCCCCCCCATGGATACAGAGGCCTGGTTCCAGCAGGAGCACCCTATGGACTATACACTAGGTTTTATATGTAGTATACATGTTCATACAAACTGTTAATGTCATTTCTCCCTTGGCTGAGGCTCCCAGGACATAAGAAGACATGTATCCATACTCCAACAGTGCTGTACCTCAGACAGCTGCATATTGCAGTGTAAATGATGACATCAGCAGTGGCTGTTTTTTCACACAGAGGGCATTACAGAAATAGAACCAGAATCCCAGGGAGGACTGGAAAGGGGTAATGCAATACAACAACACTTCGAAGGGACTTTAACTGCTTCCTGACTGCCCTATAGCAGAAATACTGCTACAGGGCGGCTTGGGTGTGCAAAATCACGTATTTATATGTGATTTTTCATTTCCGGGAAGGGGGCACACGCGTGCCCTACCCGCTCCACCATTCACAGCCGCGGCTGTAAATCACCAGGTCCCGCCGGTGATTACTCACCGGCGCCCGGTAAATTATCGAGGCTCTCCGACGGGGAGGAGAACTATTTTGTTTACTAACAGTTCTCCTCCCTGGCAGTTCAGGCACACTGCTTTGGATGGCCACCATCTAAAGCAGTGTGCTTACAGTGAAGCATGCTGACACGCTCCATAGTAAAACACTCCCAGCACACAGTTAAGCCCTTGATCTCCCCTCCTGTTTACCCCTTCCTGCCCAATGCCATTAGTACAGTGTCGGTGCTTTTTTTTTTTTTTTTTTTATAGCACTGATCACTGTATTGGTGTCACTTGGGATGTCAGTGACACCAAGTCCATTCCCCCCAGTGTCAGAATGTCTGCCGCAGTCCCGATAGAAGTCGCAGATTGCCGCCATTACTCGTAAAAATAATTTTTAAAAAAATCCCAGTATATATACCGCCATTTGTAAACAATATAACTTTCACGTAAACCAATTAATTTACACGTATTGGGATTTTTTATTTTATTTTTTTTTTTTTTAGCAAAGACATGTAGCAGAATACATTTTGTCCTAAATTAATGATGAAATTTTAATTTTTTTTTACTGGATGTGTTTAATAGCAAAAAGTAAAAAATATATTTTTTTCTCAAAATTGTCTTTTTTTTTTTTTTTTTTTTTATAGCACAAAAAATAAAAAACACACAGGCGATCAAATACCACCGAAAGAAAGCTCAATTAGTTGGACAGAAAAGGTGTAAATTTCATTTGGGTGCAGCATTGCATGACCGCGCAATTGTCCGTTAAAGTAACACAGCGCCGTAACTCAAAAAATGGCCTGGTCAGGAAGGGGGGTAAATCCTCAGGAGGGCTAGTGGTTAAGGAAGGAACATTAGAAAGTACTTGGTGTGATACTAGTGTTGTGATCTTGTGCTTTGCATACTTACCTGCTGGTCTGCTGTGTTCACTGGAAGTTTCCATCCTGGCACATTTATCCTTTTCAGCACACTGAGATGTATAACATTATTTTCTTTTGTTTTCTGGGAATGGCAGCTTTTAATTTTTTTATTGTGTTGCTCTTGATTTTATCATTACTGTTCAGCTGTGCTGCGATAATTAGGAAGTTGAATCAATTGTGTATTAATTTGGTAAGTGTTTTTACAGGGAGTGCGTTTCCCATCCAGGACTGGTTCTCCATTGTTCACCAGTGAGCGGAAGCCAGTTACTTGTTATAAGAACAGAACACAGATAAAGGGAGAGAGGCAGCTGTGTGGTGAAGGGGATTGGTATTGCCAGCAAGAATGTCTGTGGGAAGAGGAGTGGGCAGATGCAGACTGTTATTACATGTCTGAGCATGACTCTGGACTGGCGGCTTCAAATCTTTGCTTTCAGTGTTCATGAGATCTACTTTTTTTTTTTCTGATGGAAGATAATAAGCATGTTACAGTTAGAACAAGTCACAGCGTGAAAACGTATAGCATGGGAATGATTGCCATTCCTTATTTAATACTTTTTTTTATTTTCTTAGAAACCTTTATAAATAATGGGAATGCATCATTTAACAAGTAAAGAAGCATGTGCATTGCTTTTACACTAAACAGCAGGTAGATATTAAACCGCAAGGAACGCAGTTATGTATTTGTTTATTAAAGAAGTACAGCCAAAGCTCTTTTGGCTGTACTTCTCCTGTGGATCATAGGAGTGCAGTTCATTCTACACTCCTGTGACCTGTTTACAGCTGACAGAGGACTGACGTCACTCAGCCGCTCCAGGCTGGGGAAAGATCCCAATTTTAACCACTAGCCTACAGGGCACTTATACCCCCTTCCTGCCCAGGCCAATTCCCAGCTTTCAGCGCTGTTGTACTTTGAATCACAAAATGCGCGGTCATGCAACACTGTCACAAAAAAATGATAACATTTTCATATGAGTACAGAGCTTTATTTTGGTGGTATTTAATCACCTCTTCGATTTTTATTTTTTCTTAAACTAAAAACCACTGAAAATTTTGAAAAAAAAAGTTTTTTCTTAGTTTTTGTTATAAAATTTTGTAAATAAGTGATTTTTCTCCTTCACTGATGTGTGCTAATGAGGCTGCACTGATGGGCACTGATGAGGAGGCACTGGTAGGTGGCACTGATGGGCATTGACAGGCATCACTGATGGGCACTGAAAGGCAGCACTCGTATATGCCACTGATAGGTGGCACGGATAGGCGGCACTGACTGGCACTGTTAGGCGGCACTGTTAGGCGGCACAGATGCACACCGATAGGCAGCACTGACTGGCACTGATAGGCTGCACTGACTGGCACTGATAGGCTGCACTGATTGGCAGCACTAATAGGTGGCACTGACTGGCATTGATAGGTGGCACTGATGGGTGATGGGTGAAAGGCAGCTCAGATAGGCACTGAAATGTGGCACTGATGTGCACTGGCAGGTGGCATGGATGAGCACTGAGAGCTGGCACTGATTGACATTGACAGGTGGCATTGCTGGGGCTACACAGATCATCAGGGCACAATGATCATCCGTGCTCTGATGATCAGTGTACATGTCACCTCCGAGGAATGCCGATTACCGGCTCTCCTCTCCTCACGAGCTGTCAGCGTGACAGCTCGTGGGGAGAGAAATGCCGATAACCGGCATATCCCTGTTTACATGTGATCAGCTGTGATTGGACACAGCTGATCACATGACTGAGCCGACATCTTTTGGCTCTTTCCGTGGATCGGTGATCCGCTGGACACAGCGCACCGCCGATCGCCACGCTGCGCACTCCGGGAGCCGCGCATGCACAGTTAGAATGGGAGGACTTCATATGACGTCCTCCCAGAACGAGAGAACCGCCTTGCATCCATCATATTACTATATGGCGGGCAGGAGGAGGTTAAAGTTGGGATCCACCCCAGAGTCTGGCGTGGCACCATGGCTCAGTCTCTCAATGATCCACTGAGAGCCTGAGCCAGCCGCTCCCTCCCCACCACAGCCCACCGCTCTAGTGAGCGCTGAGAGGGGGGGCAGAGCAGAGAGCGGTGACTGACAGTCACCGCTCTCTGCTCAGAGCGGCTATGAGAACTCAGAGGTCACTATGAGATCAGCGGTCATGTGCTTGCTTAGTTCTCACTCTTAGAGCCGGTGTGGGACACCTAAGTTAGTAGAATTTTTTTGGGGAAAAACCAAAGCCATACTTCTCTTTTAAAGTCACACTAAACAATATCTTTAGTCTTTGAATATAATCCATACACATCCACTATTTAATGGCCCTGTAATCTGCTTTTTATTTTTTATTTTAACTAAACCCTTTCTTACTTTGTTTTTCTGCCACACATCGCCCCCCCCCCCTTCCCGCAAGCTTTCCTTTTTCCTCTGCTTTCCCTCTCCTTTTCCCCCTCACTTCCATTTGCTTGGAACAAGTCAGTGCTGGCTGTACCCTCCTGTACGAGAACGCCCATCATTTGTGTTTAGTGGAGCTACAGTAAGGCACTGACAGAAATAAAAATGTGGTTTTATTTCTAACACATTGGGCAGATTTGAATGGGGTCAAGTGCTATGTTCTCGGGGTCCAATGGGGGAGATTTGACAAGACTTTTAAACTGGCGTTACTTCTTTAAACAACAACCCCTGTATCCTGTGCTGTCTCTTCTTCAGTAATGGGGTTTAAGAGTCCAAATAATCCTCCAAACAGAAGATTCACCTTTGGGTAAATCAAAACTTTTTCCTTGCACACGGTTTGCACTGTCTAGGGAAGTCATATATGTGGTGTGTTCGAATTCTCTGTGGAGCCACCAGGCCTATGCTGTTGGGATCCAGCAGGCCCAAACAACGCTGTCCATGGGTTGGTGTTCTGATTCAGCAAAAGTAATGCAACGCACTTTTAGGCCTCATGCACATTATTATTATTATACAGTATTTATAAAGCGCCAATAGTTCGCTCAGCACTGTACATTACAAAGGGGGACAGAACATGTGACAGAACAATAACAATACAATGCAAAACATGAGGGGATTGAGGGTCCTGTTCTTTCGAGCTTACAATCTAGGAGGGAGGGGATGGTGGCACAGAAGGAGGTCATGTGAGGAGCGGAGTGTGCGTGTTGGGTGGTACTTGGATATTAGGTCAGTGATGTAGTACGGGGCAGTATGGTGGACAGCTTTGTATGTCAGCGTTAGGATTTTGAATTTGATCCATTGCGCAATCGGAAGCCAGTGAAGGGATTGGCAGAGGGGGGTGGCGGAGACGGAGCGGTTGGAAAGGTGAATGAGTCTGGCAGCCGTATTCAGGATCGACTGAAGCGGGGATAGCCAGCGGCAAGGCAGGCCAGTGAGGAGGGAGTTGCAGTAGTCGAGTCGTGATATGAGGAGGGAGTGGATGAGCTGTTTAGTGTTTTCTGGGGTTAGGAACGTGCGGATTTTGGCGATGTTGTGGAGGTGGAGTCTGCACGAGTTTGTTAGTGATTGGACTTGGGGCTGGAAGGATAGGTTGGAGTCCAGAATGACACCAAGTACTCTGGCCTGCAGGGCGGGTTTGATGATGGCGTTGTTGGATGTGATGGAGAAGTCAATGGGGGGGGTGTCCGGGCTGGGGGGAAGACAAGAAACTCGGTTTTGGAGAGGTTCAGTTTAAGGACGTGGAGCGACATCAGTCAGATATGTTGCTCAGTAGGTCATGCACATGGTCATATAGCAGCAGCTCCTGGGTGCTGAAGCATAAAATCACTGGGTGCTTCTTTCCTGCACCCGGGAAGCCGCACGTGACATGTACAGCTACCAATAGAAGTGAATAGCTGTACACAGCCATTCCCTGGTAAATGCATATTGTCTCTGCATTGATATTTGACTAAAAGTGGTTTTCCCCAAAAGTATGTCTGCTGTGTTGGTCATGTACAGCACAGTGGATAAATGGTTAGCACTTCTGCCTGGCAGTACTGGGGACATTGGTTCGAATCCCAACCATGGCACCACCTTTCTGGAGTTTGCATGTTCTCCCTGTGCCTGCGTGGGTTTCCTCTAGGTGCTCAGGTTTCCTCCCACACTCCAAAGACATGCAGGTAGGTTAATTGGTTCCTGTCAAAATTGTCCCTAGTATGTGTATGTATGAATGTGAGTTAGGGACCTTATATTGTACACCCCTTGAGGGTTAGGGACTGATGGGAATGTGCAATGTAAATTAACAGTGCTATACAAGTACCTAACATAATAAAAATGTACCCGTAGGCAAATCATTGTTTACTGACCTTACTAAATTGGTCATTTCATGAGTGGATGGTCTTGTTTCTGGAGGCAGATTTGGGTACTATGTATTTTGCTGAATACATATTTATGTAAATGGTTATAAAACCGTTTTGCATTTACGAATGGGCATATTGTTTTTTTTTTCCGTGTATTTACCAAGACATGTGTGTGCATATCTTGTAATAAAATATCTGTTGTTGTGCAAAACAATAGGAGCCTGCTGTCTGCTTGTATGTCACAGTGCCCGCATTGGCTGCCACAATCCCACCTGCTTTCTTTTTGTCTTTGCAAAGCGGTGTCATTGGCAAAGTTTGCAAGCATCTGAATTTGATCGCCAAGAAACGCTTAGCCATATTGTTTGTGATAACAGCCTCTCATTCCATATTCTTTGCCAATGGTGAGGCCGGGAATAAAAACATCACGTATAATTCCACCACGGGTAGATTAACAGCTGCTCAGGCTTAGAGGTATAGAAATAGAATGAAAATGCAGAATTAAGCTTTTAATAGAATTAAAAAAGGTTGGTCTCATTTTTCTGAGTCCTATCTGATCTTGCTGCGATCTATGGATGGGTTCAGTCCTTGTATTGATAACATCCACAACAGAGCATTTTTATCAAAGGTATTTTGGTGGCAATGGCTCTGAATGCTTCAAAGCAGCTGTTGTCTTCTATGTATGGCTTCAAAGGTAATTTATGAAATATGGCTGATAGACACCAGCTTGCCACCTTTGAACACTCATAAATATTAATGGTCCTCCTGCAGTGTACAGTTGTTGAGACTGTAAGCTGGGCTATGCCTTGAAAGGGGGTTGTCAAGATCATTTTGTCACCTTTTTAAAGAAACACCCGAAATAAAGTTATCCATCAAGAATGTGTTAATGAAAATTAGTGGCATATTTATAAGGCAGTGATTGTGGCATTCACCAAAGTTTACTGATGCGAGTCTTCCTGCTGCATGTTATTTCTAACATACAATGAAGGATTCACCACCAGTGAATGCTTGGTTAGTATCAAATTCACTTCTTTCAGTATGCAAAGATTTTTAATGTTTGCTTAGAAGTAAAAACTACAGTTTAGCTTTCATATTTCTTTTTGGCCAGGTTTTAAATATTGCATGTGTTTTTCATAATTGCTCTTTACAGATCGCAGCTGGAAGGGGTACAGCATCAGCATAAATGAGTACACTCCAACAGATTTGTCAGTAAACCTTTACTTTCCACAATCAACCTTTTCTATGGAACACTGTACTACAAAATACTCCCACAAATATGGGCCACTGATTGAGTGCGCAAATTAACAAATCTTGTTTGCAAAGTATTTTTTCTAACAAATTCATTCAAGACCATGTTGCAAAAATGAATACACCCCAATGAAAGTCTTAGGAGCAAAACTAAATTTTAGACAGCAAATTCCTAACTAGAAAAGCTACAATTTCTGGGGAAATTGTGTGAAGTGTTGCCTCCACCAGTCTTGCCTCCACCAGTAGTCTACTCTAGCTTTTGTCACTCTGCTGCCTGCCCACACACCTGGGTTCCTATGGCAACTCACTCTACAGCAAGGGCAGAGAAGAGCGATTAAAAACAAACTGCTCCAACTTGCTCACTTCACTGGCGGTTGCCATCTTCAAACGGTTGTAGTTTAAAAATGATAAATCCTACACCGAATAGCTTTATATTGTGAGAATCACAAGACCCAGACCTACATTTTGATGCATAGTATGTCTCTGAAATATTAAAAATGAAGGCACAGTCGCAGTTTAGATATTGCCCTTCAAATTTGAGGTGGCTAGAGTGGAGTTTCAGTGAATGTCAATGGACGGTGTGAGTTGCAAACAAATGGTCATATTGTGAAAACTATCAGGATTATGGCTTAGCCGTGGACATTTTTAGTGGCAGCAGGGATAGCTGAACGTTTTGATATAAGATTTGTGTAGGTGGGCTTGAAAATGAGGGAGTGATGGCAGTTTAGAAATCCATGTCCTGATTTTTCAGCTCACACTCTAGCTTTTGTCACCTCCCACTCTAGTTTTGAACATTCCACCATTCATTCCTATGGGACCAATTTCACCACAAAAACACCAATATTTCATGAACCATTTGGCGAAACATTCCACAAAGTAATAGCACACCAATCGGGAACAATCCGCGCGTTTCGGTATATTACTGTCTATGTAGTGTAAAAACTGTGGGAGGAGTTAGGGTGGTAAATTTGGCTATAATAATAAGAATATATATGTGAGATAACAGGAAGTGGTCTTGCCATGCAAGAACGCTTAATTAACAAGAATTCAACTACAGGTGAGTCTAATTGTTCATTTAACAGGTGTCCAGCAGACAGTTGATTATAAAAGGGCTTTGCTTGGCAAAGAAAACCCCTTCCTATTTCATGCTGTCAGCAATGGCCCCACATGGAAGAGATATGTCTCAAGGTCTGAGAAAGACAATAATTTCTTTAAACAAGAAAGGTGAAGGCTATAAGAATATCAGCAAAGCTTTACTTACCATTTAGAATACTGTAGCAAAAGGGATACAAAAATCCATCCCAGCAGAATCTTCTGATGAGAAGGGTTAAAGAAAATTGCCATACAAGTTCACTGCAGTAAACTAAAGAAGCAGAAAGCCAAACTGGGCTGATTGTTTCCCGTGACACAATACGGTGTGCACTGCAGAGGAATGGCATACATGGGTGTCGTCCATGAAGGAAGCCTCTCCTAAAGGCATGCACAAAAACGCCTACCTAGAATTTTTCAGCTTCCATGCTGAAAAAGAAGACGACCACTGGGACTCTATACTTTGGAGTGATGAGACCAAGATAAATGTTTTTGGAACTGATGGCTTCAAAACAGTATGGCGTCACAAAGGTAAGAGTACAAAGAAAAATGCATAGTGCCTACAGTAAACGTGGTGGTGGCAGTGTCCTTCTGTGGTGCTGCTGGTGTGGGGGAGCTGCATTTTATTGATGGTATCATGAATTCACAGATGTACTCTATATATTGAAAGAGAAGATGCTACCATCACTCCATGCCCTTGGTCATCGTGCACTTTTCCAACATGACAATGATCCAAAAACACACATCTAAGGCCACTGCTGCATTTCTGAAGACCAGGGTGAAAGTGATTCAGTGCCCAAGTATGTCTCCTGATCTGAACCCAATCGAACACCTATGGGGAATTCTGAGACAAGTTGAGCATCGCTCTCCATCCAGCATCCAAGCTGTAAGAGGTTTCTCTTGAAGAATGGAAAAAGATGTCACCAGCTTGTTCATTCCATGCCTAGAAGACTTGGTGCTGTCCTTAAAAATCATGGAGGTCATACATAATACTAGATGGAATAGTTTATGTTGTGGGGTGTATTCATTTTTGCATCAACTAATTTGAGTAATCTAAGTTATATTATTAACCTATTTTCATGTAATGAGCTAAACAATGTTTTATAAAACTCATTTTTGTCAAAATTTTGGAATTTCTTGTGTTCCTTGAGATATTGATTAAAATATTACTTTTCAAAAGGGGTGTACTCATTTTACTCTGAGCACTGTATATGTCATAATGTGGCTGCATTATAATTTTTCCTTTTCTTTTCACTTAGTAATCCTGTTAACTATCAAATTTTCTATGCTCCGGTGGCTATGCTGACTCCTCCACTGTATCTGTGGAGGGGACCATGAGCACCCAGGTTGGACTTTAAACATGTCATCCTTTGTTTATCTTTATTATGTAGTGGGTAAGGAAAGTAGTAATTTACACAAAGAAAAGAATGTTTGTACTTTCTTTTGTAGCTCACAGGAAGTGAGAAGTACTCTGCATTTCTGGTATTTTCTGTACTTGCTGAAAATGTTCTTTCCCTAAAAAATAAAAAACTGATTCAGCCACCACATCTAAGGAATGGTAAGCTGCAGTATATTATATTTTTGTTTTTGGGTTTAGATATCCTTTAAAATGAATCCCTAGCCGATTCTATTTTATCGTTTTTGAGGAAAGATTGTTGACTATCACCATTAGTGAAATTCATTTTCACTTTCTGTTCTGGTGAGTGTTGTCATTAGGACAAAAAGTAATAGTGGTCTTCCTGCACCCGTCATTTCTGTGCCCGAGTTCCATAGTCTGAGTTTGATTCTCCTCCCTCCCCACTCCCCTGCTGGTTTGCTCTCTCACAGGTTTGTAGGGAAGTGTTCCCGGGCACACTCCCCAGCTATTGAGATTTCATTGCATAGTTCTCTATTGAGAGAACTGTCATCTGGCACAGTTTGCCCTCGCATTGCCAAAAACTGTACTGGATTGCAAGTGAAATGCGCCCGGGACCACTTGTCCCAAGTGGTCCTGGGCGCTGTTCTGGTTTTGGACCAGTTAAAAGTGCTAGTGTGCGTTGCCCCTATAAGACTGCTAGTTTCATGAGATTTGGGAAGAGAATTGATAATAGCACTACTGTGCTGCTCACTCTTTATCTCGCTGGATAGAAGGCTGCTTTGTAAGGATGAATCTATTTGCTTAATTCCTGTGGATCTGCGCTTTATGCACCTCTCTTGCTGCTTGTTCATGCTTACTTCATCAGTCATTAGATCACCAGTCCTCGTGGGGGGGGGGGGGGGGGGGGATTGGGGGGTGAAGCTGTAATATGAGGAAGCAAAGCCTGGTTCCTATACCAAGATGGCCACCTTCTCACACAGTGCAGGGTGAGTTAGCAATGTGGAAACTATCAGATGCAGGGATACCACAGGCCATACTGTGAGTAGCCTTTTTCTTCTGCTTCCCTTCATCCGATGCTCAGGTCCTCTTTTTAAGTATAGCTGTGTTTTAGCTGTGCACCTGAGAGACTAGAATCAAAAAACCCCAGTGACAACCGTGATATCTTGGGCACCATCAGTCTGCCCATGACACTAATTTTTATGAACTTTAAGTTGAACTTTTCAGGTTCCAGATAATTACTGTCAATCAAGAATCTCTCTTTCAGTAGCCCATGATGTACTCCACTATCTGGAGCTACTGTAGTTTTTTGGGTTTGCTGATGTTCGAATAGTGCGTATTTTATGAAGACAAAAATATATTTGCGCAGCGATGGAAGTGCTGTGGTTTCACTGCATGCATGGCTGTATGCCAGCATTACAAACACACATGACTTCATTTGGAAGGTTGAAAATGTATGCTTTTCATCAGTTCATGACAGGTCTCCTTTAAAGGAGAAAGGCTTTAGGCCTTAACTTTCATTACTGAGCCTCATTTATACGTGTGTGTGTGTGTGTGTGTGTGTGTGTGTGTGTGTGTGTGTGTGTGTGTGTGTGTGTGTGTGTGTGTGTGTGTGTGTGTGTGTGTGTGTGTGTGTGTGTGTGTGTGTGTGTGTGTGTGTGTGTGTGTGTGTGTGTGTGTGTGTGTGTGTGTGTGTGTGTGTACGTATGTCTCACTCTGATTACCCCTCTCATAGTCCCAGGGAAATAAGAGACAATCCAAACACCTAATTAAAGGTGTCTGTAGACATAACATGCTGACCTTCTGATCTAACTGTGTTTACCCACATCAGGTAATTCTCATTTTTGTACCAGATGCCCCCCAGCAGGAGATATCATTAGGATGATGGTGATTGTTCCTATTGGAATTATTCCTATTGTTTCTCCCCCATTGCAAAAGCAGGTCATCTTGGCCAAGAACCAACTTGGTTTTGGATCATGCTTGTGATGCTACTGGGTAACATTTAGTGCCATGATGACCAATAACCAGGCGAGCCCCAGTCTTTGTCTAATTCTTCTTTTTTTTCTTTCTTCCAAAGTGTGTCTATGAACTCTGCAGTATTTTAAATGCGCATTTACATACCTATTTCAAATATTGTGATATAAAGCATTCTCAAAATTCCATATTTTAGTGGAGCTAAAACATTTTAAAATAATTTTCAGGGACAGTGTGACATAAATGTACAGATTTGAGTAGCTGAAATGTGACCTGTAGCAATATGTAATCGTAAATTTAGTTAATTCCTTGTCATTAAAGAAAGAAGGTATTCAGAGACAGATGGTCACCAAATAGCATCTGAAGGGACCTAGCTTCCTCAGGCTGGAAGTGGCACCTGGGTGCTAATAAGATTTTGTTACCTATATGTAATCAGACTTTGACATCTTCCTGAAGTTTAAAAGAGAAACGCAGACGTTTCGGCTTCATGACACCAGGGGGGCTCCAATCTGTCTAGAGAGCTTTAAAAGTATATACATACATCAAAGGAGTATGTTTCATCCCTCATAAAAGCTAAAATATTAGTTGCAGAGAGATGAAAATACTTCCTTCTGATGGGGCACTCTGTAGGCTACATCGGCATATAAAAACTATATTTGTGGCCTATGTGGAATGCCAGAAAAATGCAGGAAATAGTTATGTGGTGCTGGAGTGCAATAGCCGAACAGTGATTGGTACTGTTGCGATCGGACTGATGCGCTGGTGTAGTTTGGACATGGTAATTCGTATGGAGCTGGTTAGATCAACTAATAAATTACGGACTCTCTGACTTGCTCCAGTCGCAGGATAAATCTTGGTAAAAGTTTTATTTCTGTTTTATTCCCTTTTATTTTATAGTGAATAGTCTGTGTGTCTTGTATTTTTTGTAACTTTTTATACTTTGTACATATTTTATGCACTGCCCACTTTCGGGATATTAAATCTTAAAATTAATTAGTGACTTCCGGGTATTTAAGCACGGGCTCATATCTTCGGAGAGATTAGATTGTATTGAATGTTAGTGCCATCATATGCTCGGTCAGGCTCATTGCCAATCTGTATGCAATTGCACTGCGTGTTGGCAGATTGTAAAGGTAACAGGTCTGCCAGATGGTGATCTGTGTGTGTGTGTGGTGTCCCAGCAGGCCAGTAAAGCTGTTGGGTGGTGGCAAGCTACCGTTTTGTGGTGTGTCTGGTGTGGAGGTGTGTGGACAGTGGAAGAGTGATTAACACCCGGGTTCTGACTTGTAGGATAGCTGGAGGGATCCTAGAAGGGTGTGTGATTGCTAGACTGCTCCTCAACCCTAGTTAGTGCACCAGATTGTATGTAAGATTTGTATCTGCCAGTGTGTGGTCAGCCATCTGGATTGGAGTGGAGTCTCCCTCTGGTGGTGGCCAAGAAGTAGTGCGGGCTGTGAAAGTATATCACGGCTGGTCTTATATATGGCTTTATATATTGAAAGTTAAGTCCCCCTTATTCCCTCTTACCCCAAGTCACGGCCGCACGTGCGCGCCTCGGTTAGCTAGTCGCTTTGGGCGTGGCGTGTGGGTGAACCCGTCACACAATACGGCTATAAAAGTGAATTATCATGATATTGCTTTAGGAAATGGTGGAACACCACAGATCTTGAAAGCACCATAGAAAATGGATTATAGGCTGGTCTTGACTTTTTAAAATGCACCTCTTTTATTTTTTAAAAGCATAGATTATACAATTTACTTTCCTTCCACCTATTGTGGAAGGAAAGAGATTTGCTTGATTACCCCATCATCCCAGTCAGTGTTGATGGGGAATCCCTTCTGTAGTGCTGTCATGTTCTGCCGGCGGGGTTATACTGAAATCGACTGATGGATCGGCTTCAGTACAATCCTTCTGCCCATAGAAGGATCAAATCTTAGCCATTCCCTGCTGAACCAGTGTAGGTTCGATCTACCTATGATTGGCTTAAGATCACAATAGTATTAAAACATTGTAAATAACATGCACCAGTCACAAAACCTGGAATCTTCTTGTCAATTGGACATTTTAAAGGTTATAATTTTTAAGACATATAATTTTTAAGACAAATCACTAAAGGACAGGAACTGTCCCATAAATCCATGGTGGTAGCACCTAAAAGAAAAGTCAGTTGTTGGAGCAACTCCCAGTTAAAGTGGAACCAAACCCTTCTATTCCACTGAAGCTGCCATTCTAGCCTCTCTGATCATTGATCAATCAACAGGCTGCAATTTTAACCACTCGCCCTCCAGAGGATTTACCCCCCTTCCCGACCAGGCCATTTTTTGCGATACCGTGCTGCGTTACTTTAACTGACAATTGTGCGGTCATGCAATGCTGCAACCAAAAGAAATTTACGTCCTTTTTTTCCCCACAAATAGAGCTTTCTTTTGGTCATATTTGATCGCTTGTGCAGTTTTTATTTTTTGCGCTATAAACAAAAAATGACAGACAATTTTGAGAAAAAACAATATTTTTGACTTTTTGCTATTAAACATGTCCAGTAAAAAAAAAATTGAAAGTCAAATTTCGTCATAAATCTAGGCCAAAATGTATTCTGCTACATATCTTTGCTAAAAAAAAAAGCCAAATACGTGTAAATTAATTGGTTTACGTGAAAGTTATAGCTTTTTTTTTTTTTTTTAATACTAGTAATGGTGGCGATCAGCAACTTATAGCAGGACTGTGGCTGGCATTCTGACACTGGGGGAGAACTGTCACTGACATCCCCAGTGACACTAATACAGTGATCAGTGCTGATAAAAGCATGGACACTTTACTAATGACACTGGGCAGGAAGGGGTTAACATCTGGGGCGATCATAGCGTTAACTGTGTGCTATTTTGCACTGTGCTATGTGTGTGTTTTACTGTGTAAGCACATTGCTTTGTATGGCTCTGCTATGCAGTGTGCAGCAGCTGACAGGGGAGAGCTCTGTATTGTTTACATCCAGACCTCTCCCCCGTCAGTGATACTCAGCAATCACCGGGTGTTGGGACTTGGTGATCGACAGCTGAGGCTGACAATATTGAAAATGCAAAATCACGTGTATATATACGTGATTTTGCACAGCCCTGTAGCGGTAATTCTGCAGCCCACCCAATGATAGCAGTTAATGATCGAGACCCGGAAATCGGCCATCTGAAGATGCCGGCATTGCTGGATCCAAGGTGAGTATAGTTCCGCTTTAATATAAGCACAATAGTAACTGTAACAGTTAATGTCGGTGATACATGGGTTGAAATTTGCCTAGTTCAGCAGGAACCAGTCAAATTCTTCAATCTGTGTATGGGGGCACCCTGGTTGTACAGAAGTAAATATACCAATCAACTTGTATACAACCAGTCTGTTGGACAAATGCCACTTGATCAGTGCTGTAAGCTGTAGCCGGCAGCGCTGATCAGTGTATTTTGACAATGGGCTAATCTCCCTGCTGTCAGAATACAATAGCTCAGTGAGGTTATTCCCCCATCCACCCCTAACCCACTGGTTGAACAGAAAAAAAAAACTGGCCCAACTATAGCCTGTTTAAAGACATACCCTGAATGTAACTGTTTATAGTAACCGTTAAATTGATGGGTTTAGTTCCGCTTCAATATATAGTATGCTGTAGAGGTTGGATGTGCGTTTCGTGTCGAAGTTGGATACATTTATGCTGCTCTCCTTAGTTCCTGAATGGCAATGGGCCTGCTGGAATCTGTATATTTTATGATAATTTGCAGAGGCAAGCTGCTGGCAGTCATTAAATGAAGTGGAAACTGGTGAACGACATAAAAAGATATCCTCAAAAGCAATTATTTCTCTGAGTTTCTCTGTCAGATATTTCCTCACTCTTTGTGCCATCTTCTTATCAGAGTCTGCCAGAGATAGTGTTAAGAAGGGCAGACAGAAGGCAGGAAGCTGTACTCCTCCCAGACTATCCAGAAACAATGCACAAATCTGCATATTGATTGCAGACTGGAGCTTATAGGGTCACAATTGCAAGCTTGGAAGTCTAGAGTGGCCAGGGGTGATCAGTGGACTGGATGGTTAGGCAAGGCGGTGGTGAAGTGTGTAATGACATTGGTGGTAGGTCATTGCTGCTGATGGAAATTAATTTTTTTTCCTGAATCTATATAGTACCAGGATATCTTGTAACGCCGTGCACTACACAAAGATCCATTTATATTATCCTCTGAAGAAGCCTAGTTCCCCTTCCTGTGAACGCCACCTATATTAAACTCAGAAGAACTTCCTACCTATTACACACTTCCAGAACCCATCCTACCTCCAAACATAAACACAGAAAAAAAACACAGCACTTACCAAAAGTAGTACAAAATAAAATGTTCAAATTATTAAAAATATAAAAAGGAATACTGTTTTAACATGTTGCCACTTCTCAATACTGCGTATTCCCACACCCAACGAATCATATCATAACAAAAAGTGCAGCGCAACTCACATATACTGTATGCAAACGTAATTTATGCAACCAGAAATAATCATTTAAAAAAATATCTATCAATCTAATCTAATCTATCGTGAGGAACAGAAGTATTTGAACACCCTGCGATTTTGCAAGTTCTCCCACTTAGAAATCATGGAGTGGTCTGAAATTCATATTGTAGGTGCATTCCCACTCTGAGAGACAGAATTAAAAAAAAAATTCAGGAGATCACATTGTATGATTTTTAAAGAATTTATTTCTCTTGCACTGCTGAACATAAGTATTTGAACACCTGAGAAAATCAGTGTTAATATTTGGCCTTTGTTTGCAATTACAGAGGTCAAATGTTTCCTGTAGTTCTTGACCAGGTTTGCACACACTGCAACAGGGATTTTGACCCACTCCTCCACACAGATCTCCTCTAGATCTGTCAGGTTTCGGGGCTGTCGTTGAGCAACACGGAGTTTCAGCTTCCTCCAAAGATGTTCTACTGGATTTAGGTCTGGAGACTGGCTAGGCCACTCCAGAACCTTGATATGCTTCTTACAGAGCCGCTTCTTACGGAGCCACTCCTTGGTTATCCTGGCTGTGTGCTTCGGGTCGTTGTCATGTTGGAAGACCCAGCCACGACCCATCTTCAATGCTCTGACTGAGGGAAGGAGGTTGTTGCTTAAAATCTCACAATAAATGGCCCCATTCATCCTCTCCTTAATACAGTGCAGTCGTCCTGTCCCCGTTGCAGAAAAGCACCCCCAAAGCATGATGTTACCACCCCCATGCTTCACAGTAGGGATGGTGTTCTTGGGATGCAACTCATCCTTTTTCCTCCAAACACGACGAGTGAAGTTTAGACCAAAAAGTTCTACTTTGGTCTCATCTGACCACAGGACTTTCTCCAATGCCTCCTCTGGATCATCCAGATGGTCATTGGCAAACTTCAGATGGGCCTGGACATGTGATGACTTGAGCAGGGGAACCTTCCGTGCAATGCATGATTTGAAACCATGACGGCGTAGTGTTCTACCGACAGTGACTTTGAAACTGTTGTCCCAGCTCTCTTCATGTCATTGACCAGCTCCTCCCTTGTAGTTCTGGGATGATTCCTCACCTTTCTTATCCTCAGTGATACCCCACGAGGTGAGATCTTGCATGGAGCCCCAGTCCGAGGGAGACTGACAGTAGTCTTTAGCCTCTTACATTTTCTAACAATTGCTCCAACAGTTGATCTATTTTCACCAAGCTGCGTGGCAATTGCCCCGTAGCCCTTTTCATCCTTGTGAAAGTCCACAATTTTGTCTCTGGTGTCTTTTGACAGCTCTTTGGTGTCTTTTGACAGCTCTTTGGTCTTTAAAGAGCTCAGACAGGTTATACTAAGTTAGATTAATGAGTGGAGTAGAGGTGGACTTTTTAAAGGCACAGTAACAGGTCTTTGAGAGCCAGAATTCTTGCTGTTTCTTAGGTGTTCAAATACTTATGTTCAGCAGTGCAAGACAAATAAATTCTTTAAAAATTATACAATGTGATTTCCTGAATTATTTTTTTAATTCTGTCTCTCAGAGTGGTAATGCACCTACAATGTGAATTTCAGACCCCTCCAAGATTTCTAAGTGGGAGAACTTGCAAAATCGCAGGGTGTTCAAATACTTCTGTTCCTCACTGTATCTATCTATCTCTCCATCTATCTACCTCTCCATCTATCTCTCCATCTCTCTCTCCCTCCCCCCTCTCTCTCTCCAGCTATCTCTCTCTCCAGCTATCTCTCTCTCTCTCGCTATCTCTCTCGCACTCTCGCTCTCTCCCTCCCCCCAGCTATCTATCCCCCCTCTCTCTCTCGCTCTCTCTCTCTCCCCCCAGCTATCTACCCCCCTCTCTCACTATCTCTATCTCTCGCTATCTCTCTCTCCATCTATCGCTCCATCTCTCTCCCCCCCCTCTCTCACTCTCACTCTCTCTCTCCAGCTATCTCTCTCTCTCCATCTCTCCCCCCTCTCTACAGCTATCTATCTCTCTCTCCAGCTCGCTCTCTCTCTCTCTCTCTCTCTCTCTCTCTCTCTCTCTCGCTATCTCTCTCTCTCTCTATCTCTCTATCTATCTTGCAGTTACAGAGATGAGACAAACCATTTACCACTGACAGGGGTGCTTAAAATGATCAGCTTTTATTTATTTTTGTAAACCCTTTATCCCAAAAGGAAAACAACTGTTTGCTGTAACCGATTTATAAAGTTTTACTTGGAGTTCATCTTCAATTTGTTAGTGTGTTTTAAATCTGCTAGTTCATCTAACACTCCCCTCTGCCCCCTGTGCTCATACATCCTTATTCATCCAGAGTGGTGTTAATGCACAGGTCACCAGGGTACAACAGAGGGGAAAACCCCCCCAGAAAACTAATATAGCCATCACATCTAATGATTTGGTAAGCTGCAATATATTCCATTTTGGTTTCGAGGTTAATAAAGCTTTTAACTTTTTTTTTTTCTTCTTTTTGCTGATGTTAATGAGTGTATTTGTAGGTGCAGGAAATTGTCTCTTGATTAGTAAGTAATTATGTTTGCCTTTCTGTCTGTCTAGGATAATGGAAGTATGATGAGGTTGTGAATAGGTTGTGTGTCTGTTCCATCTTCAGAGGTTGTGTTATGTATACAGTTTATTTTTTGCATGTTAACAATGATTTTGTTGTTGTTTAGGATGAACAAGACTTAAATGTGTTTTATGTGACTTAAATTACTTTCTTTTCCAGTTTGGGCGAGTCTGATCAATGTTGGATATTAGACACTGAAGTGGACCATCTCCAACGGATATCTTGTGGTTAGTACATTTTCTTTAAATTTACTATATTGTTTAGTGTTTTGTCAAGAGGTGCTTGAAATCAAATGTACCAAATATTCTGTGTGATACATCATTGATCCTCTGGTGCAGCCTTTTTAGCACAGAGGAACCTTCGAAATTATTTTCCTCTGTCAAGGAACCTCTGAAAATACCAATTCATTGGAGGTCACTGGAGACAATGCCCCTTACATTCATGGCTAGTGCAAATAGTGTCCCCTTTTACAGTGATGGCCAGACTGCCACCCTTACAGACAGATAAAAAGATCATTAGTGTCATGCCGCTGACTTTGCCAAGTGGCATTAGCCCTAGAACTATGCAGGCACCAGCCAATAGTCAACCAGCCACCTCCTTAGGAACCCCTAACAACCTCTGGAGCTGCCATAGGGTTCTTTATCACCCTGATTGAGAATGCCTGCTCTAGTCTGTACGTTGATTAAGTGATCTGTAACTGGGTGCCCTGTGGAGCTATATTGAGGCACATTGGCTCCAATTCTGGACCCCCCCAGTTTTCAGATTGGTTTATTTATCAGACCCGAAATATCGCCTAACCTTGACATGATTAGTCCTCATTCTAAGCTTTGGCTAAAATGCATCTATCACTAGGGAATGTGGCTATGGATGTGTAAGAGAAGGGAGGACTTAATATGTAAGCCCAACATTTCATATTCCTGATATGTGTCTGCTGTACCATGTACTTCTATGAAATATTATCCTGTTCTCTTTGTATTGATTCCTTTGCATGAAATACCTGGTGTTCCTGCCAGTCCCTCTACTTTCCAATTAAAACCTTACCACACTAGGCATGAGAGCAAAGTTTGGTCAGTTCTCTAGCTGTACTGGGAGCTAATCCAATCATCAGGCTTGTGCTGACACGCCCCCTCTACAGATTAGAGTCAGGCATGAGAGCATAGCACGGTCAGTTTTCTAGCTATGCTGGGAGCTCTTGCTCTCCTCCTAATGATTAGAATTGTCCTTTCACACCCAATCCTGCACAGCCATTCACTGGGAAGTTCAGTGTACTGCTGTTTCTCCTTCCCTAGCTCTCAGAGCTCCTTATGCAGCTGAGAACAGAGGGTATGTATTCACTTTTATAAAAGGGGAAAAAAGGTATTTATAATGTTTTTTTTATATGTATACACAAATGTTTTGTCTTTCATTTCTATTTTAAACTGAATGGGTTGTTTTACAAGTTGAGGGTTCACATATACTTTAAGTAAGTTGTCTTAAAGGAAATCTGGCCCCAGAGAAACATAAAGGCTAAATGATTACTATGAGCAACACTCTCATTATTCCTGTCTTCAATCTGTGCATGCAAGTTCCAAATGTTGTCTTTTTTTTCTGAATTTGCTACTTTGTGCTTTACACTGGCTAAAGTTGCAGTTATATGAACACAATGTGGACACATTCCTCTGTGTAACTGTATAGTTTGTGTTACATATGTGGCCATTATCACCTTCTGGCTAACTTGTACTGTGAACATTGGTAATGGCAGCTCCAAGATATCTGATGGCCTGCTGTGTGTTAGAGCATTACTAAACCCTTAAAAATACTCTCCTCCACCTCCCAGTTTTATGGTGGTTACATCCTTCAGCAGTCAATGTCATCTTCTCCCTGGCTACCTCTTTATTGGCCAGTGGTGGAATGACGTCATCCCGTGCATGTGCAGGGCAACTCTTCTGTAAAAGCATTTTGTAGTGGCTAATCTACAAAGTCTTTTATATAATTTTTACAAAAACGTTAGGAAAGCGCAAGCTTCTTAAAATCTAGAATTCATTTTTTAAAATGAATGTAACCACTGCAATTATAATGTAAAATATATCCTCCCGGTAAATGAACTGTACTTTCACTTTAAGGCTGGCTTATAAAGTCACCATTTAGTTTAGCTAGTGTTGCCCAACGTGGGATTGATAATGTGGAGTCAATGTAGCATTATGTTCTCATACAAAGGTTATCACAGAGTTCTTCCTGATTCTGTGTCACAGATGGTCAGGCTGTATTCAGAGAGCCTAATTAGGTGCTTTTCCATCCTAATAGATTTTTGTAACTAGTCTGTACTTTATAATTTTCCATGGGGGTGCTATCTGTCATGCAACACTAATTATGCATATTCATCTAAACTTAAAAAGCAGCTTTTGTATCACCATCAGACCATGTCCCTTTTGTCATATTCAGCATTTTTCCCCTGTGAACATTTTGCTGTTTCAGCTGTGGTACCAGTGAATGGGCAGGCTCATCAAACACTCTCAGGCCGGAGCTACTGAAATGGACGCTGATCCGCTGAAGCTATCAAAATCTGTTTACTAGCTGACGTCAGAGATAAGATCTTATTAGACTTTCAGAAAATAGAGGATGACTAATTGAAAAAGTGTGAATTAAAGCTGCTAGCATTGAAGAGAAGTGTTTTTTTTTTCCCCCTTGGTTTTGCATCCCTCACCTAACTGAATTATAAGAAGCCCTGTCTGATCCTTGATTGCTTTATGTCATTGAGTTAAATTCCCCTTTCACTTTATTATCTTATCCATGGGGATAACTTCAGGATATTCTAGTCCTTAAAGTGTTACTAAACCCAGGACCCTGCGTTCACTATAGCTGGTCTCCCACAGTACACACAACATGGAAATGCAATTATTTTAGTAAATATAAACTGCTAAATACTTTTTCTTATCAGCAGTATATAGCGGTCTTGTGACTTCAGCAGAGCACTTGTAGGAGGAGTTTTCTTTCTGCTCTAGGAGGATGCAGAACCCCTGACCTCTGTCTGGACATTGCTGATTGGCCCTGTGCTGATCACATGCACTCTCCCAAGAAAAACAAAAAAACCTCTCTAGCAATAACCACCAAAGTGAACGTGTGTATGTGGCTACGGGTTCAGTTTGTCTTATCAGGTGGACATCTGAACAAGAGGAGGGGCATAGAAAACAGGATCAAATGGCCTTTTTACACAATGCAGAGGATTAACCCCTTTGATTCCACAGTGAGTATAACAAGCATGCTTTACTGCATATACAGACTGATTTTACTGTTGTGGGTTTCGTAACTCTTTAATGATCTTAGGCGCCCGATGACTTTAAAGAGGCATTAGGATCTGTGGTCACTATCTCAATCCCACTAGGACAACAAGTCTTCTAAGTGTTTCATAGTGTTCCATTTCCATGGGGGAAAGCTATAACAATTAGAAAAAAATGGTTCAATCAATCCAAGATCTGTTTCTCCAGAAGGCATCTGCATGGCTAGATAAGGCTACCTTCATCTCATGTCTTTGGACTACCTTCGATGTCAAAGGATACTCCAGGGATGATGTGGTCTCCACAGAAATCCAAATGAGTTTGCTGCATAGTCATACTATTGCTAAGGGCAAGCCTCTGGGCTCAGTTGCTAAAATTGTATCAAAGTAGCAGCACCATAATTGAGTCTTTTTAAGGGAGTTGTTCCACTAGATACCGGTGATATTTTGGTCCAAATACATTTTTCAAGTTTCAAGCTGGTCAATTTTGCTTCAGCAGCCAGTTAACCTACTTTATTTAGGGTTGTTGGAGGAAAATGGGTTTCAGTAATCAGTTGTATTTAGGAAGTAAATCGGAGCACCCAAAGGAAATTCATGCAAACCCCATGAGAATTTATTTGATAAGAACTAAACCTAGGACCCTAAGGGAAGAGTGCTAACCCTTTAACCAATGTGCAGGTCAGTGTGGCTACAGAGGCCACAGGAAGCAGCAATAGACACACATTTGCAGTCTTGTATGATCATCGCAGGTACCTGTGCCTCGTATAGCAACTCCGTTTGTAACAATGCCTTCAGTCAGTTGCAGTAGCGTGGAGAAATAGGTCAGTATGAGGTTCATCTGTGTACAAAGGCTAGCATCTAGTTTTGCTGTTGGGGATGAGACCGTTCAGTCAGATACATTTAATGAGAACAAGATACTGTCTTTACTTGACAATGCTTTGTCATCAAACCTGATCTAACTTGCTCTTTATATGATGAAATAGAGAGTCAGATTGACACTTTGGGGTTTATTTACTAAAGCTGGAGAGTCCAAAATCAGACTCCCTTCTGCATAGAAACCAATCAGCTTCTAACCTCAGCTTGTTCAATGAAGCTTTGGCAATGAAACCTGGAAGCTGATTGGTTTCTATGCAGAAGGGAGTCTGATTTTGGACTCTCCAGCTTTAGTAAATAAACCCCTTTGGGTCTGAACACTTACCAGATTTTTGATAATTGGAATTACACAGACCATTAAGTATTAAAAAAGGAATGCTTGTGTCTTTTTTTGTACATTGAGTTAAGGCAACCCATAGATTTGAATAGTCTGGCGATGCACAGAAAAATGGACTTGCACATTTTTGTTTTGTAACACAGTGCACCACAATGGAGGGTAATGTGTTGTAGTGACATTATGAATGAATGGCACCACATTGCACATGTTAAGGTAACTCGCCAGTGTGAATGAATGGACCTTAAAAGTGATTGTAAACTCATATTTTTTATTTATTTATTGAATAATTTCTTAATGATAAACATGTCACTCTTATCTGCTCTGTGCAGTGGTTTTGCACATAGCAACCCCAATCCCCCTCTTAATGCTTCCCCAGCCAGTGCTCCTGGCTCCTCCCCTCAGCCAAGTGCCCACCATAGCAAGCTGCTTGCTAAAGGGACACTCATATGGGCCTGCTCAGAAGGTGTGGGGCACTCAGACGGTTTTTTACTTTAATCTAGAGAGAGTTTTAAGGTATAAAAACATTTAGCCCTTAGAACCAATTTAATGATTTATGGTACCAGCCATGGTTGTACATTTCACAAATGAGCTTTGTTTTCTGTCCTGTTAATCCTCACTGCAGGTAAAATATACACTAAAATACCTTATGCAATCTCTAGTGATGTAAGTGATGTGAAACACTGGCAGTACTACTGGTTTCCAGAGATATTTTCTTTGTTCTTTAGATTACAGTAGGGAGTTCTCCTATGTGGCAAAGAGAAAGTATTCCCATGGACAGATTTTCATTAGTGGGGCCATTAGACCAGGGTTTCTCAACCAGGGTTCCATGGATCCCAAGGCTGCCTCCAGAGTTTGCTAGGGGTTCCCTGAGCAATGAGCAGTTTCTGTCTCTCAGATATGTTCCCACTGACACCATTGTCACCTTTTTAGCTATTGGCAGGAGAAAATATAGGGGAAAAACCTGAAAAAAAAAAATTAATACAACTACCACAACTAAATACTGGTAAGCTGTAATAGATGTATTTTTTGTCCTTGGGTTTACATACACTGTAAAGTACCCAGGGCAGGATTTACCAATAGGTGTGCCTAATGTCATCTCTTATCAGTGCAATTTACCCAGCTGAAATACTGTAAGCTAAATAAGGACCAAGAGGACAAAACTGCTCTGAGCAAAAGGAGTGATCTTGCAAGTAGGGGTTTCTTTGAGCACCATAGGTTTTTTGTCTACAGCAGCCTCTCAACCATTTTAACACAGAGGAGCCCTTGAAATAACTTTCCAGTCTCAGGGAAACTCTGCTAAAAATTCCTTTTTCAGTTCTGCAGAGTGCACAGATGGTAAGAAGTTACTGGATTTTTGGCACTTGTTGAGCAGATAGAACAAAGCACTTTTTGGGGTTGGATGGAATGGATAAAAAGGCAGCAAATAAGAGGAGCTCATGGTTAGTTTTTAGATACACTTTTGCTGTCTTTTTATTGGTTGTTTGGCCTTATGTGTGAGAATCTGGCCTACAGTTCTCATTTTTTGGACATGCCTCTTACATACTTCTGTTTGGGAACAGTCTTTACTTTAGCCTTTTATTCCTCTTAGAAGATCTGCTCCATTCAATCAGCGTCATGTCTATCTTTTCTTTATTTAGGAAGAGTTGAGAGCAGCCACACTGAGCGAAGATTAGTCCTGTATCAACTAAGTTTTTCTATAGTCACAGTTTTCACAGTGCTATGATCTCTACTGATTGGCCCAGTGCTGTCACATGGAGTGATTCACAAGCGTCTTCATTGCCTGAAGTAACTGGTAAAAGGAAAGCATGAAATGGTAAAGGAAAATTTTTCTTAATGATTCTTAGGGGGGATATTGATATCTTACAGGGCAGACCTGGTGGTGATCTCACGTCTGTGGTTAGTCCTGAAACATGCAATCTGGTTGCTTCTGGGGAGAATAGTTAAATGAACAGTTTAGAAAAGTGTCCCCTTGGATGTAGTGGCAATGGCTTCCTCCCCTGTCGCCCTACCCTCTGCAACGAAATAAACATTGTAGACTCTCCGCTGAGTCTACAAGGAAGACTAAAGTAATACAGAAGTATGCAGACGCTCATCTGGGAGTCTGGCCAGCTGTTTCTTTGGAAATTAGCTATGGAAATGTTTGGCAATTATAGCATTAGAAAACCTGCATGGAGTTGATGAATACGATACATAGATAACAAGTATTAGAAGTATTGCGTAGTAAAAATGATAGAATGTTCTCTTTTTTAGTGGCTAAACTTCCGTCATGAAATGGTTAAATTCGTGACTGTGTGCTGAATATTGGATATTATTGTGATGGTGGTTGCATTATCATTTTGTGACCTTTTAAGGTTATGATTTTTGTTTGGATTTTTCAGCTTTGTGCAACTCTGACACTAGAGCTCTTGTTATGGGTTAGACTGGAAACACAAATCACGTTACATAGTCTGGTTGAAAAAAGTACCATATTTTTTGCTCCACCTGACTATAAGACGCACCTAGGTTGTAGCCCTGGTTCACATATATGCGGCTGTCTGGGCCTCATTTTGCGTGGGCACGAGAGCCCATACATTTGAATGGACACCTGTGACATGCAGGGAAGAAGTCCCTGCACTTCTTTGGAAAACGCAGCCCGCACGGGAACCTCGGTTCCCAGTACAGTTGCGTTTTCCAGGTCAGCAATCCTCTGTGCGGGTGGTGAGGCTGCACGGATTTTCATGCGGATCCACAACTGTACCACCCGCACTGATGTGAACCTAGCCTTAGAGGAGGAAAACAAGAAAAAAAATATTCTGAACCAATGGACTGCAGACATAGTACAGGAGATGACCAGAGACTGCAGACATAGTTCAGGAGATGACCAGAGACTGCAGACATAGTTCAGGAGATGACCAGAGACTGCAGACATAGTTCAGAAGATGACCAGAGACTGCAGACATAGTTCAGGAGTTGACCAGAGACTGCAGACATAGTTCAGGAGTTGACCAGAGACTGCAGACATAGTTCAGGAGTTGACCAGAGACTGCAGACATAGTTCAGGAGATGACCAGTGACTGCAGACATAGTTCAGGAGATGACCAGAGACTGCGGAGGTGCGTATGGTGGTACTGACTCACTGCTATGTGTTTAAAGTGAGTAAGCAATGGCTCACATTTGCGCCAGCACTCTGTGAATCCCTCTGACGTGGTGGTAGTCTTGCCATTCACTGATCCTTGTGAATGGATCTGGGCATGGACAACACTGCTGTGTGGGCAAAGCTACATGTAGCTTCACACACAAAAAAACCCAAAAAACAAACACAACGCCCCATGTGTGTACACTCCACAAACACTCCACATTCCACAAGCTGACAGTTTGCTTTCCACCCAAACACTTTCTGTAAACCCCAGAGTGTGCACACCCCTCATCCTCCTGATCTGCACTCCATTATCTTCAATGGAAGGCAGATGAGAAATCAGGGGTGTCATTAAAGAGAACCTGAATTAAAAATATTACATCACATAGGGGACTTTTTGTCCACTATGTTATATAAAAAAATGTTTGTCAGTTGTATTCACACCAGTTGGGGGCACCTGCATATGAAAATATTACTTGCAATACACATTACACTCTCAGTTAACGCTGGAGTTAGAGAATGCTTGAGATGACTGTAACTTTATTAGTGCCTTGAAGACCCCCCCCCCCCAGGGCTTGCATCGCCTATGGAAAATATAGGGTACTGAAGTTGCTTGTTATTTTGCGGGTGCGTGAAATTTAAAACTTGACATTTAGGTATCTATTTGCTCAACCTCGTCTTTTGTATGTTACCAAAATAATTGAGCAATATAATGTGTTTTCGTACCCGAAAATTAACTTTTACTGAAATGTTATATTTGATAAACTGTTGCGCAAATGTCGTCTGAAATAAAAAAATTAAACTGCTGTTCTCCGGGGTCTCTGCTTTTAGAAAGTATATGTATGGGGGTTTTAATCCCTCTTTAAACCTAAAATGATTTTTTAAACATATGTGCAAAAAAAATGCTCTGGCGTTGAAAGTGTTAAAGTGAATACTTCGGAAACGGACCATTTATGTATTTCTACATGGTGATCATATCTCCCTTTAAACACCGCTTCTCAAGGAGGAATAAATCAGTTCAGCTGATCTTTCCTCATAGCTGAAGTCCTCTGTGACAAAGATGACAAATCTGTTTGCACCTAATTTTAGCATACTGTATGCTTTGGAGTATTTACTCTTTCATTTGAAGGAACATTCCCAGAAACCCAATTCAGTTAGAATTATACCTAACCTTCTGTTTTCAGAAATGTTTTCCTTCATTGACCATTACCAATAAAGGCGATCGGAACTTTCAGCAATACAGTTCCTATAATTGAAAAATGAGTGTAACCTAATGTGCAAGATGCCCTAAAACATTTCACTTATATTTCTTTTTGCCATCAGGGCCCCGACTACCTTTAAGTTTTTTAAATTTGATGAATGTTAAAGCGGTAGTTTTTTTTTTTTGTTATCTACAGGTAAGCTTATAATAAAACTTACCCGTAGGTAAAATTAATATATCCTAAACCTGCACCATTTAGGAGATTTTCTCTTTTTTTAACCCAGCACATGCGCTCTGAAGGAACAGCATACTCTTGCCGTTCCTTCAGAGCTGTATGCCGTGGCCCGGGACTCCGTCGCGCATGCGTGGGAGTGACGTCATTGCGACCCAGCCTGTCAGACGGCCGGAGCTCGCAAACCCAGAAGGAAGATCGGTGAAGATGGAAGCCTCTGCAGCGGTGACAGCACACTGCTGGAGAGCTTCGTTTTAAGAGAGGTTTTACATAATGTGCTAGTATGTGATGCATACTAGCACATTCTGACATTACCTTGCAGGGGACTTTATTTCTTTTTTCTTTCCTGCGGTTTACTGCCGCTTTAAAAGATGAATTTCTTGAAGGCCCTGAAACCATAAAGCTGGCCATAGGATTTTGGCTGGTTCCTGATGAACAGGAAGAAATTTTCTCAGTTGGTAGCTCTGCTGACCCAGCTCAGTTTGACAGTAGTCAGTTGATCGGTCAACTTTTGTCGAAGGAGCTTGCTGGAAAATTTTTATCTGAACAGTGGTTGCATCCAGACAGTCAGAGATAAGCTGAGAAAGCTTATTGATTCCTTTTTTTCAAAGAAATCTTAACAGTTTATAGCTAGTTAAAGTTACGTTTGTTTTTCAGGATCCATTGCACATAGCATTTGCCCCCATCTAAATCCCTGCAGGGGTTGCTGAGCTTTGTTGTCAGATAGCTAGCCCCGGCACCTGACCAGCTTTTTGACAATACTGAGGAATAGAGATGGAGTTCTGAGTGACAGCTCAGAAGAGGTGGTGTAACAGGTAGTGCACAAAGAGCCCCCTCTTTTCCTAAGCTGCCAAACAGAACATTTCTGGGCTGTCACCTTATCTGTTCTTTTTAGTTTACACCGAGTCTGGAGCTGGAGCCTGCTATTTGGGGTGACATAGAGAGTGGAAACTGTCAGCTTGTGTTTTGAATGATTGTGACAGGATGAGGCGTGGTGACATCATCGCGGACGCCATTTTGGAAAATGACTGCATGCACATTCCCATAGCAGTGGATCTATGCTATTTGTTTTCAACTAGAATGTGAGTGGGCATTTTATTCTTCTCTACATTAATAAAGCGTGTATACAGTATCATATGGGAGGTCTGTTTTTGTTGTTTATGACTCCTTGGTGGAATCGGACACGTATTGGTGCCAGGTGACAGGAGATCGTGGAGGAGTAGTGGAGGCAATAAGGCATCAAGAAGGGTTCACTTGTTGATGTGATTATCCTGGTTTATGTGGTTATCCCACAAATCGAGCTGGCCCTTGCGGTCTCAATAAGGAGGTGAGGAGGCACTTTGGCTGTTCACGGATATCACTATATAGTGTGTGGCACTTCTGACCATTATTATCCACCATCCGTGTGTCTGTATTCTTGCACCTATTTGGGTGTAATATATGGACTGCATTTATCTGAAAACACAGTTTGGACAATTTTCACATGTGTTGTTTACATGTTCCCCTGAGAGGAATCGCTTGTCTCACTTCCACCTGATCCCCACATTGGGGTTTATTTTTGAGTGGATGGTCACGTGTGTATTTATATTTATCTGTTGATTTATGCATTTATAAACTTGTGTGATTTTCTTAGCGCTACACCATTTTTTGTATATGTTCAATGCGCTTTATGGTTGAAGCAAGGTGTTAGCTGCTTAGGGTAGGGTTTATCCATTTGCAGCGCAGGAGGTCCTTCCTTTCTGTTTTGAATGATTACAGTTGGAGAAAAGCTTTCATTCACTAGGCTGTCTCGGTCAAGTGAAGTAGCCGGTGCATGCTGTTATCAGCTTGTGTTTATGAGAATGAAAGCACTCTTCTCTGATCACTCATAACCCCCTTTTTCTTCCAGGGTTGGAACATCCTTGTTCTTTCTCATGGTGGACCTCCCATGGCTTTACTATGGTGTACCACCTTTTGTCCATGCACTCTTTTCTGTCTTGGGAGGCCCTCCAGCAGATGCACGAGATCCCAAGACAGAAACACTTTCATTATCTACAATTGCGCAATTGGATTTTGTCCCTTTGTTGCACTTTCACCTTTCCTTTCCACAAGACATTTTTTGAGCATACTTGTTTGCACTCCTCGGGGTCCCCTGGTCTTATTTCGATGCTTTATTCCTCCCTTAATGTTAGGCCGTCTCTGTCATCTTTCTTATGTGACCCAGTGTTAGCGGGATCTTGGATCTGGTATTGAGGGGAAAGATCGGAGTAAGGCTTGGATGATGATAGCGAAGTGCTCCTTCAACACAGCCACCCTTGAGGCTGCTTATAAAGTGCTCCTGTGGTGGTACTGGGTCCCGGCTAGGATTGCCCACGCTTATCTTGATAGCAGCAATAGATGTTTTCGGCATTGTGGTCAGCGAGGGGACGTCCTGCATACATGGTGGTCTTGCCCGCGTCTGATCATCTTCTGGTCCAGGGTCTTTGGCTTACTGCAGATGTTATTTCATGTGATGGTTGGCAAAGATGCTCGGCTGAACCTTTTACATAGTCCTATACCGGGCCTCTCTGCACCACAGCAGAAACTGGCCTCCTACCTTTTTATTTCTGCCAAACAAACCACTGCTCAGGCCTGGAAGACCCCTTCTGTTACCATTCAAGGGGGGAAGACCAGGATGACCGCTATGATGCTTAATGAGCAGATGTCCAGTATTCTGAAGGACTTCCATGGAAAATTTCTGAAAGTCTAGGAACCGTGGATATGTTACGCTTTCCCATCCCTGCCTCTGATTAGCTACGGTCGACTGTGAGCGCCATTTGTTCAGGCCCCGTACCTGTGGTACTCACCCTCTCATGGGGCCTATTTTTTCTTCTCTCCCCTTTTTTCTTTTCCCTCTTTCGTTGTTTCCTTCCTCTCCACTTCTTTTCTAAAACAACGGTTAATAAAGATTGACGTCCCCTAGGAGATAGTACAGTATTGTCTTGGATATTTCCCCAATTTTTACTCTGGTCCTATTCGGTCCTGCTAAGTTTGCTATTATGTTACTTGTTATGCGTACTTGCGCTGCTTCTTTCACATCTGCTTGATGTCGACCCTGTGCGGGCAAAACTATGGCTTGTCATAATCCCTTGAAATTTCAGTAAATATATTGTAACAGAAAGCACTCTTCACAGGCTACAGTCACTCACAACACAAGCTGACAGTTTCCACTCTATGTGCCCTAAATAGAAGGCTGCAGCTCTGGACTCTGTAAGCAGAGCTGGAGAGATTGAAATTTATAAATTTATCATTTTTGTTTACGTCCAGTGCTTGGATTTTTATGGGGCTAATTGCTATGTGCACAGGATGCTGTGGTGGATTTAACAATTTTCTCCTCCTTAAATGCCAGCATTACCTTTCAGCCATATGGAAAGAATCTTTCACTATTTGAAGGGCAGGAAGCAGTCAATATTACAGAAGTAACACATTTTTAAAGAGCGAGGCCTACAGAGACCTTATCTGGATTGACAACTGTGTTGAGACCATGTAAATATCCCACAGTATAACTTATGTCACATTGAATCAAAAAGTAAGTATAGGTGCTTGTGAACTATATAAAAGTGCATATATGTAGATATATTAAACAGATGTGGTATTCTGGGGAGAGTGTTTGTACTCTGCACACATCCGATTTATTGTCCAGTAATCCAGAAGAGAAAACCCTAAGTGTCTTACCTCCAGCACTTTATTCTGGGGTTGACCAAAGGATGACAACTCATCAAGCATTGCATTTATGATGCCTGCTTCAGTGACATATCTAAAGGTCAGCTGGCAGTATGTGGACAAGTTCATTTATTGTAAGGTCAGTTTGTCAGGGGATCTCCGAGTTGCCTCTCTCTAAAATGATGATAATATACTGAATATGCCAATTCTTTTAAAATCCAGTACATGAATACTGTGTTCAGACAGTGGTTATAGAAAAGAATCGCCCCCTTTTAAAATAATCACATTTTGTTGCTTTGCAGCATGAAATAAAGACAGACAGACTAGGTTTTTGTTTTATCCAGCTGTATTTACTTAGTGCAACTAATAACATCCAAGTGAACGATATAGCACCAACATGTCAGAAAAAAATAAAAACAAATCTAAAAACAGAATCACTTTGTTGGAAAAAGGATCACCCCCCCCCCCTCCTAAAAATGACTTGTAAACTCCCAGGTGTAGCAAATCGCCTTCTGAACGACACACAAAGCCATTTTGACTTTCAACTATGATCTGCTTTGGTCGTTTAGATTAGCTCAGCATAAAAAGAGCTTTCCTGGAGCATTTCAGTCCCTCATAGTGCAACTGAACAGTCACCTATGGGTGACAAGGCACTGTCAAAAGATGGGATAAAGTTGTGGACAGGCACAAGTCAATAGAAGGATACAAAAAAAATTTAAAAGGCTTTATCAACAGACAGTGAGGTCTGTTAAGAAGTAGAAGGTATTTTGTACAACACAGACCCTCCTTGGATCAGAACGTCGCTCCAAACTGGATGAAAAAGTCAGGAGGAAACTGGACACTACCAAGAGGCCTATAGCAACTCTGAAGCAGTTGCAGGAATTTATGACAGAGTGTTCACTGTGTGGATATGAAAACAATACAACAAATTCTCCATAAATGTAGCTTGTATGGGAGGGTTGCAAGAAAAAAGCCACACCTCAAAAAAGGCTACAAAACGGTGTTGTGGTCAGATGAGACTAAAATTGAATTATTTGGCCTCAACACTTAATGATCTGTCTGGCGGAAATCCAATATAGCTCATCATCCAAATAACACCATTCCTACAGTAAAGCATGGAGGTGGTAATATCCTGTTCTGGAGGGTGTTTCTCTGCAGCAAGGACTGGAGCTCTTGTAAGGATAGAAGGAAAAATGAATGGGGCATAATACCGTCAAATTCTTGAGGAAAATCTGCTGCCCTCTGACAGAAAGTTGTCAATGAGAAGGTGGTTTACCTCCCAACATGTCAATGACCCAAAGCACACAGCAAAATGACCACACAGTGGTTGAAGGAGAAAAAGGTGAATGTCCTTGCACGGCCTAGTCAGAGCCCAGACTTCAACCCCACTGAAAATCTGTGGATTGACTTGAAGACTGCAGTCCACGAACGGTCACCACCAAATTTAACTGAACCTGAGCAGTTCTTCAAAGAAGTGTGGGCAAATATTGCAAATTCTAGATGTGCAAAGCTAGTAGAGACATATCCCAACAGACTAAAGGCTGGAATCAAAGCAAGAGGTGGTTCAATAAAACCTTGAAACAATGGGGTGATCCTTTTTCCAACTCTATCTTTCACTTGGATGTTAAAAGTTGCTCAGCTGTTATAGAAGAAGAACTGTGTCTGTCTTCATTTCCTGTGATTATTTTAAAGGGGGGGGGGGAAATGATTCTTTTTTTTTTTTTTTTTTTTTTTTTTTTTAATACCCACTGTATATATTTCCTGCCCTTGCATGGTCATTCAATCCATCAAAATGAACTCTTTTTAGAGGATTGTAGTTTGTTAGTAATGACTGCTGTTTTTATACATGTGCTTTTGATTAGAAAATGAATTCTGAGGATTGGTTTGTCTTTAATCCCTGTTGGTGATGCATATTTTATTATTTAAAGCAAAGGTCCATTTTCTTGAATTGTTTTATCGGCGAACAGGATACCCTTCCCTAAAGTAGAATTCAAGTGTCACCAGGACTTCCAGCCCAGATGACACCTGTTTTAAAATACAGAAAATGAAGGGAAAATCTCCAACAGCATCACTGAAGGAAATAAAACTTTCCTTTTTGAGTAGAGATTTTTATTTCTGGTTGAACCCCTATTGCAGATTTTACCTCGCTTCCGGTTTAAAAAAAAGATCTGTTTGGCTGAATGTCTGAGCGAATTATAAATGATTTCAGAGAGGAGCAGTCATTTATATAACTGCACTGTAAGTATGAGGTAATAGGAACTTGCAACATTCCTAGCATGTGTTGTATGTAGAACGGTAGTACAGCATAGTTGAGCTCATGGTACAAAGTGTAAGTTGCAATAATATTCTACAAGCACGTTCTGGCCTATACTTCTACTGAGATTAGTAAGGGCAGAGTTCTGAGCAATGTGCAACGGCTGGATTGACTGTCCCGGGCTGCACGAGTTGCTGTACAGAGTTTGAAAATGTCTTGTAATATGTTTAGAAGTCTCTGGTTTGGCTGAAAATTCAAGTGTCATTGCCCTCATGAGTTTTCTCCAGAAGCTTTATGGTTATTGCCTGCAATAGCCATTTGCCCCAAAGTTGTTTCCCCTCTTTTAAAATTAAATTTTCATACTTTTTTCTGGGCTGTTACAAATATCAGCCTTTCTTTCTTGATCTGTAATGGACAATGCATTTTGCATTAGCTGCTGTGGAATCTGTTTGATCTCAGCTCTTGGTGTGGAACCAAGCAAAGCAAGGAAGAGGGTGCAGAGAGCTTCTATAATGAGCAATATGGGAGCACAGTGACCACTCTTGGTGACTGTATGTGGTGTAGCCACTAGATCTACCTTTCTCAACCATTTTGTCCCAAAGGAATCCTTGCAATAATTTCTGGTCTTGGGGAAACTCTGCTTAAACTAAATCATTGGTGGTCAGTGGGAAAAACGGTCCCTACATTAGTGGCATTGGGCAGGGTAAAAACAGGCAGTTAGTAGATCGTCTTCTGTACAACCAGCCTGCCCATACATGGATCAAAATTCAGCTGGTCCCTGCTGAACTGGCTGAATTTTGATCCATGTATGGTCGCCTTTAGTCTGCGATGTCTATGCCTTTTTAGGGTGGCTTGTGGCAGATAATTTACTGTGCCACCTCTGGATTACTGCATGCAAACTGACCGATTTAGCTGCATCCAGTTTGTATGCAGTGAGAAATGCTGCTGCAATGCTGTCCCTGGATGCAAACAGCCTGTGTCCAGGATTGGTAAGAGACTTTATCTGCATGTAGATGCTCAGGAGAGCAATTACATGTGAGTAGTGGTGGTTTGAGCTCTTGATTTGTACAGTGTGTGAATCTGACAGTTGCCACTGCTGGCTGTGGCTGTTTGCACAAATTGGGGCTGATTTACTAAAGGCAAATAGACTGTGCACTTTGCTAGTGCAGTTGCAATCTGCAAGGGAGGTTGTACCAGAGCTTTGTAAATGAGGTGAAGCTTCTCTTTGCAAGAATACCCAATCACACGCAAGGAAAATGTAAACAAAAACCCCACATAAAAACAACATTTGTGCTGGCACGAGTGGGTGATGGAAGTCAGCAGAGATCCTCCACCTTTAGTACACTCTAGAGCAAATCTCCTTGCAGGGCACAGCTGCACTTGCAAATGAACAGTCCGTTTGCCTGTAGTAAATCAACCCCAGTGTGTGTGTGCGCAGCGTTTGCTCTGCTGGCAAGAATCCACTGATTCTCACCAGCGGCCTTCCCCCAGCCCTCTATCTGAATGTATTGTTACTGAGGCAAGATCAGTTGGGTATAATCATTATACTATGCTTCTAAACAAAAACACATCTACAGGGAGCAAGTATGGCACATGGCATGCACATATGTAATACAAGATATGAATAGATCATATTGAGGCATTTTGAATATATGCTACAGTAAGAGAGAAACCTGATGGTTTGTATTGCTACACTTTTACATATTGTCTTGTTATGCAAACTTTGTTCTCTGTGTAGACTGTCCGCTTCCAAAAGGCCTGGAGGCAGAGTATAAATTGCTGAAGTAGTCCTTATGAATAGAATGTATTCATCACCTTCAGTAAGCCTTCATTCTATACTACATTTATAACAAGATCATATTTGCACATCTGCCTTTGTCCTGCGGGTGGCAGTGCTGCTTTTTCCGCTCTATAAACTCTTTGAAAAGAACATGTACAATTGGCAGATTAATGATTAGGAATATTATAGAAAGGGAAATACATCTATGGAAGTTTATCAGACGTTATTACAGACGCATTTAGAAATGGCAACCACAACTGTTTCTTCTGTGCGCATTATTACAGCCTGTTGAAAGGCATGGCTTTCAAAGTATGGTCTACACAATGAACAATTATGTTACACTCCAGGGTGAAGAAGCAGAACATGGACAAATCTACATAGATCATAACCTGCAACAAGTTATCCCCGGGTAAAAGAATCTGGTAGACTAGAGGTGTCGCCATCTGTTCTCTCCATACAGCAATTGCCTCCTGCCTTGTGTTAACACTTTATAAACAGAAGGTGGTAAGTGGGAAAGGATGCCAGCAGATAGACAGATAGTGCAGCAGTTCTACATACAGGTTCCAGGGAACCAGCACATTCTAGAAATTAAGAAAAATTCAGCTGGTGGGTACTTTTTTTTTTTTTTTTTTGGGAAACTAGGTTTTAGATCTCTAGTATTTTTTTACAGTGTCCAGTTTGGGGATGGATATTTTATGTTTTGTTTCTTCATATAAAATCTTAAAGTAGAACTATATGTAATTTTCGGATAGAGCAAGGGAGGGTCATCTGTGTCCCATTGCAGAGATTTCCCTTCACTTCCTGTCCCATAGCCAAACAGAAAGTGAGAGTAAATCCCATTAAACTATGGAATTTTTTGGGGATCCCCAGGCCATCCGAACTAGTGTCCCCATTGGAAAATTTCCCCTCTATTACTTTTCTGGGGACAACCCCAAATTTTGGATTTTCTTTTACTTCCACTTTCAATGATAATAGTAGACAGGACAAATAGAGAATAGAGAGGGTAATTCTCCCCCTTAATTGCGGCACAGACAGCAATAAAAACCTAATACATGTTCTAATACCTCTCCACTCTATCCAAAAGTGAAAAAAAAGTTTTGCCTTTAGTTATACCTTAAAGTTTAATTAAAGGCAAAACTTTTTTTTGTTTCAGATAGAGTGGAGAGGGAATACAACACCTGGCAAGTTTTTATTGCTGTCTCTGCCCCCATTAGGGAGATCCACCCTCTCCACTTGTCCCGTTTATCATGGTCATCTAAGGTGAAAGTAAAAGAAACCCTAAATTTTGAGTTGTCCCCAAAAAAGTAATAGGGGGGAAATTTTCCAATGTGGACATTGGCCCTGTGCTGATCACATGCACTCTCCCAAGAAAAAAAAAACAAACTCTCTAGCAATACACACTAAACTGAGCATGTGCATATGCCTATGGTTCAGTCTGTCTTATCAGGAGATAAGAGGTGGTCACTTGAAAAAGGGGAGGAACAGAGAAGCAAGGATCAAACATCCTTTTCACACAATGCAGAGGATTTACCCTTTAGTTTCTACAGTGAGTATAACAAGCATGCTTTACTGCATATACAGACTGATTTTACTGTTGTGGGTTTAGTAACACATTAATTTGCACAGAGTTTCTCACTTCCCGTTTTGGCCATGGGACAGGAAGTGAAGGGAAATCTACGAAATGTGACACTGATGGCATAAATTAAAATAAAATAAATTAAAATGACAGGAGTTCTAACCCTCCTCATGTTATCCAAAATGGGAAAAAAAAAATTTTGCCTATAATTCTCTTTAAAAAATGTCTCGGTGATAATAGTAAACCCAAAAATGAGTTGTCATCAGAAACATAATGGAGGGAAAATCTTCCGATGGATACTAGTTCTGCTGACCCTGGTGACAATCAGGGATTTCCTGGCACTTCTGTTGTGGTCATGGGACAAGAAGTGAAGGGAAATCCTCCCAATGGGACACAGATGGCAAAAAACCTTGCAGGGATTATAAATCCTCCCTACTCTATTTTAGATTGAAAATCCAGTTGAACTTTGAATTAAAATTGACTAAAGCCATTCCATGCAGTCACAGCCTAAGTAGAAAAGCCTGTCCCTGCCAGCAACTGCAGAATGGGACCTTTGCTGATTTGTGGGGCAGTGATTTCTCCGCAAAGCTGTAACAAGTACAATAACAAATTAAAGCTAAAGCTCTGCAATCGTTGGTCCAAGTCCCAACCACAGCAACACATGCCTGGAGTTTGCATGTTCTCCCTTTGCCTACGTGGGTTTCCTCCAGGTACTCCGGTTTCCTCCCACACTCCAAAGACATGCTGGTAGGTTAATTGGCTCCTGTCTAAATTGGCCCTAGTATGTATGAATGTGAGTTAGGGACCTTAGATTGTACGCCCCTTGAGGGTTAGGGACTGATGTGAATGTACAAACTATGTGTATAAAGCGCTATAGAAGTACCTGTAATTAAATAAACATTTTTGTTTTTTAAATGCAAGCAGACAGGCTTTATATTGAAGAGACTTGTAGTGTTTTTTCTGCAATAAAGAAAAAAACCTGTGTGCCTCCTCACGACCTTTTTTTTTAACCACTTGACCTCCAGAAGGTTTTATCCCCTCCATGATTATGGCATTATTTGCTATTCAACACTGCGCTACTTAAACTTTCAATTTTCTGGTCATACAATACTATACTCAAACAAAATTTATAGCATTTTTTTCCATAGAAATAGAACTTTCCTTTTGGTGGTATTTGATCACCACTGTTTTGTTTTTTTTAGTTTTTATTATATAAACAAAAACAGACTGGAAAAAATCCCAATAAGTGTATTCTATGGTTTGTGTGAAAGTTGTAGCGTCTACAAATGATGGTGTATATATACTGGAATTTATGCAGCTATACTAATAATGGTTGTGATCAGTGTGGTGGGCAACTGACTAAATAACTCTGACGTCACTACTGACACTAATACAGTGATCAGTGGTAATATTGTACACTGTATTAATGACTCTGGCTGGGAAGGGACCTAACAGATGTGTGCTGCTTTTACTTACAGATCTGGCAGTTTTTTTCTCCCTATTTTCAGGGAAAAGAAACAGCTAGGCCGCTGTTCTGTGTACACAGAGGTCTGTGTGGTTGTAAACACAGAACGCTGCTGTGATTGGCTACAGCTGATTGGCAGGTTTAGGCCAAAATCATTGGCTGAAACCTGCTGACAAACTCGTGCTCCAATCGCAGCACGGATCAGCAGGGGGCACGCACGCCCACCCAAAACACAGAAGAAAGGTTACAACATACAGGTACATCACCTAGCCTTGCTGTGCTGTCCACCCATAGTAGATGTACTATATGTGGGCAGCAAGCGGTTAAGATGAAAATAGAAAAAAAAACCTGCGCTATTAGTACTCTATAAAAACAACTATAAATAAATAAAATAACGTAGTGCAACGCTAAAATAAAACTGGTAAATTGCCTTTATAATAAAATAAATGAATCAAAGTTCATGAATATCTGATCATAAAAAACTAAATGTCCCAAAAGTGACAATCGTGATCTGGAGGTGACTACTTCAAAGGTATTTCGGTGCTCGTGCAGATGAAATAATAAAATTGCGCACTCACCAGATGCACAATTTTAATGTGTATGTGTATATATATATATATATATATATATATGTCCTCTCAATGGGATCAGGATAGAGTGAATGAAAAGTAATCCTCCCTCTGAAGGGTAGATGTCACAGCGGGCGATTCCAGGGTTTAAAGCTGATCCAAAACAGCCAGAGATCCCTTACAGGGTATAGTGGATGCAGTATCCTGGGTAGACAGGAGATCCCCTCTCTGGGTGCTAAGATGGACCTTAGATGGGCTTCTGCAAATAAATTCACTCCACCAGGGAGTTGAACAAAAGGGGTGTCTATAGTGTAGTATATAGATGAAAATTTATTGAGGGATATTATTTCCCAAAAACGAGTATTAAAACTGATGCATCAATCGCAATGACCGCAAAATAAAACATGGACTGACCGTCCCGAATCCAAGATGGCTGCCGGACTGCCACAAGGCTGCGGGGGCGTGACGTCATGGCGTAACCAGCTCCTCATAACGCGGTTCGTGCGTGCACTGCACTATGTTATTTTATTTTTTATTTTAGGTTTTATCTGGTTACCTATTGTGTTCAGCTGCTACTTGTAGTGCGCTCACTTATTTTTATCTATTGAAACTATAATTAAATAAAAAGGTCAGTAAAATAAGCCAAATTAAGTCAAATTGAATCAGGAAAGCAACAACAACCAAATGTGCAATCACTCCACTGTGTTAATGAATCTATGTGAAATACTGGTGAAGTGCTTCCAAGATGACATAACACATCAAATATCATATATCCTCATACCATAACCCTTTATCATAAACAGATCCCCCCAGTATTCAGTACCAGTCCACAAAATGCCATTTGGCTAGGGTCGCGGTTGTACATAATTTAAAGTGCTTCAAAACACAGTTTCTCATGACCTTTCTTTTGTAGTGAGACTTCTCGATGTTCCACCTACATATTGAAGTCCACAGGTACATTCGATCATATACACCACCCCTTCCAAAGTACAGCATATAAAATCTTTCATATTAATCTCTTCACCCGTGGCCGTCACTTTAGAACTATTCCTTCTCCTTGGATTCACCTTTGATGCCTTTCATGCATAACTTTTTTGACAGCTGTGAATCCTGCGTTTCCAGAGCAATTGAAGGGGACTGGTTTAGGAGGATCTAAGACTGATTTCTGAAAGAGGGAGTGGAAATAAATCTAGTGGTCTGCACTATTGGATGTTTCTTTGCTTCCATTCAATATATCTATTCCTGGGAGTTCAGTAATGACCAGGTGAATGCTGAATAGGATCGCGCTCTCAAATATAAAAGAAGGGTGGTGAAGGGCACGGTGGTGTTTATTCAAGCTGAAGGAAGTCATATTGCTGTTCTGACCAGAATTGATATATCAATTGAGGATTGCATCAAGATTGGTTGGTGTACGGGACTCTTACATTGGACTACACATTTTTTGTTTTTTATGCTTTAAGGGCTATATGTTTTTTTTTTGCACATTTCTTAAATGATACTGAATACTGAGGGGATCTGTTTAGGATAATGTGTTATGGTATGAGGATATATGATATTCGATTTTTCATAATGGAAGCACTTCGCCTGTTTCAGGGACATCTATTGAATCTGTTGGGGCCAGAACACACAGTTTTGCCCCAAAAGAAGCTTGTGCACTTTTTCAGTTGACTCAATGCTCAGGTGTGAAGGGCACCATTGAATATACACGTAATGGAAATCCTAATGGGGAGCATTTTAGTGCTTCTGGTGAAGTTTCAATATGTGCTTCAAAGTAATGGCGCTTTAGGCTTGATTCACACCTATGTGCGTTTCAATCTGCTGTGGGAAGAGTCCCGGACCCTTTCCAAAAATTCAGTGGCTGAAAATGCGTAAATGTGATTGTGTCCCATAGGAAACCATGTTAAATGGACTGTAGTGAGTTTCTGCAAAATGCAAAAAGCACTAAAACAAAAAATGCATAGGTGTGAACCAGGCCTTAGTAAGCTCTGCTAAGTTTCTACTAAGTTTCAACTAATGCCACCTTCTAATGTATTGTACCCAGTTATGGGGCTCATACAATGGGTTTGTACTAGCTTTAGTAAATTGCTTACCATTCACATTGTAAACATGACTTGCCGGTAGGATTTCTTTTCTGTTTACCAGATGGTATGAAAATAAGTATAAATGTCCATTTTGCCCTCTTTTAAAAGGACATCAGATATGTGAAGATCCATGTGTTGTGGTTTGGGGGGGGGGCAGCAGGTACCTATCTCCTTCAGGTGATTCCACCAGAAGTTCTTCCTTGTAACCACCCACCCCAGCAACCATCTAGGACACATTCCAGGGGGCTGTGGGAACATACACACAGTGCAGCACGGCTTGTGCATGCACAATTGGAAGTCGCAAGGAGTCACAGCCGGCTTCCCACACGTCCGGTGAGGACAGTATTGGATTCCTGTCAGGTAAGTGTCATTTTGTTAAGTCATCAGCTACAGTATTTGTAGCTGCAGACTTTTCTTTTCTTTTTTTTTTTTTTTCTAGATCGGACTGCGGAACTGCTTGAAACAATAGCATAAAGAAAAACAATATTGTCTATAGCAAGTAGAATTATGTATGTTTTCATTTTCTAACGTCAGATTAATAATAGCTAATGATATTGATTGTTATACCTAATCTTAAAAGACCTTGTCTTCATAACCTGGAGGGAATTTTACAGTTCCCTATTATGGGTGGCTCCCTGTATTTAGGGGAGTGTGATGATTTTAACCTCCCTAGCGGTATTCCCGAGTGTAGCTCGGGGTAAAATGTCAGTACCAAAAGCGGTAACCCCGAGCTACACTCGGGCTTACCATGCGGCGCTGCATAGGGATTCCCTGCAGAGCTTACCTTGTCCTTCGCTCCCGCGATGTGTCCCCGGCCATCTCCTCCGGCTGATGCCAGCATCCGGCTTCTGTGTTCCGGTCCCTGTGACGTCGGGACGTACGGGCGCCGCGTCCGGCAGTGGGAAATTTGAAAATTTTAAAAAATTTCATATTTTTTTCCAAACAAATTTTACATAGTAAAACATTGCTGTTTCAGCCCATTTCACATACAAATGGTCCCTAGTGCTTTGTCCTGTCCCCTGCCTGCATTTTTACTGGTCTTTCTGCTTGGAAACTGAGAAACGTCCATGGTGTCCAAAAAGTGTCCCTTTAGGTCAAAAGTGGGTTTAGACCAGCTAGAGAACAGCGATAGTAAATCAGAACCACTTGCAGAATTGAGTGATAATGATTGGTGGGGAAATTCGTCATTAGACACTGAAAACGATTTTGCGTCTTTGCTCAGAAATGTGCGAACTTGGCGTTCTATTTCAAATTTCAGTGTTTTCGGTTTGATTATATTATTGAATTAAATGTATTATTATTATATTATTATTTTTTATGATTATTTATTAAATTATAATTTATGATTTTGTGTTTCAAATTTTATCATACTGGGGATGTTTAATAGACTCTTGTTCGGACAGATTTCAGTGAGTTATTCCTAAAAATTACAGCCTACAATAAAAAAACTACATATTTCCATGCAAAATAATGGTACCGCTTTCAGCACCAAAAATCTGAAATAGTCATACCGCCAGGGAGGTTAACGATATTTTAATGGTTTTTATAGCCTTTTGATGCGCATGTGATTTTCTCTATGTAACATTAGAGATACCTAATTCTCCAAACGATGTGGCTGTTGTTTACCTTGTGTAGGACTGTTCTCTTATTTAATTCCTGAAGTGGTCCTTGTGTAAGCGTGCTTTATTTTATAGCGGGTTTAATGGTGCTAATTTATTTATTTTTTAATTATATTTATATTATGTGAGAATAAAAAACCAAAAAACACACATTTCATCAGTTGTGAATCTAGAGCCTGCACAAGAGTCATTATTGTTGGCTAATCCAAAACTAAAATCACATAGCAACATAGAAAGAAAATGAGGCATGTGTTCCATCAAATAATCAAAAAACACTATATCTGATAAATGACCAGCCCAATAAATATAGCAGTCTATAGATGACTGAATTAAAAAAAAACTGACTTAATTCCTCCATTCACACACTTGATGGAAGTGAGACGTTAACTGGAGGATTGTTAGTAAGTAATTTGGTTGGGTACCATTGATGTGTTTTTTTTTGTTTTTTTTTTAGCTATATGTAATATTTATTTTTACTGATGAATATAGGTATCTGTAAATACATGCTTTTTTTTCATTTCTTGGATAGCATAGGTAAGCAATTGACATTGGAATAAGTGTCCCTTTTGGAAGAATTCATGTCTGTTTCTGACTTGCTTTCAAATCAAAATTTTTGCTGTTCCCCCACTTTCAGTTCCAATGATAATGGTCACCAGGACTTAATAAAAGGGTGAACCTTGCAAACGGGGACACAAACGGCAGTAAATATCTGGTAGAGGTTCTAACTCTTCCCTATTGTATCTAAAGCAAAAAAATGCTTTAGGTATGCTTTAAATACTTTCAGATGTCACTGCAATGTCAGGAGATGTTTGGATAGATGCTGATGTCCAGGATGTTTACATGTTAATTTTCCTGCTTTCAGTTTGATTTCATCCTCTACTGATTGACACCTTAAAGCGGAGTTCCAGCCGTTTTTGTGTTTATTAATAGTCAGCAGCTACAAAAACTGCAGCTGCTGAATTTCAATAAACATACACTCACCTGTCCCAGAGTCCAGTGATGTTCTCACCCGCATCATTCCTGCTCTCCTTCTGTCCATGACGCCGGAATCTCAGCTGTGGGCACCAGGTTGTGACAACTTGCTGCTTCACAGCTGGGTGCCCAGTGTGCACGTGCAAGTTGCACTGCGCATCCTGATTGGTCTGGCAGTCTTCTGGGACCTGTGAAAGTTCCCGGGAGACTGCGGGAGGAAGTAGGAGGCTGAACGTCTGGCTTAATTTGCCGTGGCGAACTGAGCCAGAAGTGGGAGCGGGTACCTGTCAAAACCAGGTACCTGCTCCCCCCTCCCCCTCAAAAGGTGCCAAATATGGCAGTGGAGAGGAGGAGGGGGCAAACAAGCGCAGCTTTCACTTTTGGGTGGAACACCGCTTTAAAGTATAACTAAGGACAAAAATAGAATAATAAATAGAGTGGTGAGGGGTTAGAACCTGTGTCAGGTTTATAATGGGTCCCTGTTAGGAGATTAAGGCTCTGTCTAGTTGCCCTGATCACCATTGTCACTGGGTATGAAAGTGAGGGTAAATCCAACAACCGTTTTAAGCCCCACTCTATACAAAATGGGGAAAAAAGTTTTGGTTTTAGATATTTGGCTCATCAGCAAAAATACAAAGAAAGAAACTAATAAAATATTCATAGTGCAGCAAGTATTTTATTAAAAGTGTTAGAATAGTAATTGAATGCACTCACATATATTAATGGTGCCACAGGGAGCTCCATTCCAAGAAGATCACTAGGGGGATCCCTCTCTCCACACTGCCACTGTTCCCGGCTTCCCATGGACGCGCTCACCGTGAAATCCATTGAGGCTTGAGTTGCACACGTCCCTTCCGGTTCCTCTGTCATCATATCCGGTTGCTGGAATGCATGCTGACCATGGGAACAGCAGCGGTGTGGAGAGAGGGATCCCCCTAGTGAGCTGATTGGGTAGGTGCTCCCTGTGGCACCATCAATATGCGAGTGCATTACATTACTATTCTTTTTAACACTTTTAATAAAATGCTGCACTATGAATACCTTTCTGGGCTCTTTTCTGAAATCTTGACTAAGAATGTGGCTTAGTGTCATTTGAGTGGAAGAGGTCTGAAGGATTCTGCAGGACCAGGCATTGCACCTAAATGTTTACAGGATTTGTGTTTGCATGCTTATTGGTTACTTTGCTGGTCGAAGTAATCTGGGGAGTTCCCATTTTTGCCATACACAATGGTGGAACACAATTGGAGTTGCAAGATTTGGCTACCAGTTGGACTGTCACATCAGATTGGTGTTTGGGACTTTTCTTTTTTCAGTGATTTTTTTTTTTTTTTTTTAATTCGCTATTTTTTGGTTATATGATATTTAAGTGTTCTTGCATAGCAAGAGCACTTATTGTTATCTCACAAGTATATTCTTATTCTTATTATAGCCAAATTTGCTACGCTAACTTATCCCACAGTTTTTACACTACAAAGACAAGTAATATATCTAAACGTGCGGATTGTTCCTGATCGATTTGCTATTACTTTGTGGAACGTTTCGCCGAATCGTTCACAAAATATCGCGGTTTTTGTGGCGAAATTTTCCCATAGGAATGCATTGAGCAGCAGAGCACAGCTAGAGTGTGCAAAGGAAAAATCAGAACATGATTTGTAAACTGCCATCACTCTGTCATTTTCAAGCCCACCTACACATATCTTATATCAAAACGGTCAGCTAACCCTGCTGTCACTAAAAATGTTCACGGCTAGGACATACTCCTGATAGTTTTCACAATATGACCATTTGTTTGCAACTCACCCCTCCCATTGACTTTCATTGAAAATCCACTCTAGACACCTGAAATTTTAAGGGACGTTTTTAAACTGCGACTGTGCCTTTATTTTTTATCTTTCAGAGATAAAAATTTAGCCCTGCTTCCTGTGATTATCACAATATAAGGCTCTTTGCTGTAGCATTTATACTTTTAAAACTACAAGTATTTAAAGATGGCAATCGCCAGTGAAGTTGGCAAGTTTAAACACTGTTTAGAACAGACATGCTGACATTCCTGACTGAGTGAGTTGCTACAGCAACCAAACATGACTCACACGCAGCTGAGTCATTGAGGCTAACTGTGAACTCCAAAATACAAGCTAAAATCCATTTATACCTCTGTCAGGCTTGCTATGTACACTGCCTACATTTCATGAATCATTTGGTAAGGGTTACTTGCAAGAACACTTTACACAATTTCCCCAGAAATTGTAGATTTTCTAGTTATGTATGTTATTCCATATGATACTCCTTTTTTTTTTTAATGAACTATTATGTTATATTTGACTAGCGCCTGCTTTTATTCACATCACTTGTATAAAGGGACAGTTGCCTAGTTATTTATGGATTTCATGAAATACTATATATTCAGATTTGGGTTGGCACTGTTTCATTTTTTCAATTTGTTGATGATGTAAGCCTTGCTTATGCTTGTCAGATGACATTTTTCTGGAAACTGTATATTCAGCCCAGGGCTTGACAAATCCCAGGTTCCAGGTCACCATGGTGACTAGAAATTGCATCCTGGCACCTGGGTTCACACACTTCCTCCCATTGACTTAAATGCAAAATCCCTTCCCATTGGCTTCAGTGCAGAATCCCTTCACACTGGCTTCCATGCAAAATCCCTTCCCATTGGCTTCCATGCAAAATCCCTTCCCATTGCTTCCATGCAAAATCCCTTCCCATTGCTTCCATGCAAAATCCCTTCCCATTGGCTTCCATGCAAAATCCCTTCACTTTGACTTCAATGGAAAATCCTTTGCCATTGACTTTAATGCCAAAACACCTGTCAATAGCAATCCTATGTGAACACTTATCTGCGCATGCCATTCTACTCTATCATTTGCAAGTCTGGAACACACTGCTACAAACTCACACAGGACCCTTTTCATAATGGCACTCAAAACAATGCATGTAAATTGCATCTGTGTGAACCACCTCAATAGGAACACATCATATCTTTGAGTTTGAAAACGCACCCAGAATTGCTTATGTGTGAGCCAGGACAGCTCCATTCACACCTGGGCATTTTGGGATCACGGCAGAATGTCTGTGATCACATAAAGCATGTTCAGGTGCCATTATTACAATAGCATTATACAATAGCACCTAAAACCTGGTTCAGTTTTGCCATGATTGTCGCGTGGCAAATCACATCGCTTGAAGCTCGTGCCCAAAAGTTGCCTTGCCATGAGCACGGACATCCCACGCTATGCTAAAAAGAACTGGCTCCTAACGTTTTTAGCTGGCTCCTAGATTCAAAGTAAATTTGTCAAGTTCTGATGCCGTCATAACCTTCGATACTTTACCTTGTGACACGGCAAATAAATTGGCAAACCGAGGCAACAGCTAAGCAGCACCAACAATTTTGCCTTTTGTCGGTGAGCTCTGACATGACATTACTATCAACGTACACAGTGAATGACAAAGTGAGGCTTCCCACCAATTAGCTAGGTGTCTCATCACACAGCAGAAGCAAAAGAATTACAAGACTTCCACCTTCAACATGAAACATGTTGTCACTTTCACAGCTGCAAATCATGTAGTGTTTCCATTTTTTTTTTGTCTAACCGATGTATGTGCTCTTTGCAATGGTTTTGTACAGAGCAGCCCCAATCCTCCTTTTCTTAGGTAATCCCACCAGTGCTTCTGGATCCTCCTGTTCAGCTCATAGGAAGCGGCTTCCTATGGGGGCACTCATGCAGGCTCACTCCCGAGTCCCACTGCCTGTGTCCATAGACACAGACAGTGGGGCTTAGCCCCACTCCCTTGTCACATGTTTTGAGTGACAGCAGCAAGAGCCAGTAACTCCCACTGCTATCAATCTGCTTGGTGAGGAGGGAGACAGCTGCTGCTCTCAGACACAGCGCTGGATTGTGCTCAGGTAAGTATAATCCTTTTAAAGAAAAATGTAAGCCATAAAACTCTAATGACTAAATAAATAACTTAATTTACCTACCAAAAGATATGTGTAGTGGTGTACATATACCTGTCACCTACTTAACCCTGAGAAGCATGAGAAGGTGACAGCACACAGGTCTCTTTACTACTCCCTGCCTTCTGCCAATTTTTGGACTATTGGTCAGTAAGTTACATAGTTAGTCTGGCTGAAAAAAGACAAAAGTCCATCCAGTTCAACCATAGGGAAAAAAAAAAGTTTTAATCCTATACCCACAGTTGATCCAGAGGAAGGCAAAAAAACCAGCAAAGCACGATCCAATTTGCTCCTGCTGGGAAAAAAAATCCTTCCTGATCCCCCGAGAGGCAATCAGATATTCCCTGGATCAACTTTACCTATAAATGTTAGTATCCAGTTATATTCTGTGTTTCTCAGAAAGAATCCAGGCCTTTTTTGAAGCAATCCACTGAGCTGGCCAGAACCAACTCTTGAGGGAGTCTATTCCACATTTTCACAGCTCTCACTGTCAAGAAACCTTTCTGTATTTGGAGATTAAATCTCTTTTCCTCCAGACGTAAAGAGTGCCCCCTTGTCCTCTGTGATGACCTCAGGGTGAATAACTCTACACCGAGTTCACTATATGAACCACTGATGTATTTATACATGTTAATCATATCCCCCCTTAATCTCCTCTTCTCAAGAGAGAATAAATTCAGTAAGTCTTTTAATCTTCATTTTACAGACCAAGCTATCCACGAAAATCTGCCGTTAGATGGTTGAGACAAACCATTTACCATTGTCAGAGGTGCCTACAATGGTCAGCTTACAATGGTCAGCTTTTATTCATTTATTTAAAACCTTTATCCCAAAAGGAAAAATAAAACTGTTGCTGAAACTGCTTAAAAAGTGTTTGCTGAAGTTTGGCTTTAATTTGCTAGTGAAGTCCATCTAAATCTGCTAGTGCCTCGAACATTACCCACTACCCAGGCTGAAAATGCTGCTGTCCAAAGGTGTGTTCATTTCTCCTGCAGTGGAATGCAGACACCCTAAGACAGTAAGTGTGTTACAGGCCGAGTCACTAGGTGAAAATAAAGGACAAAAATATAACTAATGCAGTCATCACATTTAAAGCTAAAATCTGTGAAAACAAAAGTCCTCCCTTGCACCCACACTGCACAGGTTAACTGCTTGTTTATGTCCAGGGGTGCCTGGTACAGTAGTTTTACTTACCTGCTACTTCTCTCCTGAAGCCGCCTTGGTGCTGCTAGGCTGATTTCTGCAGCCTCTTCTCTTCTGTGCTCCAGTGGGTTAAGGTCCTTTTGATGTCATTGTGGCTGATGTAGAGCCTGTAGCATGAAGATGCTAAGGGACAATCCACTGTCAGATTGTAGGGGAGCACCATCTGCTGGGGGAGAGGAGGATCAGGTAAGAAATGTGTCTTTCCCATCCCCAATGCAGAAACAAGCAGTTAACTCTTGCTATGAGGACACAAACCCAATGGGGGCTATTTAGTTTTCTCAGAGTTTGGCTTTAAGGATTGCTAAGCTGCTATAATCTAAAATGTTTGTTTTTGGATTTGATACTGCTTTAAGAGCTTTATATATTGGTGTGCTGTGATGTGAATGCTCAGGCTGGGTCTTGGTGTCAGCGCTTCGAATGCGGCACATGTCCTCACTAATTGATGTATGTGTTCCTTTTCCTTCCAGCTGCTGCAGCTCACTGAGTTCTGATGGTTCCACGCCTGACGGCCTACTCAGCACATGTGCTCAGGCTTCCAGATATTAAGATAGATGCACTGAACTCCAGCACATCGCATAGACCCGACTCCTACAACGTAAGCAGATTGCCGGTGCTTCTTTATGTGGATAAGTGCTGGCTTTTTTACTGAGATATTGTTTAACTTTGTGACAACATAGTTTATCGATCATGGCATGTTCCCAACACATACAAGCGGTATATACCTTTTTAGCACATTAATGACACTGTTTAACCTTCGATGTGTATAATAAAGTTACATATTAACAGTAAGACATTGGAATATAAACTCCAGCAGATTGGTTTCATGAAACATCTTTACTTCTGCAAAGCTACTATGTTTGATTTAGAGAGGTCGTAATTGCTACTCAACGTTTACTTGAGTTAAAAATTAATGTGCTTCCCTCCTCCATCTGTTTCATATAATTAGATAATGCAATAAATCTTATTCCAGATTCCTGCTTGCTTGTGTTCTGGAGATACTGTAAACACCATTTTTCAATAAATTGTGAATGTTTTTAGTTCAGATTAGAGTGGCCAAAAATAGTTTAGTTCAGGATCTTGTTGGTGACAAACAAGAATTGTCCCTTGTTATATTTCTTTTTTTTGTAATGATTATGTGTAAATTAGTACATGTTCACTATATTTGATATTACTCAGCATTTCACGATTGAAACGTAAATGTGTATTTATTCTTTGGCACTCAGGTTTGAGAAAACCCCACGATATGTTTGTGTTCCCATTACCCCGTGTACTTTTTAGGTGTCTCTTTGATGCAGGCCTCTGGGCAGATTGTACGCTACTCTGAATAACTTGAAAGTGAGTTGGCCCCCCATAAAGAAACCCATCTTCTCTAGATCTTTCACTCTGTTAGGCCTGGTTCACACTAGTGCGGGCATTATGGCCCACATTTGGACTGGCACAGCAGCCCATTCATTTGAATGGATTGCTGTGCCCATGTTTTATGCAAAGAAAAGGTGCATGCACACAACCTCAAAGAAACTGCATGGTCTTTTTTAACCATGCAGTTTCTGTGTGGTTCCCGCACCACGCTGCAGGATGAGATGCTTGGGAGTGGCGGGAAGCGTGATGCGGGTGTGGGAATCGCATCAATTCCTCCACCTGCAACCAGACTGCAGCATGTGGGCTAGTGTGAACCTAGCCTTCGGACAGACAGTATTCAAATCCAGTTTACAGTTGATAATGAGATCTGCCAGCCCAGTACAGATCAGGTTAATTATGGTAAACCTTAAACTGATGTTTAGGTATGGAATTTTTTTTATATTGTCCAACTTTGACTAATGTGACTATGTATGTGTCATACAATAGTGAAAAAATCTCAGTGCGACCACCCTAAAACAGAGCAAATCAATGAAAGAAAAAGATATTTAAAGGCTATGTATAACTAACGTTTATACTCCTGCTCACACTTATTGTGTTCCCACAAAAAAAACAAAAAGTTTGTACAAGTGGCACTGAGTCGCGTATACTAATTGTATGTATGTGTCGTGCCTGTGGGATCCCCTTGGAAGTCACTGTATTAGGCACCTCTACCACACTAATCTCCACCAGCTTCCAGGTCCTGTGCTGAGCAGCTGTCCTTCTGCTTATTTGTTCAGTGTTCCCTGATTGGACGAGCAGAAAACTTCAGTTTTGTAATTTTTTAGAAAAGAGCAAGTAAAATTGTTAGCAGCGAATTTTAAATATTTTATGATATGTCAATGGACACGTAACAAATGTAAAGTAGCTGTTATTCTAATGTGGAACTTCCGCTTTAAGTCTCTCCCCCCGCCCCCTCTCTACCAGGGGAGCGGCTATCTAGTCTCGACAGATACCTGCTCCCACTTAGACGATCCAAACAGGAGTTCGGCCTTCCTTCTCTTTCCCTGCAGCCTTCTGGGATATCTCAGTCCCCAAAAGACTGTGGGACCATGCACAAAGCACAGCGAGGCCGTTGGGAACCTGAAGACCAGCGAAGAACTGGTTCAGGTGAGGATAGCTCTGGATCCTTGGACAGGTAAGTGTCATTTTATTAAAAGTCAGCAACCACAGAATTTGAAGCTGCTGACTTTTTTTTTTCTTCTAGAGTGAAGGCTACTTAAAGGCCGTGTCACATATTTTCACTATGGTAATGCACAGTAATGCAGATTATATGCGTTGGTGCACCTGGGTGCCATTCATTTTCATTGTCATCTTAAAGCTCTAAGGCAATGCACCAGGCAGGCTGTAGTGTCATCAACTCAGCACCAGAATATTATGTTCTCAAGAAAAGAGTGAGGTATGTGTTCTGCCAAACTGGGGGGCTTTGGCGGGTTATTTAAAATGAATGGGCTGCCTTAAAACAATGCATGGTAATATACATGTTTTACCACTTGCTTAAACCCGACCATGTAACACTAGGCACTTTACCACAGAGATTTGTGGAAGATACAGATCTCTCTGCCTATTTTCGATGGCAAGGTATAGTTGGCTATAGAGTTACTGCTGTAGATGACCGCAATGCTTGCCTAGGCAGCTACAGATGGCTGGTGTGCCATGATCCTTCACAACCACACTGGATAACTTGAGTAGGTAGTGAAGCTGAAGATTCCCTAGTTGGTGGTAAAAAGTTACTCAATGACCTCGCGGCCGGTCTCAGAATTGACACAGACCTTTCATTAACTGCAATATGTTTGTCTTGGCAACAAAATCGCTAATGAGCGCAATCCTGCAGCCTGCTGCAAGTCACTAGTGTGACCTGGCCCTTAGGAGAATCTAAACATACAGTTAGGTCTATATATATATATATTTGGACACAGGCAAAATTTTAGCTTTTTTCAGGTATGGACCAAAACATATTCAAGCTATAGTTCTATAATGGATATGGGCTGCAAGTGCACACTCTCAGGTTTAATTTGAGGGTATGTAAAGTACATCCAAATAAAGGATGGGTTTAGGCATTACAGCTCTTAAGAGTACCCATCCCCCCTTTTGCAAAAGACCAAACGTAATTGGGCAATTGAATCTAATGCTGTTTCATGGCCAGGTTTGGGCTACTCCTTTATTTCTTCATCAATTAAGCAGGTAAAAGGTCTGGAGCTGATTCTAGTGTGGTGTTTGCATTTGGAATCTATTGCTGTAAACCTACATCATGCGTTCAAAGGAGCTGTCCATGCAAGTGAAACAGGCCATTGTAAGGCTTCAAAAACAAAACAAATCCATCAGAGAGATAGCAGCAACATTAGGAGTGGCCAAATCAACAGTTTGGTACATTCTGAGGAAAGAAGAATTCACTGTTGAGCTCAGCAACATAAAAAGGCATGGACGTCCACGGGAAGACAACAGTGGTGGATGATCGCAGGATCCTCTCTATGGTAAAGAAAAACCCATATACAACATCCAGACAAGTGAAGGACATTCTCCAGGAGGTGGGCATATCATTGTCAAAGTCTACAATCGAGAAGACTTCACGAGAGCAAATACAGAGGGTTCACCACAAGGTGCAAACCATTCATAAGCCTGAAGAATAGAAAAGCCAGATTAGACTTTGCCAAAAAACATCTAAAAAGCCTGACCAGTTCTGCAAAATCATTCTTTGGACGGATGAAACTAAGATTAATCTGTACCAGAATGACAGGAAGAAAAAAGTGTGGAGAAGGCTTAGAACAGCTCATGATCCAAAGCACACAACGTCATCTGTAAAACATGGTGAAGGCATGGACATGCATGTCTTCCAGTGGCACTGCGTCATTGGTGTTTATTGATGATGTGACAGAAGACAGAAGCAGCCGGATGAACTCTGCAGTGTTTAGAGATATACTGTCAGCCCAGATTCAGCCAAATGCAGCAAAGCTGATTGGACGCTGCTTCATAGTACAGATGGACAATGTTCCAAAACACACTGCAAATGCAACCCAGGAGCTTTTGAAGGCAAAGAAGTAGAATACTCTGCAATGGCCAAGTCAATCACCTGATCTTAACCCAATTGAGCATGCATTTCACTTGCTGAAGGCAAAACTAAAGGCAGAAAGACCCACAAACAAAGAACAACTGAAGACAGCTGCAGTTAGAGCCTGACACAGCATCAGAAAGGAGGAAGCCCAGTCTTTAGTAATGTCCATGAGTTCCAGACTTCAGCCAGTCATTGGCAGTAAAGGATTCTCAACAAAATATTAAAAATGAACATTTTATTTATGATTATATTCATTTGTCCAATTACTTTTGGTCCCTTGAAAAAATGTTTGGGGGGAGGGTGGCAAATTTTAAGAGCTGTAATTCCTAAACCCTTCCTCCAATTTGGATGTACATATCCTCAAATTAAACCTGAGAGCGTGCACTTTAAGCCCATATTCATTACATAACTATAGCTTGAATATGTTTTGATAAATACCTGGAAATAAATTAAATTGTGCCTGTGTCCAAATATATATGGACCTAACTGTAGCTCTGCCCACATTAAAGCTGAACTTCAGGCAATTTCCTAAACACACAGATATAATGCACATATAAAAACTAATTTACCTGCCAAAGGATTTGTATTTCTGTTCATTTGATCCTGAGATTTAGACAGCTCTTCCCCATGGCATAGCTTTTTCTGGCAGGGGAAGAGACCCAATCTTTCTCTGCTGCAGTTTCATTTTCACTTGCAGGTCTCCTTCTTGCCCTACTCTGTGCCTGGACAGTGAAAAGTGAATTTGGAGACTGGTGAGCCCATCTCTTGATCACTATGCTCTCTGCTCCTACCAGAATTCCCCTTGCATTGCAACACACCTGATAAGATATTTGACTTGCTTGGCCCTCTCTGATTTCTGCTCTACAGTTATTACTGTTACTACTGATACAAAGTTGATTTCTGATACTTACAGTACTTATATTTAATGATGTATTAATGAATTCAGAGCTGCATTAATTTGAGTATTTTATGTTTGCTCGGAGTTCAGCTCTGAATAAAACATTAATAGTATGTAAAGTCTTTTTATGTTTTGCCAGAACACTCTCTTTTCGGCAAATTAGAGCCGAACTCCTGATTTTCTTGGACAACAAACACCTGTCTTCCCCCAAACTCTAAAGCAAACCAACCCAATTTTTTTTAATTGCTGAGAATCAAAATATATTGATACATGGCAGATGGAAGTAGCTATTCTCTGTCTTGGTAGCATATTATTTTTTAGGCAGTGACATCACCCAGAGAGAGGTATTAACTCCTTGCCCTCCAGAGAATTTACCGCCCTTCCTGCCCAGGCCATTTTTTGCGACATGGCGTTGCATTACTTTAAATGACAATTGTGCAGTCATGCAATGCTGCACATAAATTAAATTTCCCGGTATGTCCTTTTTTTCCTCATAAATAGAGCTTTCTTTTGGTGGAATTTGATCACCTGTGCGTTTTTTTTATTTTTTGCGCTGTAAACAAAAAAAGACCCGCAATTTGGTAAAAAAGTATATATTTTTGACTTTTTGCTATAAAACATATCCAGTAAAAAAAATTAAAACACATTTCTTCATAAATTTAGGCCAAAATGTATTCTGCTACATGTCTTTGCTAAACCAAAAAAATCCCAATACATGTAAATTAATTGGTTTACGTGAAAGTTATAGCATCTACAAATGGCGGTATAGATAGTGGAATTTTTACATTTTGTTTTTATACTAGTAATGGCGGCAAGTAGTGCCTTATAGGAAATGAGTAATAGGTCCACCTGCGCTGCTAAGTCTAAAAATATATAGAAGAACAACAGCTGCCGACATCCAATCCTCACCTTTTAAATGGACATATAGGTATATAAACAATCAATAGTGATGCAGCGCTGATATAATTAGCAATAAAGTGAATATTAAACCGTGAGGAAAAAGTGAATTCGGTGTTATACAGCCCGCACAAAACACGGCACACAGTAATTTCTTTTATAACATATAATTGCTATTTAGCAGATATAAATGCAGTCCACAGTATATATAGACGAATGGATGTGTTCTTAAACGACACACATGCTTCTGTGCTGGTGCAAAGTGGTAGGTGACAATCCTTAAATGGCTAGCATGCCTGCTCACCTTTCCCCTGCGACCCACAGGGGCCAAAAAGCCTGTCGGGTCACACCTTGACCCTATGCGTTATTTCCAGATGAAACACTCTCCACTCTCCAGTACTCTCTCCTTCACCATCAGTTATTCCCCCTGAATAGGTACCGCTGCACGTGTATTCACAATGCTCATAAGATGGTGGTAATCATGGAACAAAAGCACAAAGATCCTCCATAGTGTAACACTGTATATCAGCTTTATTTCTTAAAAAACGCCAAGTCACAACTCACTTTTCAGCAGATAAACAACGCTTGTGACACCTCTCCTGGGTGTACTGAGGCACTCTGGTGTAGCAAGATGGCGCCAAACCCGGAAGTGCGTCACCGCGTCACTACCTCACATCTACGCGTTACGCCACGCCCCTCGTAGCTTCGTCAGGAAGGTAGTGAAGTAGTGCCTTATAGCAGGACTGCGGCGGGCATTCTGACACTGGGTGGGAGCTAATTGCCACTAACATCCCAATGACACTAATACAGGGATCAGTGCTAAAAAAAAAAGCAGTGACACTGTACTAATGACACTGGGCAGGAAGGGGTTAACATCTGGGGCAATCAAAGGGTTCATTGTGTGTGTTTTACTAGGGAGACATGCTGCTGTGTATTTCTCTGCTGTGCAGAGATATTACACAGCAGCATGTTTTTTGTTTTTGCTGACAGGTGAGAGACCTGTGTTGCTTACACACAGGTCTCTCCCCTGTCAGCTTTGCACGGCGATCGCCGGGTGCAGGGGGGGAATCTCTGGCCGGGACCCAGTGATTTACATCTGTAGCCACCAATGGTGGCGCGGGTAGGGCGTGTGCGAGCACCCCTTACCCAGAAATGCAAATCATGTATATATATATACACGTGTTTTGTGCAACCCTGCCGTCCTGTAACAGTAATTCTACTATAGGGCGGAGGGCAAGCAGTTAAACCCAAAAGGAAACATTTATTATTTTGCAGCTTACCAATTCTTAGATGTGATGGCTGCATTAATTTCTGATTTAGGCTTTCCTTTTTTCTATTTTCATCTCATGATCCAGCCAGTAAGTCTGTTGTTTTTCAAAAGAACAAGCTTTCTTTCAGATGTATCAGTTACGGGAATGAGACAAACCTTTCAGAACTGACAGGGGTGCTTACAATTATCAGTTTTATTTATATAAAACCTTTATCCCAAAAGGGGAAGAAGAACAGTTTGCTGTAACTGGTTCTAAAGTGTTACTTGCATTTTGGCTTCAGTTTATTAATCTATTTAAATCTTCTAGTGCATCTAACCCTTCCCTCCCCCCCAGACAATGTTACTGTTTGCTGTGCCCCTGTGCTCCTTCATCCAGCGTGGGTGCACTCTAATACATGTTACTGACCAGATCATCAGGGAAAAAAAGTCTAAAAAAAGAAAACTAATGCAGCCACCACATCTAATGATCAGTAAGGTGCAATATATTTCATTTTTGGTTTTGAAGCTACCACTTGAAGCTGAATAATTTGTTTCAGTGGTGTGGAAATAGTTGGCATCCTGTGATTGTGAGTAGAGCAGACTTTCCACATTTTACTGGGTGACAGGTTCCCTTGGAGTGAGGCCCAGTATGGTCATAGGAGCGATTGAATTTATTAATTACCAGTTGTACATTGTCACGTCTTGTCTCTGGTGTTAAAGATGTAAATTCAGATCTGATTGGCAGTAAATGCTAATATTGTGTTTATTACAAGGGGACCAAAGGGAAGATTTTGCTTTGATCACTTTTCAGCATTCCCTTTTTGTGAGGGATTTGCATAGATTCTTTCATCAGATGGATGCAAATGGAGTTAATTACTTGACAGCAGAAATAGAGATGTCCTAACAGCACCAGTCCTAATGTATTTTTCATTCTTTACTAAATAAAGCAGAGGGACATTCAGTAATAATGATAATAAAGAACCCAATTTTGCCGTTTTGTTTGTTATGTTGCCTATATGACAATTGGGTTTTATGTTTTTACATGGTCCTTCTCATTATTTCTTCCTCCATTGTATGTCATACTGAATGTGTGTCATTCAGAAGTCAAGGTATATTAATAAGAAGCCAAATATGCTGTCTACTACTTAGTAATTTTTAGCCGTTTTCCTCTGCTAAATAAAACATTTATACAATCATTTGATGCATTGTGATGTATGAAACACAGCCTGTCTTTTGTTGCAGCAGCCAGTCAGATTGATATCATCCATATTATCAACTATGCTGGATCAACTATGTATATAGGGGTGTGTGTGTGTGTGTTCTTTTTTTCTTCAACCAGATACTGAATGAATGCAGTTAGAATTAAAGTTGAATATAAAAATAAATATTGTCATAAAAATATTAAGTATATATTTTACATATAAATACACACACCCCTAATATTTTTTATATCAACTTCTGAATTTGGGAGAATTACTGCTATGTAAAAGATCTGATCTCTGAGTCAGATACCCCAAAAATAATTGTCTGTGCTTAGCCATTTTTAACATATCAGTCCTGATTTTGGATTCTCTGCCTGGTGCAGTGGTGGTCAGTGTGTAGGGCAGCCCTTGACATGTCCAGAGGGCAGCACAATGTGTTTTTGTGAATTTGCTGTTATTAATTATTAGTATTTATTACAAGTACTTATATAGCGCCATCAATTTATGCAGCGCTTTACGTATATATTGTACATTCACATCAGTCCCTAAGCCAACCCTCAAGCAGCGTACAATCTAAGGTCCTTAACTTACATTCATACATACACATACTAGGGCCAACTTAGACAGGATCCAATTTATCTATCAGCATGTCTTTGGAGTGTGGAAGGAAACCGGAGTACCCGGAGGAAACCCACGTTGGCATAGGGAGAACAAGTATGGCAATAAAAAAATGTTAAAGCATGTATTCTAGCTTTATGTTTTAGAGACTGGTGTTCTTTGAGCGTGTTGTTTATAAGGAATTCTTACCCCCAAACATGATGGGATAATTAAGTCCACAACATGCCAGCATGCTGAAGAACCACTGAATGAATGTATTCAACCCTCTTAGCACCTAACCATTCTCCAAGAAGTATAGTTCTGAGGAAGAGGGAGGTTATTCCCCTGAAACGCGTTGGCTTTACTTGTATTCTTTTATCTTCAATTAATGATTATATTAAATCATCAAGTGAGATGTTTTTCTGGACACCCGGCGCTCCTCTTCAATTACCCTAGTACAGTGGTGGTCAGCATGTAATGCAGCCCCCGACATGTCCAGTGAGCAGCATAATGTGTTTTTTTTAATTTAATTCTAAGTATGAGACTAAAGAGTTGTTAAAATATGTGTTCAAGCTTCATGTTTGAGAAACTGTTGATCTTTAGAATGTTGTTTTGATGGAATGTTGACCACCAGACACGATGGGACAGCTACTGTATTCCCTGTCCTGTACAGCAATGGGGCTCACAGGAATTGCTGATGATGTCACGGCACATTACTTTGCAGTGCGAGGAAGTCAAGAAGCTGATCCATTCAATTACTAGACTGTGGCTATCACTGACCTTTTTTTTTTTTTTCTTTTTTTGTGGGCACAACCACATTTTATCCACTACATACCTTTTTTATATGAAATATTGCAAGATGGATGAGAATAATCACTTTTCGAAATGTGCCATTTTTATTCATTTTTTGTTATTATTTGTGGGTGCCAGAATTTCTGTTGGTGATATCTTGTGGCATAGGCTTTTTTTGGTGCAAAGGCCATATGGCACTAGCTTTGTGATCGTTGTGCGGTAAATGATTAGGTTTAGGGATCAGGACTTTGATTAGTCTTTTAGTTTTAGGGTTCTCTTTTTACATTTAGTATTTTTATGGTCAAAACTGAAATAAAAAGTACAGATACATACACTAAGAAACATAAATGGTGTCACAAAGATACATATTTTGAAAAAGAGCAGCTACTAGTTCATTCAGATCTCAGCATCCCAAAAATATAATAATATAAATGTTATCAACAACTTAAAGTCCCTCCAGTGTACTACATTAGAGCTGTTTAAATGAGATCAGGGCAAACAGATCAATAAGAGACACCTCAGACAAAACTCAACAATAGAAACAGATAGTAGAGAAGAAATTAATATTTTCAATCACATTAACCTACAACCGCTAGGGTTTCTGCCTGTTAAGCCAGCCAGAGATGGTACCAATCTCGGCTGGTTCAGCAGGAGGTTCTAGCCTTTTATGGGGAGGCTGATTGTACCCAATTTGATTGTTGTGTGACTTGGGTACAGCCAGCCTGACAGATTTTTTCAGGCAATTATTGCCACTGGCTATAGCTGCTAGCAATAATCTCTGTGTCCCGAGCCGTGCCAAACCCCCTTCCCTGCTGGTGAGAGAGCAGAATAGCTCTGCAGGAGGGATTCCCTCATCAACACTGACTGTGTTGATGGGGGAATTGATACATTTTCAGTACAGCAACCTGTGGTTGCAGGAAAGAAAATCACATAGTCTATGGCCTGCCTTAGTTAATGGGGTAACACAGCTTGCTGGTATTGAACCCAGGAATTCCAGATTTTTTTCAAATTTATGTTTTTAACACTTAGAATGCTTGCTACTTTTTCATGTGTCCATGATCCAAGTGATTTTAGCTTTTGCAAAATGAAAGGCTAAGTTCACCTTTTGAAAAAAAATAATAATTGCAAGTAAAAAAAATTTACCTGAACCGTACACAACGTATGGGGCTCCCAGGACCTCTTAGCTTCTTGGTCAGCATATTTGTACACTTGGGAACATTTACCTTGCAAAGCATTGCACTAGTGATGTCATTATTCCCTCCTTGTCATCCCGATGCTTTCACCATCTCCCGGATCTCTTCTGGGTCTGAAGTCTTTGGCTGTCTTAATGGGTCAGGTCAGAATGATGTACCTGCTGTACACATGCTCAGGGGTTATTTTGCCCGGGCATCCACAATTTGCTGAGCATTTACACTGAGCTGTGTATTTGTGGCTCAATGTATAATTAGAAAAATTAGGTGATGTTGAAGGAATGGGAATAGGTACTCACAAAAAGTGCGACGCTACATATAACCAAACCGTTAGTGCAAATACATTCAGTAAATGAAAAGTCCAATTCACATGCGAAGGAGATGTAACATAAAATAAGCCCCTTTAATGGAACATCCATGTTGTCATGAATGCTTCAAATCTTTTTGCTGACATGCTGTTTTATCAATTAGTTTGATGTAAATTTTATATTATGCTTTGGGGCAATACAACTTTCTTAATTTACTACACTATGAGGATTTTTTTGTTTTTGAATGGGTTTGTCCTCTGAGGGTAAATCTTTTCTGCAGATTTATGTTCTCTGTTCAATTTTTGGAGTTAAATTTTGGAGCCCTACAAGTGTCTTAATCATAGCCAGTGTTTGGAATTATCCAATGGGTGTTTATCCATCTACCATTGGGGGCCAGTTTGATCCTTTGATGTCATAAAGTTGTTTATTTACTAAAGCTGGAGAGTCCAAAATAAGACTCCCTTCTGCATGGAAACCAATCAGCTTCCAGGTTTCATTGCCAAAGCTTCATTGAACAAGCTGAGGTTAGAAGCTGATTGGTTTCTATGCAGAAGGGAGTCTGATTTTGGACTCTCCAGCTTTAGTAAATAAACCCCAAAGTGTCCAGTCCATGGCATGCGTTTGGATTTCGCATTGCGCGTTTTGACCCAACCTTAACCATGGGTCAATTTCGTCTGGTAAGAGGCAGAATTTTTTGGGTGTTGGTGATGATGGATTTTCTTCATGTTCTTGACCAGATTTGAAGCATGACAAAAGTGTTATCCCATTAAAGGGGCTTATTTTATGTTCTATCTCCTTCGCATGTGAATTGGACTTTTCATTTACTCCATGTATTTGCACTCATTTTTTGGTTATATGTAACGTTGCACTTTTATGTTTTACCATTTGATATATTGTTGCCTGCAGTATTAAGGTGGCTGCTCATGTTCTATTGATTCTTTTATGTTAGGGAGTCACATATACTATAGCACAGAATTTGTAAGTTATATTTTTGTTTATTACTCACAAAAAGGTGCCTGCCCCCCCCCCCCCAAAAAAAAAAAAACTGCCATTCAGTTACAGGTTGAGGGGAGGGAGAGGTGAGCTGTACTTCACTTTGAATGAGGATCCACTTTAAAATCCTCCTGCATTTGTCCTTTAAGAGCGACTTGTCCCCAGCAGCGCTGAGCGAACTATTGGCGCTTTATAAATACTATATAATAATAACTTGCACAACTCTTAGGTTTTATCTGACCATACATGAGTTGTTCCCACTTTTCACCCTCCTGGTGGAATATGGTTTTGCAGCTCACAATGTGAACAATCTCTGGGGGAGAATTTACCAAGTTTTGCGTTTTTAGCTTTTTTTTTTTTTTTTTTTGTTATAACACCCCCAAAACGTATTATTTTTAATTTTTATTTTTTTTAACAAATGAATGCATGAGAGCAGTTTGTTGATTTCTCCTTTTTTTATGTTGCACTTCCTCTGGTCACAGGCCTTTCCTTCTTTTTATGAAGAGTGATATCTGGCATGTTGCAGTAGTTGATACATACTGGTTTGCACTTTCTACTAAGTATTTTCCTTTTGCCACTCCCTGCAGGGTAAAGGGTTTTACATGACAAGCATGTTTTCATTGATGTAAAGAATGTTATTCTCTAAATAGAATTTTGTTCCTGAGAGCTTGGAAAGAATACCTGTTGATTGACAAATCGTGACAGATCTCCATGGCTTCTTTGTATATATTTCTGCATGAAAGTAATTTTTTTGTATCATATGTTACAATCTGCAACTGATAGTTAAACTCAGGAAACATACAAAGTAGTGCAAAGAGCAAACTGAGACATTTGAAAACTGGTAATTGTTCTTACTTAGTTGTAGTAAAGCTTTGGAAAATCTGAACAAACCAAACTGTACAATTGATTAAAAAAAAAAAAAAAACAGGGAAAAAACTGATAATCTGCAATGGGATCTTTTTAATAGGTGCGACTCCGACTTAATAGTTGCAACTTCACTTGAAGTCGCATGATTTCTAATCCGCATGCAGTGTGCAGGAACCCCCACAGCAAATAACCCCATTCGTAAAGGCCTAAAAATTTCAGAGGATGGATGCAGACTATTGCTTGCCATATACTAGTAGAATTTAGTTTGAAAATTAATTTTTGTAACATTCGTTTGATTTACTTAATGACCAGTGAAGTCTAATAGATGATGTTTTTTAACCGTAGTGGCAATAAAATTCAAACAAACAGAATCCTGACTGTAAATGTATTTTTTTTTGTTTGGGAAAAATCATACATTCTGTATTGTAATGCACATGTTCTGGGTTAAAAAGAAATCTGTTTAATATGTCTGGAATCCCATTCAAGCTGCACGTCTGGACGAAATTTTATAGGAGGCTTTTCAACAAAATTTGGTTGACTCCGTGATAAGATCAAATGTTCTAACAAATAATTTTTTTTAGAATTTCAGCACAGACAGTCAAAAAAAATTCTACTGGTGTATGGCCAGCATATTGAAACCCTCAACCTCAAAAAAACAACCCATTCAGTTTAAAATAAAAATGAAAGGCAAAACATTTGTGTATAGATATAAAAAAAAAACATTTTCCATGTTTTATAAGAGCTCTTTACACAGCTGAGAACAGAGAGCTGGGAGAGGAGAAGCAGCAGTATACTGATCTTCCCATCTAATGGCTGTGCAGGGGTGATAGTGTCAGCACAAGTCTGAACATTGGAGGAGAGCACAGCTGAGTTCACAACATAGCTAGAGAATGGACTACTCTGTGCTTGCATGCATAGTGTAGTCATTTTTTTTTTTAATTGGGAAGGCAGAGTAGCTAACAGGAACACCAGGGGTTTCATACAAAGGAAGCAAAACAAAGAGAACAGGATATTTTTCATACGTAAGTAAAGCAGACACATATCAGGAATATGAAATATTGGGTTCACATATTCTTTAAAGCGGAGTTCCACCTAAAAGGGAAGGTTCCGCTTTAAAGATTGGTCCCCACTCCCCATTAAGGATTGGCACCTTTGGAGAGCAGATACCTGAAATTGACAGGTACCCGCTCCCACTTCCGCTGTGATCACCTAGGCCAGTGGTCGGCAAGCCGCGGCTCGCGAGCCACATGCGGCTCTTTACACATTTTAATGCGGCTCTTCTGTGTGCCGGGCGCCCGCTCCCCTCCCTCCTCTCGGGCGGCCACCCCAAAAGTCAGAACTCTGCAGCTAGCCCAGCAATGGGCAAACTACGGCCCGGCGGACCTTTTAATCCGGCCCGCGGAGCATGGCAAACATTGGCTGTCAGGATGTAGGCGGGGCAGCGTGATGAACTCCTCTCCTCTCACAGTCCGCCCTGAAGACCGGAACGGCGCGGGAACACGGCGAGAGGAACGCGCAGAGCAAAGGTAAGTGAATTGACACAATATGGGGAATGAATTACTATAGGGGGGATGAATTACTATATGGGGGATGAATTACTATGGGGGATGAATTACTATATGGGGGATGAATTACTATATGGGGGATGAATTACTATATGCGGGGATGTATTACTATGGGGGATGAATTACTATAGGGGGGATGAATTACTATGGGGGATGAATTACTATATGGGGGATGTATTTTCAGTTTTAAAAATGTGGCTCTCAAAATAAATTTCAATCGTGGTTTTGGCGAGATTTGGCTCAGTTGAAAAAAAAGGTTGCCCACCACTGACCTACGCGATCGGAAGTGGAAGTTGTCGTCCTACCCTCCCTCCCTGTAGATTTTTGGGACATGTGACAGGTCACAGAAGACGATGGGGCCATTCATGAAGCACACCGCTAGTCGCGCATGTGCAGTTGGCACCCAGCAAGCTGTCACAGCCGGGTGCCCACAGTGAACATGCCAGCGCCTGGTACACAGGATGGCTGGTGAAACGGGCTGCGGGGAGGACACTGCAGGATCGTGGGACAGGTGAGTGGCTGTTTTTTAAAAGTTAGCAGCTACAGTTTTTGTAGCTGCTGACATTTATTTTTTTACAGTGTGATTGAAACTCCGCTTTAGCTCTTCCACTGTGGCACTTATAATCTGCTGAAGTATGCCTTAAAGAAGAGTTCCAGGTACGGCTATATTTTATATAGTTACATTGGTCTAGTTTGGACCAATGTAACTATGAATATACCATAGCTTTGGGATCCTCCTGGAAGCTGAAGAGTATTGAAATTCCAGGGGCATCAACCAGGTATGGTATATACATAGATACATGGGTCCAAGCTTGACCAATGCAACCATGTATAAAATGTCCTTGAGCCTGGATAGTCTAGAGATCTGTGCAGAGTTGGATTGTATAACAATGCACTTGCAAGTTCTCTGGGAACTAACAGGAAGACGAATAATTAGTGAATCGCTCACCCATACATGGTTACTGCTGCCAATCTGTCAGCTGGACAAATCTGCATACCAGTAGACACTAATGATATCAATGACACGAATGGCTTTATGCCTCCACAACACTTTGATGTCATATTTTACCTAATGAATTGCTACAAGGCTTAAATCAGTCACGTCAGAGTTGGTTGGTATAGGGAATCTTTGCAGGGGGCTGCATTACTTCCATGGAAGGCTGCAAACCTGTCGCCAGACCATAATAACAAAGCTAACTGCAGGAGACGGCCCCGAGCCTCCTGAAAGTGGAGGTACTTCCAGCAAGTTGAAATTCCAGGGGCATCAACCAGGTAGGGTATATACATAGATACATGGGTCCGAGCTTGACCAATGCAACCATGTATAAAATACCCATACCTGGGATTCATCTTTAACACATACATTTCTAATCAAATCTGCCTTTTTACTATCTGGATGGTTGTTATTTGCACAGATTAAACAATGTTACTAGTTTCTTTCCATCTGCAGTGTCTCCCTGTCATTTACTTTGTTGGCAATGTCCTTGAGCCTGGATCGTCTAGAGATCTGTGCAGAGTTGGATTTTATAACAATGCACCTGCAAGTTCTCTGGAACAGAGCTTTCTGGCCGGGAAGAAATGCAGCTCTTTTCAGTCTGCTTTTTCACCTTGACTATAACGTCAAAATACAATCAATAGGAACTAACAGGAAGACGAAAAATTAGTGAATCGCTCACCCATACATGGTTACTGCTGCCATTCTCTCAGCTGGACAAATCTGCATACTAGTAGACACTAATGATATCATTGACACGAATGGCTTTATGCCTCCACAACACTTTGATGTCATATTTTACCTAATGAATTGCTACAAGGCTTAAATCAGTCACGTCAGAGTTGGTTGGTATAGGGAATCTTTGCAGGGGTCTGCATTACTTCCATGGAAGGCTGCAAACCTGTCGCCAGACCATAATAACAAAGCTAACTGCAGGAGACGGCCCGAGCCTCCTGAAAGTGGAGGTACTTCCAGCACGTTGTTGTTTGCGTATCCGTGTCGGAAGGCTCATTGTGCCTCTGAGGTCACACTGCCGGCTCGGTTTATGTGAACTTCTACAGATTCAATGATATTGTTACCGGTGATGAAATATGTGACCAGAAAAAAAAGTTTTCATTTTTAGCAATTGTTTCAGATTTTCATATGTTTTAACTCTAATGTACCTGTAATGGCATAGAACAGTTTGGGGGCTTGTATAGTTTTACATTTTGCACTAGTATGTACTTTAAGTTGTATTGAATTTCATCAGGATATTATTGTTTTCTGTGTAAGCTGACGTCTAGTGTTGGTTTAGGACCACCATAACCTTGTTTACCTGTGTCATTTGGTGTTTCCTTCTGTCCCCCCCCCCCTTCTGTTTGGTTCTAGTTAGTAAAGTCCTAGCTAAACCCTACCTGTTTTCCTTTAGTCAGGGTTAGTTCCTTTAGAGTCAGGGCTTAAGGAAGTAATTTTCTTATATTTTAAAAGACTGGGAGAAAAAACCCTGTGTACTGCACTTCTCTGAAATAAGATTGCACTGGATACAAATTCTATGCCTGATTGAAGAGTTAAAACCAAAAGGTTTTTTGCCCTAATGCATTCCCTGCATTAAAGTATTACTAAACCCAGGACCGTGCATTCACTCTATCTGGTCTCCCACAGTACACACAACATGGAAATGCATTTATTTTAGTAAATATAAACTGCTAAATACCTTTTCTCATCAGAAGTTAGAGCAGTCTTGTGATTCCTATCAGTGTCCAGACAAGCACTAGCTAAAGCTTTTAGGAGGAGCTTTCTTTCTGCTCTAGGAGGATGCAAAACCCCTGATCTCTGTCTGACCAGTTATGATTGGCCCTGTGCTGATCACATGCACTCTCCCAAGAAAAACAAAAACAAAAAATCTAGCAATACACACCAAACTGAGCATGTGCAACGTGTATAGAAAACCCTCAGTGCTATGGACCCCTTAAAGAACTTGTGCAGCTAGCATATAATGTGTTACCACATGTACAACATAAATAAATAGATGAAAAACGCAGCAAAATGTGCAATTGGCTATGGTTCAGTCTGTCTTATCTGGAGAGAAGAGGTGGTCACTTGAAAAAGGGGAGGAACGGAGAAGAATGGATCAAACAGCGTTTTTACAAAGTGCAGAGGATTAACCCTTTTAGGTTCCACAGTGAGTATAACACTGATTTTATTGTTGTGGGTTTAGTAACACTTTAAGATTAAAAAAAAACAAAACGCCTTCCACTAGCTGGAGGGAGTATGTTGGCTGTGTGTGGCCTAAAACATAATAGTTTGACATGCCTGGCCTGAACCATAGTCTTCCAACTAGTATTGAAGGCTTAGCAGGTTCATGGTTATTTTATTTTTATATACTTGTTGACTAAATTATTTATAAGGGCACCAAATTTCTAGGAATAATAATTCATACGTTATATAAAAATAATCTCAATATTCCAGGTTTTTAACCCTTTAAAGCAGTGCAGATCCTCCTCCCTTACCTGCTGTGTTTTCCCACACTAGGGTGCAGATCTGTGCTGGCTGTTTTTGTGGTTTGCAGCTCACATGTACACAAACCCACAAATGTAGGCACATGTTGTATGCACATACTGAAGTCTGCGTGTTCACTGTGTTTGGAGTTATTTACTGTGTTGTGCAACTAGGGCCTATTAACAATTAATGGTGTTGGGGTTTTGGCTGCGGCTCTTTGTCTCTGGAACATTTAGCTGCACGTTGGCATACTTTCTTGCTTGTCAGTTCATTACATGTACACTGCAACCCACAGTATCCTCTGTATCCACCATCAGATAAATAATACATTTAGGGAAGCCCAAACGCATTTTTGATGCCCATGCATGAACCCAGAATTGTTGTAAGCAGAGTTTCAGCAAGCACTATTTCTATCTCAACCATCCCAATAATATCTACTGTAACTGCAGAACCTGAGAAACAACAGCAAATAAAGCACTGAATGTGACATTCACCAAGCCATACACTGCAGATGAGTCTAACACTGTACCATAAACCATATTGATTAGGAATGTTTACTTTCAATAAATTTCACTGCTTTATATATAGACCCCTATGTGTGAGAATAGTTTTTGTTTTGCGGGATCATGCGACTCTAACAAACCTGGATATGAAGATTAAAGTGTTACTAAACCCAGGACCCTGCATCCACTATATCTGGTCTCCCACAGTACACACAAAATGGAAATGCAATTATTTTAGTAAGTATAAACTGCTAAATACCTTTTCTCATCAGCAGTTAGAACAGTCTTGTGACTTCAGCAGAGCACTGGTTAAAGTTTGTAGTAGGAGTTTTCCTTCTGCTCTAGGAGGATGTGAAACCGCTGACCCTCTGTCTGGGCAGTGCTGATTGGCTCTGTGCTGATCACATGCACCCTCCCAAGAAAAAAAAACTTCTCTAGCAATACGCACCAAACTGAGCATGTGCATGTGACCATGGGTTCAGTCTGTATAAGGTGGTCATTTCAACAAGAGGAGGGGCAGAGAAGACAGAATCAAACAGCCTTTTTACACAGTGCAGAGGATTAACCCCTTAGGTTCCACAGTGAGTATAACAAGCATGCTTTACTGCATATACAGACTGATTTTACTGTTTTGGGTTTAGTAAGACATTAAGCCCTAGTTTACACCACAGATCAGTGTGATTTGGATGTTCAATTTCATTTTGGCTGGCAACTTCATTTAACCACTAGCCTACAGGGCACTTATACCCCCTTCCTGCCCAGGCCAATTTCCAGCTTTCAGCGCTGTCACACTTTGAATGACAATTGTGCGGTCATGCAACACTGTACCCATATGAAATTTTTATCATTTTTTTTGTGACAGATAGAGCTTTATTTTGGTGGTATTTAATCACCTCTGGGTTTTTTATTTTTTCTTAAACCAAAAACCACTGAAAATATTTTTTAAAAAAGTTTTTTCTTAGTTTTTGTTATAAAATTTTGTAAACAAGTGATTTTTCTCCACTGATGTGTGCTAATGAGGCTGCAATGATGGACACTGATAGGTGGCACTGATGGGCACTGATGAGGAGGCACAGGTAGGTGGCACTGATGGGCATTGACAGGCATCACTGATGGGCACAGAAAGGCAGCACTCATGGCACTGATAGGCGGCACTGATTGGCAGCATTGATAGGTGGCACTGACTGGCATTGATGGGTGACACTGAAAGGCAGCTCAGATGGGCACTGATATGTGGCATTGGTGTGGCACTGATGGGCACTGAAATGTGAAACTGGGCACTGGCAGGTGGCATGAATGAGCACTGACAGCTGGCATTGATGGACACTGACAGGTGGCACTGCTGGGGCTACACAGATCATCAGGGCACACTGATCATCAGTGCCCTGATGATCAGTGTACATGTTCCCTCCGAGGAATGCCGATTACCGGCTCTCCTCTCCTCACAAGCTGTCAGTGTGACAGCTCGTGAGGAGAGAAGTGCCGATAACCGGCATTTCCCTGTTTACATGTGATCCGTTGTGATTGGACAAAGCTGATCACATGACCGAGCCGACATCTTCGGCTCTTTCCGTGGATCTGTGATCTGCTGTGTCCGAGGGACACAGCTCACCGCCGATCGCCGCGCATGCACGGTTAGAATGGGAGGACGTCATATGACGTCCTCCCAGAACGAGCGAATCACCTTGCGCCCGTCATTTTACTATATGGCGGGTGGGAGGAGGTTAACAGAAGCCAATGCAAGTTGCAATGAAATCACAGAAAAGTAGTGCAGGAAACTTTTTCAAAATTGGTGCAATTTGAGTCGCAACAATATGAACAGTTGCCGTGCAACTTTTGAACTGTCAAATCGCATGACAAATCACATTGGTGTAAACCAGGACTCCTGCAACATCCAGCATTTCTGTATGGCTTCCCTTTTACTGCAGGAAAAAAACCCAAACTGGAGCCGCTAGATTCTCTACATATGAGTATCACCCATTCAGGTGATGCTGTGCTATTAGCAAATATTTGATCCTCAGCACTTATAATGACACCAAACACTAGATGCTGGAGTTGATAGAATGTACATATCTCCCATTTTCCACCACCTCCAAGCAAAATCATGATTGCAATTTTGGCTTCTTCTGGAGTTCTCCTTTAAATGCTCCAGTGTTTCAGCAATCAGAATAATTGGCCTGCTGCTTTAGCCTTCTTGTAGCCGTTGGATCATGAAACACACTGTCGGCTATTATGTCTTCTGAGATAAACATTTGAGGCCTATGTTCAACTAATTATATCCGTGTCTGTAAGTCAACAGCATGAAAGCCTTCTCACATTCTAGTTTGCAGCTACCTGGCTGTCTGCCCCTGCCTGTTTTTCCTGTTTATTATTTCTTCCAGGTTGGCAATCACTGAAGAGTCTGTTGTTCCATTACCATTAGTACTGATCATTGGCATGGTGACTGCATTGTAATGAAGATGATTAGTAGTCTCCCCCGCTGAGGGCACTCACTTCTATATGACAGGTTGGTGACATTCAGACCCGTACACACCAAATACAATGCATGGGCTCTTTCCAGCCCAGAGGATTGCATGTTCTCTATCCTAACTACAGGCTGGCATTGATTGACAGGTGGATATTACTGATGTCTGCTGTGAATGTGGCTGTTAGTTCACATGGACAGCTTAGTGTCCCCCGTGCACAGCCACTCTGGGCTGCTTATATGCAGTGCAGTAATAGCAAGTACTGCTCCCTATTTTCAGCATTGCTTGCGGTCAGCCTGCCATTTCTGATGTGCTACATAGCATAATGAGTCCTTCAGGCAGTTGGATGCGGTTATATTCAAACTGGGAGAATTTCTAATTTGCTTGACATTCTCAATGTAAGTCTGCTTCATCTTTCATTCTTCAATGGAGAAGCATAAAGGATCTAAATGAGTGGTCTCCAAACTGTGGCCCGGGGAGCAGGGGCGGATGTGGCCCTTTGCTTGCTTTTATCTGCTCCTTGAGGCATTATTCTCCTGCTGTCATCGACAGTTCCTGCAACTGACACCAGTGATGGGGCACTGTTCCTTCCACTGACACCAATGATGGGGCACTATTCTTCCCTCTGAAGCAAACAATGGGGCACTATTCCTTCCGCTGACACCAGTGTTAAGGCACTATTCCTCCTACTGCCACCCACTAACACTAATGCTGGGGCACTACTTCTCCCACTGACACCAATGAATAGGCACTATTCCTCCCACTGACACCAATGGTGGGGCACAATTCCTCCCACTGGCATCAATGATGGGGCACTATTCCTCCCACTGGCACCAATGATGGGGCACTATTCCTCCCACTGATACCAATGATGGGGCACTATTCCTCCCACTGGCATCAATGATGGGGCACTATTCCTCCCACTGGCACCAATGATGGGGCACTATTCCTCCCACTGGCACCAATTATGGGGCACTATTCCTCCCACTGACACCAATGATGGGGCACTATTCCTCCCACTGACACCAATTATGGGGCACTATTCCTCCCACTGACACTAATGATGGGGCACTATTCCTATCAACTGACACCAATGATGGGGCACTATTCCTATCAACTGACACCAATGATGGGGCACTATTCCTCCCACTGACACTAATGATGATGCACTATTCCTCCCAATGACACCAATGATGGGGCACTATTCCTCCCACTGACACCAGGGCTTTTTCTACTCCCCCTGGCCACAATCTGGCACACCTAAAGTTTGAAGGACAGTTCATGTATAGGCTTTCAGCCTCCTATAAACAAAGCCAGCACAATTGTTGGTTTTATAAAGTGTTTGGAACAATTTCCAGCATGCTGGGTCATTTTTTTGCACTGCCTGTTTGCTCATAATAGCAGAGCTTTGATTGACATATTCTTTCCAGTACTCAGGAGTATGAGATGGAAATGATGACACAAGGGGGACTGCTGCTAGCGATCCTACCACTGACAATTTGTCAAAACCACCAGTGGCAGGATAGCTAAGAGGATGTCTGTTTGTCTCTAAGGATTCATCCTGTCTGTAGCTGAGGCACTGAGAAGTCCCATCACAAACAATTAAGATTCGGGCCCGCGGCAGAGCGGCATCTTGCTGTGTGTGACTACAGATGGAACAATTCCGTAGACACGCGCAGGCAGCATTTTTAGCGATTATGTTTCTAGCAGCAGAATCGCCGTGTGTCGTCAGCCTGAGCAGTGACAACATAACATTTCTGTGTCTATTTTGCAGGCCACACGCAATTCTATACCAGCCGCTATGTAGTGTGAGGGTTTATTGACTGTAAAAAAATTGTCACAACACCCAGTTGTTGCTACCTTTTGTTTAAAAAAGATAAAATCTGACCATGGTATCTGTCATTGCATGACGTCTCCTATTCTCCTATGTGGGACTTGGGAAAGCCTCTTTGTTGTAGATATAATTAAAGCCCAACTTCGAATACAACTAAAAACTGTGAGGCCCACTCCGTCTCATTTCGGTGGTTAAAGAGGTTGTAAAGTCCATTTTTTTTTTTCTACTTAAATAAAAATTTAAAGGAGAGCTGAACTTCTGAATATACTCGCCTGCACTTTCCGGTGATGCAGTGGTTACATCCCTTGCCAGCCACTGACCTCTTCTCTCCGATTGGCTGGTGGGGGGTGACATCTTTTACAGTAGAATTATAGGCAAAACTTTTTTTTTTCATTTTGGATAACATGAGGAGTGTTAGAACTCCTGTCATTTTAATTTATGCCATCAGTGTCACATTTTGTAGATTTCCCTTCACTTCCTGTCCCATGACCAAAACGGGAAGTGAGAAACTCTGTGCAAATTAATATGTTACTAAACCCACAACAGTAAAATCAGTCTGTATATGCAGTAAAGCATGCTTGTTATACTCACTGTGGAACCTAAGGGGTTAATCCTCTGCATTGTGTAAAAAGGATGTTTGATCCTTTCTTCTCTGTTCCTCCCCTTTTTCAAGCGACCACCTCTTATCTCCTGATAAGACAGACTGAACCATAGGCATATGCACATGCTCAGTTTAGTGTGTATTGCTAGAGAGTTTGTTTTTTTTTTTCTTGGGAGAGTGCATGTGATCAGCACAGGGCCAATGTCCCCATTGGAAAATTTCCCCCCTATTACTTTTATGGGGACAACCCAAAATTTGGGGTTTCTTTTACTTTCACCTTAGATGACCATGATAAACGGGACAAGGGGAGAGGGTGAATCTCCCTAATGGGGGCAGAGACAGCAATAAAAATTGACAGGGGTTATTATCCCTTCACACACTATCCAAAACTAAAAAAAAAAAATGTTGCCTTTAGTTATACTTTAAGATCAGAGATGCAGTTTTTAATGAGTTCGATTTAGTTCCGCTATAACAAGCATATAACCCTTGCAGGGTGGTGTTCCTGCTGCAAGTTATTTTTTCAATTGTGCCTGGAGTTTGGCTTTAGGATTGAAGATGTAGGACCTGTGAGACAGGACAATAGAGTCCCAGAATGAATGTTAGTATTCTCAGAAGTGTGAATCGGATTGCACTAAGTTGTGCCAAGCTGATAAGGAGAGTAGGAGAAGCGCCTCTAAGTGCAGCAGACGTCGCATTGCATCCTGGTCACTGACGTGCGCGCCGGCTGGCTCCACAGCTGTCTCTCCAGCCACCATGCTGCTCCAGCGAGATGTGGACACAGTGGGCACCAGTGACAGCCGTTCTATTTGGTGTTTACACCTTACATTTAACATGCCTGTATTAATCTACCTAAATGTGAGTGTTCCTACTTTTATACTATATTCAAGTGGTCTGCTGCACTTAGAGGCACTTCTCCTTCTCTCCATAACACACAGTCTGCTACAGTACTACATGGAGCTTGCCCTTAGTGCCATACGGACCCCCTAATTCAAGCCACCCTAACCATCGTTACCTACTATCAGACTGTTCCGGACTTGGTTTCAGTATTTGCGCTGATTATTATTTCTCTTTTTTCACTTGTGCCAAGCTGATAGTTTACAGTCCCATCAAAGTGGGCAACTGCCACTAGATGGTAGATCACAAAACAAGTCTGTGGGGCTGCAGAATTGAATGAAAGAATCTAATTGGTTGTTGACTGCAAGAACTGTTCTTCTGTCATGCCCCTTTAGTAAGATGGGATGCCCTTTTTAGTAGGGTGTGATGCCTCTTTAGTAGGATGTGATGCCTCTTTAGTAGGGTGTGATGTCCCTTTAGTAGGCTGGGATGCCTCTTTAGTAGGGTGCGATGTCCCTTTAGTAGGGTGCGATGCACCTTTTAGTAGGGTGTGATGCCTCTTTAGTAAGGTGTGATGCCCCTTTAGTAGGGTGTGATACCTCTTTAGTTAGGTGTGATGCCCCTGTAGTAGGGTGTGATGCCCCTGTAGTAGGGTGTGATGCCTCTGTAGTAGGGTGTGATGCCTCTTTAGTGAGGTGTGATGCCCCTATAGTAGTGTATGATGCCCTTTTAATAGGGTGTGATGCCCTTTTAGTAGGGTGTGATGCACCTTTAGTAGTGTATGATGCCCTTTTAATAGGGTGCGATGCCCCTTTAGTAGGGTGCGATGCCCCTTTAGTAGGGTGCGATGCCCCTTTAGTAGGGTGCGATGCCCCTTTTAGTAGGGTGCGATGCCTCTTTAGTAGGGTGCAATGAACCTTTAGTAGGGTGCGATGCCTCTTTAGTAGGCTGGGATGCCTCTTTAGTAGGGTGTGATGCCCTTTTAGTAGGGTGCGATTCCCCTTTAGTAGGCTGGGATGCCCCTTTAGTAGGGTGCGATGCCCCTTTAGTAGGGTGCGATGTCCCTTTAGTAGGCTGGGATGCCTCTTTAGTAGGCTGGGATGCCCCTTTAGTAGGGTGCGATGCCCCCTTAGTAGGGTGCGATGTCCCTTTAGTAGGGTGCGATGCCTCTTTATTAGGGTGTGATGCCTCTTTAGTAGGGTGCTATGCCCCTTTAGTAGGGTGCTATGCCCCTTTAGTAGGGTGCGATGCCCCTTTAGTAGGCTGGGATGCCCCTTTAGTAGGGTGCGATGCCCCTTTAGTAGGCTGGGATGCCCCTTTAGTAGGGTGCTATGCCCCTTTAGTAGGGTGTGATGCCCCTTCCCGACTCCATAAGGCTGGTATCACTATCTTTACTTATTTCACATACAGGTGATTAGAAAATGTATTTATTTTCTAGTTGGGAAGTTTCATGTTTGCAGGAGTGATTTCTTCTATTTAAGTGCACGTTCTTCCATGCCATTCTGTGGTTTGTGGTCCTTATGTCCGTAGAGGGAGCTGTGTGTCTGTTGGTTCCTATGAATGCTCAGTCCTATGAAGCAGTGTGTAAGTGATAAGTCTTATCTTCTACAACAGACTATTACTCCTCCCTGCTGGCTCTGTGTTCATGGGTTATCATGCTCCAGTTAAAGCGGAGTTCACTTGGTATATGACCCTATCGCAGTTTGTAATTTTCTAATTTCGTGCAGTATGCTTGCTATATGGGCAGTGTTGAAGTCCCTGTGTTTTATGAAGCATATTGCGTGTCTTTTTATGGAGTTGTTATCTTGTGGTTTTATCAGTTTGTACAGTAAATACGGTTTGTGCTTCACAACAGCTGGCTGTTGACCTGCTCATGTCTGGCACCACCCAGGTTCAGAGTGACATCACTATGTAAAGCAAGCCAGGCTAGTCCACCTTAATGTTGTTTCAAGGAAGCTGTGCATACACCTTGCTGTGCCTTGGCTGCTGCAGTCAGAGCTGTCCGTGATCTGACAGTGATGTGATCGGAGATGGATTTTTTAAGATGGGTGGTACCCTCTTCTGTGTCTGGTGAGGTGGTCTTGGATGTAGGGAGTACCTTGCGGGAAAGTTCACCCAGACTCTTGAAGATGAGAAGAGTGAGCCTCCTGTCTTTAGGACAGACCATAGATGAAGATCACGAAACTCGCTTCCAAGGCCAATCCGTCAGCAAATACAAAAGGAGGCCTCTAGGTATGGCTTGTACTATAGATTTACAACTTGCACAAATCTCCATTAATATTTGTAATTTTGATATATACGTGAAACCTTTAGGTTATTTATCAGCCAATGTACTGAGCTGGGATGATAAGCGGACTGCAGAAACTCATAGCAACCACATCAAGTTGGTTGGCACTTGTCGGGTAAATAGTGAGGGCATTTGCTTTGAGTTCCTGCAATTTGGCATAATCATTATTGCTAAGGCCTTGTACGCACCATAATATAAATGCATAGCGTGAGTTTCTGACGCATCTTGGCGCCCCTGTCAGTCTGTTGGAGTACACTCTGCTGAGTTGGATGGCCCCATATCAGACAGGGCGCACTGAAGTAGTTGCTGTGTATCACATCAATATTTAAATGCAAACTGCAGCATCAGTCTGCTTGGATGCTACAGCCTATATTGCTGTGTGTAGCACCCACACTTACCGAATGGCAAGGTTCCAGAGCCGGGATGTGCTGTTTTCATAAGTGCTGCATGTGTACTTGCACTGGTCTTAGATTCACACTTGGGCTCCGGGCTCTTCCATGCAGAGTTAGGGCTCATACACACTGGCGATTTGGCACCTACAGCGTAAAAAAACAGCTTTTTTTGGTTGCAAGGGAGGCAAAGGTGCAGTGTACAGCCTGCTGCCAGCAGTCTGGCAAAACTAATACGCGGCGGTTGGGTGTTCTGAGAGGTATTCACAGCTGGGATTGTATGAGTTCAGAGACAGAAAAGCATACATTCAAAATGACATTCATTTCCATGAGCTCTGCTTACTGTGGATCATCAAGCGATGATGATACTCAAAAAATGAACAATAAAACATTTAAACAACATAGATACAATAGGAATGAAGTCCATCACCCACTAATTAACAGCATTAAGTGGAACGCCGATTGACTGTTTTCCTTGGTTTACATAGAGTGGGGAAGTATGAGCTCACGTGTCTGGTTTCTATTACTGTCTATCTGATTTTAGTTTACTCTTATGCATTTTCATGCACTTAATTGCAAAATTTAAATTCCCAGAAAGAACGCATCCAGAATCCTATCCATTTAAATGAGATCTGTTTACATATGTGCATTAGCAAGTGCTGTGCCAAAAAAGAAGCTACATTTAGAGTGTGCTTAAAGAATATGTAGGCCCAACATTTCATATTCCTGATGTGTCTGCTGTACCATGTGCTTGTATGAAAAAATATCCTGTTCTATTTGTATTGCTTTCTTTTGTGTGAAATATATCTGAGTTCCTGCCAGTCTCTCTGCTTTCCTGTTAAAAACTGACTACACTAGGCGGGAGAGCACAGCCTGGTCAGTTTTCAAACTACTGGGAGCTAATCCAATGATCAGGTTTGTACTGACATAGCCATTCATTGGGAAGATCAGTGTACTGCTGCTTCTCCTCCTCCTCACGCAGCTCTTATGCAGCTGAGGACAGAAGGGAAAAAAGGTATTAAAATATCTTTTTAATATTTATACACAATGTTTTGTCTTTCATTTTTGTTTTAAACTGAATGGGTTTACATATGCTTTAAATGCAAAGACAGGGCTCAATAAAATGAATGTAAGCATAAGGAAAAGGTGTGCTAAATGCATGTGTAGTACATGCGAGCGCAAAATCAATTAGTTTAAAGTGGAACTAAAGCAAAATGTTTTTTATTGTTCATTTTGGATAGAATGAAGGACGATTATAACCTGTCAGTGTTTTGTTTTTTTGGGGTTTTTTTTGACATTTGTGTCCCATTAGAAAAATTTTATTTCACTTTCTGTCCCGTAGCTAAAACAAGAAGTAAAAGGAAATCCTGCTAAAGTGAGGGAATACCTGGTTTTCACCCAATTGGAAGATATCCTCCAAAATTTGGGATTTTATGCTACTTTCGCTTTCGATAATAGTGGTAAACAGGACAAATGGAGAGAGTGCATCTCCATAACGGGCACAGACAGCAGTAAAAGCCTGGCAGATGGTCTAATCCCACAAGAAAAGTGCACAACACAATGAACAGAGAATACATGTACTTAGAGATTGTGCAGTAGGCAAGCTTGAGTGGGGCCCATTCACACCAGCAGGTGCATGCTAAGCTTGGTATAAGGCATGCTTACTGGTGTATGCTGTTAGAGCACATCAAACGGTTTACCTTTTTTTTTTTTTTTTTCTTCCCTTTAATTTATTGAAATATCATGTTCTTTAATTTTTTATGCACTGCAGCAGTTTGTGATGTGGTGTAATGTGTTGCAGTGCGCTGCATTGTGTAAAAATGCAGAATGTCCTACTTAGCACAAATGAAGTACATTGGTGTGAACTGAACCAAGTCATAGGACAAATTGCCTTTGCGTCTGTGTGGTGGTCCCTAAAACCGCAGTGTTGAGTAAGCCTGTTTTCATTTTAGATTTTAGATTGTAAGCTCCATGACCAGGGCCCTCATATTCCTTTTGTACTGAAATGTATTGTTGCTGTATTGTCTCCCTTATATTGTGAAGCGATGAGCAAACTGTTGGCAATATATAAATCCTGTAAAATAATAATTTATCAAATTATGACTTTTTGAAGTGTGAAAAATCCTACTTGCAGCGATGCACATTTTTTATGGGATGTTTTCTTATTGTGGGTTTGCGTTCGTTTTGCCCAGTTCTGTCATGCGTTGGAGCCATGCTAATCTGTGGATAGCTGCCCATTTAAATGCAGGTACAGTATATATATAGCAGGCGTTGCGTGCAGAATCTGGCGAGGAGCTGTGCTGTGAGCTGCTTGCTTGTTAAACAAGTGAGGAAAAGTACACCTTTTGTAAGCTCATCAATCAGTTGTACTTAAACATGGGAGGGAAGTATTTGCTTTAGGTGGCTTCTCAGATTGAAAATTAAGAGGTCATTTACAGTTGTTTTATCAGTGTCTAAGACTGCCATATCTTAAAAAGAAAGTCTACCAAAGAGTTCTGCCAATTGGTGAGATATGCAAAGACAGGAGTAATAGTCTGTCATTCCTCAGCACTCTGCTATCTTACCACTTATGCTGTCTTGAATCTTTGACATGGAAGTCCAATGAAGTGTTACTATAATTATTTTTATTATCCTTACTGATTTAGATATGACTAGCGCTCATATTGTCGTACCAATGTATTAATCTATACACGGGAACGTCTGATGTGTTTGAAGTGATGAGAGCATTGGAACATTGTTCTTTCATCCATTGCAGAGCTCTACTCAAATTGATTGTAAACGGGGGAAAAAAATAGTTTTTAAAATAACTAACATGTCATACTTACCTGCTCTGTGCAATGGTTTTGCACAGAACAGCCCTGTTCCTCCTCTCGTTGGGTTCCCGGCTGGTGCTCTTGGCTCCTCCCCCCTGCTGACTGCCTCCAAAGCAAGTGGTCGGCTAGATCCCGAGCAGCACTGTGTGGCCATGGACACACACAGTGCGGCTCAGCCCCGCCTCTGCTCCCTCCTCACTGGCTGTGCAGGACAGCAGCAGGAGCCAATGGCTTCTGTTGCTGCCTTTGAGCCAGAGGGAGAGAAGCAGTGCCACTCTTTGACACAGCACTGGATCAAGCTCGGGTAAGTATAGCGGGGGGTGGGGGCTGCACTCAAAACGTTTTTCACGTTTTTTAATGCATGTAAAAAAACCTTCAGCCTTTGCAACAGCTTTAAGGGCTTGTTCATATATCTGTTGAGCTGCATTGATCTGCATAAATCAACACAAGGGCACAATTGTGAGATGCAGCATGTCTACATTTTTGCACAGCACAACTCAGAGCAGCACATGTCACCACAGCTTGGTGCATAGACTTCAATGAAATGTTTTTTGTGACATTTCAATAAAGTTCAATTTTTAAAATAAGTAAACAGTGCGAAGTGTTCTAACAAAGCACCACCCGTCACTGCCCCTACACATTGCATACTGGTACGCACATGTTTTATAGTGTGCAGGCTGCTTTGAAAGAACCCTTAGGCTCCATGTACACTGCAGCAGATAAACTCACGTTTAGAAGCTTTTCAGCAGCCCCTGAACTCACCCTAATGTTTTCCTGTGTCTAGTACCCTATGTTGTTTACAGTCATTTACAGGCAGTTGAGTTTACAGTCGTTTTTTTGAACGCACCAAACTTGCGTTCAGGAGTAGATATTATCAGCATTTCAAATGCTTGTAAACGCGGCTAACCGCGTTTATAAGCATTTGCGGTTGGAAAATTTGTTTAACTCTTCTATTTCCAGATGCTGTCTAGAGCCTTTTTTCATCATGAAAAATGCATGCAAAGCATTTTCCCAATACTCAAATGGACCTGGTACACCATACTTTGAGGTTTCGCATGAAAGAAAATATGTTAGACACCGCTGCAATAATTTCTGCACAGAAATGAGCTGGAACACATCCAAACAGCACAAAACAAAAAGATAGCTAATCTCAACAAATACTGCTCTCTGTGCTTCTGCTCTCTCTATTTCTGTCAAAATGTCTGAAATCGTTAATTTTTTACTGTTTTTTTCAGTGCATTCTGGGCATTTTGGAAGGTCTCCTGAGGTTATATTTAAAAAACGCTTCTAAATGCAAACACTCATAAATGTGTTATGCAAACGCGGCTAAACAAACAGACGTTTTTTAACCTACGTTTTCTAGCAGTCAGTTTCCATCGTTCAGAAGTGTCCTATGTACATGGAGCCTAAAGCAGACCTAAATGTCGTTACTAACCTAGCTTACTTCCCACCTTCCCTCCTGCTCTCTAACCTTATATACAAAAATTGCTATTCGTTACAACTTTTTTTTGGACCTCCTTAGCTGTTGCCCCAGTGCAACTTTGGGTGCTCAAACTTTGTGTGGCAGAGTTAATGATTGCTTGATTGATGGTGGATTGATTGATGGTTGCTATCCAAAGAAGCCCGTCTATAATTATTTCTTCTGTAAAATAATCTACTTTTTGTGAATGACTGTTAAAAAGTTTGCGTTTTTCTTGACACTTTTGTGCCAATGGTTATCTTTTTAGATTGTGTAATTATTAGAAAAACAAAAACAAGCAGTGCCTAGAATGACTTCATGGATGTAATCTGCCTCGTGTTTGATTTGACCTTGGAGTGCCATGGACAGAAGGCGTTTTGTAATGCTTGTATACAAGCCATGTGGACATTGTTTTCCTCCATTGTCTTTTGTTCTTGTCCAGTGTTTGTGACTTTGGATTGGGCAATGGATCTATTGTTATTGTTGTTGTCCTCCAGATTCCTATTTGCATATTGTCATGGCTTGTGATTGGATAAATCATCTACTATTTTTGCCATAATTGTTTTATATTCTTTTTATTCAGGGTGTATTACGCCTGCGGGCACTTCACAATTCCATTTCCCATTCAGATGTGATTGCAGATGGAAAGTGGCATATAGGAGATGACCATTCACAACATATGACCTCAGAACACTGAAGCTTCATGCACATGGTGGCTCAGGGGCCATACAGTGTGCAGAGCTTGGGTAATGACTCCCCCGGCACCCACTTTCGCAAAGTACAGATTACCATTGAGATGAATAGGAAGAGGTGGTTGTGCACCAGAGTTTATGTAAAGCACCTGTACGTGCGCTGACGTATGCTTCAAATGCACAGCATCTGCCCATGGTGGCAGTTGGTCCCAAAGGAGGCATTACACAGGCTTTGAGCGTCTTATGGCCGCTGTATGGCTGTGTGCATGAAGCTTAGGCTCCATGCACACTAGCGTTTTTGTAAGCTCCTAGAAGTTATCAGCATTTTTTTTTCTGCTCCTAGAAGCAAATAGTGTTATCCTATTTGTCCATGCACACTATTTTATGCTAGAAGCATTTTTCAAGTTTAGGAGCAGAAAAAATTGTTTTTGTAGAGTTTTTGGAAGCATTCTCCCAGCAGAAAAAAACTTAAAATGCTCCTAAACACTACTAAATTGCTCCTAACAGCTTTTTTCAAGCCTTTTTTTTTTCTTTATCTACTGTAAAAGCACTAATAAAATGCTCACAGTCCTAAATGCTCTTAAACTGCTACTACAAGCCAGCTATTATCTGTGTTTTTCATCCAGCTTTTTTTTTCTAACGTTTTTTGAGCATATAATAAATGCTAATGTGTATGGAGCCTAAAACTGAATATCATCCATGCATTTTGCTTATACTTTTAGACCATTCACCTACTTCCCATTGTGATTGTTGACATAAACCCTGCTGGAAATAATGACCACATGCCTTACATTTCCAAGTCGTCTGTCCTGTCCATTTTACATTAGTCCATGTAGGAATACTATGATCAGCACACAGACAAGCATGGGGGCTCTGCAGATGATATCATGTGGTGGGAGCAATGTTCAATGTTTTCAGAAGTAAACCAGCAAAGTGAACCAAAGTCACATGAGGTTATGATCCAGAGAGGCTGTGCAACTTTTCATTATTTTCTGCCCGTCGCCTTGTTGTTCTTTCTACTTACATGGCCAAATATTGCACTTTAGGTTCCTTTTAAAAATGTGTGTCTTTGCAGTATGTATGTATGTGTGTTCTGTCTGCAAATATAAAATAAAGTGTCGATCTGCTTATATAAGCACCTTTTTGTCCCCCAAACAGAAACGTATAAATTCTAGAATGATGTACACTTTATGTGCAAAGAGAAAAAACTTTACATTAAAGTTGAATTAAAACCCATTGATTTAGCCACTTCCTCCATTTCCTTGGTTGTGCTTTCAACCAAACGTTCAAGCCGTCAAATGGCTGGTGTCCTAACAGATCACATGTGCAGCATCATGACAACTTCAGATCAGAAGCTAAGATGGCAGCTTCCTTGGCTCTAAAGGATAGCAGGGTTTAATTTTGCTTTAAGGCTAGGTTCACATATGTGCGGGTGGTGCCACTGTGGATCCGCACGAAAATCCATACAGCCGCATCACCTGCACAGAGAAATGCGGACCCGTGGGCAGGTGCCATTAGTTCTAATGGCACGCCGCCCGCACTGGAAAACGCCATCGTACTGGGAACCGAGGTTCCTGTGTGGGCTGCGTTTTCAGAAGAAGTGCAGGGACTTCTTCCCAGCATGTCACGGGGCACGAGAGTCCATTCAAATGAATGGGTTCTTGTGCCCGCACAAAACATGGCCCACATATATGTGAACCGGGGCTTAGGGATCCATAAATGGGAGTTGATAGTTATGGCCAAATCATGTGAGGGTCCCATGTCAGTGAGCGGCTCCCAAACCTCCTGGGTCAGCTGACATTGTTGCTTGGATGGATTGGAAAACCTGTCCATCAAAAATAGGCGCCTTGGGCAGCATCCTCCCCCTGGCTGTAGCAGTAAATTACATACAGTGATTCTTGGCTACCTGATTTATAAATAGGTTATCATATATGATCTCTCCTCTCCTACAGTAATTCAGGAAAACCTGGATCAACCATCTTGCTGGAACAATAGGAAATGCAGATAAAAATCCCACAGAGATACCAGCGACCCAAATGCAGAGACAAATTTTCAAACATTTGACTGCATAATTATGGCAGTTAGAATCCAATAGGTATTGTGCTTGGTGCTTCTTCGGCTTACTGTAAGGCTCCATGCACACGGGGTGTGTTGATAACGCTGATAACGTTAGCTGTGTAAAGTCACATTAAAAATTTAGTTTTTCAGCTTTTTTTTAGCGTTTTTGCATTAGTGTTTAGCTGCGTTTTTGCATTTTTTTGCTTTTTAGAGGTTTTTTTTGTTACTAGAAAAAAATGGGGGTTTTTTTGTAAAAGAAAAGTCCAAAAACGCCGGTTTGCGTCGATTTGCCGCTTTTTTTCTGTGGTAGAGTGTTTTTACAACTCCTCTAGAAACCCACTAGTCCTGGGATTTTTTTCCAGCCAAAAAAATGTCACAGCCAAAAAACGTCGATTTACAGTCTGTGTGCATGGACACGTAGGATAACATGCTGGGGGGTTTACTGACTGTATAAAAAAACATTAAAAGCCAAAAACAGCCGCTGTAAAAACGTCCAGTGTACACGAGGACTTATTTTGGTAGTTGTTGGTAACTCCTGTGATCCCTGCTTTTTAGGGCCCGTTCCCACCAGCAATCATACTGGTGTGCGCTGTGAAAGTGCGGTACAACCCTTTCTTAGAATGTATCAGACAATTCTTTAATCACTGCAGTGCATTTACATTTGGTGTACTGCATGGCAACATGCTGTGCTGTCCGGAATGGAACAGGTCCTTTTTTCACTGTACAGTGTTGCAGTGTGGTGGTGATTGACCTAATAGAATGTGAGGCAAATTGCCATGTGATGTCTGTGAACTGCATTTGACAAAACTGCCCAGCACAGGTCAATACTTACCCTTGGTTCAAACTATGAACCGCATAGGAAGCGCACAGCATTCCTGTGAAATTCACATGCGATGCAGTGCAATTTGAGACCATTCATTTTGAATGGGCTCAGATCGCACTGCATCACACCAAAGTCATGCCTGCAGCAGTTTTGGAACTGCAGTGCAAGTGGATAACCGTTGTTTTGTATCATACGATCTGGTGCAGGCAAACAGTGCGTTTGCGTCATCGTTAAGATTGCACTGACACCTGCTGCTGACCACAAGGGCAGTGCAATTTGAATGTGGTGCAAAACAGATCGCAGGTTTCCTGCACTGCATTCTAATGTGAACCTAGGCTATTAGTGTGAACTTGGTTCACACTAGAATGTGGTGTGGGAAACCTCGCGATCTGTGCACGTTTCACGCACTGCATTCAAATCGCACTGCCCTTTTTATGTGCGATTGATGGCCTCTGCGTGGGCGTGTCTTGTTGCTCCTGTTTCTTTTAAATGTTTATAAACTAATAATCATTGAAATACAAATCACACTGCCCTTGCGATCTGCAGTACATGTCAGTGCAATCATAATGACATCCCAAACACAGGACACAAATGCAATGTGTTTGCCTGTACCATATCGCATGGTACAAAACGACAATGCAATCTGGTTGCAGTGCCTTCCCAAAATTGTTGCATGCTCAATTTTGGCGCTGATGCGGTGCAGTTTGAGCCCATCCAAAATCAATAGGCTCAAATATCATCGCACTGAATCGCATGTGAATTGTACATTAATGTGGTGTGGTACCTGTGCGATTTATAGTGTGAACCTAGGCTTATTGTCTGTGCTGATAGTGTCCATTCATGAGCAGCAGCTTTGTGGGGATAATGTCTTGATTCCTGAATGGGTAGTGGTTTTCTTGAACAGAGTTTGGCAAGTGGTTAACATATATGAAAGGACTGCATGGTGTTTATTTAGATGCCTACAGATCCATAAATTACTCTTTTTCTTTATCTTAATAATCATTTCTAGGTGAAAACCATATATGTTGTAGCTGTCCTAGAATGGAAAGAATGCATGCACATGTACAAGGAAGGAGATCTGATAACAAACCGTGGCCGGAAATTGAATGTATTTGTTTAAAAGCTACATCTGCAAAAACCTGGATTTTGTTTAAACTGAACAGATCCGTAGATTTAAGGTCTTAATCCCCAGCAGTTTAAAAAATCTGATGTGCAAATGAAAACTGAGAGTGCAGCTGAGCAAAGCTGGTAGTTTTGGTGAGAAATTGTTGACTGCGGCTGATTGTATGGACTCATGAAGTACTGTATCAGGCAGACGTTTAATATGTGTGAGGGAGTTTAGGGAACCCAGTATCTGCTACTTAGGAATGTATGACAGATGAGTGCTTATTCCAGATTGCCCTGCAGGATTTATTAAACCTTGGAAATCATGGAAAAGTTATTCCCTGGCTTTATAAAAAGTCTAAAGCAGCCTTTGTCAAACTTTTTACCCTCAAAGAACCACTGAAATCATTTTCAGATCTTGGAGAACCCCTGCTAAAACCAATCCAGTTGGGGTCAGTGGGAAAAATGCCCCTTAAGTCCCATACACACAATGAGATTATTGGATGAATGATTGTCCGGTTTTATTTTGTTTGTTTTTTTTTTTTTTACATGCTTGTCTCATCGAAAGTGAAAAGGTTACTAAAGTTACTAAAATTCGTGTATGACAGAATAAAAATGCAGAAGTGATTAATGTATTGCATTCTATTTGTATTTTCAGACAAAAACTGTGCTGATAAAAGGAAAATGGTATGATCTGATATTGTGCGAGAAAACTTTTCATGCTTGTCCCTTCAAATAATTTTTGTTCAAAAGCTGTCTGCTAACGATCAGATTATCGTACAATCAAAAGCAGTATTATTCATACAATTTCTGATTGTGTGTACTAGGCTTTACATTAGTAGTTGTGGGAAGAATACCCTCCTTGCAGAGCCTTAAATAATCATTGGTGACATAATGGTGGCATTTTCAAGTAGCGTTGGCCCAGGAACTGTGCAAGCACTATCAAATGGGAGGCCAATCAGCCAAAGTCCCTGCAAACCTCTGGAGGAACTCTGGTAGAGTTGAATGGTCTAAAGCAGGGGTACCCAACCGGATGTGGCCCTTTGATGGGGTCACCATTCCTCCCATTAACTCCAATGATGGGGGGAATGTTCCGATCACAGACACCAGCAATGGGGCACCATTCCTTCCAGTGACATCAGCAATGGGGCACTGTTCCTTCCACTCACACCAGCAATGGGGCACTGTTCCTTCCACAACTGACACAAACTATGATGCACTCTTTCTCCCGCAGAGACTAACGATGGGGCACTGTTCCTTCCATGGACATCAATTATGTAATTTTTTTTTACTCCCACTGACCATCAAATCAATGGCATGGTTCACTCCTTACTGACCACAGTCCAGCCCCCCTAAAGTTTGAAGGGCAGTAAAGTGGCTCTTTGTTTCGGAAGTTTGGAGACCCTTGGTCTAAAGGAATAACTATTTGTATTGCCATTGGAACCTTTGGAATACTGCATTTCACGTAGTAGAAGGCTGCATTTGGTCCTTAATGTGTGGCACATGGGGCTGGGGTCCCTGTAGACCGTAATAACTTTTGGTGCTTACAAAAGCCTGTGAAGAAAAACTGTTATTTAGACTGGCTTCTAGCAGTTATGACTAGCTAGCAGTTATGTCCACACTGCTGCAATATGATTTTGATCTGACTATTACTGGATGCAACTTTGATAAAGTTTGTATATTTGATGGAGCCAAAATCCCACTGAAAACACACCAAAGTGTAGTACAGGAACCTTTTCCAAAATCGCTCCATGCTGAGTTGCATTGGTGTGAAGAGACCCCATTGAAAACAATGTGATTTCCTGTGTGCACTGTTGCCTTGAGTTGTCTACAATTATTGAAAAGCTTATTAAACATCTTTGTAAAAGAAAACAGTGTGATTTCCCTTGTTATGCGATTCTGTGTAACTCAAGTCGAATCTGAAACCGCACTGGTGTGAACCAGACTTGATTGTCTTGGTCTAGTTCTTTCACACTATCTTACAATTTTTATTTATAACAGGTACTTACATAGCGCTGTCAATGTACGCAGCGCTTTACATATATATTGTACTTTCACATCAGTCCCTAACCCTCAAGGGGCATACAATCCAAAGTTCCTAACTTACATTCATACATACACATACTAGAGCCAATTTAGACAGGATCCAAATAACCTACAGGAAACCGGAGTACCCGGAGGAAACCCACGCAGGCACAGGGAGAACATGCAAACTCCAACCAAAAAGGTGGGGCCGTGGTTGGGATTTGAACCAATGATCCTAGTACTGCTAGGCGGAAGTGCTAACCATTTAGCTACTGTGCTACCCCATTTATTTACTGTGCATACTTTTTCCCTTTTACCTGGTTTGTATTTTTTTTATGGATTTTGCCAAGAGAATAATATTGTAGAACTAATATTTAAGGGGATTGTAGGATTGAATTTTGAAAGGGCTATAATCTCTAGAAACATGTCTCCCGTCTATGACGGTCTCCTGAAGCATGTTCCAGTCTCCAGCAACTCCTATAGCATGTTTGCAGACTTTGATAATCTCCTGTTGCATATATTTCTAGTTTTTGAAAACTTTCTATAGGGTTACATTTATTGTATTTGCCACCCTTGGGGTCCCCCAAAATCAAGTATGTTGACTACCACTGAACTTGAAAATCAGAGGGAAATTGGTTGCCTTTAGTAGTTGGACTTTGGATCTTAGTGCTGTAAAGTGCTAACAGTCAACCATCGTGCAGTGTATAGTACAGCTCTTTCATAAACTTCCATGCATGAGGCCTAACAGGTATACATGTCTCGCTGTTAACTCTGTGAAAGTTTATATCACATTTTCTTCATATATGGGTACCTTGTGACCGTTTACTAGGGGGTGGGTAGGCTATAGACGATGCCCATAAAGTAAAAGTCTTCTTTTATTGAATTTGAACAGAATTCATATGGTGGTGTTCTATTTTTCTCTTGGGAATAAACAAGCATGGGGTAATAAAAGGACTATTATCATGCACTCTCACAGGACTACCTACAAACATAAACCTAATGTAATTTCTAACTCAGATTGTAATGGTATATATAGGTGAAAGAGAAATGTATCCAGTTGTGGTTTGTTGGGGATTCGGTAGTGGGATTGTGATTTTGAGCCTTTTAATTAATATGTGATTATGTGTAAGTGAATTACTTTAAAGCCCAACTAAAGGCACAAATTATAGAAACTTTGTGACTAATTAAACATTTAAAATTATATAAATTTTTTTTTTAATCACGTAAAATATTTTTTTATTCTGTGTAACCTTTATTTTAATAATAAGTTTGAGTAATTATAATAATAGGACTTAAAAGGGGATCAGGGTAGATGTTCAGGTGATGGGGAGATCATGGTAGTATTTATTCACCGCTGGGTCTTTTTTTAAAAAAAATTTTTTTGCTAAATAAACAAAGAACAGAACATTTTTTTGGTGGGGAAAAAAACGCATTTTTCTTTGTTTCTGTTATAAAATTTTACAAAAAAATATAAACGTAGGCCAAAATGTATACTTCTACATTTCTACATTGGTGAAAATAACCCAAATCAGTGTGTATTATTTAGTCTGTAGGAAAGCTACAAAGTCTACTAGTGTGTGAAAATGGATCAGTCCTAATGTATTGATGGCATATCTCATTTGAAAATGCCAGAACAGTACAGATATCCCCCAAATGACGCCTTTATGAAAAGTAGACAGTCCAGGGTTTTTAGTAAAGCATGGTGAGGGTTTTTTTTTGGTCACGAAAGTTAGAAAATGAAAAAATTAAAACAAAATGGCCTTTTGCTATTTTTTTTACCCCAACTGTTGCCAGTTCAGTACAGCATCATCATATAACTGGCGTGGCAGTGCTCATCAACAGTGACAGGTGACAGTATGTAAAATGTAAAATAAATTAATTTTTTTTTAACTTTTTAAAAAATGTTTCTTTATTGCAATCTTTTTTTTTTTTTTTTTTTTCATTTTGTTATCAGAGCAATACAGTGTTTCCTCCTCTTTTGGAGAGGAGATCAGGATTTTTTTTTTACACACCGTTATTGCTTAGACCAGTTGTGGGCAACCTTTTTTTTCAACTGAGCCAAATCTCGCCAAAACCACGATTGAAATTTATTTTGAGAGCCACATTTTTAAAACTGAAAATACATCTCCCATATAGTAATTCATCCCCCATAGTAATTCATCCCCCATAGAGTAATTCATCCCCCATATAGTAATTCATCCCCCATATAGCAATTCATCCCCCATATAGCAATTCATCCCCCATATAGCAATTCATCCCCCATATAGTAATTCATCCCCCATATAGTAATTCATCCCCCATATAGTAAGTCCCCCATATAGTAAGTCCCCCATATAGTAAGTCCCCCATATAGTAAGTCCCCCATATAGTAAGTCCCCCATATAGTAAGTCCCCCCCCCATATAGTAAGTCCCCCCCCCATATAGTAAGTCCCCCCCCCATATAGTAAGTCCCCCCCCATATAGTAAGTCCCCCCCCCATATAGTAAGTCCCCCCCCCATATAGTAAGTCCCCCCCCCCCATATAGTAAGTCCCCCCCCATATAGTAAGTCCCCCCCCCATATAGTAAGTCCCCCCCCATAGTAATTCATCCCCCATATAGTAATTCATCCCCCATATAGTAAGTCCCCCATATAGTAAGTCCTCCATATAGTAAGTCCCCCCCCCCCATATAGTAAGTCCTCCCCCATATAGTAAGTCCTCCCCCATATAGTAATTCATCCCCCATATAGTAAGTCCCCCCCCATATAGTAAGTCCCCCCCCATATAGTAAGTCCCCCCCCCATATAGTAAGTCCCCCCCATATAGTAAGTCCCCCCCATAGTAATTCATCCCCCATATAGTAATTCATCCCCCATATAGTAAGTCCCCCCTGTGTCAATTCACTTACCTTTGCTCCGCGCATTCCTCTCGTCGTGCTTCCCGCGCCGTTCTGGTCTTCAGGGCGGACTGTGAGAGGAGAGGAGTTCGTCACGCTGCCCCGCCTACATCCTGACAGCTGCAGAGTCCTGACTTTTGGGGCGGCCGCCCGAGAGGAGGGAGGGGAGCGGGCGGCCGTCCGAGAGGAGGGAGGGGAGGGGAGGTGAGGGGGCGGCCGCCCGGCACACGCCCATCCGAGAGGAGGGAGAGGAGGGAGGGGAGCGGGCGCCCGGCACACAGAAGAGCCGCATTTAAGCTTGTAAAGAGCCGCATGTGGCTCGCGAGCCGCGGCTTGCCGACCACTGGCTTAGACCGTGATAATCACTGTTATGAGCAACAATTTTTTTCATGAAATCCATTCATTCAGTGTGTACTATTGTAATTAGCTTTGATTGGCCACAGCTATTCATATGATACAGATCAGACTCTGATTTGCCCTGTCTGTACTATGTGATCACTGTGACCACAGTCACAGTCAACACAACAGTACACAATGAATGGTATGATTTGACACCATCCATTGTGTACAATTGTCATGTGATCTGCGGAACACTGATCACAGTCGCGGCGCAGCATAGCACGATCCTGGGAGGACATCACCCAGGATGGGAGAGCTCCAGCCTGGCCATCATATTGCAATATGCTAGGTGGGAAGCGGTTAAGAGATGTTCGGGAATAAAAAAAAACACACATGCTCCCTTATATTTTTGCAGCATCGATGCAATGTTGCACCTGTCCTCCGCTGGCTTTACACTGAGAAGTGAGCAATCAGACTGCTGATTGCTCAGTTCCTGGGTCTGCTCAGTGGTGATTGTCAGTCACTGCTCCGTGGTATGCCCCTCCAGTGCTCACTGAAGTGCTGGACTGTGGAGGGGGTGGGAGAAACTGGCTCAGGCTGTCAGCGGCATGCTGAGAGGCTGAATCAGCTGCTGGTGAGGTATCTGGGCAGATCCTGACTTTACTGTTGTGATCCTTCAGAGCCTGGGCTGGATAAATCCCACTTCCGGCTTAATCCGAGTCACAGGAGTGCAGAACTAAGTGCAGTACTGTGTCCCATGGAAGAAGAATGACCCCAAAAGCTTTGGCCATGCTTCTCCTTTAAGGGGAAATATTAAATGTATTTCTCTTGTTCAGCCTTGGTGCATGGCAGAACTCTTATATTTTGGCACAAAGATTATCATTTGCTTTGAAGAGTTGACTGCATGGCTTTAGGTTGATATAGAGGCAGCCAAAGGTGGAGGACAGTCAGAACTTCCTTTATCTTCTTCCTTCCTACTTGCTCCTGTTCAGTCTCCAAGGTTTAGGCTAAAGGATCAGCATGGCAAGCAGGCAACTAGCATTCTAAGAAGAAATTTACAATGACAGCCACCATATTTACTTCCAGGTTCCACAGTAAAGGCTACTGTAAAAGTTCAATTTGAAAAAAGTGCTGTACGGATAAGGAGCAAAAAGTGACTGTGGTCTACCACCCCAAACTGCATTAACATGTCCTACAAGTTTCTGGAGACATGAAAGACTTGGAAGCAACAGGGAATATTACAGTATGGTTAATTCATTCTAGTCAGAATATCAGGTGTTCAGTAATTCGTTTGTTTTAAAACATTGAAATATTTAGTATGAGCTTCCTGCGTTTTGGTAGTCTTTCACTAGTAAATGCCTCGACTTGTGCACTTCCATTCATCTCCCAGCATATCATTGTAAACAAGATGTGTATTATTTTGCCCCTGAGATTGTCTGTGTTCTGCTCGCTCTCTGGGAACAGGACCTTGGCTGAATCACTCTGTCTGGCATTGCTTTTTATATGACTTTTTAAGTAACGCAGTGGAAAAGAACAGATGGAGGCAAGCACCAACACTGGAACTGTGAGTATTAAAATACAAAGCCAGTCACCGTGGAGACATATTGACGGATACCAGTTCAACATATGCCAAGCAACAGGCTTGTTAGGAGATGATTTAACCTATTGATGTAATCCAGCTGTACGCAATGTACTTCTGAAACACACATTATTGAATGAGAATAAACGCTTTTTTGGGGGGGGGGGGGGACGTCATGCAATTTTGACAACTGTAAGATTCACATTATGGCATGAGTAAAATGTGTTTAAAGAACAGCCTGTATCCACAGACACTTGGAAGTTTAGTTGATATCCTCTACTTGGGTGCACAACCCTATTTTAGACTGTTTATTTGGGCTGTCAGTAATCCTCCTCTTTTCTTGTGTGAGAACGTCTGTGCAATATGGTTTCATGCTAAGCATCTATGTCTACAGTGGGGCAAAAAATTATTTAGTCAGCCACCAATTGTGCAAGTTCTCCCACTTAAAAAGATGAGAGAGGCCTGTAATTGGCATCATAGGTAGACCTCAACTATGAGAGACAAAATGAGAAAAAAATCCAGACAATCACATTGGCTGATTTGGAAAGAATTTATTTGCAAATTAAGATGTAAAATAAGTATTTGGTCACCTACAAACAAGCAAGATTTCTGGCTCTCACAGACCTGTACTTTCTTCTTTAAGAGGCTCCTCTGTCCTGCACTCATTACCTGTATCATTGGCACCTGTTTGAACTTGTTATCAGTATAAAAGACACCTGTCCACAACCTCAAACAGTCATACTCTAAACTCCACTATGGTGAAGACCAAAGAGCTGTCGAAGGACACCAGAAACAAAATTGTAGACCTGCACCAGGCTGGGAAGCCTGAATCTGCAATAGGCAAGCAACTTGGTGTGAACAAATCAACTGTAGGAGCAATAATTAGAAAATGGAAGACATACAAGACCACTGATAATCTTCCTCGATCTGGGGCTCCAAGCAAGATCTCACCCCATGGGGTCAAAATGATCACAAGAACGGTGAGCAAATATCCCAGGACCACACAGGGGGACCTAGTGAATGACCTGCAGAGAGCTGGGACCAATGTAACAAAGGCTACCTTCAGTAACACACTACGCCGCCAGGGACTCAGATCCTGCAGTGCCAGAGGTGTCCCCCTGCTTAAGCCAGTACATGTCCAGGCCCGTCTGAAGTTTACTAGAGAGCATTTGGATGATCCAGAAGAGGATTGGGAGAATGTCATATGGTCAGATGAAACCAAAATAGAACTGTTTGGTAGAAACACAACTCGTCGTGTTTGGAGAAGAGAGAATGCGGAGTTGCATCCAAAGAACACCATACCTACTGTGAAGCATGGGGGTGGGAACATCATGCTTTGGGGCTGTTTCTCCGCAAAGGGACCAGGACAACTGATCCATGTACAGGACAGAATGAATGGGGCCATGTATCGTGAGATTTTGAGTGCAAACCTCCTTCCATCAGCAAGGGCATTGAAGATGAAACATGGCTAAGTCTTCCAACATGACAATGATCCCAAACATACCGCCCAGGCAATGAAGGAGTGGCTTCGTAAGAAGCATTTCAAGGTCCTGGAGTGGCCTAGCCAGTCTCCAGATCTCAACCCCATAGAAAACCTTTGGAGGGAGTTGAAAGTTCGTGTTGCCCAGCGACAGCCCCAAAACATCACTGCTCTAGAGGAGATCTGCATGGAGGAATGGGCAACATACCAGCAACAGTGTGTGCCAACCTTGTGAAGAATTACAGGAAACGTTTGACCTCTGTCATTGCCAACAAAGGATATATAACAAAGTATTGAGATGAACTTTTGATATTGACCAAATACTTATTTTCCACCATAATTTGCAAATAAATTCTTTCCAAATCAGCCAATGTGATTGTCTGGATTTTTTTTCTCATTTTGTCTCTCATAGTTGAGGTCTACCTATGATGCCAATTACAGGCCTCTCTCATCTTTTTAAGTGGGAGAACTTGCACAATTGGTGGCTGACTTTTTTGCCCCACTGTATATAGACTCTATGTATAGCCTGTGGTGCATGCTGGTTGATTTTTTTTTTTACTGCCAAAGTTTTCTTTAAAGCTGAATTTTGTGCATTTTTACATAGTTACAGTGGTTCTGCTTGGACACATGTAAGTACATGTGTGTCATACCTGTGGAAGCTGGAAATCACTGTAGTAGGCACCATTTCTACAGTGATCCCTACTAGCTTCTGGGTTTTAAGTAACAGCCCTGTTGCTTTGCTAACACAGGAGGTTGCTCATTTGGCATGGGTGTCTTTCATTGAGAAAATGCAGAGTGTTCTCTTAATGGTGTCCATGTCGCACAAGTGACCTCCTGTGTTTAGAAACCAGCAGGGCAGCCACTCGGTATGGGACCCAGAAGCTGTCGACAATCACTATGGTAGCGGTGTCTATTAGAGTAATTTCAGATTCTAGGGGAATCCCACAGGTATGACACATACATACTTTCAATGCTCCAAGCTAAGCTATACCAATGTAAATATGTAGAAATCGCCATACCTAAGCTTCAGCTTTAAGATGTAGCGTGAGCATGAGTAGTGCTTGCAAACAGTCTTTGTGTAACTATTCCTGAACTTGAAAAGAAGTATTAGAAGAAGAGTGCTTGGCCCAAACGAAGGTAAAAAGTTCCCTTTAGGGTTAGGGCTACCGTAAGAGTTCCCTTTAGGGTTAGGGCTACCATAAGAGTTCCCTTTAGGGTTCGGGCTACAGTAAGAGTTCCCTTTGGGGTTCGGGCTACAGTAAGAGTTCCCTTTAGGGCTAGGGCTACAGTAAGAGTTCCCTTTAGGGTTCGGGCTAAGATTAGAGTTCCCTTTAGGGTTAGGGCTAACATTAGCGTTCCCTTTAGGGTTAGGGCTACCATAAGAGTTCCCTTTAGGATTAGGGCTACCATAAGAGTTCCCTTTAGGATTAGGGCTACCATAAGAGTTCCCTTTAGGGTTAGGGCTATAGTAAGAGTTCCCTTTAGGGTTAGGGCAGTGGTGGGCAACCTTTTTTTTCAACTGAGCCAAATCTCGCCAAAACCACGATTGAAATTTATTTTGAGAGCCACATTTTTAAAACTGAAAATACATCTCCCATATAGTAATTCATCCCCCATAGTAATTCATCCCCCATATAGTAATTCATCCCCCATAGAGTAATTCATCCCCCATATAGTAATTCATCCCCCATATAGCAATTCATCCCCCATATAGCAATTCATCCCCCATATAGCAATTCATCCCCCATATAGCAATTCATCCCCCATATAGTAATTCATCCCCCATATAGTAAGTCCCCCATATAGTAAGTCCCCCCCCATATAGTAAGTCCCCCCCCATATAGTAAGTCCCCCCCCATAGTAATTCATCCCCCATATAGTAATTCATCCCCCATATAGTAAGTCCCCCCTGTGTCAATTCACTTACCTTTGCTCCGCGCGTTCCTCTCGTCGTGCTTCCCGCGCCGTTCTGGTCTTCAGGGCGGACTGTGAGAGGAGAGGAGTTCGTCACGCTGCCCCGCCTACATCCTGACAGCTGCAGAGTCCTGACTTTTGGGGCGGCCGCCCGAGAGGAGGGAGGGGAGCGGGCGGCCGTCCGAGAGGAGGGAGGGGAGGGGAGGTGAGGGGGCGGCCGCCCGGCACACGCCCGTCCGAGAGGAGGGAGGGGAGCGGGCGCCCGGCACACAGAAGAGCCGCATTTAAGCTTGTAAAGAGCCGCATGTGGCTCGCGAGCCGCGGCTTGCCGACCACTGGGTTAGGGCTATAGTAAGAGTTCCCTTTAGGGTTAGGGCTATAGTAAGAGTTCCCTTTAGGGTTCGGGCTAACATTAGAGTTCCCTTTAGGATTAGGGCTACCATAAGAGTTCCCTTTAGGGTTAAGGCTATAGTAAGAGTTCCCTTTAGGGTTCGGGCTAACATTAGAGTTCCCTTTAGGGTTAGGGCTAACATTAGAGTTCCCTTTAGGGTTAGGGCTACCATAAGAGTTCCCTTTAGGATTAGGGCTACCATAAGAATTCCCTTTGGGGTTCGGGCTACAGTAAGAGTTCCCTTTGGGGTTCGGGCTACAGTAAGAGTTCCCTTTAGGGTTAGGGCTACCGTAAGCGTTCCCTTTAGGGTTAGGGCTACCGTAAGAGTTCCCTTTAGGGTTCGGGCTACCGTAAGAGTTCCCTTTAGGGTTCGGGCTACCGTAAGAGTTCCCTTTAGGGTTAGGGCTACCGTAAGAGTTCCCTTTAGGGTTTGGGCTACCGTAAGAGTTCCCTTAAGGGTTCGGGCTAACATTCGAGTTCCCTTTAGGGTTAGGGCTACCATAAGTGCTCCCTTTAGGGTTAGGGCTACCAAAAGAGTTCCCTTTAGGGTTAGGGCTACCATAAGCGCTCCCTTTAGGGTTAGGGCTAACATTCGAGTACCCTTTAGGGTTAGGGCTAACATTCGAGTTCCCTTTAGGGTTAGGGCTAACATTCAAGTTCCCTTTAGGGTTAGGGCTACCATAAGCGCTCCCTTTAGGGTTAGGGCTACCAAAAGAGTTCCCTTTAGGGTTAGGGCTACAGTAAGAGTTCCCTTTAGGGTTAGGGCTACAGTAAGAGTTCCCTTTAGGGTTAGGGCTACAGTAAGAGTTCCCTTTAGGGTTAGGGCTACAGTAAGAGTTCCCTTTAGGGTTCGGGCTAACATTAGCGTTCCCTTTAGGGTTAGGGCTACCATAAGAGTTCCTTTTAGGGTTAGGGCTACCGTAAGAGTTCCCTTTAGGGTTAGGGCTACCGTAAGAGTTCCCTTTAGGGTTAGGGCTACCGTAAGAGTTCCCTTTAGGGTTAGGGCTACCGTAAGAGTTCCCTTTAGGGTTTGGGCTACCGTAAGAGTTCCCTTTAGGGTTTGGGCTACCGTAAGAGTTCCCTTTAGGGTTAGGGCTACCGTAAGAGTTCCCTTTACGGTTAGGGCTACCGTAAGAGTTCCCTTTAGGGTTTGGGCTACCGTAAGAGTTCCCTTAAGGGTTCGGGCTACCGTAAGACTTCCCTTTAGGGTTAGGGCTAACATTCGAGTTCCCTTTAGGGTTACGGCTAACATTCGAGTTCTCTTTAGGGTTAGGGCTACCATAAGCGCTCCCTTTAGGGTTAATGCTACCATAAGAGTTCCCTTTAGGGTTAGGGCTACCATAAGCACTCCCTTTAGGGTTAATGCTACCATAGGAGTTCCCGTTAGGGTTAGGGCCACTATAAGCACTCCCTTTAGGGTTCGGGCTAAAATTGGCATTCCCTTTAGGGTTTGGACTACCATGAGGCTTCATATACACTGGCAATGAAGGCCGGTGCAAATTGTAGCAGTAGGAGTCTTTTGTTCACAGCTGTGGGTGAGAGCTGCTAGGTGTAGCTGCCAGCTCCATGCACTGTAATGATAGGCCACCACCGGCTGCAGCTATTTGCAGCTTTCCATACAGCCAGCGATTACCTGCGGTGATTGCTGCTGGAAGCACACATGAGATTCCTGCCACTACAGTTTGCAACGGTCCTAATTACCATTGACCACAAATGTTTGGGGGGGTTATTGTTACAGCCAGGCACTGACCACATCCCACTGCATCCAGAAAATGCTCCTGAGTTCCATAATAACATTCCCAGTGCAAGTCATGGTTTGCAATCCTATTTGTGTCCTGATTGAATGCACAATTAAATCGGTCAGTCTGAAAAGCTGGAGAAGAGAACATTATGGCTTGCTTTAATAATATAATTATTTAAGTTTGGCATGAACATTTCATTTTGTCTTTTACAAAAATGACATTGGAAGCTCCTAGTGAAATGATTGGAGGTTTAGAGGAATATATCCAAAGAACAAAATAGCTGATGCATTGTGAATGTGCATTTTTCATAGGAGAGTCATGTGCCTCTTCTGCCTTGGAACAATTACAGAAGACTAGCCGGTGAAACTTTCCTTATAGTGTTACCATTTTTTCCTAACTTGTGCAGGTTTTTAGAGTACTTTAAATATCAGTATAGCCACTGATGTTAAGTGAGCCAAACATAATTGAAATTCCATGGCTCTTACTACCTGGCTTAGAAACTGAGTAAATAGCAGAGCATGTCTTGTCCCATTGCCCTAGTAATGTCTCACTTGGACAGAACAGTTTGTTTCCCCTGAATCCCATCGGTCCCCCTTGTTTACATGTTGGCTCTGGGGAAGACATTTTGAGAGGGCCTCTGTTGTTTGCAGGCCAGCCAAACACTTTCTTGGCTCTATTTCATGTCCAAAAGCCATACAGCCTGACTGCCTGAGCTCTTACGTGATGCTCTTTCAGGCCCTGTGTGTGCTCTGACCATCGCTGCTCTTTTAGGACTCCAAACACTTCTGTTTGGCAGTGTTTGAATGTTCTGATCATGTCACTCAGCAGACCATGCTTTTTATATTCAAAGGTTCTTGCTTCTCCAAGGTCCTACATGGTAACCTCCATATTTTCTCAGTTCAGGTTGCCCATTTCTCATCTCCCCTTTGTAGGCTTCTTCACATCTGTTTTTGGGGCCCACTATAATTTCCTGTGGGATAGTAGGTGGAGTTTCCTGCAAAATGGCAGACAGCGCCAGCAGCCATTTTTGGCCGTTTACGTGTAATGGGACATGCAGCAAATACCTGTGGAGGATTGGCCCTGGATGCAGAATGTTTGGTCCAGGGCTGAGGTCAGCAACAACAGCCATGGTATTTCTCTTAGTGTTTTTTCACAAACTAGTGCAACTACCCTCTATAAACTAATAGACATTCAGATGCATACTAGGTACCTAATTATGTAATTAACATACTAAAAAAGCAAAATTAGGTGATAAGCAAAATTGTCATTTCTGTGTACACTCAATGGCACATGAACTATACGTTTGATTTTGGCATCTTAGATATACTAGCAATTAAGTTAGGTGCCAGGGACGAAGCAACTCCCTCGCACATGTGCAGGAGTTACATAAGTAGAGGCCACCCAATGGCCGTAGAGGGTGGCTGGGAGTCTGGAATCAGTGGTGGAGAGATAGCAGCAGTGGGATCCGAAGCAGCCAGAGACATCCTATGCTGTGCCTACTTGAACATTCTAACACATCTCTTGCCCTAGCGGACTTTACTCCTGCTTTAAGGATATGGGAATTTAGACCTAAAATAGTTGGCAATGACACAAAGTAGAAGGAAATTTCTCAGCTTGGGACTCATCACTTGCTACACATATGTGAGTGCCTGATCCCACATTTGGGTATGTATAGTTGTGTTCAAAATAATAGCAGTCAGACATCACTAACCTGATCAATCACTGTTTTTGGTAGAAATGATATTTCTACATGGCAAATAATTTACTAGCAGGTGTAGTAGAGTAATAGAAATCCAACAGACCCAACAGTCATGACATGCATGCTGCTGATTCTGTGTAATTGAATCACTAATTGAAAGAGGCATGTTCAAAATAATAGCAGTGTGGAGTTCTATTAGTGAGGTCATTCATTCTTTGAAAAACAGGTGGCAATTATTGCCCTTATTTAAGGAAGGAAGGCAGAAAATGTTGTACATGCTGATTGCAGTGCATTTCTCTCTGAAATTCTGAGGAAAATGGGTCGTTCCAGACATTGTTCAGAAGAACAGCGTACCTTGATTAAAAAGTTGATTGGAGAGGGGAAAACATATAAAGAAGTGCAGAAAATGATAGGGTGCTCAGCTAAAATGATCGCAAATGCTTTAAAATGGCAACCAAAACCTGAAAGACATGGAAGAAAGCGAAAAACTACCATTCAAATGGATAGAAGAATAGCCAAAATGGCAAGGACTCAGCCAACAATCAGCTCCAGGAAGATCAAAGAAGGTGTAAAGTTACCTGTGAGTACTGTTACAATTAGAAGACGCCTATGTGAAGCCAAGCTATCTGCAAGAAGCCCCCGCAAAGTCCCACTGTTGAAAAAAGACGTGTGCTGAAGCGGTGACAATTTGCCAAAGAGCACATTGACTGGCCTAAAGAGATATGGCGCAACATTTTTGTAGACTGATGAAAGTAAGATTTTTCTTTTTGGGTCTAGTGGCTGGAGACAGTTTGTCAGACGACCCCCAAACACTGAATTCAAGCCACAGTACACTGTGAAGACAGTGAAGCATGGTTGCGCAAGCATCATGATATGGGGATGTTTCTCATACTACGGTGTTGGGCCTATTTATCGCATACCAGGGATCATGGATCAGTTTGAATACATCAGAATACTTGAAGAGGTCATGCTGCCTTATGCTGAAGAGGAAATGCCTTTGAAATGGGTGTTCCAACAAGACAACGACCCCAAAACACACCAGTAAACATGCAACATCTTGGTTCCAGACCAACAAGATTGACGTTATGGAGTGGCCAGCCCAATCCCCGGATCTTAATCCAATAGAAAACTTGTGGGGTGACATCAAAAATGCAGTTTCTGAGGCAAAACCAAGAAATAGAGAAGAACTGTGGAATGTAGTCCAATCATCCTGGGCTGGAATACCTGTTCACAGGTGCCAGAAGTTGGTTGACTCCATGCAACACAGATGTACAGCAGTTCTCAGAAACAGTGCTTATACAACTAAATATTCATTAAGTGATTCAAAGGAAAGCAAAATCTTCAAACATTTTTCAGTTTATATAGCGAATGTTTGAGTTTGTAAAGAAGAATACAAACACTGCTATTTTTATTATTCACATTTCTTTAATGTTTTTAGAGGAACAACACAAATTTGATATATTTTTCTTCATGTTTTGATTTGGAATAGAATGTGTAGTGTTCCCAATGCATTTGTGTGTATGGAAATAAAAGCTATTAGAAGGATTTTGAGCTTTATTCACTTTTTTCAACACACTGCTATTATTTTGAACACAACTGTATTCTTAGCAGGCTTGGTACAGGAGCACACAGGCAATTTTAATAGCTACTCGAATTTCTAGTTATGAATTTATAAAGCAGCACAATGTTCTTGCCTCCAGCATACGTCACCTGTAAAAATAACAATACTGTACATTTCTAAAGCACAGAAAATTGCTTTAGGCCCCGTTCACACCCGAATGTATTAGAATCACAGACAGGATCGCCTGCGATTCCAGAATTGCAGCAAAATGTGGCAAGCACTTTTGGTGCCATTATTTTTTACTGACACACCAAATGTGGTGCAATTTTGCAACAAAACACAGGAAAATTGCAGCAAAGCACATGCCAGCTGGCCTGGTTCTGTTCCAAAATTTGGTACATGAGCTTCTTCAGGGTGTTTTTGGAGCGGAGGGAGGCCCATTCAAGATAAAAAGTATTGGATTCACTGGCACTTTGCTCTAAAAGTACAATTGTAGTTTACTTTTAGAATCTAGTAGCTCAAAAACACAAAAGAGTGAAAACAAATGGAAAAAATGTTATTTGTATAATAGTACTCTTTTTTTTTTTTTTCGATTTACCCCTTCCCTAACAGTTTTTTTTCTTCCTGCTGCAGTGATTTCCCTTCACTTCCTGTCATTGGAGGAGTTAGAGGAAAAACTGAACAGAATTCCCTCTTATAGAGATGTCATGGTATCAGGTGTTCCCATTTGATGATTACCCTCTATTCCTGTCTTGGGGACAACTCTAAAATTTGTGAATTTTCCTTCAATTTTTGTCTGTGACAGTGGTCCCCATCACAAAAAGAGAGAGTAATCTGGCTGATGGGGGGGGGGGGGGGTTACATAATAAGCCTTTACAACAGCTATATGCATTTATGAGTTGGCAGGATGACTAGACCTTGGCACTTACCCACCTTGAACACTTTCTTGCTCTTGGGTGCGCTCCATCAGTGCCCTCAGAACCAGGGGCAGACTGACCATTTGGAAACTCGGGTGCTGCCCGAGACCCCGGGGTCAGTAGGGAGCCCCATGAGATGCCCCTGGTATCTTTTTCATAGGCTTTTTTTGAGTTTGGGCAGGGACACAGGGGCCCCATGATCCCCTATTGACCGGGGGCCCTATGAGTTGTCAGTCCGCCCCTGCTCAGAACTGTGATTGAAGAGCTCATGGTCAAATACCAACCATTGGTAGCTGATGGGACAAGCTAATGAGGACATCAGCACTGCTGTGCAGCCAATCACAGTGCCACATGATCAGGGGCCCCCTGGGCATCACAGTCAATATAAATTTCCACCTCCTGCCAGTCTGAAGGGGTAAAATAGAGGAGGTCTAAATGATCTTTAGAGAGTCTTGTGACACTGCTTACATCTTTATCCTGTAACCCCCTAGATCTTATGTAGGCAGTATTTACACGTTCACAGGGGACCAGAGATGTCAGTGATTCAACACAAATTGTTGTGGTGCTGCCCTCGCTATCCCTTTTGTCATAGTCACCGGCCCACAAGTACCCTTTTGGTGAATACAGCCATGGCAGCCTTGGCCTCACTTTGCTTTGGGCCCATTTCAGTTTGGTTGCTATGTCACAGTTCATCCCACCAAAAAATTCAAAATTAGCAGCGCGACTTGTCTCCAACAATGCCATGTCCCAGGTATCAGTAACATAGACTATTTACAAATGTGTCCGAGAGCCAACATCACAGCGGTCCTCAGAAAATCCCAATATTGTCTGTGCACCCACGCTTTTAAATATATCCCTTCCAATCTTTAAATAGTGTTTTCTGGCTGCTGTTATTCTTTCATACACTCGACAATGTGAGGAATTCTGTTCTTGGCAGAAGGCTTTCAGGCATGAAATCCTGTTTGCTACCACGTGGTCTTCTCCTTGGCTACACTATGTTACGGACCTGGTTGGCAGATGATGTGAAGTGTCAGCTGGGAGTGAGCAGGTCCAGGGATTAGACGGGTGTGCAGTAGAGTGTCTGCATTATACTGTCATAATATTTGCCTTTTTAAGTGATAGTTCTGGAGTTTAGTCTGCAGCACGGCTTCAGGAAATGGCTTTGTCTTTTCATTTCCAGTATGTGCTAAAAGATTAATGAAAGATGGGAGCTTCCTTTTGGGGGGGGGGGGGTGGCTGGGGTTATGGCCCAAACTGGGGTTCGTTCACACCCGTCCTCACACTAAGACGCATGCACGCTGATGTGCGTTGTGTAGAGGCGAAGACATGCTTCATTGTAACCAGTGGTGTATTTAGGTTTCGTGCTGCCCTAGGCAACACAAAAATTGGTTCCCTCCCATGGAGAGACCCTGACACCAGCCAACTCCCCCCTTCCCCACGAAGAGAGCCTGACATTGACCAACAACACCCCAGCCCCCTCCGCCCCCACTCAAGAGAGCCTTTCACTACCACCGCCCCCCATACACTGGCAACCCCCCGCCTCAGCAAGACACTCACCTTCACAGCTCCTCGGGAACAAATGTCAGGCTCTGCATACACCATCAAGCAACCTGCAGCCTTTCTGAGATCCCACCTGGTCCCCGTGCTGCGTGTGTCCCTTCTTCCTTTCATTCTTTCAGGGGATGGCACTGCTCCCCTGAAAAATGCTGCTGCCCCCCTGAAAAATGCTGCCCTAGGCAACAGCCTTGTTTGCCTTGTGGTAAATACACCCCTGGTTGTAACACATTTCACTGATCACTTACACACACACACACACACACACCACACACACACCACACACACCACACACACACACACACACACACACACACACACACACACGTAATTTTTAGCTTCAAGAAATGTCACTTTATTCAACACCGTGCACAACGTATGTCAACCGAGCATTCGTTCTCATACACATGGGCATTTTGAGGCTTAAGCGCAAAGTCCTGGCGGTTTTTTCTGTATGTACAGAAGGCCATAAAAGTGAATGACTGTACACATGTAAATGTTAGGTAAACGTGTAAACACTTGTAGGGCATGTGCATCTCCGTGTGTTTATGCCGATACACAAAGGCATTGGCGCATACCCGAGCACAGCCGTGTACAACTGTTCACTTCTGTGGTTGGCTATACCTGCCATCTGCCTGCGCAAGAATGCCAGGATTTTATGCTACGCAAAATGTCTGCCTCCATGTATCCTTCTGAACAGGGCAAGTAGAAAATAATTGTCTCCTATGTCCCTTTGTGTTTAGCCTGCGTTGTTTCTTACTGAAAAAGAGTGAGGCATAAAGCAACTAGTGCTAACTTTTTCCAGTTTGACATGTATTTGAACCCTCATCTTGTAAAACAGTCCATAGAGTTTAAAATAGAAAGGCAAAACATTTGTGTAAAGTGTTAAATTATATATAATTATAAATATATTTTTCCCCCTTTTTTTTACAAGTGATCACATTTACTCTGTTCTCAGCAGCATAAGGTGCTTAGAGAGCTGGGACAGGAGGAACTGTAGCAGTGAGTGGTTTTGGTGTGGCATGTCAGCACATTTCTACTCACTAGAGGAGAGCAGGCCGAGTTCCTGGAGCAGGAAAAAACCAACTACAATGCGCCTAGTGTGGTCAGTTTTAATAGGAAATTAGAGGGACTGGCAGGAACACCAGGGATTTCACACAAAGGAACAATACAGAAAACAGAATACTTTTTTCATACAAGTATATAGTACAGCAGGCACATATCAGGAATGTGAAATGTTGGGTTAAGCTATCATGTGAATAGTCTGAATAGCTAATGTTGTGTATTGACCTTAAAGTAATATTAAATGAGTTTTTTTAAAATAATGTCATACTTACCTGCTCTGTGCAATGGTTTTGCACAGAGCAGCCCTGATCCTCCTCTTCTTGGGTCCCCTGCCAGTATGCCTGGCCTCTTCCTCCTGCCAAGTGCCCCCAGAGCAAGCAGCTTGCTATGGGGGCACCCAAGCAGGCTTGCTCCCAAGCCGCTGCTCTGTTTCTCCATTTACACACACAGCAGTTACCTGCCCCCCCCTCTCTCCTCATTGGCTCACTGGCTGTGATTGACAGCAGCAGGAGCCATTGGCTCAGCAAATGTGGAGCAAGAGTCCCTGGAGAACCGAGGTTCTCCTGCACATCACTGGATCTCAATGGGGTCAGGTAAGTGTTGGGGGGGCTGCTGCACAGAGAGTGAGTTTTATCTGCATGCATAAAATGCATGCAGGTAAAAATCCCTGAGCATTTACAACCTCTTTAATAATGATGTACCATATTAAATCCACACAGCTCAGTGAATCAGGACACTCCTCTCTTTCTCTGGTACCAATGGACCCGTATGGATTTTAAGTTCGGCAGAAAACAGACAAGGCAGTTCAGGGCTTTCTTATTAGAAGGCCTAGCTTGTCTGAAATTGCGCTTCATGGAGGCACCATGTGTTCATTTTTTACCTGCAAAAAAATACAAGTTATTAAAGTGATCAGTTTATCAACATGCATGTTAAAAGAAAAAAAAACCCATTGTAGGGACAAGTGTGCTCATGTTTGGCCTGTGCGTATGAGAATTGTGTAATAGGATATTTGTTCAGAATGATAAGTACATCCAAGTAAGCACCATGGTGAAAGGCTAAGCCAAATCAAGAAGCCAAGAAACACATCTGGTTAAGACGCCACTATCCTCGCATATTGAATTCTAGACTCCATTATGAGTATTGCAGTATGACTGTCATTGATGTCCATTGTTATATTTGAAATGTATCTCTCCATGAGCTGGCTCACGTTAATATTTTTTTCATTTTCTTTGACACCTTTAACCAACCGAGAGACGTTACAACCCCATCTTGGTTAGTAGTCCCGTTACCGATACTTGTCTGAAGCTATGTTGCTTTGAAATATTCTGTTAATTTTCCAACTGAGCAAAGAGTAGCTTTTGTTACTCTGATACGTACATATGGTGTAAATATGATAAATTATCAAGAAGTACACGTTGGGTTTTCTGGTGGAGTTTGAAAGTGTTCATTGTAATAAGCGACATTCCTTTTGGTAGAAGAAAAGTAGTTTGCAATACACTTTGTTCTTGCTAACAATGGCTCCTAAGATCTGCTGAGCTTTTCGTACTTGTCCAGCGGTGAATGGATTAAACACCTTGTATGGTTATGTTGTAATTATAGTCACTTGTACAGTACGCTGTGGAACATGTTGGTTACTTATATGTGATTAAAGAGAATGGAAAGTGCTTTCACAAGAGCAGAACCACCTCTACGGGCTCAAGGCCACTAAGGAAGGATTTGCATATTCTCTCTGCCACATTGTGCATTTTCCTCCCATTGCCTTGTTGTGTCCTCTTTGTTGTAAACTGTCAAGGAAACAATATTTCTGGTCTCTTTAGAGGACCTGAGCCGGCCATTAGTATCTTCTTGATTCCCTGTGGAACACGGGGGCATGACTCAGTGCTTTTGATGGAAATTTTTTTCTTCATGTAGACCCCCTGGGGAGTGGAAGATGGAATTATGGAGTAGCCGAGCCATTACTTCAGGCCTTAATTGTTGTGCTGCAGACCATTTTACTTTTAGAGCATGATTTACGGTACTTGGGACGTCTCTAGGGTGTGAAAAAAGCGCCATAGACGAGGCCTATGTTATAACTCCGTTGTCATAGCTTGATTTTATGCAGTACTACTTTGGTGCTTTAATAGTATGGATGGGAGACACATTGCCAAAACCCCTTCTTTTTCTAAATGTTAATAGCATTGGAGTTAAACTGGGAAGAGTTGGCACGAGGGTCCAAAGGACTGTGGAACTTGTGCTGTTTTATCCCTCACTTTCTTTTTTTTTTTATTTTCTTGAAGTGATTGTAAAGGCTCCCCCCCCCCCCCAAAATGACAAACATGGTATACTTACCTACTTTTTGCAATGGTTTGGCACAGAGCAGCCCCGCTCCTCCTCTCCTGGGGTCTCCCGATGGCGTTATTTGCTCTTCGCCCCTGCCGAGTGCCCCCATAGCAAGTCACTTGCTGTGGGGGAACTCATTCATGCTCTCTCCCGAGCCACGCTCTGTGTGCCCATAGACACACAGAGTGCATAACACATCATATGTACCTGCTCTGTGCAGTGGTTTTGCACAGAGCAGCCCCAGTCCTCCTCTCCCGGGGTCTCCTGCGGGCGTTATTTGCTCTTTCCCCCTACCAAGTCACTTGCTGTGGGGGTACTCATTCATGCTGTCTCCTGAGCCACGCTCTGTGTGCCCATAGACACACAGAGTGCAGAACACAACATACTTACCTGCTCTGTGCAGTGGTTTTGGACAGAGCAGCCCCCTTCCTTCTCTCCTGGGGTCTCCCGCCGGCATTATTTGTTCTCCCCCCCCCCTACCGAGTCACTTGCTGTGGGGGTACTTATTCATGCTGTCTCCCGAGCTACGCTTTCTGTGCCCATAGACACACAGAGTGCAGAACACATCATACTTACCTGCTCTGTGCAGTGGTTTTGCACAGAGCAGCCCCGTTCCTCCTCTTCTCTGGTTTCCCCCGCCGTCGCTTCTGGCCCCTCCCCCTTGCCGTGTGCCCCCAGAGCAAGCTGCTTGCTCAGGGGGCACTTGTGAGTGCTTGCTCCCATGCCATGTCTGTGTGCCTATGGGACACATAGAGTGTGACTCAGTCCGGCCTCCCTCCTCACTGGATATGATTGACAGTTGCAGGAGCCAGTGGCTCCCACTGCTCTCTCTGAGCCAGTGAGGAAAGCGAGAACGGAGGGAGCTGCTGCTTTCTGCACACTGCTGGATCAAGATCCAGCTAGATAAGTATAATGGGGGGTCTGTGGGGGGGAAGTAGCACACAGGTTTTTTTAAAATAATGCAAAAAATGCATTAAGGTAAAAAAACCTTCAGGCTTTAGAACCACTTTAAATCTTTTTCAATTACAGGCCTAGCCCTTTGTTCTGGAGAGATGCTTTTAGGTTGCGCCATCTCTCTCCTTGTACCATGGATCTGTGTTTCCATAGAGAGGAGGCATTATACCTGACTTTGAGCTTGAAACGGGGACTTTTGTTACCATTACCATACCTAAAGTTCACCTCTGGGCACAAGAAGGTTCATTTATAAAACCTCAATAGACAAAAAATATGCATCCACACTGTGTGCGCACCAAATCCCTTTGCAAACCCAGTTATTACCTCGAAACGTAGCAGTGATATCATGACTGGGCTGCACACAGCAGAACGGGAGCGTCAGTCAGTACTGCTCCAGTGCACTGTGTTCACTTTCTCAAATATTGCCTGGGACTAAATGACCTCGTGAGGCTGAGAAAACTCTGAAATTGCTGGTAAAGTTGCTGGATAAACAAAGAGGACTACAGGAGGAGTTTTCACAAGTAGTCATTGGATTTCTTAGAAAGCCAGCTTCTCCACAAATCTAATGGCTAGGTAATTTTATTACAGCCCGAAAAAGCTGCTCATACCAAAGCTAAGAATATCCTGACTATATACATAGAGCAGGGGCGGACTGACAACTCATGGGGCCCCCGGGCAATAGGGCATCATGGGGCCCCTGTGTCCTTGCCCAAACTCAAAAAAGCCTATGAAAAAGGTACCAGGGGCATCTCATGGGGCCCCCTACTGACCCCGGGCCCTCGGGCAGTGCCTGAGTTTCCAAATGGTCAGTCCGCCCCTGACATAGAGTAAAACTCCACGCAGCGTATTCTTGTGACACATTCCCCTACATTTTTCAAGCTCCTCAATTTACAGACTGTCATATTTTTTCAGCTAAGCAAATAGTGGTGTCTAAATACAAGAGTCATGTGTTTTTCTAACTTGAATCTTGGCGTTCTTTGTGTATTTCCTTCAGATTTGTGCAGCAATCCAATGTGAGACTTTGTGCCTGAGCTTCCTTAAAGACTGGACACTGCTGCTTTCTGCTCTTGTACGAGAGACTGGTCTTGTCTCCGCCCACTCCTGTAGTTCTCTGCAGATATTCTGTAGTTGATGGAGCCTGTTGGGTCTCTCCAACAGGTCTGTTCTCTGTGCAGGCTATGTAATATCACAACGATGATGCCACCACTACTTTTACAAGGTAACACCTGGGTTTGCAAAGGCATTTAATGTTCGCAAAGTGGATTTATATCTTTTGTGACTTTTGAAGAATATATTGGGCAAAATGGATACATCACCACTGGTTGGTGATTATCTAAAGCAGAGCTGTGTCCTCCAGTGAACCCACAGAGAAAAGGATTTTACAGTGAGTACTTATTTTTGTGCCCGGAGTTAAGCATTAATGTAGTTATGTACCCTGTCTGTGCTGATGTGTTTTTTATGGTGTGTGGAAAAGATAAAAATGTCTGTTGCTGTATTATGTATGAAAGGTCTTTCATGCATGCATTTATGATTGATGCAAACTTAGATGTGAACTAAAGTAAGGACATTCTAGGCACTAATTGTAAATACCATTGCTAAGGATCCTGAGATAACCTTGGTATGATAAGTGGCTGAAAAGTAAAACTGTACAAGAACATTGTGAATGTGAAAATCATATTTCTTATTTTTGTATATTTTATTTTTTGCTTGAATTCTTAATGGGTTAGTTCACTTTTAGCAAAAAAAAACCAAACAAACAAAAAAACCCCCCAAAAAACTGCCTATGTAGATTGCAGGCACCTATGGATAAAAACAAGCTGTGCATCTCTGCCTACAGCTGAATAATGCCCTTGCTATAGGTTTAGGCCATTTACGTACCTTCTGAAAGCCGGCCAAAAAACTCCCAGAGATGGCATCATCCCATCCTGCTTTAGGCCCCATATACACGGGACACTTCTGAACGATGGAAACTGACTGCTGGAAGACGTAGATTAAAAAATGTCTGTTTAGCTGTGTTTGCATAATGCGTTTATGCGAGTTTGTGCGTTTGCGTTTAGAAGCGTTTTTTAAAAGATAAGCACAGGAGAACCTCCCAAATGCCCAGAAAGCACTGAAAAGTGGTAAATTATTAACTATTTCAGACTGTTTCAGAGAAATACAGAGAGTAGAAGCAGAGACAGCAGTATGTGTTGAGATAATTAGGTGTGAGTTGCTCATTAATGTTTCTTTTGTTTCCAAGGGTGGGAAAGGTATCTGCTGGAGTGAGTCATTAAGGTCACCTGGCAGGGGGTCTTCATGAGGAATTTGAGGTGTGAATGGTCATTAACATATCTTTTGTTTCCAAGGGTGGGAGGTCTGAGGTGTGAATTGGTCATTACAATGTGTGACAAGCTTGGTAGGAACATCCTGTGTTCAGTGTTTTGTCCATCTGAGTACCTTGAAAACGCTTTGCATGCATTTTTCATGATGAAAAAAGGCTCTGGACAGCATTGGGAACTGGAAGAGTTAAAAAAAAAAAATTTCAGAAGCAAATGCTTATAAATGCGATTTGCCACGTTTAGCCGCGTTTACAAGTGTTTTGCATTTGAAATGCTTATAAAATTGACTGCTGAACGCAAGTTTTATGCTGTAAACTCAAATGCCTGTAAATGACTGTAAACGAAGATGGGTACATGGACACATAGGAATACATTAGGGTGAGTTCAGGGGCTGCTGAAAAAAACGCTGAACAGCTCATAAACGTGAGTTTATCAGCTGCAGTGTACATGAGCCCTTCTTACTAGGATGTTGCATAGACACTCCCAGCTCCCCAGCTGTTACTACTCACCCTCATCATTGCTGGTGCAAGCTCTCAAACCCCTGCACATGTGTAGTCCACTGTCCACTACATCACAGCATTGCTGAGCTCATAGCTACTGCCACAGGGGAGAGAGATGCATATGCAAAGGGAGTTTGAATTGGCTGGGAGGAATTTGGCGGGGCAGATAATGTCACAATCTCCACGTGTCCAATCAGAAAACACCTTGTATTTATTAAAACAAAAAATACAAGACATTCTCTGAATGGTGGAATAGCAGTGTGAGCATCGCCCTGTTTTTAGTAAACAGAAAGGAAGTCACTCAAGCAGTACTATATGTAGCAAGCTTTCTACACTGCATTTCTGCATCCCCAGTTGCCCTCCAGGTGCCAGCTGTGAAGAATTACATTCAACAAAACTGGACTAATGTAAGTTTTTATGAAAAAGCAAAAACATTTTTTTAATGCAGTTCAGCTTTAAAGTGTAGCATTAGTTTGATTAGGAACTATTTGTATGAACGGGGGCTGACTTGCTAAAGACAAATTGGCTTTAAGGGAATTTGCCCCAGAGCAATTTTACTTTGCAGAGTATCCAATCACATGCCAGTAAAATAATAAAAAGCAGCATTTTTACTTGAATATGATTGGAACTTGGAAGTCTGCAGAGCTTCACCACATTCACTAAGCTCTGTGGAAATTTGACTTGCAAAGTGCAGCTTCCTTTACAAAAGGAACAGCCTATTTGCCCTTGGCAATCAACCTCATAGAATTCATGCAGTTTCTCTGGGGATAATTGAACCCAGGACACTGACTTCTGGAACACAGGGGTACCCACTAATCTGTTTGTGTTCAGCATCCTTTTAAAGGTTTGTGTTGGCAATTGACAAGTCTAAATTATTTTTCAAGAATTTTTTAAATTCTGATTTTTTTTAAGTCTCATTTAATTTGGATAAAGTAAATGGAAGTGTTGAGAGTTGTACACTTCCATGTTGGGGCTTTACAGTCTTTGAACAATGGTATTAATATTGGACTTACTAAAGGCACATAAACTGTTCATTTGCCAGGGAAATTTCCACAGAGCTTAGTGGATGTTTTTTTTTTTACATTTCCTTGCATGTGTATGGGTATTCTTTGCAAAGTGAAACTTTACCACATTCATTAGGCTCAGACCAAATTCCCTTACAAGGTGCAACTTCCTTGCAAAGAGAACAGCCTGTTTTCCTTTTTTTAAAGAGATTTTAAAGGGTCAAATTTTATTTTGTAAAAATAACAAACATGTCATACTTGCCTGCTCTGTGCAATGGGTTTGCACAGAGCAGACCCAATCCTCCTCTTCTCAGCTCCCCCACTGGTGCACCTGGCTATCTCTCCACCCCACCCCACCCACCCCCATAGCTGCTTGCTATGGTGGGCACTCATGTAGGATCGCTCCTGAGCCAGCTGTGTGTGTCCATAGACACACACAGGTCAGCGGTGGGACCCAATGAAGAGAGTCGCTGCTCTTGTGTACATCGTTGGATTAGGGTAAAAAAAAAACCTTAAGCTTTCAGAACGGCTTTGAATTAAGCCCTGTTTGTTAACCAAAGGCATTTTGAAGCATTTATTTCTCCCCTGGTCCAATGAAAGGCATTTTGGAAGAATTCTATTTTCTGCGTGGAGAGTGTTATTAAAATGAGTCATAGATCATATACAGTTTTTGATCATATTTGTATGAACGAGCCCCAAAAGAATGCCACTTTCAGCTCTTTATGCTGATATTTCATGTCACTCGCAATCTGGATACTGGAATAATACAGACTACATTTTGAGCAAAGAATGGTGGTGGTGGTGGTGATGATGATGTGCAAATTGGGATACTCCATGAAACCCATGACTTTCTATAGTAGGAGCTTGCTTAGAAAAAAGTTTTGATTAGTTTCTGTGGATAATCCGAATTTACTGTAGTTGAATGGATTGGAACAATTCAGTTTTCTAGTTCTCTGACAGCTAAGCACTGCCTGCATTCTAAGTAATTGAGTGTTGTGGTTCAATGTCATCTTTTTAGAAAATATACGTTTGACAGTAATTAGGGGAGGTTTGCAGTCCCCTTTTGCCCTTTCTTTTTCTAAGTTGCCTTGTAGAGAGTGCTTAGTCGGAGAAGAAGACGAGGACAAGAATCATTGTTGTAGTACAGGACAGTTGTCTGACAACAGCTGTTAATGAAGCAGTAAGAACCATGATGTTCAGCCGGAGCCTCCGAGATCATTTTATTATATGTGTGAGCATTCATTTTATCAGGTCCTGCTGACTGAGTGTGTTTTATATATACTGCTGGCCTTAGAGTGGGAGCTATTAAAGACAATGGGTAACCCACAGAGGCCGTAGTTTAATTGTAGCAGATTAACCATTAAAAACCTATATTAGCAGACTAGATACCAAGCTGAAAGTGTTATCAAAATAACAAATATTGGATGGTTTGAATTTTAGGGTTTTTCTATTATTCTCTGATGTAGAATATTAAATTAGGAAATTGGAATCTATCAGTACATGCTTGCCATGTAGCCACTCTCCTTTCAGAAGTATTGATTGACATTAGGCTGTTGGTTACATACCAAGAGTTCAAGTACAGAGACAAGTAAGCCAGCCTTGTATAGGGGTCAGCATGACGTGCTCGACATACAGCTGGTCAGTAATAGCCAGAGAATTCTACTGCCTCTTGTACTGCTGGCTGTAGTTTGATGAAGAGGGGTGGAAATACACACCTGATCAACACCCATAATCCACACACTACCCTGGGAATGATGGGTACCTGCAACTGCTGGCAACTGAAACTACAGTCAAAATGTTGTTTTTTTTTTTTCATTTTGGATAGAGTAAGGGAGGGTTATAACCCCTGTCAGTTTTTTTTTTTTTTGCCATGTGTGTCTCATGGGGGAGATTTACCTGCACTTCCTGTCCCATAACCAAAAAAGTAAGTGCACGGATATCCCTGCAAATGAAGTGATTCCATTGGGGCCCCACAGGTCACTAGAACTAGTGTCTCCAGCAGATTTCCCTTCCATTACTGTTCTGGGGACAACCCCATACTGGGACCTTTCTTTTACTTTTCACTTTTGATGATGACGATAAACAGGACAAATAGAGAGGGTGAATCTCCCTAAGGGGTAGAGGTAGCAATAAAAACCTAGCTGGTGTTCTAATTCATCTCCGCTTTGTCAAAAAAACCAAAAATCTTTGCCTGTAGTTATACTTTGATTTGGTAGATGTTTAGAGGTGGGCATATCCTAACATGACCTACAACTAACACATGGGTACCCGGTGGCATATTCTGACATACTTCCGTGGCCAGGGGTGGACTGACCATTCGAGCACTCAGGCGCTGCCCGAGGGCCTGGGGTCAGTAGGAGGCCCCATGAGATGCCCCTGGTACCTTTGTTATAGGCTTTTTTGGGTGTGCTTTGAGTGTGGGCAAGGACACAGGGGCCCCATGATCCCTTATTGCCCAGGGGCCCCATGGGTTGTCAGTCCGCCCCTGGCCGTGGCTGCACAGAATGGAGGACACTCCTTTTTATCTTGCATCATAGTTCAGCAGATGGCTACACCATTGCTACTTTCTAACTGTAACAAGATCTTACCCACTGTGATTATACTTTGTTATGAATCACTTTTAGGGCTTGTTGACCCCAACTCGCACACTAAACAGGTGTGTGTTGTGTAGGGGCAGTGTGATGTGTTACAAGGAATCCCACCATTTTTTTTTTTGTTTTTTACTTTGACACTGCATGTGACACGTGTTGCACTGTAAAATTGCATCTATGAGCTCTTGCATGTGGCTTCAAGGGGGCTGTCCAGTGTACAGAAGCATACCTGCATAAAATCTTTCCTGGGAGCCACAGCCATCCATAGAGAGCAATTACAGGATACAGCTGTAGGAGGGTGTATTTTATTTGTATTTATTACAGGTACTTATATAGCAGCTTCAGTTTACTCAGTGCCATACATATATAATGTACATTCACATCAGTCCCTGCCCTCAAGGAGCTTAGAATCTAAGGTTCCTAACTCACATTTATACATACACTTACTAGGGCCAATTGACCCCTGGTTCACATATATGTGGCTGTGCAGGCTGCTTTTTTGCGTGAGCCCATTCATTTGAATGTACTCCTGTGTCCCGTGAAACGCAGGGAAGTCCCTGCACTTCTTCTGAAAACGCAGCCCGCACGGGAACCTTGGTTCCCAGTACAGTTGTGTTTTCCATTGCGGGAGGCGTGCCATTAGAACGCGGGTCCGCATTCCTCTGTGCGGGTGGTGCGGCTGCATGGATTTTCGTGCGGATCCGCAGCTGCACCACCCGCACATATGTGAACCTAGCCTTAGACAGGAGCCTTTTTAGTGTGGCAGGAAACCCACGCAGGCACAGGGAGAACATGCAAACTCCAAGCATGTATTACAGTGGTTGGGATTCAAACCAACAACCCTAGAGCTGTCTGGTGGAAGTGCAATGCAGGTTCTTGCATAAATACGACCATGTACAACCCTGGACACAGAAATTCAGCATACAGACTTGTATATTTACTCAAGTACCGGCATATATCTACATACAACAGCATCCTGTAATCACTTTTTTTGAGCGGCTGTATGCAGAAGCTGTTGTTGCAGAGGAAGATTGTATGCAGGTTTTGTAGGCCCTTGCATGCTGTACTGTTCCTTTGCAGTTGTGTGTATGAGCCCTATGCTGCACAAGAACAACCAGTTCTAAGGCTAGGTTCACTCTGTTAGTACATCTAATACTTCCTTACCCTAGATTCACAATGCTGCTGTCCAAAGGTGCCCCCTGTGCCCCTTCATCCAGAGTGAGAGAACTCTAAGGCTAGGTGGGTGGTGCTGCTGCAGATCCACATGAAAATCTGTGCAGCCGCACCACCCGCACAGAAGAATGCGGACCCACGGGCGGGTGCCATTAATTTTAATGACACGCCACCCGTACTGGAAATCGCAGCCATACTTGGAACTGAGGTTCCCGTGCGGGCTGCGTTTTCTTCATAAGTGCAGGGACGTCTTCCCTGCGTGTCCCGGGGCACGGGAGTCCATTCAAATAAATAGGCTCTCGTGCCCGTGCAAAACGCGGACTGCAGGAACGCGGATATGTGAACCAGGGGTTACAGACTGGAGGATCATCTTTTGGTGCTCATTAGGCAGTGCGTAACACCACAAATGCATGGTGTGAACCAGGGGCGGACTGACCATTTGGAAACTTGGGCACTGCCCGAGGGCCCGGGGTCAGTAGGGGGCCCCATGAGATGCCCCTGGTACCTTTTTTTATAGGCTTTTTTGAGTTTGGGCAAGGACACAGGGGCCCCATGATCCCCTATTGCCCGGGGGCCCCATGAGTTGTCAGTCCGCCCCTGGTGTGAACAGGACTGATAGAAAGCCATTGTTTTCTATGTGCCCTTGCAGTGATCTATGCAGATCAATGCAGCTGAATGGGCATGGTGTGAATGTGTGTTCCCCCACTCTTTTAGAACTGGATATTCTTGTGGCAGCATTTTTTTTTATGTGACCTACTGAATGACCTTACAGAGTTCATGAGATAAAGAGAAATAATGGCTGATCAGATGACGCTGTTCAGAACAAAACCATGTAACCTGGTGGATCATGTGAATAATTTAGCTCCTGCCTTGTATTACTAAAGTTTGCCAATCCTTGCAATATATGCAGTAGTAATGAATTTTTGTTTTTAAACTTCATCTCGCTTTAACATGCAGCTGAGACTAGAGGCATGCCATATTTCTGATGTGTAAGCATGTTGCCTAAGATGCATTTTCCCCCCCAGTAAGTACGCATTGTAAAGTGGCCAGGATTGATTTGCTGTGTAGGGATCACAACAGTCCCATCCCCTCTTATCATGCTCCTGAGTGGGATAGCAGACATCAAAAGCCATTCATGAGAAGCTGAAACAGACACTTTGCAAGGAGCTGAGCAATATCTAAGAGCTGCTGATCCAAAGTCGTGGAGCCAGAGCATTTCATGACATCACCCTCCCCTTCCATTAGCCAGCAGCAGCAGCAGCAGCATCTCCAGTGCATTAGGCAGGCTGCTGAGCTCTGCACCGTCACAGCACATGCCGAGAGTAGAGCTCAGTGACAGGGTGTGTGGAGCCTGGAAAGAATGCCACAGGAAGAAGCGCAAGTGTTTGCGACCAGCTGCTCTGATCGACACATGAGCCTGGGCTGTGACATTTCATAAACTAGTTCTCTTCCCGGATCCAGGAGCTGGGGAGATCTCTTGTGGGCTGCCTTGTCCGCTCTCTCCAGGTCTGTTTACTAACAAATCTGCAGCCAAGTGAAATCATGCTGTGGGCTCTTTCCATAAGGTGACATGTTTCCACTGCAGAAGAGGTGAATATGTCCTTGAGACCTTCCTGACAGCAAACTTGAGGCTTTTTTCCTCTTGTTTCCACAACCTCCCCCCCACCCCCTCGTTCTATCCAGTCCTTCTGCATTGAACAGCAATTTTCCCATATCCGTGCGTCACTGAGAGACTACTGCATGGTAATGAAGCAGCGACACGGGAGGCCAGGACTTCTCTGCCTTTGAGAAACACTTTGACAAAGCTGACCGCCCCGACTACTGGGTAACCACAGCTGCCACAGGCATGATGTTGAGTTTACAGGATTCGGTGTTTTTCGAGATTAGCATAAAGTCCCTGCTGAAGTCCTGGAGCAGTAGCTGTAAGTATGATTTCTCCATCATTGTGTTGGATTGCATGCTGCCTGCTTCTTGTTTCCCAGCCCGTGTTTGCATTAGCAGTAATCTTGTGAAATTCCTTTGCTCGGAGCAGAAAGCGAAGACGGGTCGTACGCCAAGCGAGCCTTGTTACAAATATAGCCGTTTTCTTGTTGCCGTCCTTCTTTGCTCCAGACAAGCCACAGTCTGTACAGAGTCCTATGAATGTAACATACTTTTGCCAGCACGAAATGTTCTTTTAAAACAAATTTGCTTGCCTGTGCCTAGTGGTGAATGCCCATAAATAATACGGGGACGGATGGGGGGGTTGCTCCTTTCTGGCCTGACTTTTTACAAATTGCTGCACTGCTGTATGTAGTGTCAAGTGTGAGATGTAAAACGACATCATTAATTCAAGGCTGAGATATTGTTTCCTAGCTTCTCCTATCAGTTCTTGGCTCTCCGAATACATTGAGCCTCATTTATCTTGTGCAATAAAACGTATTGCAGCAGTGATTTTTTTTTTTTTTTTGGTGACATCTCATGTGCCGATTTTGATTTTTGCATATAAAAAATATTACAACTTAGATGAGCCTGCACAAAGCCGTTTTCTTTGCAAGTCAGCAAGCGCTAATAAAGTTTTGCGCAAGTAATAACGATCTGCGGGGTTTATTTACTGTGGGAGAGATTGGCAAAGCTAAGGCTGGTCCGACCTCTTCATCTAGTGATATGCAGGACCGTCCGGGGAATAAACAGTGTGCAAAGTGAGGAACTGATAGAAACCAAAAAACGCATAAATAGGATTCCCCCAAGCCTACACCTGGTTGGTCCATGAATTGCTGCTCCTTTACTAAAGAAGCCAAATCTGGGTTTGTCATGGTAATATATACTCAAACTTTAGCAAGTGGAAAATTACTCCTCAGGGGAACTTTAAGTCAGCTGAATTTCTCCCATTTGTGTTTAGTGATTCAGTCCTCGCAGCACAAAAAAAAGCCCTACGTTAGACCTGGCTTTACAGGGATGCTTAGCCAACAATATGAGCTGCTGTGCTGGCCAACATTTGATTGCAGCCGAGTATTTTTCCTTTCACTAATAACAATGAGGTGACATTCATACGGCCTATATAAGGGATGATGCAGTATTTTTTGTGTGCGTTTGTGTTAGATTGTCAGGGAATGGTATAACATAAAAAAACTGTTCAGTGGAATAGAAGAATTCAAAACAACAGAAAAAGTTTCATTTATTTCCCACATCCAGCAATCAAACTGTAATTTTCTAGTGCAGGATTGAATCTGCCAAACCTGTCAGTATCTCAGTAAATGAGATCCGGTAGATCTTCAGGTTAAAGGGGAACTAAACCCGTTTATTTAACGGTAAACAGTTACATTCCCAGCAACCTGGAAATGCTAACTGTCACATTTGCTTGTGTTCTGAACCAAAGTATCAAACCATCGAATGGCTGGCGTTATAACTGATCACCTGTGCAGAATTATGGCAGTTGCAGATCAAACAGAGGCTAAGATGGCAGCTTCCTTGGCTGAAAAGGATAGGAGGGTTTTAGTTCTGTTTTTAAATTATTTGGACCTTATGTCCTGGTGTTTACAGTTTCTGAAAGCTGTACTCTGGGGAAAGCAAAAATTTTCCTTTGCAATGAAGCTGCCCCTGAACTGCAAGTGTTAAATGATTGTTTAGGTCTAGGCTGGGCTTTGATTTCTCAGAAAATAAGTGCAGAAACTTAACCACGACCCCCCCCCCCCCTCCAAACCGCATTGGTTAGGGAGGGTCTTAACAGGGCATTAAATACTATAGCGTGCAGAGTTCGGGAGTGCGCTGCCTACAGCGTGCAGACTTCGGGAGTACGCTGCCTACAGCGTGCAGACTTCGGGAGTGCGCTGCCTACAGCGTGCAGAGTTCGGGAGTGCACTTGCGTACAGCGTGCAGAGTTCGGGAGTGCACTTGCGTACAGCGTGCAGAGTTCGGGAGTGCACTTGCGTACAGCGTGCAGAGTTCGGGAGTGCACTTGCGTACAGCGTGCAGAGTTCGGGAGTGCACTTGCGTACAGCGTGCAGAGTTCGGGAGTGCACTTGCGTACAGCGTGCAGAGTTCGGGAGTGCACTTGCGTACAGCGTGCAGAGTTCGGGAGTGCGCTGCATACAGCATGCACAGTTCGGGAGTGCGCTGCATACAGCATGCAGAGTTTAGCCTTTTTCCACAGCTGCTTACCTCTGCATCCCCCCATCTGCATCTCACTGTCACCCAGGGGCCAACTGACCATTTGGATACTCGGGCAATGCCCGGGGTCAGTAGGGGGCCCCATGAGATGCCCCTGGTACCTTTTTCATAGGCTTTTTTGAGTTTGGGCAAGGACACAGGGGCCCCATGATCCCCTATTGCCCGCGGGCCCCATGAGTTGTCAGTCCGCCCCTGCTGTCACCTCTCTAAAGCTCTGACCTCTGCATACAAGCCCGCCCCCATCCTCATCTTCTCCTCCCCCCAACCCCCCCCCCCCCTTCTTAAAAGCTCTGCCATCTTCCATATGTCTTACTTTTGTTGCTGTACTAAGCTGAAGCACCCAGCTGGCTCCAGTTCCTCCCCGTACACTGTAGGTGTTTTTGCCTTTCTCACTTACTGGACCATCATCTGCACTTCACTCTTGTGACCCACAGGTGAAGTATGGGCAAAAGAGCTTTGACAATGCTTCTCTTTTAACCACTTGCAGACTGCGCTATAGCTGAAAGATGGCTACAGCGCGGTTATCCAGTTCTGGGAGGGCATCCATTGACGTCCTCCCAGAACCCTGCCCCCTGCATGCCCCTGTTCCTTTTGGACACAGCTGATCACAGAATGGGGGGAAGGGCCAATCACAGTGGCCCTTTACCCTGTGATCCGCTGTGTCCAATCACAGCTGATCACATCTTAACAGACTTGCCGGTTACCGGCAGTCCTTTCCTCACACGCTGTGTCTGTGTGAGGAAAGAAAAGTCTTTAGCCTGCAAGGCTGTCTGTACATTGTTTACAATGATAATCAGACCACTGATCATTAGTGTCCTGATTATCAGTGCAGTCCCATCAGTGATCAGCAGTGCAGCTTCATCAGCTCACATCAGTGAAGAAGAAAAATTAATAATTTGCAAAATTTTATTACAGAAACGTTTTCTCTCTTTCAGAATTTTCAGTCTTTTTTAATTTTGCAAAAAATGAAATATGGTGGTGATTAAATATCACCAAAAGAAAGCTGTCTCAAAAAAAAAGAAAAAATGTCATATAGGTACGGTGTTGCATGACCGTGTAGTTGTCTTGCAAAGTATGACGGCACTGAAAGCTGAAAGTTGGCTTGGGCAGGAAGGGGATGAAAGTGCTTGGTATCAAAATGGTTAATAAACTCATAATGTTGGCTTCTCCCTCCCTTTCAGTCCTAAAGGGGCAGCACAGTAGCTAAATGGTTAACACTTCCACCTGGCAGTACTAGGGTCGTTGGTTCAAATCCCAACCATGGCACCACCTGCCTGGAGTTTGCATGTTCTCCCTGTGCCTGCGTGGGTTTCCTCCGGGTACTCCGGTTTCCTCCCACACTTCAAAGACATGCTGGTAGGTTAATTGTCTCCTGTCTAAATTGTCCCTAGTATGTGTATGTATGAATGCAAGTTAGGAACCTTAGATTGTACGCCCCTTGAGGGTTAGGGATTGATGTGAATGTACAATATATATGTAAAGCGCTGCGTAAATTGACGGCGCTATATAAGTACCTGAAATAAATAATAATGATAAATAATGTGGTCACCAGGACAAATTAAGAGCATGCATCTGCCTAATGAATACACTGACACCAATATAAACCTGCCAGGGGTAGTAACACCTCACCTCTTTATGCAAAACTAAAATATATTTTTGATTTAGATACCCATTATTTCAGATATTTCAGAGCAGCACTATGTGCGACCTGAGATACAGATGTTTTACAAAAGGACAGTTTATTCCAGGAATAGCCGTACATTACTTTCCAAGTGTTGTCAGCCCCACAATTACTAATCCAATTCAAACCTGCATGGAGAATGATGTTTCACTATGACGGGTTGAATGTGATTGTTGTGTTTGTGGGGCAGTACAGATTGAAGTGCTGCTTACAAGGCCTGGTGTAACATTTCCTACTACCCTGTGTACATTACAAGAACAACTTCCTCTGTGACGACTGCCGTCCTCCCTGTTGGGTAATACTACCTGATTTATGGGATGCTTTGAATTGATATAGCACTAGAGCATAGCATGGACAAGGAGATATCTATCTGTTCTCTAACCTGTGTGTACATTACAAGGAAAACGCTTTCCAGGAGACGTACATGAAATGGGGATCTATATGGAAAAAAAAAAAAAAAAAAAGATGGCTCTTTAAAGTGGCATTACATTCAGAACCACAAATGTAACATATTGCAGCTTACCAGTTATTAGATGTGGTGGCTGTATTAGCTGGCTTTGTTTTAGGGCCAGTTCACACCAGGAATCGCACAGGAACTCGGTTTGAGTACAGTGGGCTGAAATCGCTCTGCACTGCATCAAAAGTAGTGCAATGCAGCTAGATGGGATGGTACGTGTGTACCGTGCCATCCGGTGCAGGAAAACACGCTGCGTTTGCAACCTTGCATTGCACTGACACCCGCTGCAGATTGAAAGTGCAGTACGCTTTGTACACACACAACACACACACACGGAAAATTGGTTTCCCACACTGCATTCTGGTGTGAACGGACCCTTAGGCTTTTTTCCTTCTGTTTTCACCTGGTGATCTGGCCAGTAGCACATCTCCTGTATTACCCCCAGCTCACATACATGTGGCCATGCAGGCCGCGTTTTGCGCGGGTACGAGAGCCCATTCATTTGAATGGACTCCTGTGCCCCGTGACACGCAGAGAAGATGTCCCTGCACTTCTTCTGAAAACGCAGCCCACACAGGAACCTCGGTTCCCAGTACAGTTGCATTTTAAAGTGCGGGCGGCATGCCATTAGAACCATTCCTCTGTGCGGTCTGCACAGATTTTCATGCGGATCTGCAGTCGCACCATCCGCACATATGTGAACCTAGCCTTTGAGTTCTCTCACTCTGGATGAAGGGGCACAGGGGGCACCTTTTGGACAGCAGCATTGTGAATCTAGGGTAAGGAAGTATTAGATGTCCTAACAGATTTGAAGCCAAACTCCAGATAACACTTTATCAGCTGTTACAGCAAATAGTTTTTTTGCCTTTTGGAATAAAGGTTTTACATAAATACCAGCTGATAGTTGTAAGCACCCCTGTCAGTGGTAAATGGTTTGTCTCGTCCCTGGAAACTGATACATCTGCAACAGAGCTTGCTTTTCTGAAAAATCACAGACTTACTTGGCATATCACCAGATGAAAATACAGAAAGCCATCACATCACAGAATTGGTAAGCTGCAGTACAATGAAAGTTTGCTTTTGGGTTTAATACCTCTTTAACCTGCAGTTGATCAGATTAACAGAGCCAGGCCTTGATGCAAAGTATAAACCAGAAGCTCTCATTTTATTTTTTCTTCTTTTGACTTAAGACTACATATCTGAATAGATTTTTTTTTTTAAACCAGACTTAACACAGAAAAGTACCTTTAATACCTATATTTCTCAGTTTTCCACATTTCCAAGTTCCTTCTTTATCCCCAATCCATGTTCTAATAGTACAGAGCTCTACAAGTCACTCTGCATATGATCAGTTTAGTGTGTATCGCTAGAGTGTTCTTTCTCTTTGGGAGAATTCATGTGATCAGCACAGGGCCAATAAGCACTGTCCAGAGAGAGGATCAGGGGTTATACAGCCTCATAGGACAGTCAGAAGAGAATGAAAACTCCTCCTACAAGATTAACCAGTGCTCAGCTGGACACTGATAGAAGTCACAAGACTGCTCTAACTACTGATGAGAAAAGGTATTTAACAGTTTATATTTTCTTAAATATTTGCATTTCCATGTTCTGTGTACTGTGGGAGACTGGATATAGTGAATGCAGGGTCCTGGATTTAGTAACACTTTAAGCCCTGGTTCACACCATATGTGATTTCAAAGTGGTGCGATTTTATCCCATTTAAAGCACGACTTCAAAGTAGTACTGATATAGACACAGGTGCGATTTCAGTGCCATTTACCTTATAGCCTATGAGAGTTAAATCGCACTGAAGATGTGAATGTAATGCAGGCACTATTTGAAATCGCACCTATTAAGATAGTGCCATAGAAATACATTAGATGCAACTTCAGGTGCGATTTGTAAGTCACATGTCACACCTGAAGTCGCAGCGGTGTGAACCAGGGTTTATACGGCTTTCCTAGACTGTAAGCCCTCTCCTAGATTGTAAGCTCTATTGAGCAGGGCCCTCTGTTTCCTCTTGTACCAAATTGTATTGTAACTGTAATGTCTGCCTTCATTTCGTAAAGAGCTGCGCAAACTGTTGGTGGTATATAAATCCTGTATAAGAATAATAATTAAAACCAAGCAACCTCTTAATTTGAGGCTTTGGAAATGTCCTGTTGAAGTATATAAGCTGTGCCCTTTATTTCAAGCCTTCCTCAGCCGAATTTCACACTCTGCAGACTTAGCATTGGCAGTATGTGCAGCTGCTGTGCCAGCATTGTCTCCTCTGCCCTCCATGGAATGTTGTCTAACCTGCACCCATCCTTTCCTCGTACTGCCTGCCTCATTTATTCCTATCATATGACCGATGTTTGGACGAATGTCCATAATAAATCCTCTGTTCTTCTAGAGGTCTGAATTCTGACAGATTTATTATACATTAAGCAACACTAAACCGTTTTCTACTCATTTGTACTGTATTTTGATTGTGGAAATAATCAAATAAAAATGTATCTGACACCGCCATAAACCTGGAGAGACTATGGCCGAGTCAATCACCTGAAATTGTAACTAAAGACAAAACTTTTTTTAGTTTTGGATAGAGTGGAGTTGGAACCCCTGTCAGTTTTTTTGCTGTCTGTGTCACCTTTAGGGAGATTTGTTCTGTTTACTAGTATCCTCACAAGTGAAAGTAAAAGTATATCCCAAATTTTGGGTTGACGTCAGAACAAGAATAGAGGGGAAATCTTCAGTGGGGACCCTGGTGACACCCCGAGATTCCCTCAGTTTGGGGGGATTTCCTCACTTCCTGTTTTGGCTATGGGACAGGAAGTGAGCAGAAATCTCCACGATGGGACACAGATGGCAAAAAAAAAAACCTCACGGGTTATAATCCTCCTTTACGCTGCCCAAAATGGAAAAAACACTGAAAGCTTGTTGTCAAATGGGAGACTCTGACACTAATGACAAGTTGCCAGCGGCAGGATTGCTAAGTTACGGTCTGCCTTTATGGAATTCCTCCCTCGCTAGTTGAGACAGCTGATGTCCATCCCATTGCTAGCAATAATGATTTGGTAGTATTTGGGGCCAGGGGGTGCAATTCCATAGATATTAATGGAAGTAGTCTGCCGCTGGTGATTGATCGCGAACGCGTTGCCTGTCTAACATCGTAATATTGTTTAGATTTTGGCTTATTTAAATAATAAATAAGCCCTAAAAGTGTATCTAATGCGGAATATTTTTGGAAAGATTTCTGCTCACTTTCTGTTGTGTCTTCAGGACAGGAAATCATGGGAAATATTATCAATAGGCCAAAAAAATCACAGGGGGCTTTTAATTTCAATACATTTCTTTTTGAAGATTTTCAAGTTAAACATCATAAAAAAGAAAGTCATATGTGACATGTTCCTCACAATGTCATTGGTACATCAACATATGTAGAGGATATAAACAATAACAACCCAAAGACAAAAAGGTAATCTATAAACCATCATCGGTCAGACATGGCAAATAAAAAAATCAATAACTGTAAGGTGGAAAAAAGGGGGGACAAGTCCCACTCCCGCTTCAGAAGTTATGAGACAACCTCAACAGTCTTGCAGACATTGCTGGGTCACACAAAGAGATCCAACAAAATGACATTGATATCCAGTGTAGAGAAAATTTATATCACAGTGGCAGATAAATAAAAACAGAACAAAAACAGAGAAAAGAATCAGAAATCCAACTGAGATCCCTCCATCCCTGCGCCACAGGCACCATTCATGTTGGTGATACCTGTAAATAGAGAAGCCATGGGTTCCACACCCTCTTGAACCTAGATTGTTTGTCCTGAACCAGGCTCACCATTTTTCCATTTAACATAATTCATATGAGTTTCCGCTTCATGACAGTTTTATGCCCACCTCCGGGACTTCGAGGCAGTTGCTATGGATATTTTGGCCGGCCAAAAACATGTAAAAGATCAAGGTTTGTGTATGTTTGGAACATCGGGAACAGGTTCATGCAAAAGTGCAATCTGCCTTTCTGGGAATGTTAATCATCGTAACCGAGAAAATGTGTGCGTGCACCCTCACCCTAGGTTCACACTTGTGCGGATTTCAGTGTATTTTCCAGTTTGCAGAAACACTACGGTCCATTTAAAATATTTTCCTATGGGTTTAGTTCACATATGTGCGTTTTGAACTGGTGCATTTTTTGGAAAGGGTCAGTGACTTCAATGGACCAGCACCAAAAATGCAAGTGTTGTGTTTTTGATGCATGTTGCATTTATTTTATTTTTTTTTTGCTAATTAGAAAGTATGACAGTTCTGTTCATGTAGTGCGACTTTACACTCTCTGGCACGCAATTAGCATCAAAGTAGTGTAGGAACGTTTATGTGTCCAAAGTCACATGGTAGGTTTAGGGTTAAATGTTCTTAAACCCAGGACCCTGCGTTCACTATATCTGGTCTCCCACAGAACACAGAACATGGAAATGCAATTATTTTAGTAAATATAAACTGCTAAATACCTTTTCACATCAGCAGTTAGAGCAGTCTTGTGACGTCTATCAGTGCCCAGCAGAGCACATGTTAAAGCTTGTAGGAGGAGTTTTCTTTCTGCTCTAGGAGGATGCAAAACCCCTGACCTCTGTCTGGACAGTGCTGATTGACCCTGTGCTGATCACCTGCACTCTCCCAAGGAAAAAAAACCCTCTCTAGCAATACAAACTAAACTGAGCATGTGCAGAGTGTCTCTACACGATATGTCTTATTAGGAGATAAGAGGGAGACACTGGAAGAAGGGGAGGATCAGAGAAGTCAGGATCAAACAGCATTTTTTAAACATTGCAGACGATTAACCCCTTATGTTCCACAGTGAGTATACCAAGCATGCTTTACTGCATATACAGACTGATTTCACTGTTGTGGGTTTAATAACACTTTAAGGGCTACTCTTCACCCTAACCCTAGCCCTTAACCCTAACATTTAACCCTAATCCTTCTCCCTTAACCCCAAACCTTACATTTAGCCCTAGCCCTTAACCCTGATATTTAACCCTTCTCCCTTAATCCAAACCTAATATTTTAACCTTAACTCTAGCACATGCAACTTTGGACACATAAAGGTTCCTGCACTACTTTGATGCAAATTTGATGCTACTAGAGTGCCAGAGAGTGTAAAGGCGCATCAAAGTTTCATCACATGAACATAACTGTCATACTTTCCTACTAGCTAAACAAGATCACAAAACGCAGCAAAAACGCATGTTTCAAAATGCTCCGGAAAAACGTATCAACCACAACCTGAATAGATTTGAACCTAGCCTCATTCAAAGCCTCCTTGGGACAGGTCCACCATGTTTGAAACATAGAGCCCTTCTGACCTCAAAAACACGGAGAGGGTGCTCCCTTATACATCTTGGACAACCTGACTCGGACCAAATACTATTGGGACATAACCTCATAGTTGCCCTCATTCCTTAGTTTCTGGACATCACAGAGGGCTTTTAACCCCTTCACGCTGGCGCCTCCCAAGCCTTTAAGGGTTTCAGAAGCTGGGAGGCGGAGCAGGGTTTAGGGTCATGTGACCGCCGTGTCACGGCGGTCACATGATCGGGAAAGGTCCCGATCGAAAGAGGAGATCGGGGCCTCTCCGTGAGTACCGGACGTGTGTGCTGGGAGCGCGCAGGGCGCGCGCTCTCAGCATATATGTTCTTTTTTAATAGACCGCAAATGTGCGGCCTCTCGGTGTCTAGGCCCAGACGCCTGGAGGCCGCACATTTGCATTCACCCAGCGTGAAGAGGTTAACCAACATCTTTGGTCTCTGTGCAGAAGCTTCCTGTAATAGACTTGTCTTGTATCCGCCCACCCTATAGCTTTTTGTAGTCTGTAGTGGGACAACCTGCTCGGTCCCTCCCACAGCTCTGCTTTCCGCACAGGCTATATACAGCATAATGATGATGTCACCACTACTTTTAGAAGGTAATATCTAGGTTTGTTGTTCCACAACAAGTGGATTTAGATCCTTTGTGGTTATTGAGGAATACATTTAAATAAACAATTTTCAACTTGGAGATCTGCTTTAAAATGTCAAATGGTACAGCGTATATGTTTGCATCTTTTACACTAGAATAAACCCTTGGTGGGGTTATCATGAATGAAGCTTGAGATGTCGACATTGTAGGCCTGGTTGGTTCGGGTCAGTACCTCTTTGTAGTACACGTTTAATGCAAAGCTCCATGTGTTGCAGCTCTATTCAGATGTTTGTTTAGTATGAATACCAATAAATGGAACTTTGGATGATTTCTGTGGGCACTGGTTTTCTCCTTGTTTTGTCATCAACAGAAAAAGTTTTAAGAGTCTCTTTGTATATGTGTGTTATTCTGGCAGAATTGCCTTTATTTGTTCAGTTGGTTATGTATACAAATGTGACAGCAAGAAAATCCGTGATGTAACCATTTAAAAGGGTTTTGTTTGCATATTTTTAGTAGCAGGAACCAGTAACGTTTTCCAAGAGTCAGTCCTGAAATTGAATGTTGACTATAACTGAATATTGTTTCAACAATTTACATATTTGGTGTAAAACCAGTTGCCCCCTTTCTGTTCTTGGTGACATGGTCTTCCTGGCTTTCAGATGTAGGCCGGATCCTCCTTATGCTTCATTGGCATTTATCTGGTGAGCTCTGATTGGATGGACAGAGTGGCTCCACCCCTCAGTTGAAATAGGAATGTGACTTTTAGCCAAGAGTCGGGAAGACGGTTCCACCAAAGACAGCAACTGAATGTATGGATTTACTTTAACTATGGCTGGAGTTCACCTTTAATTTCAACTGATGGATTGGAATGATTAAAAAGTGGCCAGGATTTCACCAGGAATAGCATCTAAGTTAAAGTGTGCAGATATTAGGGTTTTAGAAATGGATTTTGTCCTGTATTTATTATTCCTGGACTGTGGCAGGGAAACACCTTCATTGTATAGAAGGGTCCTTCAGAAATCTTTTCTTTCTTCATCAGGATGACCTCTTGAAAGCTGCATGGCTTGTATTAAGGAGGAAGTAGTACGTCTTCACACATATAGTATACTTCTAGATCAGTGGTCTCCAAACTGTGGCCCTTTGCTTGGTTTTATCCGGCCCTTGGGGCACTATTTCCCACACTGTCAGGAACAGTGGGGGATACTGTAGTTCCTGACATTGACAATGGGACACTATTCCTCCCACTGACATCAATAATGGGACACTATTCCTCCCACTGACACCAATGATGCAACACTGTTCCTCCCACTGACACCAATGATATGGCACTATTCCTCCCACTGATGTCAATGATGAGACACTATTCCTCCCATAGATACCAGTGATGGGACATTATTCCTCCCATTGATACTAATGATGGAGCACTAGTCCTCCCATTAATACTAATGATAGTGCACTATTCCTCCCACTAACACCAATGATGGGGAACTATTCCTCCCAATGACACCAATGATGGGGAACTATTCCTCCCAATGATACCAATAATGGAGCATTAATCCTCCCACAGACACCAATGATGGGGCACTATTCCTCCCGCTGACACCAATGATGGGGCACTAATCCTCTCGCTGACACCAATGATGGTGCACTATTCCTCCCACTGACACCAATGATGGGGCACCATTCCTCCCACTTACACCATGGGGCACTATTCCCCCCCACTGATACCAATGATGGGGCACCATTCCTCCCACTTACACCATGGGGCACTATTCCCCCCACTGATACCAATGATGGGGAACCATTCCTCCCACTTACACCATGAGGCACGATTCCCCCCACTGATACCAATGATGGGGCACTATTCCTCTTACTGATACCAATGATGGGGCACTATTCCTCTTACTGATACCAATGATGGGGCATTATTGCTCCCCCTGATACCAATGATGGGGCACTATTTCCCCCACTGATACCAATGATGGGACACTATTCCTCCCCCAATACTAATCATGGGGCACCATTCCTCCTACTGATATCAATATAGACCACTATTCCCCCCACTGATACCAATGATGGGACACTATTCCTCCCCCAATACTAATCATGGGGCACCATTCCTCCTACTGATATCAATATAGACCACTATTCCCCCCACTGATACCAATGTAGGGCCTCTATTACTCCCCCAATACTAATAGTGGGGCGTTTGTTTACTCCACTGACACCAGAACACTTGCTTCTCCTACTGGCTACAGTCCACCCCCCCTAAAGTCTGAAGGACAATAATCTGGTCCTTTATTTAGAAAGTTTGGAGACCCCCTGTTCTAGATGATCTGCTATATCCAGTCACCGTTGTCAGACAATGTAGACAGTACTGTGACTTCCCTGCAGTCTACATTGCACCTAAACAATACAGCTTGGTGAGGGACCTTCCTCAAGCATGTTGATTGGACAGTGAAAGAACAGCAGCACACTGATCCTCCCTGAACACTGATCCTCTAAGTACCTTCTTGGCATAAGGGTGCCCAGCAATATAAGTTAAAGTAGAATTCCAGGTGAATACTAACTAAGCCTAAATGTGTTCCTCCCCCATTCTAATCCTACTCTATCTACCCTGTAAAGGAAGGAAGTCTATACTTGCCTGTGCTGATGCTGCTCTGGTTTGGTCACATGATTGGGGCTCAGTGCTGACAACAGATGCCCCATAGTAAGCCTATGGGTGTGATCACTGTATAGATTATGCAGCCATTGTTTGTGATCTCTCCTCTATACTAAAGATGGCTGCTGCAGAGATCATGTGATTGGACCAGAGCACCCTCAGCATAGGTAAGTGTAGACTTTACATTACAGGGTAGGTGGAATAGGCTTAGAATGGGGGTGGGCATAGGTTAAGACTTAGTATTTGAATGGAATTACACTTTAACACTAGTGTAGACTGTGCGTCTGCCGCGTCTTTTTCTTTAAAGCAAATTTATATTTCATATAGCATGACACCGCATCTTAAAGTGTTACTAAACCCTGCATTCATTATATCTGGTTTCCCACAGTACACACAACATGGAAATGCAATTATTTTAGTAAATATAAACTGCTAAATACCTTTTCTCATCAGTAGTTAGAGCAGTCTTGTGACTTCAGCAGACCAATGGTTAAAGCTTGTAGGAGGAGTTTTCATTTTGCTCCAGCAGGATGCAGAACGCCTGACCTCTGTCTGGACAGTGCTGATTGGCCCTGTGCTGATCACATGCACTCTCCCAAGAAAACAAAAAACCTCTCTAGCAATACACACTAAACTGAGCATGTGCATGTGGCTACGGGTTGTCTGTGTTATCAGGTGGACATCTGAACAAGAGGAGGGGCAGAGAAGTCAGGATCAAACAGCCTTTTTACAGAATGCAGATGATTAACCCCTTAGATTCCACAGTGAGTATAACAAGCATGCTTTACTGCATATACAGACTGATTTTACTGTTGTGGGTTTAGTAACACTTTATGGAGATCCTGCCACCAACTTAAGTTGCAGGTAATAACACAGAACAATCAACAATTTTTAATTTTTAAATTTTGTTTATTCACTTACAAATGTGCCTTTGAACTTGCTAGAAAATGTTGCTTCTCCAGGAAGAGACTGTTCTCTAGCACAGCCCCCCTTCCTTGCATGTCACAGCCCTCTCCTCTTCTGGGAGTGTCTAATTACCTACTATGCTGATCCAGCTCCTCTGCCCCTCCCCTTACCTCCCTACATAAACTTTTATATAACTGTGGTATGTATATAGACATTTTGTAAAGAAATAAATGCTGGGGGGGGGGGGGGGAGAAGGGTTTTAAGCATAGCTTGATGTTACAGTTCTCCAACTTTCATCACTCATATGTGACAGAGGCCAGGCTGTGGCTCTCCAGCTGTTGTGGAATGCAATTACCAGCAGGGTATAGACAGATTTAAAGCAGCTGGCTGTTGAGACTTACTCTCACGGTAAATTTGGATTTGGCTTCAAGTGATATATATATTGCAGGTGGGTGTTCTAGTTCTAGAACTACCTGTTGTATATGACCCGCGGTTGGTCAATGAATGGTATAATTATTGGATAATGTCATACTACCATCGAGATTGATTTCCATTCGCTGGAGACCAGTTTGGGGATCTATTTCCTGGGAACCCGGTGATTAGGATCTTATTTCCCAGCAGCTGTTTGGTTCTGTCTGGCAATGCTTGCAGGGCTCTTTATCATGCGTGTTTTTTTCCATGCGAATGCATAAATGTTGTGTTGAATAAATAAACTTCTTACTGACCTAATTATTTATTATTTGCATAAATAACATCCGTGTTTTGTAATGTAGATGTAATAGTGGATTTCACAGGGTCTACAATTTCTTCTTATTACTCTCACTGATAATGAGGAAGAAGCTTCACAAATATTGAGATAAATCACAAAACAAATCTGGAGGGTGCTGTTGCGGACATCCTTCTGAAAATGCTAATTTTCTGGCTGCCATACTGGTCTACTTTTTTTTTTTTTTTTTAGCGGTTGCTGGGGTCACAGATCCAGTACAAGCATGCAGTAATGGAAGGAAGTCCAGGTTATCTTTTCTGGCGTCCCCTATTTTTATAGCAAACTCTTGTTACCATGATTTGCGTAACCTATGTGCCTGCTGTAATGGAGGACAAGGAAAGAAAATTTGTAGGTTGTCAGGCAATGGACAACAGATTCGCTAACCTTCATTGAATGACAAGTAGGTAAGAGCAGTAAATGTTTCTGTTTTGTGATCTTAGGGTTTTTTTTATTTTTTGGTGTCACAAGCCATGGGAATTTGAACTGAGCAAATGCTAGAAAACACATCAGTAGAAATGACATCAGGATCAGGAGATACAGATAAATAGGCAGATGAAATTAGATGCAAATCTTAAAGGAATTGGAAACTTTCAAATCAAATGATTTCATTGTTTTTACTAGGTATTACGCAGGCTTTCCTTCAACCAAGGGTTGATGGAAAGTAATTTGCTCAAGATATATTTTTTTTTCTTTTTTTTTTTTTTTAAATTACCTAGGTGAATGCAGCACCCCCCACTGACTCTAAGGGTGAGAACTGAGCAATCGGACACTGCTGATCACTCAGTTCTCCTTGCCCCTCTGAGCAGAGAACAATGACTGGCTGGTTGTACCAAAGTCGATCGATTGATCAACTTCAGTACAACCAGCCTGCCCATAGATGGATTGAAATTCAGCCAATTTCAACTCTCCTATGAGCAACTTTAGTGTAGTTAAAGGCCCTGTGTTGTTTGTTTGCCTTACCTGGTAATGATTGACTCATATGTTGTGGCTGAAGTTTGTGGTATCATGGGTGACCAATATTCTTGTGTCCATGTATTAAACTCCTTGCTTGTCCCTATTCATCAAAGGGACAGGTAGCGTCTTGTTCTGGGTAACACAATGTCCAGTGCATGCCTTGCAATTTCCTCTGTGTTGCAGCACAAATGTTGTGATCTCTCTGGTAATTGCTCTGCCTGTCTGTGTCTGTGTGTGATTTCACTACTGTTTAACTCTGATCTACAGATCACTAGACTGAGAGATTCAGGGATTGTGGGATATGTGGTTTCTTCACAGGAGATGTCAGTTCTCAAACTACAGACAAGAGGATGTAATAAAGTGATACTAAAGTCTTGTCTTTTTTTTTTCTTTTTTTTTTTTTTATAAAAACACGTCATACTTATTTGCTCTGTGCAGTCGTTTTGTACAGAGCAGCCCAGACCCTCCTCTTCCCGGGTCCCCAGCCGGCTCTCCTGACCCCTCCCCCATAGCAAGCATCTTGCTATGGGGGCACCCAAGCAGGTTCGCACCCGAGCCGCAGCTCTGTGTGCCTATTCACACTAAGCCGTGGGTCGGCCCCACCCCCTTCCTCTCTGATTGGCTCACTGGCTGTGATTGACATCAGCGGGAGCCTTATCCAATCAGTAGTGAGAGTCCCTGGAGAACTGAGGCTCTCGTGGACATTGCTGGATCAGGACGGGGCTCAGGTAAGTGTTAGGGGGAGCCAGGGGGGCTGTTCGCATAGAAGGTTTTTTAACCTTCAGCCTTTAGGCTCCATGTACACAAGCCTACTCTTACCGCTGGCTGCGGGAAACCGCAAAACGCAGCAAAATCTCGGTGTTGCAGTTTTGCCCCCCTTTTTTAGTTTTCCCGTGACCAGCAGTCAAAACTTTCCTATCCTGAATGCTATTCTGCGTTCAGGAGAGGGACGTTTAGCCTCACCTAAATGCGGAAGCTGCTAAACTCTGCTAAAAGCCTATGTGTTCATGGACACAGGCTATTATGGAGTTGAGTTTAGGAGCTTTGACAAAAAAATGCCAAAAGCTCCTAAACTCGATTTTAGCAGCTGCTCATGTACATGAGCCCCTAGAACCCCTTTAACCTGTGCAATACAGTGCTGCATGTCTCATGTTTGAGTAGAAACAGAAATTTCTGACCCAAGAATGTAGAGCTTTTATAGGCTGTGCAACATCCTCAATGCACAACGCAGGTGAAAGTCACAAAGTGCAGGAAGGCAGGTTTGTATTGCCTGTAAAGTTTCCTGTTGAACGTGCCTCTGCCCTCTCCCCACCCCTCAGGTTGCTTTTTTTTTTTTTTTTGCTGAGATTTCCCATCAAAATCAGTAGAGAAGCTAAGGAGGCAGAAGTGCTGGGGTCAAACTTGACTTTACAGGGAATATTGCAAGCTGCAGATATTTACAGGTATCTATATCTCTAGATCTACTGATCATTTTAATGCAAGGTTTTCAATAAGTGCAACATCTGTTGTTTTTTCATTGCCCAGGTTTGGGGCCAATTGTTGGTTCAAATCCCAACCTCAGCACTATCTGCCTAGAGTTTGCATGTTCTCCCTGTGCCTGCGTGAGTTTCCTCCGGCTACTCTGGTTTTCTCCCACACTCAGAAGACATGCTGGTAGATGAATTGTCTCCTGTCTAAATTGGCCCTAGTATGTATGTATGAATGTGCATTAAAGACCTTAGATTGTACACCCTTTGAGGGTTAGGGACTGATGTGAATGTACAATATATATATATGTAAAGTGCTGCGTAAATTGATGGCACTATATAAGTACCTGTAATAAATAATAAGTTCCGTTTTTATCTGTTTTCATTCTCTTTTTAAATAGTGGTTAAAAACCAACACTATAGTGAATCCTCAGTAACTTTGGATGACATCATTTTTAGTTTATTTTACTAGATTAGAAAAAGCTTACTAGGCAAGAAAATCTCTTTGCATACAGTCACCAGTAGGCCTGTTGTATGTTTTTTTTTGTTTTTTTTTTCCATCTGTTTTCTATCAATTAATGTCAATTAATGTTCTAATTTATCAGTCACTAAAAGTTGGTAAAATCATCTGCTGTGAGAAAGAAATGTTTGAAAGATAACTGCTTTTAAAATACATTTGCTCTCTTGAGGTATCCAGGGATACCAAGCAGCTTTGCAAATATAACCTGTTGCTGCTGCCTTTTCATTCCCTGTGCTTTGAGAGCCGTTATCACAGGCCCAGGCAAGCATGGCTTCTCTGTGCATTCAGCCTGTCTATGGACAAGGGGATTTATTTACTAAAGTAATAGAGACTGTTCACTTGGAAAAATAAATGACAATGAAAAGGATGAGCCTGTGTTCACTTTGAATAACCAATCATGTGTAAGAAATTAAAAAAAAAAAATCTTTTCCCAGGCCATGATTGGTACATTGAAGTGAAGATCGCTTTGTCCTTTTCTGCAAGTTCAGTGAATCTTCACTAGTGTACAGTTAGGTCAATATATATTTGGACACAGGCACAATTTTAGTTTTTTCCAGGTATTTCCCAAAACATATTCAAGCTATAGTTCTATAATGGATATGGGCTGAAAGTGCACACTCTCAGGTTTAATTTGAGGGCATGTAAATTCAAATTGGAGGAAGGGTTTGGGAATTACAACCCTTAAGAGTAGCCATCCCCCCTTATTCAAGGGACCATAAGTAATTGGACAATTGAATCAAAAACGGTTTCATGGCCAGGTGTGGGCTACTCCTTCGTTATTTCTTCACCAATTAAGCAGGTAAAAGGTCTGGTGTTGTTTCTAAGTGAGGTATTTGCATTTTGAATCTCTTGCTGTGAACCTACATCATGCGTTCAAAAGAGCTGTCCATGCAAGTGAAACAGGCCATTGTAAGACTCCAAAAATTAAACAAATCCATCAGAGAGATAGCAGCAACATTAGGAGTAGTCAAATTAGAGTAGTCAAATCAACAGTTTGGTACATTCTGAGGAAAGAAGAATGCACTGGTGAGCTCGGCAACATAGAAAGGCATGGACGTCCAAGGAAGACAACAGTGGTGGATGATCGCAGGATCCTCTCTATGGTAAATTAAAACCCATTGACAACATCCAGACAAGTGAAGGACACTCTCCAGGAGGTGGGCGTATCATTGTCAAAGTCTACAATCAAGAGAAGACTTCACGAGAGCAAGTACAAAAGGGTTCACCACAAGGTGCAAACCATTCATAAGCCTGAAGAATAGAAAAGTCAGATTAGACTTTGCCAAAAAACATCTAAAAAAGCCCGACCAGTTCTGGATGGATGAAACTAAGATGAATCTGTTCCAGAATGACGGGAAGAAAAAAGTGTGGAGAAGGCTTAGAACAGCTCATGATCCAAAGCACACAACATCATCTGTAAAACATGGTAGAGGCAGTGTGATGGCATGGGCATGCATGACTTCCAGTGGCACTGGGTCATTGGTTTTTATTAATGTGACAAAAGACAGAAGCAGCTGCATGAATTCTGCAGTGTTTAGAGATATACTGTCAGCCCAGATTCAGCCAAATGCAGCAAAGTTGATTGGATGGCGCTTCACAGTACAGATGGACAATGATCCAAAACACACTGCAAATGCAACCCAGGGGCTTTTGAAGGAAAAGAAGTGGAATATTCTGCAATGGCCGAGTCAATCACCTGATCTCAACCCAACTGAACATGCATTTCACTTGCTGATGGCAAAACTAAAGGGAAAAAGGCCCACAAACAAAGCAGAACTGAAGACAGCTGCAGTTAGAGCCTGGCAAAGCATCAGAAAGGAGGAAACCCAGTCTTTGGTAAGGTCCATGGGTTCCAGACTTTAGGCAATCATTGCCAGTAAAGAATTCTCAACAAAATATTAAAAATGAACATTTTTCTTATGATTATGTTCAATTTCCAATTACATTTGAGCCCTTGAAAATGGAGGGACTGTGTATAAAAATGGTTCCAGTTCCTAAAATGTGAATTAAAGCTGAAAGTCTGCACTTCATATTCATTTGGATTGTTTCGTTTTAATTTACATACAGAGCCAAAAGTATGAAAATTGTGCTTGTGTCCAAATATATATGTACCTAACTGTATATACCACATTGGCTTCAATGGTAGGAACCACAAATTACCTTTGTGCTTCATTGCACTCACGCAGTCTTTGGAGATCACGGGATGCTAGAATCAGGCAGTGCCTACAAGATTAAAAGTGCCCCTATGCACAGACTTTGGACATTTAAACTATTCACATAATCCGAATGAGCATTAAATGAGCTTTAAAACAAGCCTTCACCTCTGCAGTTTAATGTGAAGTTATTAGTTCTCAAAGATTACTACAAAGTCACTAAAATGGGGCATCGGCTTGTGTATAACCGTTTAGAAACATCCTGCTGGTTGTTTTAAATTGGAAGACTTACAGGCTGCCAAGAACTGTTCTAACTGGAGAAAAGCTGAGAATTCATATTTTGAACTTTAAAAATTAATTTCTCCACAATGCTTATAGAGTGAGAAGAATGAGTGTTTTTTTAAGCAGTTTAACTGCTTTTTCAGAATGTGTAAATATTTTACTGTGCATGACCTGGACACAGGTTCACTTTAAAGGAATATATAAACCCAACATTTCATATTCCTGTTATGTGCCTGTTGTACCATGTACTTGTATGTAAAGCAGGGCTTGAAAATTCCACTCGCCTGCTTGCCAATGGCGAGTGGAAATTATGGTGGGGGTGAGTGTGTCCCCCAGGGCCGTCTTGCTGAGCAGGCTTGGAGCTCAGGCCGGATCTGTCATTGGCACTAGGAGCCGTCAGACTGCGCAATAGCTGAGCGCAGTGAAAGCAAAGCAAGGAGTGTATGCTGTGCTCTCTGCCTCCCCCTAGAGTGCAGTACCCAGATTTGTGAGTGAACAATGAAGTACTGCAACTTTTTATGGGGGGTGGTGGTGTGTGTGTGTCTAAGTGTACATGTTTGTGTGTGTCTGTGTATGCATGTACAATTGTACATGTGTCTCTGTGTATGTACATGTGTGTATCTGTACATGTGTCTGCGCGTATGTACATGAGCGTGCGCATGTATGTGTGTGTGTACATGTGTCTGTATGTATGTACATGTGTCTTTGCGTGTGTATTTCTGTGTATGTACATGTATCTGTGTGTATGCGTGTCTGTACGTGCCTGTGTGTGTATACATGTGTCTCTGTGCATGTGTGTACATGTTTCTGTGTGTGTGTATGTACAGGTGTCTCTGTTTGTGTGTGTTTGTTGGTGGTGAGTAACTCTAAGGCCTGGCTATTAGCTCAGGACTTGAAATTTTAAGCCCTGATGTAAAGTATCCTGTTCTCTCTGTATTGCTTCCTTTGTGTGAAATCCCTGGTGTTCCTGCCATTTTATCTCCTTTCCTATTAAAAACTGGAGAGCACACCTAGCTGTGCTAAGAACTCAGTCTGCTCTCCAATGATCAGTCCTGTCCTGACAACTCCCTCCCCCCGACCCTGCACAGCCATTTACTGGGAAGATCAGTGTTCTGCTGTTTCTCCTCCCCAGCTCTTATGCAGCTGAGAACAGAGTGTATGTGATCACTAAAAGGGGAAAAAGGTATTTTATAATGTTTTTTATATCTATTCACAAATGTTTTACCTTTCATTTCTATGTTAAAGAGAATGGGTTGTTTCACAAGGTGAGGGTTTACAATCACATTAACGTGGTTGTAAAGGCTGAAGGATTTTTACCTTCATGCATTCTATGCATGAAGGTAAAAAACCTTCAGTGTGCAGCTTTCCCCCCAATCCTCATAATACTTACCTGAGCCCCATCTCAACCCAGCGATGTGCACGAGAGCAGAGTCTCTTGTGGGTCTTTCTCTCCTCATTGGCTGAGACACAGTAGTGGGAGCCATTGGCTCCTGATGCTTTAATAACAGCTAGTGAAGAGGGAGCAGGGGGCAGGACTGAGTACACTCTGCATGTCTCATGAACACACAGAGGTGGCTCAGGAGTGAGCATGCATGATGCCCCCAGAGCAAGCAGCTTGCTTGGGGGGGACTCGGCAAGGGAGAGGGGCCAGAAGCGCCAGTGGGGAACCTGAGAAGAGAAGGATGGGGACTGCTCTGTGCAAAACCATTGCACAGAGCAGGTAAGTAGGATGTATTTATTATTTTAAAGAAATATAAATCAAGCCTTTAAAACCACTTTAGGTTTTATTGTAAAGAGCACATGTCTCCAGAGCAGGAATGAATGCAAGGAACGCACCATGGATTCCTATAGATGAACAGAAAAAGGAGCCCCAACCTAGTGCAATGAAATAATTTTAATAGAATTCGGTAAATGCACTCACAAAACTATGGAGTAAACAGTACTTGTCTGTAGCCAGAATTTGCAGTTCTGTGTGCTGACTGGGAAGCCTTCTCCCATGGTTTGTTCTCAGTCCAGCTTCTGTGCTGCAAGACCAGTTTCAGCTACTACTCTTATAAAAGACCATTTGGATTGGGTCCACCAGTCAGATGCAGCCACTGTTTGGGTTTTTTGACCGGTGTGATCTGTCAGAATACAATAGCCAGCATTGGAGCTCCCTTCATCCACGTTGTTTGGTGTGTATAGGGGCTTCCATAGTATTCTCTTATTCAGCCCCACTTGGTTGGCCCGCTTTACTTGGTTTACCTGAGAATGTGGTCTGAATGTTGCCTCCTCTCAAATGCCTGCACGTATGTGAATAGCACACGTTATTTTGCAGCTCCTAGGTAGCCATAACCATTTAAACAACACGGAAATCTATAGTTTAAATATCTCTTCAAACAGGACTCTGTTATCTGATACCACTCTTATACATACTTAGGAGACAGTAGGTTCCGTTGACAAAGCTTTGACACAAGGATAAGAAAGACTTTTATTAGCCATGGCTGTAAATTTGTTTTTGTATATTTGTTCATGAGCCTCATGCGTGTAATCTGCTTAGGATCCCGCAGTTGGAAGACGAAGAAAGTTTAGACTTCAGGTGACTTTTCAAATGTCTCTCTGTGCTTAGATTCATCTCAACTGAAAGAGGTATGGGGGCTGCCATTGCAGACATTCCTCTGAAAATGTTAGTTGCTTGGCTCTTTCTGGCTTCAGTACTTTCGTAGTTATTAATCTAGAATAGGAATGCAGCTAGATATATAGAAAGTCAGATCTTTTGAACTATGTGCTTTTTCTAGGTTAAAGACTAAGAACAAACATGGCCAATACACGTGTCAGACAAAGTTGTTTAACAAACAAAAAAAACAATCTTCCATAGCCTCTTAATCTAACTAACCTGCCCAGGTGCTTATTTTTTTCATGACGGGGGCAGCCCCCACCATTGCTTACATCCTCAAACCTGAGGTCTATTTTTCTGGTGCATGAACTCTTCATTGACTTGAATGGGGCCTTACTCTGACACTGGGGATGTTAAAAGTGCAGCTTTGTTCAGGCCTATAGAGGTTTTTTTACACAGGTGTGATCAATTTAAAAAGATTTGGACCTGAGTGATTGTAAAGTCTTAAATTTTATTTTATAATTTTTTTAAACAACAGGTTTATTCTACACAGAGCAGCCCCCGAACCCCCTCTTCTCGGGTCCCCCACTGGCACTCCTGGTTCCTCCACGTGCTCGATCCTGAGCCGTGCGGTACGGCGTCCCCTGCTCCTTTGTCACTGGATTTGACTGACAGCAGCGGGAACCAATGGCTCCTACTGCTCTCAGCAAAGCCTGTGAGAGCAGGGAGGAGAGAGTCCTACAGACTGGCATTGCACTGGATTGAATGAAAACTCAGGTAAGTATAAGAAGGGGGGGGGGGATACTAATATCTAAACATTTTTCACCTTAATACAAGAAATGCATGAAGGTAAAAAATGTTTAGAGTTGACAACCACTTTAAACACCAGAGCCTGGTTGTAACTTGTTCTGTACAATTGCATTTGTTAGATCATGTGTGTATTCCAACCCCCAATATCATCCTGTTTTTTTAATGGCGTTCCTGGTAAACACATACAGACATTCTGTGTACTGATTGGTTTGGAGATGTATGTGAAAATGTTCTCCTATAACCTGCGTTTGCCCTTTCATCATCGGACATGACAGTCAGAAGACATGATCTTAGCCTAAGGACACATGTAAGACAATGGATGTGAATGTGCAGCATGGGTTGCGAAGATGGCAACTGCTGTAACCTTTTGGGTAATAATGCTGCTGACATTGATCTATCTCGTCAATGCCCCACCTATTCCACATGCTAATCATGTCACAAGCTTCGCTCTTTGTGTTTCACACAGCCATTTATATTCATTCACTCTAGTAGATAGACATCTAGCAAGAGATTCTATCTTGCTTGTATTCTTCAATCCAGCTAAATAATTAATATTGTCCAGCTTCTGCTTATGATGTCTAAAGTGATCCATCCACTTAGTCGTAGCCATCTTATCTAATGTGTTAACTCTTTTGTGGCCAGTTTAAATTGCAGTTGTGGCGCTGGCATAGACTTCCTGTACATGGCTTAAGCTAGCCATACATGGATCGAAATCGGGCCAGTTTAGCAGGGACTGGCCGAATTCTGATTTATGTTTGGGCAGAAGTCGATATACTGAATAACTTCTGTACAACCAACCTGTTGGATTCTTCCTGATCGATCAATGCTGTCAGCAATAGTCTGCAGCACTTATCATTGTAGTTCAGGGAGAGTGATTGCACCATCCCCATCCATTGTGTGGATGGAGGAATTGGGTAATTTTCTTTTTTTTCCAACCTGCTGGTTGAATGAAATGATTACTATATGGGCTGTCTTATTCTCTATATTGGGAGCACTGGTGACACAGTGCAGACAGCAGGGCTGGATGCTTCACCTGTCTCTCCAGAATGCATCAACACTCCAGGAGGGACACGCAGCAGCTAGACAGCTCCATGTGCAAGAGGCCTAGATTAAAGAGGTTCTAAAGGCAGTAGGTTTTTTACATTAATGCATTTTCTGCATTAAGGTAAAAAACCTTCTGCATGCAGCTCCCCAACCCCCCCCCCCCCCCAAACCCTCCCTTATACTTACCTGAGCTTGATATCGATTCAGAAATTTGCACAAGAGCAGCTGCTCTCTTGGCTCTTTCCTTCCCCATTGGCTCAGAGATAGCAGTGGAAGCCATTGGCTCCCGCTGCTGTCAATCACTGCCAGTGAGGCGGGGGCTGGGTTGAATCGTGTTCTATGTGTCAATGGACACACAGAGGCGGCTCAGGAGGCAGCACGTACGAGTGCCCCCATAGCAGGGGGCTTGCTGTTTGGGCACTAGGTGGAGGGAGGAACCAGGAACATTGGCAGGGGACCCAAGAAGGGGAAGATCAGAGCTGCTCTGCAAAACAATTGCACAGAGCAGGTAAGAATAATATGTTTGTTGTTTTAATTAAAAAAAAATTGAGCATTTTTGGGTCTTAGAAGTGGCCCATATTGCTTGGATTATTAGCCCAAGACATGCTTGTAGGCAACAGTTTTCACTATCCCAAGTTAACAAAGTTACAGTTGTATTGCTGCATTGTACACCCCACCCAATCTCTTCTTTGCTGGTGCTGGATGTGTTATTAGAATATGACTTGGAGCACCAGTGAGATCTGATATTGGATTACAGCATCCAGAGTCTGTATTCTGCTATGAGCCCCATAATTATGTTTTTTAGGTAAATTTCTCTCTTCTAGACCTGTAAGTGACAGCATTTGGTCCCCCTTGCTTTGTAGAAGGTGGCCGTAGAATTGGAGGCAATTGTTGAATTTTGTGGCTTTATATGTACGGTATTATTTTCTTTCCTTTAGGTTTAGCAGCCTCTCAGCATCTTGCAGAACAATGTCCGGTGTTCGGTATCCAAGGTGACAAAATATTTACAGCCACTGCCTTGACTTCTATTTTCTTCTCGCCCAACTGAAGTTGTATGACGTTCTTTAATGTATTATAGAAAGTGGTTACATAGTCCTCAGGAATATGTGAAGTAAAAGGTAGACGGCATGTTAAATATTGGGTAAATGCTTTAATTGTGTGTTCATGTTTTCCTTTTCTTCTGTATAAGTTATTTCTGTTGTAATAAAACTAGGAATTTTTTGATGTTGATCACAGTTTGCTGTGATGAAACTTTTTTTTTTTTTACCATTTCCGGTGTTTGTACAGCACCAGTTTATCAATCCGTACCACAAGCATATCAATCCGTACCAGCGTATCAATCCGTACCTCCGTACCACCAACGTATCAATGCGTACCACCAACGTATCAATGCGTACCACCAGCGTATCAATGCGTACCACCAGCGTATCAATGCGTACCACCAGCGTATCAATCCGTACCACCAGCGTATCAATCCGTACCACCAGCGTATCAATCCGTACCACCAGCGTATCAATCCGTACCACCAACGTATCAATCCGTACCACCAGCGTATCAATCCATACCTCAGTACCACCAACGTATCAATCCGTACCACCAACATATCAAGTATCAATCCATACATTCGTACCTCCGTACCATCAACGTATCAATCTGTACATCCGTACCACCAATTTATCAATCCGTACCTCCAATTTATCAATCCGTATCAATTGCATTGATTTAGTAAACCTAAAGGAAAATGTACAAAGATTGTGCAGTCAGATTGTAACGTGTGGCCACCAAGGATATAACCTGCCACAGATTGTAGCGGTATTCCAGTATGTTCATTGGGATTGCTGCACCTAATGTTGTTTTCTTTGTAGGACCCGTATTATAAAAAATGTTATACATACAACATAAACAGGCAGTGAACAAATTCACCATTGGATTAGTTAACATTGTCCGCTTAATGTAGCGTATACTCATACTCATACATGCAGTTTTAAAACCCAACTCCAGCAGTAGTTATAACAAAACAGCTACTTTAGCTGAAGTACTTCTTTCCAGTGGTGATCTCCATGGACATATTTATCCATCATCCAGCTCTGGTCCTCTTCTGGGTTCAGTGACACCCTGTGCCATTTACCTGCTTCCTGGAAGCTTAGTAGTGTATCATCAGGCTGGCCATAAGTCCAAAGTAATATTCCCAATGCATAGGTTCCTGAATGTGGCTGACAAGTGGGTGCCGTAGCCACCACTGTCTGGAAACTGAAAAGACTGTAAGGCAAGATATACAGCATGTCACCAGCACACCAAGGAACTCCATGAAATGGTCCAGTTCTTTATTACAGCAGAAGATAGCGACCCTTTCATCAGCATAACATGCCTAATGAAGGGGTCCTGTGTGGCTCTGAAACCTTGCTTTCTTCTGCTGTGATCTGATCATTCACTAAAGAATTGGATCCTTTTATAAAGTTCCCTGGTGTGCTGATGACATACGGTATGTCTCGCTATCAAGCTGGCTTTGTCTCACCGGAGAATATTGCAGAGTACATTGCTCATGTAGTATTTAGGACTGTCTACCATGGGAAGAAGTGGATCCTCCTAGTCACGGGACAGATTAAATAACCCCTTTAAAAAGGGTATGTTCACTAAAAACAGAATGGGGCAGAGTACTGTGGGTGACTAACCTGGAGGTGTGTTTAATTTAGAATGATGCAACAACAGTATGTAATATAATGGGAGTATGTAGGAAGCTATGGAATAAGGTACCTGATCATGATAACTGGAATCTGGGGCTCCGTCTTTGTTTGTGAAATAAATCTTCAGACAGACCCAGCAGATTAGGAGTCAGACTACTGGTCTTTCTCTTTCCAGAGACCCTAGACATACATGATGGTGCCAGAATATACAGTCAGGTCCATAAATATTGGGACATCGACACATTTCTAACATTTTTGGCTCTATACACCACCACAGTGGATTTGAAATGAAACGAACAAGATGTGCTTTAACTGCAGACTGTCAGCTTTAATTTGAGGGTATTTACATCCAAATCAGGTGAACGGTGTAGGAATTACAACAGTTTGCATATGTGCCTCCCACTTGTTAAGGGACCAAAAGTAATGGGACAGAAAAATAATCATAAATCAAACTTTCACTTTTTAATACTTGGTTGCAAATCCTTTGCAGTCAATTACAGCCTGAAGTCTGGAATGCATAGACATCTCCAGACGCTGGGTTTCATCCCTGGTGATGCTCTGCCAGGCCTCTACTGAAACTGTCTTCAGTTCCTGCTTGTTCTTGGGGCATTTTCCCTTCAGTTTTGTCTTCAGCAAGTGAAATGCATGCTCAATCGGATTCAGGTCAGGTGATTAACATGGCCATTGCATAACATTCCACTTCTTTCCCTTAAAAAACTCTTTGGTTGCTTTTGCAGTATGCTTTGGGTCATTGTCCATCTGCACTGTGAAGCGGCGTCCAATGAGTTCTGAAGCATTTGGTTGAATATGAGCAGATAATATTGCCCGAAACACTTCAGAATTCATCCTGCTGCTTTTGTCAGCAGTCACATCATCAATAAATACAAGAGAACCAGTTCCATTGACAGCCATACATGCCCACGCATGACACTACCACCACCATGCTTCACTGATGAGGTGGTATGCTTAGGATCATGAGCAGTTTCTTTCCTTCTCCATACTCTTCTCTTCCCATCACCCTGGTACAAGTTGATCTTGGTCTCATCTGTCCATAGGATGTTGTTCCAGAACTGTGAAGGCTTTTTTAGATGTCGTTTGGCAAACTCTAATCTGGCCTTCTAACCTACCTCCTGGAGAGTGTTCTTGATCTGGCCAACTGTTGTGAAGGGTGTTTTCTTCACCAGGGAAAGAATTCTTCGGTCATCCACCACAGTTGTTTTCCTCGGTCTTCCAGGTCTTTTGATGTTGCTGAGCTCACCGGTGCGTTCCTTCTTTTTAAGAATGTTCCAAACAGTTGTTTTGGCCACGCCTAATGTTTTTGCTATCTCTCTGATGGGTTTGTTTTGTTTTTTCAGCCTAATAATGGCTTGCTTCACTGATAGTGACAGCTCTTTGGATCTCATCTTGAGAGTTGACAGCAACAGATTCCAAATGCAAATAGCACACTTGAAATGAACTCTGGACCTTTTCTCTGCTCATTGTAATTGGGATAATGAGGGAATAACACACACCTGGCCATGGAACAGCTGAGAAGCCAATTGTCCCATTACTTTCGGTCCCTTAACAAGTGGGAGGCACATATGCAAACTGTTGTAATTCCTACACCGTTCACCTGATTTGGATGTAAATACTCTCAAATTAAAGCTGATAGTCTGCAGTTAAAGCACATCTTGTTTGTTTCATTTCAAATCCACTGTGGTAGTGTATAGAGCCAAAAATGTTAGAATTGTGTCGATGTCCCAATATTTATGGACCTGACTGTATACAGTATGTATATTTGAGTTTTGGATAAATCTTGGTGAGTTGAGCTAGCTAGCAGCTTTATTTATAACTCAAGGAATCCAATGGTGAGATTAGTGCACCAATAAATTTTAGGCCTCTTGCACACTGCAGCTTGGAAAAGCTCCGTACAACGGGATTTTTATAAAGTGGTTCTAAAGGATCAAGGTTTTCTACCTTCATGTATTCCACACATGAAGCTAAAAAAACTTCTGTGTGCAGCGGCCCCACCCAGCCTTCCTCAACCCTTACCTGAGCCCCCTCCAATTCACTGATGTTCTTGACAGCCTCTGCTGTCTGGGTACTCTTCCTCCTCATCGCCTCATCGGCTGAAAGAGCAGTGGGAGCCCATCAGCTCCCGCAGCTGTCACTCACACCCAGTGAGCCAATGAGGACAGAGCGGGGGGAGACGCAGCTCTATGTGTCTTATGGATGCATAGAACAGCGGCTCGGGAATGAGCCTGCAGAGGTGGTTTTCCCTGGGGGCACTGCTCGGGAGGGAGGAGCCAGGAGCGCCAGCAGGGACCCAAAAAGAAGAGGATCTCTCTGCCTACCTTCTTTCCTACCTTGCTCATGTACTTAACTTTTAAGCTTTACATGACTGTACCTTATTGGAATGAATATTACAGATGTGCCTTTTTTCTGTTGTATATTATACTTTATGCTGTTTTTGCAGCCTAATCCTTAATAAATAACGTTTGTAAACAAAAAAAAAAAGAAGAGGATCTGGGTTGCTCTGTGCAGAACCACTGCACCGAACAGGTAAGTATAGACATGTTTGTTTTAAAAACACAAAAAACAAAGCCTTAGTGTCACTTTAACTGTCCTAAAATGCAGCCCATTGTTTACAATTTGCCTGTACACACAGGCGCGTAAAGAAGTGCTCTGTATTCTTAGGTAACCAAAAAAAAAAAGAAACATTTGCGTTTGGTGCTTGCAAATGCACACAAATGCGTGCGGATATGCGCTTAGAAGCATAAATATTAATGGATTTTGCCTAAGAATGTGTTGTTCGCTTGAATGTGCATAAGTGCAAATGCATGTAAATTTGCGCAAAACAAATGCCTGAAATTACGTCCAGAAATGCTGATGCTCAAACACCAGTACCGTGTGCAAGAGGCCTTATATGATCACAGAAAGCAGCTGAAGGAGGTTGGCTTCCTTGTTTGGCTTCATAACCATCACAGCTGGGATTAGGGAAGGGAACTCTGGCAGAGGAATGCTGCTGCTAGAATCCATGAGAAATTGAAGAAGCCAGCTGTCATACCTGGGAACTGTCAGTGCTGACCCTTAAATCCGAACTTTCTAGGTTTAACATGGGAGATCGGAGGATGCCTGAGCTGCAATGCAGTACCTGTTGTATCATGCCAGCCACAGACTGCTGTCTTTAGACCAGTACACTTTAATGTGATTGCATTTACATTGTGGAGCACATCGTGTAGTGCAGGTTATTTTCCAGCATGTGTTCCTTTCACATATTTAATCAGACTCAGACAGTGATGTGCTTATTCCTTCATCGGTGTGCTAGTACTGGAGACTCGTGTAGGAGAGATGAATGAGGATTACTGGCTTTCCCTCCTGTGTTAGACCGCATGCACCCTTCTCCAGCTGCATGATGCATAGGACAACTTTAAAGGTTGACAGATGACAGTTTCCACTGCCTTCCCTGCTTTCCAGCCGTATGCGCCTGTACCCTCCGATTCATTTGTTTTAATATTGAATTTACTTCACATCATTTGGGAAATTGGCAGTGCAGTCAGGTAGTTATGGGAACACAACAAATAAGTCTAACAAAACAGCTTACTTTTCATAATTGAACGCAGGTGTGAGCCGTCGCAAGAACTATTAGAGGATTCCGGGCTCTTGCATTTTTAATTCCTACATTGTTGGTTGCTGAAAGCATAGTAAACCGTGGAAAAATAGTGTTCATTGAAGCAATTACAGAACCCTCAATAAAACAGATAATTGTGTGGAGGCAGGGAAGTTTGTGCAGTTACCTAAACCATTTTTATGTCTTTACTGGCTTTTTCACACCTAAAGTTGGCCATCCACCAGTAGAATTTCATTTGAACATTGGTATGGAAATTCAGAAAAATTGTTTCTCAGAGCATTTGATAGTACCTTTATGAGCTCAACATGAAAACCCTGAAAAATTTTGTTTGATTTGCATGCCAATGTTTTGAAATCTACAGTCAATTTCAGGATGCACTTGCACATTTAAAAGAAGTACATTTTGTTTTCTGAACAAAAACCACAATCGGGATTTCTTTAAAGAAAAAAAATCAAAATCTTCCATCACTCTTTATATTTTTGTTTTGCTCATTGCCATGGTCAAACAACCATTGGTTTGACCTTGGTTGTAAACCTCAAACATGAAATATGAACAAAGCATATTACTCTAAATTCTGTACTTGTCTCTATTCAGAGCACTAAGTGTCATTTCTGTCTGCTGCTTCATTTCTCTGCTGTCAGCATGAGTCTCTTCTGACATGTTTTCCTGACACAAAGAAAAAAATGGTGACGGGGGAGGGACCTGCAGCAGAATGACGGACCCAGTTCTGTTCCTGTATGCTGTGCAAAGGGGTGTGTCCCTTCACTCCAATCAGATCTCACTGAGATCCACACTCCAATTAGATCTCTCCTCACTGAGATCTGCACTCCAATTAGATCTCCTCACTGAGATCTGCAGAGTGAATTTTCAGCTCTCCGGGTTTTTTTTTCTGACAGCTCAGACAAGCTTTATAAATTATGCACTTTGAATGGATGTAGAAAAGAGAAGACTGCAGATAAACAGGTACAACCTTTGTAAGGGGATTTGTTTTATCTCTGTGTACCACCTGAGGCCAGTCACTTCACTGGGTATATGCAAGAGTTTACAACCACTTTAACTGTTAGGAAAATGTAAAAAGTAAAAAAAAAATAAATAAATAATGCATAAGCTCAAACCCCTCCAAGCACTGCCTAGTGAAGGCATCTAGTGGCAGTTGCTACTGTTGATTTCACTGTTCCTGTACAATCAAAATTCTCCCCACAGTCTCTTTACTTTAACAAACTGGGCAAAAATTAAACCTTGCCAAATGTACATAAAACTCTTGATTGTCTATGTCCCACATGTACTAATTTTATGCTAGCTTTGTTGTTGCACCTTTTTATGGGAAGGGTCCAATTGTTTCTTTTTTCTGTGTGTTGGGAGGTTTCACGCTCCTGTCTTCCCTGTTGATTATTACTAGAAGTGACTTAAAGTGAATCAAAAGCTAAAACTTTTATTTTAGGTTTGGATAAGAGTGGCAAGTGGTCAGAACCACTGGCAGGTTATTTTTGTTTTTTTGTTTTGCTGTATGTGTCACGATTGGGAATATATACACTCTTGATTTGTCATGCTGACGATTGTGAGGCTGAAAGTGAGGGAGAACCCAAAATTTTGAGTTGCCAGCTGAACAGGAATAGAGAAAACATCTTGCACTTGTTTGGTGTATTTTGTCAAAGAAGGCTTTTCCGCTACTTTGGAACGATTTTTCTTCCTGTTGTGTCCACAGAAGGGGATGTGAAGGAAAATCTCCCCAATAAGGCACAGATGGGGGGGGGGGAGGGGGGTGAACTGCCATGGGCTTTTCTGTCATTATTATTCCTTCTATATCCCAAAATGGTAAGTAAAGTTTTGGCTTTAGTTAACACGTTTTGCCTTTTTGTTTTTTGTTTTTTTTCTTATTAATCTGTGCAATATACGTACTATTTTCATATAACTCCATATTTGGTTTGTGTTTTTGTAGAAACTTTATAAAATAGTATAGTGGGATTTCATTCCCACTTTTCTGGTGGCATGGTCTCATTATCATGGCCTGCGTCTTACTACTTTTAGAATCTGTTGCTATGGCTGCAACGTATTCCAAAATAGTTATCTCCAGTTTTCAGATTTTAATTTTAAACTGGCTGTAGTAAAGACCAATTCTAAGTTGGCATACAGAGACACACCAGAGTTGGACAAATGCAGTGAGAGCTTCTCGCAGAGGGGTCTTGGAGTAGTTAATAAATAGAAAGGGTCTGGAGTAGTTTGTAAATTGAGGGAGTCTGGAGTAGTTTGTAATTTGAGGAGGCAGGAGAAATTTGTAAATTGAGAGGGTGTGGAGTAGTTTGTAAACTGAGGGGGTCTGGAGTTGTTTGTACTTTGGGGGGCTGGGAAATGTTTGTTCATTGAGGGGCCAGGAGATGTTTGTCCATTGAGGGCTCGGGAGACGTTTGCCCATTGAGGGGTCGGGAGACGTTTGTCCATTGAGGTTTCGAGAGAATTTGTCCATTGAAGGATCGAGAGACGTTTGTCCATTGAAGGATCGAGAGACGTTTGTCCATTGAAGGATCGAGAGACGTTTGTCCATTGAAGGATCGAGAGACGTTTGTCCATTGAAGGATCGAGAGACGTTTGTCCGTTGAGGGGTCTGGAGACATTTGTACGTTGACTGGTCTGGAGTCGTTTGCACGTTGAGGGGTCGGGAGACGTTTGCACGTTGAGGGGTCAGGAGACGTTTGCACGTTGTGGGGTCAAGAGACGTTTGCACGTTGTGGGGTCGGGAGACGTTTGCACGTTGTGGGGTCAGGAGACATTTGTACATTGGGGTGTCGGAAGACTTTTGTACATTGAGGTGTCGGAAGACTTTTGTACATTGAGGTGTCGGGAGACGTTTGTCCATTGAAGGATCGAGAGACGTTTGTCCATTGAAGGATCGAGAGACGTTTGTCCATTGAAGGATCGAGAGACGTTTGTCCATTGAAGGATCGAGAGACGTTTGTCCATTGAAGGATCGAGAGACGTTTGTCCATTGAAGGATCGAGAGACGTTTGTCCGTTGAGGGGTCTGGAGACATTTGTACGTTGACTGGTCTGGAGTCGTTTGCACGTTGAGGGGTCGGGAGACGTTTGCACGTTGTGGGGTCGGGAGACGTTTGCACGTTGTGGGGTCGGGAGACGTTTGCACGTTGTGGGGTCGGGAGACGTTTGCACGTTGTGGGGTCGGGAGACGTTTGCACGTTGTGGGGTCGGGAGACGTTTGCACGTTGTGGGGTCGGGAGACTTTTGTACGTTGAGGTGTCGGAAGACTTTTGTACGTTGAGGTGTCGGAAGACTTTTGTACGTTGAGGTGTCGGAAGACTTTTGTACATTGAGGTGTCGGGAGACTTTTGTACATTGAGGGTCGGGAGATGTTTGTATATTGAGGGGTTGGGAGACGTTTGTTCACTGAAGGGTCGGGAGACGTTTGTACATTGAGGGTCGGGAGAAGTTTGGGGGTGTTTGAATTGGATGAACCCTTCAGTGACTTTACGTACAGTGCTACTTACTGTAATCATACTTAATGGATTAGGGAAGTTATAGTAAAATAATAAACAGGCCATTTTATTTGCTTTCCAACTGTGACCTTGTTAGGCAATGTGTGCTTTTATTAGATTTTTTTTACATATAAGAGAGATTATCTTAATGTAAATAATCATATCAAGATGTAAATATTTTCAAAAGAATTTGTTTCTGTGTAAAGTTTGTGACATGTGGGGGTGCTATATTTGCTGATTACATACATAGACTCCATTTCCTGGTTTTCAGTGATTATTAAAATGATTCTAAAGTCTTATTTTTTTTTAAAGAAAAAAAACCCAAACATGTCTATACTTACCTGCTGTGTGCAGTGGTTTTGCATAGAGCAGCCCGGATTCTCCTCTTCTCAGGTTCCCCGCAGGCTCCTCTTGGCCCTCCCTCCTGTTGGGTGTCCCCACAGCAAGCAGTTTGCTATGGGGGCACCCACAGCTCCATCTGTCCATTGAGACGAGGGAGTCCCGGGATAGCTAAGACTCCAGTACACGAAGAGACTTGTAGATACTTTTTAGAGATCTGTCTTACGGTAGTACAACACATGGCGGAACTTTGCAGTAGATGCATGTATTGTACATGTTCTCTGGGTAGCCTTCTCCAACCCAATCCCAGATCAAGACAAGGCAAAAAGCCATGTTTCCTATGGTGTCAGTTCACACTACTGCATTGTAATGGTCCCTGCATACTTTTATTAATTGCAGCAGATTGCGATGTAAACTACTGCCTCACTTTGACATTTCATTAAAATTTTGGAGAAAAAAAGGTAAACAGTGCTGTGGGCCAGGATCAGTGAACCAGTGCTCTGTTAACGCATGCCAGTGGTCACGTACATAGCACGGCTGCCGGGTATGAATGAGCTCTAAGGTGTGTAGGAATCTGTCATAACGCTAACAGAATTGTCGCAAGAATCTCTCCTGCGAAGTGGCAGAGTTTTACAGGCAGAGAAGCTATTTGGAGAAGTTGGGAGAGTAATGGCAATGGTTCAAATATCAATTCCAGTGGAACTTAAAGGAGAAGTACAGCCAAAGCTATTTTGACTTCACTACTCCTGTGGATCACAGCAGTGCAGATAGTTCTTCACTCCTGTGACCTGTTTTCAGCTGACAGTGGTCTGGAGCTCGCTGTTGGCTGACATCACTAAGCCTGCCCAGGCAGGGGAAAGATCCCGACTTTAAAGTCGGGATCCACCCCAGAGTCAGGAGAAGCACCTGGCTCAGCCTCTCAGCAATCCATTGAGAGTTTGATCCAGCTGCTCTCTCTCCCTCCACAGCCCAGCTCTACTAACAGCGGCGGTGAAAACGTGGCGATCATGTGATCACTGAGTTCTCACGCTTAGAGCCGGTGGGGGACAGATACAGCATCCACCTAGGTAAGTATAGTATGGGAATATAACCCAAAGCCATACTTCTCTTTTAAAGTCAAATTTTGTCACAGAATTGTCTGAGAGATGAGAAGCAATAATTAGACATGCAGCACAATCAGCGATTTAGGGCTCATGTGCACTGCAGCTGCTAAACTGACATTCAGGAGCTGTTCAGCGTTTTTTTCAGCAGTCCCTGAACTCTCCCTAATGTTTTCCTATGTGTCCATGTACACACAGTCGTTTTACAGGCATTTTTTTTGAACGCACCAAACTTGTGTTCAGGAGCAGATTTTACAGGCATTTCAAACGCTTGTAAATGTGGTTAACCGAGTTTATATGCGTTTGCGGCTAGAAGCGTTTTTAATCTGTTCCATGCCCAGATGCTGTCCAGAGCCTTTTTTCATCATCAGAAATGCATGCAAAGCATTTTTCATGTATTCAAATGGACCTAGTATACCAGCGCAGTCAGTTCCAGGTTTCGCGTGAAGGAAAAAATGGTAGAACGCGCTGCATTATGCTCATGATGGGATCCATAGTGAATACAACCAGAAAAGACGGGTCATCTCAACACATACTGCTCTCTCTGCTTCTACTCTCTCTATTACTCTCAAAATGTCTATAATAGTTAATTTTTTACTATTTTTCAGTGCATTCTGGGCATTTGGGAAGGTCTCCTGAGGTTATCTTTTAAAAAACGCTTCTAAATGCAAATGCACATAAATGTGGTATGCAAACGCAGCTAAACTGACATTTTTTAATCTACATTTTCCAGCAGTCAGTTTCTATCATCCAGAAGAGTTTTCCAAATGCCCCGTGTACATGAGCCCTTACTCAACATGGAGCTCTTGTTTACCTCTGCTTTCCTTATCACCAATATGACATTATTTCTTTTTGAATTTGTTGCAACAATAGCGCTACACAGTAAAAGTCAGAGTTAAGAACCAGAATTTGTTGCAACTAGCAGAAAACAATGTTTCAAGGTTATCATGAATTTGGCACAAGATTTCCAGCTACATGTACCACACTGCCAGAAATGTGTTGCAAATGTCTTACTGAATCGAACTCTCTTGCAGTGAATCTTCCCAGTATCTATTGGCTAATCTGTAGATCTCTACATTTAATAAAATAACAAAGAGGGGAAGCAGAGGCTGTGAAAATGTAAAATTCACATCAACAATGATCATAATATAACCCCTACAATAATAAATGAAAATGTGTTGACTGGAAATCCAACATTTCTACTTAAGCCAAGCCAGTTTAAATAAACTTGAAAGTATTAAAAAGGAAGTTGAGGCAAAATGTTACAATAACGATTTACATCAGATATGTTTCCATTAAAAAATGTTAAGAGTCTAGTTTAAGAAAAGTATTTTAAAAATTCACCAGTTTTTTTAATGCAGCGTACTGCAATGTTCACATCTGTGCTGTGGTGTGCTAAAATACAGGGGTGTTGCAGTGCACTTCTTATATGTCATGGGGTGCACGTTCTGTAATGCATGGTACAACATACATTTTACCAGAATACACATATGTAAATACGCCTATTGTGGTTGTAAACCTCTGACAAGAAAAAGAATAACCTTCTGTAGTGTGTTCTTGCCTCAATCCAAAGCACTTAGTGTGATTTCTGTCTGCTGCCTGCCTGCCTGCCTGCTCTACTATCAGCATTTCTGACAGCTGTTGCTGACTCCAAGAAATTGTGGAGGCTAAGGAGAGGAGCTGCAGTACAAAGTCTGTGGTTGACAACCTCAGCTGTGTGTTTCCCTATAAATATGTCTGTTACCTCCACTCAGGTCTCAGATTACACCCAGCTCCCTGCTCTAGGCTGTGCAGTGTATGACATCAAATCCCTGTCCCCTGCCTCTTGGAAGCTAAGAAATGTGCAAATTCTGTATTTTAAAGTGTTGCTAAACCCAGGACTCTGCATTCACTATAGCTGGTCTCCCACAGTACACAGAACATGGAAATGCAATTATTTTAGTAAATATAAACTGCTATATACCTTTTCACATCAGCAGTTAGAGCAGTCTTGCGACTTATATCAGTGTTCAGCAGAGCACTGGTTAAAGCTTGTTGGAGCAATTTTCTTTCTGCTCTAGGAGGATGCAGGACCCCTGACCTCTGTCTGGACAGTGCTGATTGGCCCTGTGCTGATTACATGCACTCTCCCAAGAAAAAAAAAACCTCTCTTGCAATATACACAATACCATGTGTCTTATCGGGAGATAAGAGGGAGACACTGGAAGAAGGGGAGGATCAAATAAGTCAGGATCAAACAGTATTTTTATACAATGCAGAGAATTAACCCCCTAGGTTCCACAGTGTGTATAACAAGCATGCTTTACTGCATATACATACTGATTTTACTGCATATATAGACTGATTTTACTGTTGTGGATTTAGTAACACTTTAACCACTGTAGAGGAGAGAGAGTACTGCAGAGAAACAGGTACAATTTATCTAGGAGGATTTGTTTAATCTCTATGTATTACCTGAGGCTAGTATTTGAAAGGGTTTACAACCACAAATGCACAGTGCAACAGTAAATTAAATATGTGTAGGCCCTGTTGATTATTGTGTTGATCTTTCACATTTAAAGGCACAGTGCAACAATATCTTGATATTACTATTTGTGAATTTGTATTTAATGTTTTTGAGTGCAGCTGTGGAAAAGTATTAGTGAAAGCACTAAGCAGTTTTTTGTTTTGTTACATTGGTTTGCTGTATGAAAGGGGCCTAATCGCTTTTATCGTTTTCCTACATGACAGTTACAGTATGTCATCAAAACATTCAGTACACATACCAAACCATTATGTAGGTGTGGGATAGTTTTTTCAGCATGAAGTAGTTATGTAACCACGAAAATCTTTTATTTTCAATGAATAGTTATGTTATCTCCAACTTGAATAGCTTCATTTTCTGTAATCTGGTAAAGCCAGTTTGTGACTTTACTGAAATATAAAAGGAATACACATGGATTTTCATGAAGTATAGCCTATGAAGTCTGTCTTTGACTTTTTCCACAGCATTCACTACTATTTGGAAATGTTACTCTGAAGTTTGGCTCTTGTTCTGCACCTTGGAGATGGCATGTGAACATTGGCATAGATGAAGCAGTAGTCCATGAATCATGCTGGTACCTGTAGACTGTCCGTTCTTTACTAGATCATTTTTACAGTTCAGTGGCACCTTCACTGCTAGTGCCACCTTTCTATTGTTCTTCGTCTATGATTACAGATATCTTGCTTGTTAATGATCTTAACAAACTGTAGACATGAAAAGATTATTGCTGTTTTGCAATGCAGTGGAACTTTACTGGGAGCAATTTATCAAAGTGATTTGTTCATCTTTGTATTCCGTACTTATAAAATCAAACTAAAGAACACGACTACACCTGATCTGCTTTGCATGTAGTTCAGATGTGTCTTAATAGATCCTGCTAAAAACACACCACCAAGCAGGTGAAACTCAGTCCCAGAACACTCACCAATATTACAGCTATAAATAAAATCGGAATATAGATATGATTTAACTCTGCTAAGAGACATGGCCTCTTTTTGTGCTTAAGGGCTCATTTATACAGGTGCCCTGTCCAGTGCCTTCTGTTTACTTTTCTGTCCCAGCAGAGAGCTGTGTGTAGGCAGTCCATATTGGTGAATGGACATGCATTGGTATTATGGACTCGCCCCCAAAACACCTTTGACAGGTAAACATTCAGACGCAGGGCTTGTGCATCCAGGGCCTGCGTATCTGTCAAACACGGCTGATTCCTAACTTGTCCCATTCTTCCATATATATAATTTATTTATTTTAAATCTAAGATTTGGTGATTTTCTACATGGTGGGAGGATTGGCAGATAACAAAATCCCTAAAGTGTTACTAAACGCATGACCCTGCATTCACTATATCTGATCTCCCACAGTACATAGAACATGGAAATACAATAATTTTAGTAAATATAAACTGCTAAATACCTTTTTAATCAGCAGTGAAAGCAGTCTTGTGACTTGTATCAGTGTCCAGCTGAGCACGCGTTAAAGCTAGTAGGAATCTGCATTCTCCCCTGATTGCACTTTGAATCTGCAGGACCCCTTAAGCTCTGTCTGGACAGCATTGATTGGCCCTGTGCTGATCACATGAATGCTCATAAGGAAAAAAAAAAACTCTCTAGCAATACACACCAAACTGAGAATGTGCAGCTTGCCCCCAAGGCTCTGTTCTATCAGCAGATGGATTGGGGACAGTAGAAGAAGGGGAGGATCAGAGAAGACAGGATCAAATGGCCTTTTTACGCAATGCAGAGGATTAACCCCTCCACAGTGATTAACAGGCATGCTTTACTGCATATACAGACTGATTTTTACTGTTGTGGGTTTAGTTACCCAGTTGGCCATACATGGATCAAAATTCGTCTGGTTCAGCAGGTATTTGATCCCCTTCACAAAACATGACTTCGTATTTGGTGGCAAATCCCTTGTTGGCAATCACAGAGGTCAGACGTTTCCTGTAGTTGGCCACCAGGTTTGCACACATCTCAGGAGGGATTTTGGCCCACTCCTCTTGGCAGATGCTCTCCAAGTCCTTAAGGATTGGTGACTGACGTTTGGCAACTCGAACTTTCAGCTCCCTCCACAGATTTTCAATTGGATTAAGGTCTGGAGACTGGCTAGGCCCCTCCTGGACCTTAATGTGCTTCTTCTTGAGCCACTCCCTTGTTGACTTGGCCATGTGTTTTGGGTCATTGTCATGTTGGAACACCCATTAACAACCCATTTTCAATACCCTGGCTGAGGGAAGAAGGTTCTCACCCAAGATTTGACAGTACATTGCCCCGTCCATCGTCCCTTTAATGCGGTGCAGTTCTCCTGTCCTCTTAGCAGAAAAACACCCCAGAGCAGAAGGTTTCCACCACCGTGTTTGGCAGTTGGGATGGTGTTCTTGGGGTCATAGGCAGCTTTCCCCTCCTCCAAACACAGTGAGTTGAGTTGATGCCAAAGAGCTCGATTTTGGTCTCATCTGACCACAACACTTTCAACCAGTCCTCCTCTGCAGCATTCAGATGTTCAGTGGCAAACTTCAGACGGGCCTGGACATGTGCTTTCTTGAGCAGAAGGACCTTGCGGGCACTGCAGGATTTCAATCCTTGTCGGCGTAGTGTGTTACTAATTGTTTTCTTGGTGACTCTGGTCCCAGCTGCCTGGAGATCATTGACACGATCCTCATGTGTAGTTCTGGGATGATTCCTCACTGTTCTCATGATCATTGACACTCCATGAGGTGAGATCTTGCATGGTACACCAGACCTAGAGAGACTGACAGTTGTTTTGTGTTTCTTCCATTTGCGAATGATTGCACCAACTGTTGTCACCTTCTCACCAAGCTGCTTGGCAATAGTTTGGTAGCCCATTCCAGCCTTGTGTAGGTCTACAATCTTGTCCCTGACATCCTTGGACAGCTCTTTGGTCTTTGTCATGGTGGAGAGTTTGGAATCTGATATTTTTATTGCTCCTGTGGACAGGTGTCTTTTATACAGGTAACAAAATGAGATTAGCAGCACTCCCTTTAAGAGACTGCTTCTAATCTTAGCTTGTTACCTTTATGAAAGACGCCTGGTAGCCAGAATTCCTGCTGAATGATTGGGGATCAAATACTTGTTTCCCTCATGAACATGCAAATCCGTGCATAATTTGTTAAACATGCATTTCTTTTGAATTGTTTGTTGTTATTCTGTCTCTCAGTGTTACAGTACACCTACCATTCGATTTTTAGACTGATCATTTCTTTGTGAGTGGGCAAACATTCAAAATCAGCAGGGGATCAAATACTTTATATATATATATATATATATATATATATATATATATATATATATATATATATATATATATATACATACATATATATACATACAGACACACACACACACGCTTTGTCTTTTGATGGCTTTGGTGAGACTCACTCCCTAGGCCAATTTTTATTGCATTTGTTTTTCTTCACTGGGCGATTTCCCTTCACTTCCTGTCCCTGTGACAATAGATCAAGAAGGTACAGGTGCCCCTAGTATAGGAAGACACAGTGAGCAATAAAAACAGATGCTGTGACCACTCCCCACCTGCAGCCGCTGATTAGTGTTTTCTGACAGCAATGGGTGCCACTACCGGAATACAATGTCCCAGTATGGGGATTTCTCCATCCATCTGGTTTATGTGGATGGAGGAATCTGTTTTTTTTTTTTTTTGTTTTTTTTTTCAGCCTGCTATTAAAACTTTTTGGCACTGGTTCTGAAACCCCATCTATACCAGACTTGAGTTGGGCTTTAAGGGGAATTTACTTGTTAAATATTCCATCAGTCCCTTATCAGGGTGGTCTGTCCATTTTAGAATGGGAATGGAGTTGCATAGTAAATCTCAAGAGTTAAAAATACTACATTTCTGGTGAATGAGGTTCGCCACTTCTATGTTCTACAGACAATAGCAAACCAAAGAAAATAGCAAATTGACAGCTCAGTGAACACCGCACAATCATCCCATCAAACAATGCTGTGTTTGTTTGTTCTCATCTAATGGCTCTGCTATGTGGGAAAACTGTGAACATACACTACAGTGGTGCAAAAGGAAGCATCTCCAACTGCATTGTTTTCCAGCCGCCCCAAACATGGCTCATAATGGAGGTAATTGTCGAGATCGGGGAAATGAGGAGGAAAACAGGAGTGCACTTCTCATAATGTTCAGCTGTCAAGTTGTCAGTGCATTAAATGAACAAGCTTCACTAAGGGCTAGCTATAGAATTTAATAAGTGTTTGCAGTTATAAGCCACGATTCCTTCTTCTGGGAAATTCCCAGTTTAGTAATTATCTCCAATCTCCTAAAAATCTTCACAGGGTTAGTAAACTCAGTTTTGTAAGACATTTCTGATTTAAAGCTGAACTCTGGACAAACCGCTGAATAATATGAGCTGTTTTACCTGGTAAAGGTTTTGTATTCCTGATCATCCGGCCCTGAGAGTAACACAGCTCTTGCACACAGCACAGCCCTATCTGGCAGAGGGAGGAACTGAGTTTTCTTTACTGTAGTTTCAATTAGGACTTGCTCACACTAGCAGCACCCCTCTGTAAAGTGATCCATAGTGGATTACTTTTCAGAAGGCGGGTCACAGCCAGTTGCCAAACACAACATAAGATATAATGTTTGCCACAGTCGCAAAGCTTCATGGCCTTGGCATGTGTCTGACCCCATCATGCTGCCATTGCAGCCTCATGTTGCTAAAGAAAATAATTTTCATGGCTGGGAATCCTCATTCTTTTCAGTTCACAGCTCCTGCTCATTTCTTTTTCAATTATATTTCTTGCACGATTCTCCCTTCATTGATTAGAAATTCGTTTAATTTTCAAAAGATTTCCAACATGCCGATCACTCAGATTTGATGGTAACATGATAATCGGACGATGCTAATGGTGCAAAATACAAACAAAAATTCTTTCTTATGATTTTTGAAAGAAAATTTGTTTGGAATTTGACCCATTAGTAAATTCGAATTGTCACTTTCAGGTCTGAAAAAAACAGAAAAGGGCACAAACCTTTTTCATTATTTTGTTTTTTTTTTCTATGGACCTAGACGGATTCGAGGGTAATCAGATGTAATAATTAATTTGTCTGTTTACATCTGCCTACCCAAAGACTGATTTTCTGATCAGATCCACCTGAAAAACTGACAGGTGGATCTGATTGGACAACTCCATTGAAAGGACCCAAAATGGCACTTCTAAAGCCAGCAGCTCTAATCACTTCTGATCTTGTTTGCTAATGCAAATACACTGGGGGAGATTTACTAAAACTGGTGCACACAGAATCTGGTACAGCTGTGTAGAGTAACCAATCAGCTTCTGCGTTTTAGGACCCATTCTCATGGGTGAACCGATCAGACCACCCATTGTTCTCTATGGTGAGATGGATGTAAATGTGCATGTGTCTGTTTACCCCTGCCTACATCTGATCTGCTAAAAATGGATGGGGATCTGTTGCCCATCCATCTAGCAGATCAGATCTAATGACAGTCGGATGTACAGTTGTGGCCAAAATTATTCAACCCCCAATGCTGTAAAGGGGTTTAGGGACTATAGTGTACATTTGGAATTGTATTCAGAATCAAATCCTACAAGGACGTTGTAACTACCCAAATGCAACTAAAATGACATCAATTGTTTATGTAATACAGTAGTAAATGGTTCTTATGTGGTTTCTTCATTGCCACAATTATTCAACCCCTTAAAGACTACCACTCTGAAGAACAGAGGTTCATACAGGTGCTTTCCATCAGGTATTGAAAACACCTGTGGATGTCACCGAGCAGCAATCAAGCATAATAAGCACCAATTAGGCAGCTTTAAAATGACTGTGATACTCAGCTCCTTCTAGACATTTACTGGTGTGGTTACAAACATGGTGAAGGCAAGAGAATGGTCCAGGAAGACAAGAGAAGAGGTGATTTCTCTTCACAGGAAGGGCAATGGCTATAAGAAGATTGCAAAGATGTTAAACATACCAAGAGACACCTTAGGAAGCATCATTCGCAAATTCAAGGCAAAGGGCACTGTTGAAACGCTACCTGGTCGTGGCAGAAAGAAGATGCTGACTTCGACTGCTGTGCGCTACCTGAAGCGTAGAGTGGAGAGAAGTCCCCGTGTGACTGCTGAGGAACTGAGAAAAGATTTGTCAGATGTGGGTACAGAAGTTTCAGCCCAGACAATAAGACGCACACTGCGTAATGAAGGCCTCCGTGCCAGAACTCCCAGGCGTACCCCCTTGCTGTCTCCAAAGAATAAGAAGAGTCGACTGCAGTATGCCAAAAGCCATGTGGACAAACCACAAAAGTTGTGGGATAGTGTTCTGTGGACTGATGAAACAAAATTAGAACTGTTTGGGCCCATGGATCAACGCTATGTTTGGAGGAGGAAGAACAAGGCCTATGATGAAAAGAACACCTTGCCTACTGTGAAGCATGGTGGAGGGTCAATCATGCTTTGGGGCTGTTTTGCTTCTGCAGGTACAGGGAAGCTTCAGCGTGTGCAAGGTACCATGAATTCTCTTCAGTACCAGGAGATATTGGATGGAAACGTGATGCAGTCCGTCACACACCTGAGGCTTGGGAGACGTTGGACCTTTCAACAGGACAATGATCCCAAGCATACCTCCAAGTCCACTAGAGCATGGTTGCAGAGGAAAGGCTGGAACATTTTGGAGTGGCCATCGCAGTCACCAGACTTAAATCCGATTGAGAACCTCTGGTGGGACTTAAAGAAAGCAGTTGCAGTGCGCAAGCCTAAGAATGTGACTGAACTGGAGGCCTTTGCCCATGAAGAATGGGCGAAGATACCCGTAGATCGCTGCAAGACACTTGTGTCAAGCTATGCTTCACGTTTAAAAGCTGTTATAACTGTAAAAGGATGCTGTACTAAGTACTAAGATTGAATGTCACTTGGGGGTTGAATAAAACTGATAATGCTGTGAGCACAGAAAAGACATTTGTGGTTATTTCATTATAACTGTTATGTTATATTTGTCTGACCTACAAGTGCCTCTTTAATGTAAATGTAAGCAAGATGACTGAATGATCAAAAGCAATGTCAAACTGGCCAAAACACTCAATTTCAGTGGGGGTTGAATAATTTTGGCCACAACTGTAAATGGACAGGTAGTCTGCATCCAACCGCCCCATAGAGAACAGTGGGCTGTGTCCGCTCTGCACAAGCGGAGCGGAATGGACCTGTCATCCGCCTGCTCAGCTGCGATCAGTGGACAGATCCCCCATTGACCAGGCAGATTCGCTTAGTGGAATCCACCGGTGTGAAAGGGTGCTTATTTCAAAGCTTAATAGAACAAGCTGGAATTGGAAGCTGATTGGTTGGTATGCACAATGGCACCTGATTCAGAGTGCTCCAGTTTTATTAAATCTGATATATGGACATAAAAATTGAGCTGTGTCCCATAACAGACAGTGTCATTCTATTATTTACGTTTAACATGTTTTTAGATTTTCACGTTTTCTATGGCTATCAGTATCCCTGTGCATTGTTACTATTGAATTCAAGTCGTTTTTCCTTTGTCTAAATATTATTTTTGGAATGAGTTGCAAAGACTCAAATATTCCAAGAAGTTCCTTGTCATCCTGTAGAATTTGGTCGTGCAGAGCCCGGCCTTTTTACTCTTTGAAGTTTGGTATTATCGTGGTTTTATTTACCCATCAGACAATAGTTGGGGCTAACGTTGTTTAATTGTATGCTGTGCCCTCCCTGCAGGTAGTCTGTTTCACCTAACTTCCTTTCTGGGGTGACTGTAGAGGCCTTGGATGCCTTGTGTCAGGTGACAGTTGGAGCAAGTTGTCTTACACAATGGAAATTCTTTGCAAGTACTTCTTGTTTAATGAACCATAACTTTTTTAAATTTAATCCATGACCTCCCCTTCTAGAGCATGTCTCAGGATTATTTTTTCTTTTACCTTGTTGACAGAGAGGTGTGAGAAGAGGCGGCGTTCTGTAGTCCAAGTGGGCAAACAGATCTGAAGCAATTTACAGTTCAAATTCAGCCTTGTATGGAGAGCGTGCCAAGAACTCAATCCACTCAGCAAAGTCCTGTCCACTTTAATTTACCAACAGAAGTACCTTTGCGGCAGAAAATACACTGTTTTGGCCTCAGGGGTTGTCAGAGCCACACAAATAGAAACAATATTCAGCCCCCTGGTTGTTTGGCCTGCTTATATCCCTGGGGGTCCTGAGGGTCACGTACACCTCTTTAGAACTTGCTGTGCTGCCCTTTTACGGCCCCCAGACATCAGAAGAGGAATCAAATCGAACTGTAATGATGGATATCTCTAGCAATCTCTTGTAACTTCTCTCCAGTCTCTGACTATCTCCTGCAGTGTCTTCAATCACCAACCACCGACCCGTTTCATGTCTGCAGTCTCTGTTGTCTACTATGTCTAACATGTTGAATAGTCGTATGCTGAATATTATGTGCAGTACCTTGTAGGGCTGCTAAACTGACATTCAAAAGCTGCTGAGCGTTTTTTTTTCAGCAGCCCCTGAACTCTCCTTTATGTTTTCCTATGTGTCCATGTACACATAGTCGTTTACAGGCAGTTGAGTTTACAGTCGTTTTTTTTTTAACTCACCAAACTTGCTTTCAGGAGTAGATTTTACAGGCGTTACAAACGCTTGTAAACACGTTTATAAGTGTTTGCGTTTAGAAGCGTTTTTTAACTGTTCCATATCCGGATGCTGTCCAGAGCCTTTTTTCATCATCAGCAATGCATGCAAAGCGTTTTCCATTTATTCAAATTGACCTAGTACACCAGCGCAGTCAGTTCCAGGTTTTGCGTGAAGGAAAAAAATGGTAGAACATGACGCATTATGCTCATGATGGGATCCATAGTGAATACAATCAGAAAAGACCGGTAATCTCAACACATACTGCTCTCTCTGCTTCTGCTCTCTATTCCTCTCAAAATGTCTGGAATAGTTAATTATTTACTATTTTTCAGTGTATTCTGGGCATTTGGGAGGGTCTCCTGAGGTTATCTTGTAAAAACGCTTCTAAACGCAAATGCGTTATGCAAACACGGCTAAACTGACGGTTTTTAACCTACGTTTTCCAGAAGTCAGTTTCCATTGTTCAGAAGTGTTTTCCAAAGGCCCCGTGTACATGAGCCTTTACTACACAGCAAGGAGCCCTGACTGATTGAAGACTAATCTCATTTGTAAGTGTCAACCTCCTATCTCCAACCATTCTCCTTCCTTGGGATGATTATTCTAATTGTTCTGTCCCTATAAGGCTGCTTTCACATTGATGTGCTGCGGTTTTCCCACACCGCTGGTACAGCACAGTTCTCCTGAGGCTTTCCAGTGGGTTAGTTGTGCTTTGCTGATGACTTCCATTATATTTTGCGGCTTTGGTGCACTGTCTGAAAGCGCTCCAAAACTCCTGAATGTAGGAGTTTTGGTGTGTTTTCAGAAAGTGCATCACACCCATAAGATATAATAGAGGTCTATGGCAAAGTGGAGCTAACGTACAGGAAAGCCGCAGGTGCACTGAGCTGCAGCAGCGGTACGGGAAAACTGCAGAACATCAATGTGAAGGCAACCTTATAGGGGGCTCAGGACAGTAAGAACTCATTTTTATTTGCAGTTTACGTATTTTTACCATCTCCACCCCAACCCCCACCACCACTGACCCATGCTCCAGGGGGATCATGCAGCCTCCCTGTCACTTCACAGTTTACACTTGGACAGGAGGAGCAGCAGGGATGGCATATACAGGAGCCAAATCTCTCCATTTTCCTCCTGCAATGGCTGACAGCGGTTTTCTCTTCCACTCCCTCCCACCGACATTCAGATGCTGCAGGAGGAAAATGTTCATTATGTTATGCAAAATAAAAATTCGACATTCTGAACCATTTCATTGACCCTCGTTCTTCTACTGATTTATGACAAAGCTTTTGCAGCTGATACAGTACACATTTGCCAATCATTAATGTGTGATGTGTATGATCCATTCCCTAAACCAGGGCTGGGCCATCATTCCTACTATTTCAGCGTACAAGAATTATTGGGACTTTTAAGGTACACACATTTGCAGCTTCATAAAATCAATTATTATTATTATTTGAATGAATTAACGATCCACCTTAAGACACCCATATAATATGGGGCAGCACAGTGGTTAGCATTTTCGCCTGGCAGCACTAGGGTTGTTGGTTCCAATCCCAGCCACAGTACTACATGCCTGGAGTTTGCATGTTCTCCCTGTGCCTGCGTGGGTTTCCACCGGGTACTCTGGTTTCCTCTCACACTCCAAAAACCTGCTGGTAGGTTAATTGGTTCCTTTCTAAATTGGCCCTAGTATGTGTATATATGAATGTAAGTTAGAGACCTTAGATTGTACAGATAGATTGAGGGTTAGGGACTGATGTGAATGTACAATGTAAGTGAAGCACTGTGTAAATTGATGGTGCTATATAAGTACCTGAAATAATAAAAAACATATAGACATGTTATATGCCTGGTAATTGTCACAGCAGATACCCTGCATACATGCTACTAACCATCTGATATTTAACATGCTGATAGCTCCAAACTTATGTATTGCATAATATTTTAATAGAAATGTAGCAACTTCATACACGTTTCATGAACAACATTAACTTCTGTGGGAGATTGCAGTTACGTGGTAGCTATATGGACAGCCAGCCAAACATTAAAAACAAAATGCGTTGCTCCACAGATGCCAACCCTAAGTGACCCTCCAGAAGCCACAAGGGAAATCTTTGTGTACCCCCCCCCCCCATGCTGTAATTGTATTAATTAGGATGCAGACACCCTGGGTCTGTTACTGAATATCAAAGACTGCTGGTCTCCATGTGAATTCACACGTCTATTAGTTCCTATGGGGGTGTTATTGTTGGCTTGTGATGGTTACATTGGTATCATATGAACTACTCCCAAGTCAGTATCTACAGTATGTTTCCATTTGTAAATCTTGGGATGACATTCAGTAAAGTAGAAAGTATGGCATGAAATCCATGTGACACAGGATACAGGTCCTCACTGAAGGGAGGTGTCTACGTCACACCTGGTAGGGAGGTAAATGGTTGAGTCCCCAGCCCCCCTCCCCCATTTTTAAAAATAAATGATTAAACCGAAAATATTAAAAATCAGTATTTATTATTCAGACCCCATTCAGGCAAATTGTACTTCTGTACTAACAAAACATCAATTTCTTTCTTTCTACATTATGTTCATGAAGCATTGCGGCAGCTCTATGGTTTTTCCTCCCAGTGATTAGCAAGCGGTTTTTTTTTTTTTTTTTGTTTTTTTCTCTCGATGCATTTATTGTTAGCATCTTGGTTTTAGAATTTTTCCAGCATGCTGGAACAACGGGATGGAAGAGTTGTGTGATTCGGTAACATATTTTCATCATTTAAAGTGCTCAATCTTCATTTTTATTTTTTAAATTTTAATCCTTAGAAATGCTAATAATGCTGGAATATGCGGCATAGCTAGCAGCAGCCTCGTGCAGTTTTTCTCTGGATTCTTTGCATTGCCATGCCAATCCCAAGAGAAGGAATGTTGATATCTTTTTATGTGCCCAGCCCTCATGTGATCTCTTCCAAGAACACTGGAGCATCTGTTGTGCCACTCACTGAGGGTCTGTTTACCCTGGCCAGTCTTGCTGGCACGCACTTCATGGAGAATTAGCTGTCAATTGGTTGCAGTCATTTTCATTTTTGGTTTTCCACCGTCCACTCAGTTATAAATCTAGTAGTGGAAGGTCAGTTGAATGCATTTTCCATGTGTTATCTGTATCATTTAATAATAATAATTTTCAGATTTATTTTTCAAAAGCAGTCTTGCAAAGGAAAACACCTGTGTGGAAATGTTAGATGAAAGCCATCCGCTCCCACCTCACTGTGACCAGTGCCACTGTGCTGAAGTAGTATGCAGCCCAGAGTGTGACAGCTTCCATCTAAGGCTTAGCACTTAGCCATTTAAAGTGATTGTAAAGGCAACAACTTTATTTAAAAAAAAAACAAAAAACAAACATGTTATACTTACCTTCTCTGTACAATGGTTTTGCACAGAGCAGTCCAGATCCTTCTCTTCTTAGGGCCCCTCACTGACACTCCTGACCCCTTCCCTTCTGCTGAGTGCCCCCATAGCAAGCCACTTGCAATGGGGGCATTCGTGTCTGCTCGCTCCCTAGCCGTGCTCTGCGTGTCTATTGACAGCTGCATTCAGAAGGTTTTTTTACCTTAATGCAGCGAATGCATTAAGGTAAAATAAGACTTCTGCCTTTTGAACATCTTTAACCATATACATTTCAAAGTTCCCACCAGCTGAATGAGAGAAATCCATTTATTCTGCATCCAGCAGTGTGGACACTGGAATGTCAATTGCCAGATATTGTGTTTAGCAGCCGCTACTCCAGTGGCTACTGAATACCTGAACAGTGTGAACGTCTGATTAGATGCAAGCGCAGTTTGGCTAAGAATTCTGGGACTTGGCTGCTTCAACATGGACCACCCACACTTTGAATTTCAGCAGGAATTGAACAAAATTCAAGCATTGTATGACATGCTTTACTTTGTGAAAAATTAGACAGGCATACATAGTACCCTAAAACTCAATTTACTGAAGTGAACATTTGTTTATTTGTAATAAGTTGTAATTGGGGTAATATTTTTGAATATACACAGGGGAGAAATACAGAGCCTGCCATTGCTGTCCTCCCTCTGGGAATGCTTGTTGCCCAGCTAACTCTGTCTTCAAAAATTTAGTTGACCTGAACGAGCATGAAGCAAGTGCAAATGGAACGCCTCCATCCAGGGATCCTAGGTGGAGTATGGCAGGCGAAGGCAGCTCCCCATAGAGCGAAGCAGTACTCTGCAGGAAATAAAAATGGACAGCAGGGGGCGCCAATCTAAGTGTAGAGGGTTATTATTTTATTAATAACATAGGGTGTAAAAACTGCTCACAAACATGAGGAGTAAGAAAGCATGGTAAAGTAATCCTTTGGTAAGCCGTTAGTCCATCAGCGGTGTGTGGAAGGGTCCTGGTCGTTCAGGATGAAACTCACTGCACTGAACTCACTGCACTTCTGACAGTGGACGGTTCCATCCCCATTCATCCTGAACGACCAGGACCCATCCACACACCACTGACGGACTAACAACTTACCAAAGAATTACTTTACCATGCTTTCTTACACCTCATGTTTGTGAGCAGTTTTTACACCTTATGTTATTAATAAAATAATAACCCTCTACACTTAGATTGGTGCCCCTTGTCCGTTTTTATGGATTTTGGTTGCCTAGGGCAAGGGTGGGCAAACTGCGGCTCCAGCTGTTGTGGAACTACATTTCCCATGAGGCATTGCAAAGATTACCAAACTGACAGTTACAGCTATGACTTGCAGAGGCATGATGGAACTTGTAGTCCTGCAACAGCTGGAGAGCCGCAGTTTGCCCACCCCTGGCCTAGGGCATAAACTTTTTTTTTCTGCCTCCAATTTTTTTGTTAAATTTTTTGAAATGGAAGAAATATGTTTTCCTGTCATCAGTATGTATTCTTCTAATGACCCTTGCTGGTCCTGCCAGCCACTTTATGGTCTGTAGTTGGAACATGGGGAGTGGGTCCTCTTTCATCAGCTGCTGATTCACATGGTGTAATAAAACACATAAGGCGGGCAGCATAAAGTAAATGATTTCTCAGAGTAAACTGGTTGCTATATGTGACCCAATAAACGTTAGCAACAAGATAAACATCACTTATGATGACTGAGACTAGAGAATGATAGAAGTATTTTTAATTGCATGCAGAGATGTTCCAGCAGTTGTTACAATCTCTGCATGTCTGTCCACTATTTGGTCCTTTTTGCTGTGGAGGAAAACAAGAGTTTCACCTTACCTATGCCTCGTGTATTGGTCAGCAGGATTGGCAAGAGAATTTCATCAGATCTTGGGGTCGTGAGGATTTGGGGGATGGACAGATCAGGATTAGCTTGTCTATGGCCATTCATTGAATATTCTAAACTTTGAATTAAAGGAAGTAGGAATATTGTGCCTTTTTTTTTCTTTTAATGCAAGTGACAGCTGGTGGATCAGTTGACCCATTCCCATTATTCTTTCTCTCCATCTTCCTGTTGCTAGAAAGCCATTAAATGTGGGGCATTCATATACCATGTTCAGTTTTAAAACTTGTTAGATGTTGGTTCTAATTGGGCACATAAATCAGTTGGCTTTCCTGCACTCTGGCTGGCATTGTGCTGTGGTGACAGATAGACTTGTGCATGTACAGCAAGATCTTTGTAGAAAGGGCACAGACGTTTGTGGGAAGGGTTACAAAAATCTTCAGACCTTTAGGTTTCTGGAGCAGTAGCTGGAATTAACTTTCAAGCCAAGTTCCCACAATAGTATGAACCCACGTATGACGCATTGGGTCATTGAAGGAACCATCACCAGAAATGTTTAACTGCTGGTGTGACAGAGTTTTTGAATTAAAAATGAACAGTCCCTTTAGGTAATGGTAAAAGACCCCAAAACCTTTATATTTCTGTAAACCTTTGTGAATAAAATAGTGGCGATGCTGAATCACTGCAAATCTAATGACACACCTGATACCTACCTTACAAATAGTGTCTAGATTGATCTGTGATGTTTACCTATGTGTTCTTTCTCCACAGCTTCTGCCCCAGCCAGCACTGTAAATAAAAAACGGGTCCCTCCCATCCACCACTGCACCTTGGAAAGAAGAAGCGTCACAATGTCAAATATTACTATTGACCCCGATGTCAAGCCTGGAGAATATGTCATCAAGAACCTCTTTGCAGAATTCGCTGTACAAGCGGAGAAAAAAATAGAAGTTGTAATGGCTGAGCCCTTGGTGAGTATTTCTGATGTTTTCATCCTGGCTGAATTATCTAGTCATTGCACGCTTTATCTCCTGAATAACAGCTATAAGGTAACCTTGTCTATAACCCTAGAAATTTCTGTACCGCGTTGCCTGTAGCAGAACAATAAAGCTTAGTGACTGCTGTATATCACTTGAGGCCACCAGGCTTTTATACTGCTTTTTGTTCATTCGGTTTCTTTTTAACGTTTTCTTGGAAGTACATTGTTAAGTAATGTCATTGTATTTCACAAATTAACTGGCTCCTGTGAGCAGCATTGTCTATGTATTTATCATACATGGAGTTCTGCAGACAGAATGTTCATCTGTTCATCAGGCAGATTGTTCATCTTGTACATCAGTGGGCCACAGAATCTTTGTGTTTAGGATGATCTTATAGTGTTTTACATGTAACAGTCTCATGTTAATGAGTTTGGGCTATTGCATAAAATGACCTTTTAACATTAGAGAATAGTATAGTGTGACCGGCATTAGACTGACCAAGACACAACCACTGTAATCTGCTGCTTTATGGCCCTGCGTACTAATCACTTAAAAAAATAAAGTCTACTCTAATTTCTGCAAGATATGTTGATGGTATAGGAGTTAGCCATAAGGCTGCACCAAACAGGAATAATATTTGCAGTAATCATAGCACGCCATCAGAAGTCCTCTTGTAAAGCAAGGCTTGTTGTCATGGGTTATTGCACTTTGAACATTATTGTTGTTCCTGAATATGTCTGTTAATGTAAATGCAAGTTTATTCCATTGGGGAATGTATTAGACTGGCCATAGGTGAACAGATGTCTCCCTAAGATCAGCTGGTGGGGAGACAACTGCCTATCCTTTATAGCATCAGTGTATTCACCTGATGGGTAAAAGCAGCACATGTGCACTTAAAGTGTTAATAAACCTTTTTTTTTTTTTTTTTTTAGTAATAAGCATGTTAAATTCATCTGTTCTGTGCAATAGTTCTGCACAGAGCAGCCCTGCTCCTTCTCTTCTGGGGTCCTCCACTGGCACTCCTGGCTTCTCCTCTTTAGCGAGTGTCCCCATAGGAAGCCGTTTCCTATGGGGGCACTCAAACGCACTTGATCCGGAGCCACAATGCCTGTGTCCATAAACACAAGCAGCGGGGCTTGACCTTGCCCCACACTCCCTCGCCATAGAATGTGATGGAGAGCAGTAGGCGTCAATAGCGTCCACTGCTGTCAATCTGCCATTATCGGGGGGTTAACTGTGTGCCTAGCTAAGTGTGGAAGGAAAGAGCCACTGCTCTCGTTTTCAGCGCTAGATAGAGATCGGACTCTGGAAAGTACAATGAGGGGAGGCTGGGGGGTGTCCTGGATGCAGAAAGGTTTTCACCTTACCACAGAGAGAGACTTTAAGGTAAAAATACGTTAAGGCTTTAGAACCACTTTAATGCTTCTACTCATACGAACATTGAAGAGTAGTAACAGCAGTAAATAGGTCAAGGACGAATGGTCCATCGAATCTGCCCCATTTTTTTTTTTTTACTTTTTTGTCTGAATGTAGATCCTTGTTCGTCCCAAGTATATTTGAATTCACTTACTGATGACTGACTCACTACCTCTGCTGGAAGTCTATTGTAAGCATCAACTACCCTTTTGGTAAAATAATTTCCAAGATTACTTTCGCACTTTCCTCCTTCCAATTTGAGGTCATGTCCCTGTGTTCTTGATCTTAGATTCATATTCAAAATTCTGCCCTCCTGAAACTCATTCACACTCTTGTATTTAAAGGTTTCATTTATGTCCTCCCTTTCCCTTTTTTCCTCCAGACTGTACATACAGTATTTTGTTTCTGAAGTCTCTGCTGATAGTTTAACCCTCAATCTTTTCACCATTGTTGTTTGCCCCTCTCTGGAGTACTTTTATCTTATCAATACCTATTTATAAGTGAGGTCTCCAGAACTGGACACAGTATTCTAAATGAGGTCTAGGGGCATGGCCAAGCAGCTGATGTGAACAGACGCTGATCTTGCTGCTGCTGCCGATACTCTGCTTAATATCTGCTATATAGGTTTCTCAGCACGGCTCTCTATGGCTACATGTACTTCTCATCACCCGCTTGCCCTCCTGATCCACCCTGCAGTGGCGAATGAGTACCAGGGCTATGACGGGGAAGAACAGAGAGCAAACTGAAAGGCCAGATCAGAGCAGCCAAGATGGCGCCGTCCCGCTCCCTCCTTGTGCTCATTGGTGGGACAGAAGCAGAGATGCAGCTGCAAGGCTGGAGCGTTTTGCAAGAGTCCCAGCAGAGCGCTCCCCCTCTCCAGTTGCCACTTCAGCCGCTCCATTGTCTGCTGATCGATAGCTACCATGGACTGGTGAGTCTGCCCTAACCGTACACACAGCAGCTCATGAGGGGGAGAGAGAAGAACAGCCTGTGCTTGAGGGGGGGGACAGGGATTCTCAGTCCCAAGCCAGCCTACCTGCTTCTACCCCTGAGCCCACCATTAAAGATGTATTTCTGGTCGTGCAGGGCTGCAATTCTTCTCTAGCCATGCTTACTGCGCACTTTCAACATTTGAAGAAGGATATGTCCTTCATTCGCTATAATGTACAGAACGTGCGAGAACGCACCTATGCTTTTAAGGGAAGGGTCAGCTCCCTTGAGGATGAGTTGGGTCCGGCTAAGAGGAACATTTCTGCCACTAGTCTAGTTGTGCAAAGGCATGCAAACCACATAGATGATATGGAAAACAGACTGAGGAGAAATAATGTAAGGATCCTGGGTCTGCCCGAATAAAATCGAAGGGAGGAATCTGACAGCATATATAGAGCAGTGGCTGCTAGACACCTTTTGATAAGAAAAATCTTACACCATTTTTTGCAGTGGAAAGGGCGCACCGTATTCCCGGTCATTCACTCCCTCTGGAAAATAACCCTCGCCCTTTCATCCTGAAGTTATTCCACTACAGAGATAGGGATAACATCCTTGCCATGGCTCGCACTAATGGGCCTATTAAAATAAATGGCTCCAAAATATCTTTTTTTCCTGATTTCTCCTTGAAAGTACAGAAGTTGCAGGCCAAGTGTGATGATGTAAAATGCAGGTTTCGTAAGGTGCACATCCCGTATGCCATGTTATACCCAGCTAAGTTGCGTATAGTGGCAAAAGGTGAAAAACACTTCTTTGACACCCCTACGAGCATGGCCCAATGGCTGGACCACAGTAAAGAGCACTTGTCAAGATTTCGAACCGCCTTTTGAGCTTGAGATGCCGCTAATCTGCAGCTGCTACCTTGTTTGAGGGAGGAGTCTACTTCAGCTTCTGCTTAAGGCCGAGATCGTAGTTGGATCATTTTTTGTTTATATCCCTGCATGTTGCAGGGGACTGTAGATTCATACCTACGGATGGCTTTGGCACATTTTCTTTCCCCCCCTAAAAATTCCTACGGGACTTGTACTTGGTTTCTATTTTTTTGGCTTTCTTGTTTTGCAGTGTATGCAGCTTTTGAAGTTCCTGGGAGTCATCCTTCCTTAGTTTCTGATGACCTCTACGAACAGAGACTAGTGCTCCTGCCTTAGTACAGTGGTTCCACCACTTGTGCTACCTGACTCACCATTACCTTGTCTATATCGCCGTGCTTACGCTATTTGCAATACTCTGGCCTTTCTGGTTTCTCAATCCACTTCTTTTCCACAGGAGAGGGAGTTGACCTTGCACAGATTTTTTGCCCATGATTTTTATTGTTGCCAATGGCCGGATAACTGAATCTTACTTCCTGAAATGTCCAAGGCTTGAAAGACTCCACCAAATGCCGAGCCCTGTTTACTACTCTGGCTCATTATGAGACTTCAGTTGCATGTCTAGAAGAAATGTACTCTACAGTAGATTCTATCTCTGTCTTGCATACTCAAATTTATCGGGCGCAATATAACTCGGTTTACTCTGCGTATCTTTCTTTTAAACTCTGATGTTAAATTACTGGCTAAGGTACTGGCTAAAAAACTTAGCAAGGTTGTGCAAAAATTTGTGCACCCTGACCAATCAGGGTTTATACCAACCCCTTCGACTGCCATCAAAATATGCAGATTGGTGATAATGGATTTGTGATAAATTGGGACAAGTCTGTCTTACTTCCCTTAGACATGCAAAATATAATGTTGCCCCCCTGTGCTAGGCAGATTAAAACTGTGTCTGAGTTTAAATACCTGGGAGTTTGGCTCCATTCCAATGTTGAGGATTACTTATGTTTCAACTTACAGCCCCTACTGGATAAATTTAAACTGAAAAGTAAAGCATTCCCCCTATCCGTTGTAGGCTGGTCAAATCTTATGAAAATTATTTGGGCCCCACAATTATTTTGTGTTGCATAACTCTTTAATCTGGATTAGCCAGCAATGGTTTAAAAGTATAGACTCCCTTTTTAAGGCATTAATATGGAAGGGTAAGAATCCAAGAATTCGCTTACCTATTTTGCAATTGCCTAAAGATAGTGGAGGCCCCTCCGTTCCCTCGGCGAGACTATATGTCCTTGCAGCTCAGCTATAGCACTTTTCCGGCTGGGGTGCTATTAACATAAGAGACCCTATACAAGCTATACTTTTGTCTAGGGAAGATAAATATTCTTTTATTGGCTCAACTGGAAGTAGGAAAATTTTGGGATGGCTCCCAATATCCCACCTTAGCTCATATGCTTAAAGTATGGGAGGAAATTAAGAGGATCATGAGATATGAGAAAAGGACTTGTTACTTGCCCCTGTGGGAGAGGGATGGTTGGCTGAGTTACAGAAGTTGCAGGGCTTTGAAGGATAGTATGCCAAGGGCATTCTCTTTCTCCATCAGTTATATATTAATGATCAATTGAAATCATTCCCAAGACATACAGAGGGAATTTGGTCTTCCCCCTGAGTTTTAAATAGGCACACCCTATTTTTACAAGCTAGGCAGACGAACCTTAAACAGGTGTCCACCCTGCTCATAGATCAGCTAGCTTCTACCAACAACAAGAGGAGACTTATCTCATCTTTATACAAATCATTACTGCACAATTCCCTTGTAAACATTCAGCTCTATGGTAGGGCAGGGTGGGCTAAGGATATTGATTCCCTGGATGGGGAGACCTGGCAAACTATTCTGTGACAGGTTACTCAGGTGTCCCATTCACTGTCCTAAAGGTTGTCCCAGCTTTTTATTATACACAGAGTGCACAGAACACCACATAAGCTATATCAATTGCATCGCAAGGAGACTGGACTGCTCTAGATGTGGAGGTTCCCCTGTGGACCTCCTCCACATGCTCTGGAAATGCACAAAATTAGTTAAATATTTGTGTGATATAATCAATATCACTAATCAAGCATTTCAGACACAACTATATAATGACTCATTAACTTGCATACTTGGATTCTTGGATGAGGAGTTTTTTACCACTCCATGCCTGGACTTCTATCTCCAGACTATTGTTTCTAGCCTGAAAAAAATGTATTTTATTGAAATGTATCTCCCCTTCTCCTTCAATTCTTGAGTTCTGGAGGGCAACAGGGTAATCTTGCTCTGCTCAAAGAGTAACAGATCTTGCTGCAGTGAGGTACCCCTCACAAATTTAATAAGCTCTGTCCCTGCTGTCCTTACAAATTTTCTAATGCTAAAACTAGTAAGAAGTACCAGGGATAAATGACAGAGCAAAGTTATTATCTGACAGTGTGTCTACATATGGAATCAGATATACCAAGGTTCACGTTTTTTTACTTATCTTTTCTGATAGCGCTAGGAGCATTATGTGGTTTCTTCTTATGCGATCATAGGTTCTGTATTTGTTCATAGATGTAATGTATATTTGAAGGATGTGATGATCTTTTACTGTTTTATGGTAATACTTGTTCTATCCCTCGCACATAGTGGTGAATGCATAACATGCTGGTACTGCAAATGTTTGCTACTGTATATTATGATCTGCTTGGTGTTTTGTACTTTATTCTTTTTCTTTTTGGACTTTTGTAAATTTAAAAAGTTCTGAATAAAAACTAATTGGGGAAAAAAAAGTAGGTCTAACTAAAGCTGGCCATAGATTGATCAAATCTTGGCCGGTTCAGCAGTGACCAGCCAAGGTTCAATCCACCTAAGAGCAAACTTATTGTACTGAAGTCAATTCTTCAATCAACTTCAGTATAACCAGCCAGTTGGATTTTTTTCATACAGTCACTACTGGTGGGTTTACCCACCAGCAGTGACCATTGTGTTCTGCCAGGAGAACACAATAGCTCTGAGGGAGGAATTCCCCACATCAACACTGACCTATGGTGGAAGAAAAGAAAATTGCATAATCTATAGGCTGTTTAAGAATCTATACAGGGGAATCATCAACTCCTGCTGTGACCCCTCTAGTGATGTATCCTAGAATTCTATTCACAATACTGACTAGCAAACGGTAAGAATTATCTCCAAATGGCCCAATTGTTTTGCACTGGACTGTTGGGCATGGTTGAGCCGTGTATGGCTACCTGTAGAGAAATTTTACTGTGATCTTTATTGCTTTAAGGGTAAGTGCACTTTCCTTTTTTTTTTCTCCTGCCCCCTAGCACTTTCAGAGCGTTTTCTTGCCTACAACAATCCAAGAAAACCTATAATCCAGAGCACTTACAGCATGTCACTCTTCTTTATTTAATCATCGTCTCCAAAGGCTTAAAGCAATTCAAACACATCCAACCAATGAATGCTATGCTTTGCACAAAAAAACTATTGTTGGATGGATGCGTTTTAATTGTTTTTAGCGTTTGGAATTTATGGTTAAATAAATAATAGTGACTGGTGTGAATTTTGTTTTTTTGGATTGCGGTATTGGACACTTACCAGGAGCACAAGACCCACTGCTATGAAATAAAGTCAGACATGTGGGATCTATAAGAGAAAACTCTTCAGTGCACACTGAGTTTTACTGCATTGTTGCCTACAACTTTGCTTTTCCTTCATTTCCGTTTCACCGGCTGTCCTGTATTCCAGGAGGCCGGCATCTTCAATGTGGGCACCCGGCTGTGATAGCTTGCGGCTTCACAGCCGGGTGCCCCCTGCGCATGCGCGAATAGCGCAGAGCTTCATGATTGGTCCTGTAGTCTTCTGGGACCTGTCACACGTCCCAAAAGACTATAGGGAGGGAGGGAGGAAACCTTCCGCTTCCGATCGCTTAGGCGATCGGACAGGAAGTGGGAGCGGGTACCTGTTAAATTTGGGTACCCGCTCCCACCCCCCAAAGGTGGCAATCCTTAATAGAGAGCGGGGGAGCAGTCCTTAAAGCAGAACCTCCCCTTTTAGGCGTAGCTCCGCTTTAAAATGTTTGGAATCTTTTGGACTATCAGTAATCCTACCACTGGTACAAATTCAGCAGCAACCAGATTAAAAAGCGAGCACCCATCTACTACTATAACACTTGCTGGCTGAAATGCTAAAGAATCTCACTCGCCAGCAGTCACTAAGCAACGCTTCTCTGATTCATTCAGCTAGGCAGTAATGGCATAGTAGCAGACGAGTGTTCTCTTTAGCAATCCTATCAATTGCAGCATTTTCTAATGTGATATAGCCCTTAATTTAACCTGCTGAAGAATATGTCAAAGTCAGAAAACATATATGCAGTACATTTCTTCAATACATGTGCATTTCTCTGTGTTTTTTCTCTTTAAAGTCCCTGCAAGTGCATAAAAATCAATGTCTCCAGGTATGGACCCCACTCTTAATTTCCTATTGTGGGCTGACTTAGTGGTGTCAGCCCTATCCTGTTTTTGTTTTTGATAGACTACTCAATCAATTCCACTGCCTTCCTCTCCAAAACATAGTTATTGATTGACTTGTAGTCTTACCTAGGATAAGAACTAGGTGGGCTAAATATACTCTTTGAAATGGCATAGGACTTGTACAGAGGACACAAGGCAGCTCTGAATTTCTGACAAGAGCAACAGGTATTTCTTTGCACTGGGAGCAATTAAAGCGGAGTTCTACTCAAAAGGGGAAGTTCCACTTTAAGGATTGGCCCCCCGCTCCCCGTTAAGGATTGGTACCTTTGGGGAGCGGGGTGGAAAAATTGATAGGTTCCCACTTCCACTGCAATCGCCTAGGTGATCAGAACTCCTGCTTCTAATAAGCAGATTGTCCTAGAGCAGTAATAAGAGCAGTTTGGTGTCACTGGAACTCCTGCTTCTAATAAACAGATAATCCTAGAGCAGTAATAAGAGCAGTTTGGTGTCACTGGAACTCCTGCTTCTAATACGAAGATTATCCTAGAGCAGTAATAAAAGCAGTTTGGGGTCTGTTACAGGTTGCTGTATTTTACCATCATTATTGGTCTCAGCACAGCTTTATTCTGCTTTGTTTTATGTATCTTAAATTCTAATATCTTCTAGATATCAAATTATAATGTAATTGTAGGTCATTCTGTTAAATGACAATGTACCTTGTAATCAGTGTGCTGTGAATATATAAAAGCTACCAAGTCATTTTTATGTCAATAAGGTGAACTGGCTTTAATTAATTTTGTCAAATTATTAAATACATATAATTAAGTGCCCTCACTGCCAGTTAGACTGTAATATCTAACATCCCAATATTTTAATCACTCTCGATCAACAGTAGATCAGAATGAAATGACTCCAAGGTGTTAATGTATTCGTTTTCCTGATTCATCTTGTTATACAGACAATCTTCTAATTATACTAATAACAGTCTGTGATCCTACTTTTAAACATTCAGGTCCCTCACAAAAGTATTGGTATTAAGGGTCTCGCAGAACCCATTAGACTGACCTGTATGTAGCTAAATGAATTGTGAACTCCAGCAATTTTTTAAATGTTTGTCTTGCTGAGGAGTTTATTATGATCAGGTTTTTAATATCTGTAGAAGAGATTTTCCCTCATTTCCTGTTCTGTCTGACACCTATCACCTAGACAGAGAGAGAGGGTAAATCTCTCTTATCAAATGCAGGCATTATTACAATCTTGAGAGCAGTTCTCAATGTACTTCACTGTACTATAATATATGTTTTTATTGCTGCCTGTTCCTCGTGGGAGGGATTTCCTGGTTACTTCCTGTGTTGTCTGCCATTGGTGAAATAGACAGGAAGTAGGCAGATTTTCCCTAATTTCCTATTCTAACTAAGCAAGATATCCCCTAAAAACAAGGAACAAATTGGCAGGGGTTCTAACTCTCCCCTCTGTTCAAAACCAAAACATTATACATATAAAGTTTCCGCTTGAAATAGACTTTACAGTACCAAAATTGGACAACACTGAAATGGATTTCAACGTTTGATTAGCCGGGTGGTGCCAACAGGGCCACTCATGGCTCATATTTTGATCAACTGAAATTCAAGCCAAGAATGGTTAGCTGTTTTATTCCCAATTGTTTTTAAGCTCCTCAGTATTTTTCTACAGATAATTGATTCACATAACTAATTAAACCGACATGTCCTTAGCTTATGATTTATACAATTGTGCAGTAAAGATATGGACTATGCTTCCAGATGAGCTCCATTTATGAAGTGAACAATTGAGGACCTGGACTTCACTTACATGACCTTTTCACAGAGCAGCAGTTTAGTTTGTATGTATGGAGCACCTGCTTGTCTTTATTGAGTGGTGACTTGACTTGTTATCGGTTATGAAGCCATAAAAGAGGTTATTCACTGATATAAAGGGGTTTTTTTTAGAAGTATGAGGCCAGGTGATATGGAAACTTCTCATGCAAGAAAACGTCCATTGTTTTAACCTGAACAATGACCCCACAGATAGATTGGTGGTGTGAGTAAAAGCTGGACTGAATTTGCTGCATGGTTTCTGAGCTGTTCAGTATGCAGTCTCTCAGGAAGAAGTGTGTGCTACTAGCTTTTGTATCAGCCCAGCAGGTTGAATGAAACAAAAAATGGCTCAATTCCCCCATCCACATATTTGAGGAGGATGGGGAAATCCTCCCCGCTGAGCTATTGTGTTCTTCCAGTGGAAAGACTTCCCTGCCATCAGAAAAAACTGATCAGGGCAGCAGGTTATAGTCCGTGAAGGTGATCAAGCCGGGATATTCCAACAGACTGGTTGTACAGAAGTCAATTGGTAGATCGATAAACTCCCTGCCTATACATGGATTGAAATTTGTGTACAATATATCCATTTCAGTACACGGCACTTTTACCCCTTCTTGCCCAGGCCAATTTCCAGCTTTCAGTGCTATCGCACTTTGGCAATTGCGCAGTCATGCAACACTGAACCCATATGACGGTTTTCTAATTTTTTTTCACACAAATAGAGCTTTCTTTTGGTGGTATTCAATGAACGCTGGGATTTTTATTTTTTGCTCAGTAAATGAAAAAAGACCAAAAAATTATTAAAAATAAATACAAAAAATAGTGTTTTTCTTTGTTTCTGTTATAAAATTTAGCAAATAATTTTTCTTCATAAATTTAAGACAAAATGTATTCTGCTACATTTCTTTGGTAACAATAACCCAAGTCAGTGTATACTATTTAGTCTGTGTGAAAGTGAGTCCACAAGCTATGGTATATCTGAAAATCGATCAGTCGTGATATACTGATGGCCTATCTCATTTCTTGAGGCCCAGAAATGTCAGGACAGTACAGATTTCCCCAAATGACTCCTTTTTGGAAAGTAGACAGTCCAAGGTATTTAGTAAGATGCATGTTGAGTTTTTAAGTTGTAACCGTTTGTCATAATGTTTTGGAAAATGAATTTCCCAACTTTTTTTTTTTTTTTAACATATTGTCAGCAGGGCAGTACAGCGTCATTATATAACTGGTGTGGCAGTGATCAGGGACACAGACTGCTGACAGTACAAAAAAGCAAATAAAAAATTATTACTTTTTTTACAATTTTTTTTTTTATACACACTGTAACCAGAGCAATATAATGTTACAATAGAAACATTGTACTATGGGTAAGAGATCAGGATTTTTTTTTTTAACACATTATGATTGCTTATAGCAGTGAATTTCAGTGCTATAAGCAAGCATTTGTGCTGAATGAAATAGATTAATTTAGTGTGTATTGGCCACAGCTAATCACATGTTACAGATGGGCTGTGATTGGCCCTGTCTGTACCATGTGATCACTGTAACCAATCACAGTTAGCAACAGAATTGTACACAATGAATGTTATGAATCGAATATATTCTTTGTTTACAATTGTCATGTGATCTGCTGTGATTGGTCACAGTGATCACATGGTACCGGCAGTGGACTGGTACAGTGATCTGTCATCTGCTGTGTCTAGTGGACACAGTTGGTGAAAGACAGCAGCTGCGCCTGAGACGCGTTCCAGGAGGACGTCATATGACACCTACCCAGAATGGTGAAAGTCCCGACTGGGCGTCATTTTGCAATAGGTCGGGCAGGAAGTTGATATACTGTATGTTATCATACAGTCTGCATAGAACAGAGTGCTGGGCCTTGTACATTGCCTTATAGCTGGGTGGGGGATATCCCTGAATCCACATGACTTGTGTGGATACAAGGATCTGTCTGTTTTTCTTTTGATCAACCCACTGGTTAAACGGAATAAAATAAAACTGTGTGTATACCCTTCTTTTAACAGGGCATGTCTGTACTGTTGATTATTTTTATCATTCTGGTATTCCAGCATGCAGTTACTGTGTCACAGACTGAAACTTTGTTTATAAAAAGAAACAAAGTCATACTCCTCAGTTTTTAAGCACTTTCAGCAGCTGAATTGGTCACTTACCATATGTGCAGGTTCTGTATCTTTTTATCTGTGCCTATGTTCCAGTTTAGGCTGGAGCAATGACCGCTGCCCCTGTTTTAAGGTGGCTTCTTTCTTTTGCATAATCCTATGGAGCCACCCTTGTATTCAGGGATTGAAGCAGTTCTTTCCTACACTGTGTATATCAATAAAAACAACCCCCCATAGCTTAGAATGGCAAGGCACTCCCCTGCTCCTCCCTCCTCTTCTCCCCTCCATTCTCCAAGCTCACAGACTGACTCCAGACTGCACTGTTAACTCTTTCCTGTGATGATAGGAAGTTCAGGGAAGCACCACTATGAGAGCAGGAGCCAGCAATACTGAAAGTTGTAAACTGCAAGTGCTGGGGTTAGATTTTAACAAATAGTTTAATGGGCAATGTTTATTTTAAATGTGTTATGCTAATAAATGCTGAGGTTGAAGGTTTAATACCTACTGCCTTACTATAAGTGCTATAATAAGATATAAGGTGAATTACACACTAAGGGCCCTTTTTGTTATGTTTATCACTAGCCTTGCAGGCTACCCAGGTCAGCTTTCCTCCAATGCAGTGGTTCTTAACCTTTTTGGAGGTACTGAACCCCACCAGTTTCATATGCGCATTCACCGAACCCTTCTTAATTGGAAAAATAAAATATGATTTTTAAAATTCAAAACATAGGTATATATTTATACATAGGTGCACAAAATGAACAAAACCATTAAGAACAAAGAACAAAACCATTAAAACATGATTTTCACACAAAAACAAAATAATGAATATTTACCGCAAATCAGTGTGACTTCTGCTGTTGTCTTTCAGAGGCCAGTTCAGAAATGCGCAGCATTACCTTGGCAAGTGCCACTCTCATGTCATTTTTGCAACAAAGTCTGTTCCTTTTCTTCGTCTTTATGTCCAGCATCCTCGAAAAGGATTGCTCGCAAAGATATGTTGTAACAAACGGTATGAAAATTCATCCCCCATATAGTAATTCATCCCCCATATAGTAATTCATCCCCCATAGTAATTCATCCCCCATATAGTAATTCATCCCCCATATAGTAATTCATCCCCCATATAGTAATTCATCCCTCATAGTAATTCATCCCTCATAGTAATTCATCCCCCATATAGTAATTCATCCCCCCATATAGTAATTCATCCCCCATATAGTAATTCATCCCCCATAGTAATTCATCCCTCATAGTAATTCATCCCCCATATAGTAATTCATCCCTCCATATAGTAATTCATCCCCCATATAGTAATTCATCCCCCATAGTAATTCATCCCCCATATAGTAATTCATCCCCCATATAGTAATTCATCCCCCATATAGTAATTCATCCCCCATAGTAATACATCCCCCATATAGTAATTCATCCCCCATATAGTAATTCATCCCCCATATAGTAATTCATCCCCCCTATAGTAATTCATTCCCCATATTAATTCATCCCCCATATTAAGTCCCCAAGTCCCCCCTGTGTCAATTCACTTACCTTTGCTCCGCGCGTTCCTCTCGCTGTATTCCCGCGCCGTTCCGATCTTCAGAGCGGACTGTGAGAGGAGCCTAGCTCCTCTCACGTTCGTCACGCTGCCCCGCCTACACACATCCTGACAGCCAATCACTGGCTATCAGGATGTGAGTGGCAGCGAGACTGGCCAATCATTGCATTTGAGTCCCTGCCGCCCGAGAGGAGGGAGGGGAGCGGGCGCCCGGCACACAAGAGCCGCGGCTTGCCGACCACTGGGCATGTCATCACAAATCATATGAGTCGGGTGTGGGTCACCTCCGCCGAACCCCCGAGACTGACTCACCGAACCCCTGGGGTTCGATCGAACCCAGGTTAAGAACCACTGCTCCAATGTGACCTTATGTAGCATCAGATATTTCATGACTGCAAAACTACCAGTTATGCACTTTAATTTATTGCTGCTCTTTGAAAGATGAGGTCAAAGCTAAAGTAAAAGTTATGCCTCTGTTTATTTGTAGCTGTCCAAGCTCTTGGAAGGGGGTTGGAACCATTTAATGAATAGCCAGTAAATAGGTAGCAAAAGCTACCTGCTTGCAGAGGGAATAAACAAATGCTGAGCTATTTTTTTAGGGTGAGTGATAGCATGAAACCTAAGTCATCCAGGAATAGGCACAAAACCTGCAACACATATGTACTGAGAAATATGAGAAATATGAAGATTGCCTTTGCTGCCCTCATTACAGCCTGAATTGCTGACCCAGAGCAAGCATGTAGCAAGTTAAGTAAGAATGAAGTTGGAACTGCTTAGTCTGTAAGCTGTCTTTATTGTGGTTTTTGCCCCAGGTCACAAAGTTTCTGTAACATTATCATTGCTGTGAATTCATCACAGTATTCCAAATCCCATGCAAGGAAATAGGGCAATTCTTTTTTGGCAGTAGCTTGTTTTGTTCTGTTAACGTTATGCTTACATGAAAAGCTTATCCTTTTCTTTTGTTTTCACTCAGACTTGGCTTTTGTTCTTTCATATTATTACATGCATGTTTTTTGATGCATGATATATAAGGTTTCCTTTCCTGAAGACTCAGTTTATCTTTCTGTAAATTATGACTGCATATTATCTGCAATACTTGTAAAATAAAAAAAAACACACGGAAAGGCTGCCCTCTTGCTGTCATAAATGTATTATTGGATCCAAAGTCCTATTTTTACAGATTATGTGGTTACCATGGTTTTATGCATTTTCCATCTATCAATTTTAAAAGGGTCTAGTAAAAACGATGTTGGTTCATTGGATGTGCGAGAGTTATGGGGTTACAGTTGTTGGTGGAGGGGTAGTTGTAGCACTGCATTTAGTTAGGTCCTTGCAGATTCTGGTTTTGAAAGGTGGGTTTGTTAAATGTCAGCGATTATAGGGCTAAAAATGTTGGTGGAGGGGTAATCAGAGTACTGCATATAGGTAGGTCATTGGGGGTCCTGGATTCTGGTCTTGAAAGGTGGGTTTTTTAAATGTACAGGGATTATGGGTTTACAGTTGTTAGGGGAGGGGTAATCATAGTATTGCATATAGGTAGGTCATTGGGGTCCATGGTTCTGGGTATTAATGATGGGTTTGTTAAATGTACAGGGGTTATGGGGCTACAGTTGTTGGTGGAATGGTAACTGTCATACTACATATAAGGAGATTATTGGAGATCCCGTGTTCTGGTTGTGAGAGGTAGGTTTATTAAATGTTCAGGGGTAATGCAGTTACAGTTGTTGGTGGAATGGTAACTGTAGTACTACATATAAGAAGGTTATTGGAGATCCCGTGTTCTGGTTGTGAGAGGAGGGTTTGTTTATCGGGGGTCCCAGCTTCTATTAATGAAAGGTGGGGTTGTTAAATGTACAGGGGTTACAGTTGTTAGAGGAGTGGAAATGGTAACACTGCATATAGGAAGGTCATTGGGGTCCTTGGTTCTTGTTTTGAAAGGAGGGTTTGTTAAATGTGCAGAGAATATTGGGCTACGGTTGTTGGTGGAGGGGTTATTGTAGTACTGCATATGGGGAGGGTATTGGAAGTCCCAGGTCCTGGTTGTGAAAGGTGGGTTGTTATATGGGGGATTATGGGGTAACAGTTATTGGTAGTTTGGCAATAATAGCACTGCATATAGGTAGGTAATTGGGGTCCAGGGTTCTGGTTAGTAAAAGTGAGTTTTTAAATGTACTTTAGTTATGGGGCTACAGTTATTTGTGGAGGGGTAATCGTAGTACTGCATATAGGGAGGGTATTGATGGTCCTCTGTTCTGGTTATGAAAGGTGGGTTTGTTGAATGTACAGGGGTTTTGAGGTTGCAGTTTTTAATGGAGGAGTAATCATAATACTGCACATATGGAGGTTATTGAGTCTTCTGGTTTCTGGTGAAAGAGGAGTTTAACAGTACAGGGTTTATGGTGTTGCTGGAGGTGCGACAAGCTAATATGAGTGCGTCATATTGGGTGTTGAAGGGTGAGCATGTTAGATGTTCATGGGATATATGGGGTAGCAGTTGATGATGGACATGTGGCAAGGTAATGGGAGTGCTGCACAAGGGGCATGTCTTAGCTTGCAGCCTCTTGTGTGTTTACTGTGACCTCCTTGCTGCTCTTGTTTCCTTCACGTATATGTTTGTCTGTGCTCACCTGTGGGCATCGTCTGCTATTCCCTGGGTTTTATTTCCTTCCCTTTCATCACTTCCTGGGCCTCCTCCTAGCTGGCTTGTCTATTTAAGACATGCTCAGTCTGTCCCACTCTGCCTGTGCATCTTCGTGTTGTTGGAGCTCCCGTGTGTTCCCGCTGTGAATCCTGTATTGTCTGTGTACCGACCCTGGCTTCACTCCTGACCTTGCTAGTTTTCCGCCTGTCCTGACCTCGGCTTGCCCATTGGATTCCCTGTGTCTTCTCCCATTGTACCCTGCTCCTGCTGGAGGTCTCCTCCACCTCAGCTGGGTGTACCTGGGGGCCGTGACCTGGTCCCAGCTTGCTGCAAGTCCATCCCCACCATCAGGGGTCCTGGTGAACAAGCAGGCTTAGATTCCGCGCCCTGGGGAACCCCAAGCTGTAGTTCTATAGAGCTCACTGCCATAGACGTGACAGGGCGGATGGGTGGTGGATGCTATAGGGGTGTGTTATAGGGTTCTGGGTTCTGGTCGTGAGCAGTAGTTTGTTAAATGTGCAGGTGTTATGAGGTTGTTGGTGGTGGCGAAGGAGAACAGAGGTAATGTTGAGTGCTTCATATGCAGGGAGGAGGTAATAGGGGTTTTGGACCTGGATCCTATACTGTCAGTAAGGTGCAGGAAGTTTAAACATCTGTTCCACTGTTCTTATTAAAAGTAAATCGCTTTGTGATATTAGCAACCTAAACTGCAAAAAAGCAAGTCTATAATACACATACCTCTATTTATATATTACAGGCATTTATATAACACTGATCATTTATGCATCCATTTACATATATACAGTACAGTCCCTCCCCTCAAGGAGCGTACAATCTAAGGTTCGCAGCTCACATTCTTACATACACCTACTATGGCTAATTCAGACATGAGCCAGTTAATCAGCAAGCACATCTTTGGAGTGTGGGAGGAAACCAGAGTAACCAGAGAAAACCTATGCAAGCCCAGGTAGACTGTGCAAACTCCATGCAAGTAGCATTGTGGTTAGGATTTAAACCAATGAACCTAGTGTCACGATCGTGGCGTCAGACCCCAGACCTTCTCACCAAACTTGTGACCGAAGGACTGGCCGATCCAAACCGCGATGTGACGTGCGTAACAATACCACGCCCAGCTGCACCCTGCACAAAGATTTTCCAGCTAATGGACTACAATCTATGTACCTGCAACCTGAGTGATTTTTACTGGGTCGGGTGAATTATGCAACTAACCCTCCACACTGCCACCACCTCCTTTTTGTACAGAGAAAGAAGAAACTTGCGTTATCAGTTATAACACTATAATGATTGAAATAATCGTCTGTATAAAACGGTCTACAGGCCAGTTATACAGAGGTTTAAACAAACAGTAGCGTCTCTTCAAAGGCAGGGATTCGTAAATTGCAATTAAGAACTATAGGAACAGTTCAACACTTTCAGAAAGAGAGATTTATTACTAAAAGGGTCAAACAGGTGCACTAAAATATTTACAGAGAAGATGTAACTAAGATATATATATATAAATATACAGAGAACCATAGCACAGTAAAGAGATATCAGAGAGAGGTGAAAGGGTTAAAATACTTGCCAAAGTCCTGGGTTTAGCAGATCCAAGTCAGAGCAGGAGGGTGCTTTGATCTCCCTATGTTACATATTATTCAACGCTCTTCTCTTAGGCTTGACAGCCTGCTTTAAAGTTTCCCAGCAGGGGGTGGTTCTGAGTAACTGACCAATACTCTGTTTAGGGAGGGATCGGCAGGCGGAACCCAAAATTGGAACCAACATCTTTCATAATTCATGTTCTGGTCTATAACTTCCCAGCTGCACACGCGACAATTTACCCGCGGGTATATTATTATGCAGACATTCTGAGGATTATCTAGATATGAATTATGAAATTATATGTTGCACGGTTCACGAGTTCTATGTTTCAGCTCCCCTGATGGTCCAAGATAATTTGAATGACCCAATAAACTGTTCGCCTGCTCCAAGCCAATCTGACGGGATGTCTGGTTTTTATGTAAGTCTCTCATATTCCAAGATATGAGACATAGTGGAAAAATGGAGTTTAACAGAGTTTATCTGATTCTGTCACCTCCACTGAGTTCGGCTCATCAGGTCAGCATTTCTTTCAACTTCTGGGAAGGCTCATTATCTGTTTTACGAGGTGTGAAACTACACAGGCACATTGGTCAGTGAGGCTCCAATTTTCTTGGGAACCCTGGCCTTATCCTGGCCTAGGTGAGAAAGGCTACACTTTCGCAGACCACTCGGCACCAAACTAGGGATGCCTTGCCCTGCCAGTGAGCCATACACAGTACACACACTCTAGCCACATGTCTCCTCTCAGTGAGAGGGAGGGGTGGAAAGATTAAGGGAGAAAATGGAGATGCCTAACAAAATGGTTGAACCGCGTCCATCTCTGATGCGCATGTTTTGCAACACCTAGTACTTTTGACCACTAAGCCACTTGATATTTTGTTTGCATATAATACTAGGGTCTGTGTAACTTTTGTTAAATCATGACATGGGTGTAGCAAGCGTACCCACAGAGCTGGACGCAGTTCAACCATTTTGTTAAGAATTATCCATGTTGTCCCATCATTCCCCCTCCCTCCCTGTTCATCCACAGTGACATGTGGTCGGTGTGTGTTGGAAGTGTCACAGGCGGCCAAAGCACAGCAGGAAGCTCCGAGCTATAAAACCTCACGAGCTGGGTGCCGCGCTGTCTAAGAAACTGCAATCTGGCACATCGTACAAGTATAAGCCGAGTCCCTCAATGAACTTCAAAAGACCTTCCAAGGGGTCGTAAAAACAGACTTACTTTTAAAAACTCACTTTTCATATAAGTTGATATCTTCATGTAGGACATAACTACCTAAACATGGAGCCTATATTCAGAAGGCTCAGTTTGAGGCCATTTTCCTGGTATGTGATACCCCTTAGCTGGCATACCTAGAAAAGCAGAAAAATATATCAATTGAACCATTCAAGTGCATATTTCATGTTTCATCTCTAACCATTCCTCAGATGCGGCTGAGTATTAATATACTAGTGCCCAAGCCGGCAAATGTACCTAGGAAAAGTTATGAGCCAAAATATAAGCTAGGAGAGATTCCAGTTGTAACTTAGGTCTCCACCCAACACCCCTCCCCAAATAAGGCAATTGGTCCTTTGTTGTAAGGAGCCACCCCGCTGAGATTGTAGAAAAATGGCTGTTATGCTTAGAGTGTGAGAGAGAAGAGAAGAGTCTCCTGCGTTTAACATTGAAACTAGCAGTATAGACAAGAAATCCTTTTTGGCTCATGAGACTTGAAGCTGCTTAACTTAAGGCTTTTTGGCAAGTACTTATCTACCTAAACTTCTTTCTGTTATCTTTTTGCTGTGCTATTGTTCTCTGTATATTTATATATATATATTGGTTACATCTTTTTTCTGTAAAAATTTTTATTGCACCCTTTTGACCTTTTAGAAATAAATCTTACATTCTGAAAGTGTTGAACTGTTTCTAAAGCTCTTTAATGCAACTTACGAATTCCTGCCGCTGAAAAGTGCAACTATGTGTGTTTAACCCTCTGTATAACCTGTCTGCGGTGACAGTGGTTTACAGACGATTAACCAATCATCCTAGTGTATTGCTGATATTGCCGAGTTTTCTCTTTCTCTGTACAAAAAGGAGGTGGTGGCAGTGTGAAGGGTTAATTGTGTAATTAACCTGACCCAGTAACAATTGCACTCAGGCTGCCGGTACATTGATTTGTGGTCCAGTGAGCTGGAAAATCATTGTGCAGGGTGCAGCTGGGCGTGGCATTGTTATGCACGTGACATTGCGGTTTTAGATTGGCTAGTCCTTTGGTCACGAGTTTGGTGAGAAGGGCGGGGGTCTGACGCCGTGATCGTCACAATGGGTACTATATTTCATGTCTGTGGGGACTCTTGATAACAAAAAGGTTTAAGAGAAGACTCCATGCAGCAAGTGCATGTGTGAACGAAGAATGCTGCTATGTATTTTACATAATAAACTGCAGTCAGATTCAGCAGGCTTTTACGGTTGCATCTGGGTATAACAGCAACCTTTTGTCTCTGGATTCTGTTGTCTACAGAGAACATTCATAGTATTACTGAGATGTTAATGCAGAACTATAGACAGAAATAAGATAAAAAAATATGAATAGCTTATTTAAAGATAAAATAATAAAAGTTACTTTTGCTGCAGTGTTCACTTTCAGTCCGGAGTTCTCCCCCACTGTACTTCTGTTCTTCCACAAGATGTCATCAGTTCTGATAGCCAACATCATTTAACTCTCTTCCTCTGAACCCAGGTTATCCTGGACATACCCCAGCCAGTGACTGGACAGTGGAAGGAGAAGCAGCACAGTGATGAGCTCATGTCTGTGACACTCTGATTTCTCCTATCAGCATGCTCCTTGTACTGCTCCTTCCTCTCTCACTCCAGCTCTGCTGTACGGGGACTGCACAAGGTGGGTACCAGGGCAGATACAGATACATTTACTGATGTGTTAATTATTACAGGGCTACAATCATTTGTGTATTTTATAGCTGCCTGGAGTTCAGCTTTAAGTTATTATTACATAGTACATGTGCCATTTACAAACAAGTTGTAAGCTTCAGACCCTGGGCTTCCCTTGTCATTAATCCATTTTTGTTTTAACTTGAATGCATTTTATTTGTTGCTATTGAATCAACCGTTTGTCATATTTACTATACTGTAAATCGGGTGTCTCCAAACTGTGGCCCGAGTGCCAGATGTGGCCCTTTACTAGCCTTTATCCTGCCCTTGGGGTACTATTCCTCCCTCTGACACCAACAATGGTGCACTATTGCACCAACTAATACCAATGATGGGACACTACTCCTCCCACTGACCACAAATGCTGAGGCCACGTTTATTCTCATTGATGCTAGACCCAGAACATTTTCTACCCCCACTGGCCATAAATCGGCCCCCTAAAGTCTTGTTTAAAAAGTTTGGAGACCCCTGCTGTAAATGATCAAATGGGAATTTGACAACTGATACATGATTTTATACAAAGGACTCATGGAAAGTTATACTACCCTAGTAAACTTCTATTTGTACTGTGGGAGCTTTAACATGCATTTATTTTTTTGGAGCTGTATGCTCTCTGTAGTTTATACTATAGGAGGTGAGCATTAACTTTATGGGTTCAGGATTTCAGATTATACCTGTGGATCGGAATATGTGACAAGCCATGCTTGCTTCTAATGTCATCAAGTCATGCCTCTCACGAAGACACATCATTAACCTGGAAGTGAGATTTCTATATATAAAAGTAACAATGTCCTAAAAATGTATTTCTTTCCATGAATGTATTAAATGTTTAAGCTTCCCGAAACATTCTACAAACTATTACTCCATGCTCAGCTTGATGATTCACACGCAGGAATCTGTCTGCTGTAGCATAATCTAATTTAATGTAAATAATATTTATCAAGGGTAGACTAGCCGTACACGTCACTAATGGACATCCACTAACGGAATGTCCACACAAACAAAGTAAATGGAGGCTGGCTCATCAGAAACTATTTGAACATCTCTCTGTATATGGCTAGATTCATCTTCCCCTAGTTTCCAGTTTCTTGTTAAAAAAGACTTTTGTTTACAAAGCTCAATAGCACAATTCTAAATGCATCCAAACAAATAATGCAAACCAATAATTAATCTCCCCCTTTCATTGTGTGCATCCCACTCCAAAAATTCAGTGAAACAGAGCATACCTTAAAGGAAAACATCTTTTTTGTGATCACTATTTAAAGTGACATTAAAGCTTTGATTTTTTTTTTTTTTTTTAACATTTAAAATAATAAACATGTTACACATACCTTCTCTGTGCAGTGGTTTTGCACAGAGCAGCCCCGATCCTCCATTTCTGGGGTCCCCATGCCAGAGCTCCTGGCTCTTCCTGCGAGAGCCCCCATAGGAAGCCGGTTCCCATGGGGGCACTTGTGTGGGCTCACTCCCTAGTTGCCTTGTCTCTGTCAGTTGACACAGACAGGGCGGCTCAGCAATGCTCTCATGTCACAGAATTTGATTCACAGTAGTGGGAGCCAATGGCTCCCGCTGCTATCACTCTGTGTAGATGTGCTGCTCCCATGCACATCTGAGGATCGGGCTCAGATAAGTAAAATATGGGTGAGAGGGAACACATACAACACAGGTTTTTAGCAAGGCAAACACAGCAACCACTTTAGGAATCCTTTTGCCATTTGTTACAATTTTATTTATAATACAGAGAAAATATACATACACACACATATACAGTGTGTGTGTGCGTATATATATATATATATATATATATATATATATATATATATATATCTTGTGAAAAAGCTAGCGCTTGAATGGCTGGAAATTTTAAGGCAAAGCAGTGTAACCAAAATTTATAAAACCTGTATTTTTATTAAAAGCTTAGTATAAAAAACATCTGGGAATATGGAGTCGATAGGTAATAAATATGTCTAGAGCAGTGGTCTCCAAATTGTGGCCAGAGTGCCGGATTCAGCCCATAGCTTTTATCAGGCCCTTGGGGCACTATTCCTGACACTGGCACTAACAGTGGGACATAATTCTCCTAAGTGACACCAATCATGGGGCACTATTCCCCCCACTAATACCAATGACAAGGCACTCTTCCATGGACTGACACCAGTGACGGGGCACTCTTCCATGGACCGACACCAGTGATGGGGCACTCTTCCATCGACTGACACCAGTAACTGGACACTCTTCCATTGACTGACACCAGTGACGGGGCACTCTTCCATCGACTGACAACAGTGATGAGGCACTATGCAACTGCAACACTATGCCTGAGGCATTGTGTTCTATCACTGATGCTAGACCTAGGACATTTTCTACCCCCACTGGCCACAATCTTATTTTACAAAATTAAACAAAAATTGACTGAAACCCATTATAGTCTTGCATGAAAAAGAATTGATTTACTAAAGTATTTGAGAATAAAATGTGTAAAGATTCAATTATTCAGTCATGTAGAAAGAAAATCATACTCATCGAGGTGGATGCAGCATAGATCCGATTCAGAATACTTGAGCTGCGCCCCACAGCACCTCCAGACGCCGCTCCCCACAGCACCTCCAGACGCCGCTCCCCACAGCACCTCCAGACGCCGCTCCCCACAGCACCTCCAGACGCCGCGCCCCACAGCACCTCCAGACGCCGCGCCCCACAGCACCTCCAGACGCCGCGACCCACAGCACCTCCAGATGCCGCGCCCCACAGCACCTCCAGACGCCGCACCCTACAGCACCCACAGACTGCCGTGACTAGCCAGCAGCAGACGCAGCTGCCCACCACTTTCCCTCCCCTCTCACTGTTGAACTCCTCCGCCACTGTGCGATAGACTCTGCGCATCTATAAGCCCTGATATGAAACTTTTCACCTCCCTCATTTGACCAGCACTCCTTTCACCCTCTTAATATGCCACCTGTACTCCTCCTCCTCGTACTCTTCTCCATTCACAAAATCTCCTCCCTCTACCCCCCTACCCCCCCAAAACAACTTTACATCGGACCCTCTCTACTTCCCTCTCCCCACTACGATTCTCACCACCTCCTCCTGATACTCCACTCTCCCACCGACCCACACACCACCCCTAACAGACCCACACGCTCTTGCACATTCCGCTCCCATGCCACCTTTCTCACTCTCCTTCTCCTCCTCAATGCCGGGGACATCTCCCCGAACCCTGGCCCCTCACCACCTCACTCACCCACTAGGCACCCTCCTACTCACACAAACCGCCACAACCCCCTCAACCTTATACCTGTCCCCCTCCTCCCCGCACCCACCCCTCCACTCTTGGTTACACTCCTGAATGCCCGATCGGTGTGCAACAAGCTCACCGCTATCCATGACCTCTTTATCTCCCACTCCCTCAACCTCCTAGCTGTCACGGAAACCTGGATCCAAGCCACTGACTCCACCTCCCCTGCGGCACTCTCCTATGGAGGTCTCGTCTGGTCCCATTCACCCAGACAGAGCGGTCGTAGAGGTGGTGGGATCGCATGCTCTTGTCACCGCTGAGCAACTTCCTGGTCCTCCCAAACCCCCCTCTCTATCCTTCTCCTCCTTCGAGGCCCACTGCATCCGACTCTTCTCCCCCACCCCTCTGAGGATTGTAGTAATCTATCGGCCCCCTGGACCCGTATCCCGCTTCTTTGACGACTTCTCCGCCTGGCTGCCCTTCTTCCTCTCCTCCTGAGCTCCCCACCATCATCCTTGGTGACTTCAATATCCCCCTGAATGTCAACAACCCGGCTACATCCAAACTCCTCCACTTAACCTCTTTGTTTGCACTCACACAGTGCACGCAGTCCTCCACCCACACCGACGGAAACACCCTGGACCTCGTTTTCTCCTATCTCTGCACCCCCCACAACCTCACCAACACCCCTTTCCCTCTCTATGACCACAACCTCATTACCTTCTCCATCTCCACGTCCTCCAACACCTCCCCCCCCAAACCTCAAACTTCACCAGCCGCAATCTCCGCAACCTGAACCCAGCCCCTCTCCACTCTGCAGCTGACTGTCTGTACGACAGTATCCTTCCACTGTCATGCCCTGACCTGGCCACTGCTGCGTATGACAACACCCTAGAGCTGCCCTAGACTCCTTAGCGCCTCTAACCACACGTAGCATTAGACCCCGACCGCTTCAACCCTGGCAGAACGACCACACTAAACATCTTAAACGACGCAGTCGCGCGCTGGAACGATTCTGGCGCAAAACCAAATCCCCTCAAGCATTCTCCCTCTACAAATCCGCCTTCCTCACCTACACTTCCTCCCTCCACGCCGCCAAACAAACCTACTTCGTAACCCTCATCAACACCCTCTCCTCCAATCCTCGTCAGCTCTTATCCACTTTCAACTTCCTACTCTCTCTCCCCCCCCCCACCCAGTACCTCACTCACCGCCCACGAGATTGCCTTTCACTTCCAAAATAAGATTGACGCAATCCGTAAGAACATTAACAATGCTCCACCTACCTCCCCACCTCGCCTCCCTCCCACTACAACCCCTCCAATTCTCCCCTCCTCTGACCTCGCAACCGCCCTGCCCGCCACCACCCTTAACATCCCGCACACCATAACCCCCCCAACACTCCGCTCCTTCAGCCTTGCCACTACTGAGGAGGTCACCAAGGTCTTTTCAGAAGCCCGCCTCACCACTTGCCCCCTTGACCCTGTCCCCACACAACTCCTCTGGGCACCCTCCCCCTCCATCCTACGCTCCCTCACCCACATCTTCAATCTCTCCCTCTCTACTGGCACATTCCCCTCCCCCCTAAAACACACGCACATCACCCCCATACTCAAAAAACCCTCCTTGGACCCCACTGACCTGAACAACCTTAGACCCATCTCCCTGCTGCCATTCACTTCCAAGCTCCTTGAACGCTTAATCTACAATCGCCTAAGCTCCCACCTCACTGACAACAACCTCCTCGATCCACTACAGTCTGGCTTCCGTCCCCTACACTCCACCAAAACCGCCCTACTCAAAATCACTAATGACTTGCTAACTGCCAAAGCTAATGGCCTCTACTCAGTCCTCTTACACCTTGACCTCTCCTCGGCCTTCGACACAGTTGACCACCCTCTCCTCCTCGATGAACTACACTCCCTCGGCATCAGAGACTCCGCTCTCTCCTGGCTCTCCTCCTATCTCTCCCAACGCTCCTTTAGCGTTACCTATAACACCACCTCCCCTCTCTCCCCCTCTCTGTTGGGGTCCCCCAAGGCTCTGTCCTCGGCCCCCTTCTCTTCTCCATCTACACCTCCTCCCTTGGCAAACTGATAAACTCCCATGGCTTCAACTATCACCTCTATGCCGATGACACGCAAATTTACCTCTCCACCCCTCAACTCACCCCTTCCGCCCGTATCACCCACCTGCTGAACGACATTTCAGCCTGGATGTCGCTCCACTTCCTCAAACTGAACCTTTCTAAAACCGAGCTCCTAATTTTCCCCCCAGCCCGCGACCCCCCCCCCCCCCCTCCATCACGACCAACAACGCCACCATCAGTCCCACCCCGCAAGCCAAAGTCCTAGGTGTCACTCTAGATTCAAACATGTCCATCCAACCCCAGTCCAATCGCTAGCAAGCTCATGCAGGCTCCACCTTCGCAACATCTCCAAAATACGTACGTTCCTAACCCCAGACACTACTAAACAACTCGTTCACTCCCTCATTATCTCACGCCTGGACTACTGCAACTCACTCCTCACCAGCCTACCTCGTCACAGACTATCCCCGCTTCAATCAATCCTGAACTCAGCGGCCAGACTCATCCACCTTACCAACCGCTCCTCTTCTGCCACCCCCCTCTGTCATTCCCTCCACTGGCTCCCGATTGCCCAATGCATCAAATTCAAACTACTAACACTGACATACAAAGCCATTCATAACGCTGCCCCAAACTACTTCACTGACCTGATACCCAAATACCACCCAACCCATTGAAAAACTGATTCTGCATATTTGCTAATTGTAACTGCGCTGGTAACAGTTACTGCACTTTGCACATTGCTCTTTCCCTGCTGAGATTGAAGTTTAAATCTATCCATATGCAGGTTGATCATGCAAGGACAGCTCTGTTTTTTTAGAGAGTATATTGGCATATAATATGCATTCAATTAGCCAGTTCATCTTCACAACACTGTGCGGTTTCCTAGAAGGAAGAACAACACAAACAAGTATGTCTGTAAATAAGAGTATTCCTACGGGTCTCATTATATGCTTCCAGATCTGTCACTTGTAATGTCAGGAGAGTGGCCTTGACAGCAGTTTATGTGACTTACAGTTTAATACGTGAAGATGGCCCTTTTATTTGAGACATCCTAAAATTTATTTGTACCATTAAAAAATATACTGGTCATTCAATAACATTTGAACAAAAGGAAATAACCCAACTACCACGGAATTACTGGGCAGAACTTAAGGAATTAACCTGGTTAACTAGGTGCCTAGAATCCCATGAAATCAAGAGTTGGACTTGGGTGAGCACAACCAACCCTAAGAACAGAATGTACTGAGTGCATGATACTTTACCATTCTACCTTTGCTTGATTATGATAAGCCATGTGTCTTCAGCTCTCAATTTTTTTCATTTACTAATCTCATAATACTGAGCATCCACCTTTGTGACAAGCTTTGAAAGTGGTCACAGATCTTAAGATTTCCAATCATGTAAACTATGGAAGCTGAAAAATGAAAGCATAGAACAAAGGCATTAGCTATAGGTTCCCTGCAGCTGACATTTTAGTGATATACTGTGCCTCATTCTGTACTGTGTCTCTGTATATGGCAGTCATGTTGGTAGATACAGGGCTTTATTTCCTTATGTCATACTTGTTCACTAATATTTGGTGATCTGATGACTGGTGGGATAAAGATAATGGTAGCAAGAGAGATGGAGGAAGTACAGATACATAGAATAGATGAAGCAGGAAGATCCTTGCACTGCAGATCTTCAGTTACACCTTCTTCTCCAGAAAGGAGGACATCGAGTACCGCAGTAGTGATGTTGCCAAAAGTATTGGGACGCCTGCCTTTACACGCACATGAACTTTAACGGCATCCCAGTCTTGGTCCGTAGGGTTCAATATTGAGTTGGCCCAACCTTTGCAGCTATAACAGCGTCAACTCTTCTGGGAAGACTGTCCACAAGGTTTAGGAGTGTGTCTATGGGAAGGTTTGACCATTCTTCCAGAAGCACATTTGTGAGGTCAGGCACTGATGTCGGACGAGAAGGCCTGGCTCACAGTCTCCGCTCTAATTCATCCCAAAGGTGTTCTATCGGGTTGAGGTCAGGACTCTGTGCAGGCCATTCAAGTTCCTCCACCCAAACTCACTCATCCATGTCTTTATGGACTTTGCTTTGTGCACTGGTCATAGTCATGTTGGAACAGGAAGGGGCCATCCCCAAACTGTTCCCACAAAGTTGGGAGTATAAAATTGTCCAAAATGTCTTGTTATGCTGACGCCTTAAGTTTCCCTTCACAGGCACTAAGCCCTTGTTCACATATATGCGGCCGTGTGGGACGCGTTTTGTGCGGGCATGAGAGCCCATTCATTTGAATGGACTCCTGTGCCCCGTGACACACAGAGAAGTCCCTGCACTTTTACTGAAAATGCAGCACGCACGGGAACCTCGGTTCCCAATACGGTTGTGTTTTCCAGTGTGGGCTGCGTGCCATTACAACTAATGGCACCCACCCGTGGGTCCGCATTCCTCTGTGCGGGTGCACGGATTTTCGTGCGGATTCGCAGCGGCACCACCTGCACAGATGTGAACCTAGCCTAAGGGGCCTAAGGGGCGAAGCCCAACCCCTAAAAAAACAACCCCACAACATAATCCCCCCCCCCCAACAAACTTTACACTTGGACCAATGCAGTCAGGCAAATACCGTTCTTTTGGCAACCGCAAAACCCAGACTCATCCATCGGATTATCAGACAGAGAAGCATGATTCGTCACTCCAGAGAATACATCTCCACTGCTCTAGAGTCCAGTGGCATCTTTCTTTACACCACTGCATCTGACGCTTTGCATTGCACTTGGTGATGTAAGGCTTGGATACAGCTGCTCGGCCATGGAAACCCATTCCATGAAGCTCTCTACGCACTGTTGTGCTAATCTGAAGGCCACACGAAGTTTGAAGGTCTTTAGCTATTGATTCTGTAGACAGTTGGTGACTTCTGCGCACTGTACACTTCAGCATGCGCTGACCCCGCTCTGTCACTTTACGTGGCCTACCACTTCATGGCTGAGTTGCTGTTGTTCCCAGTTGCTTCCACTTTGTTATAGTACCACTAACAGTTGAGTGGAATATTTAGTAACAAAGAAATTTCACGGATTTATTTATTGCACAGGTGGCAGTCTATCACAGTACCACGTTTGAATTCACTGAGCTCCGGAGAGCAACCCATTCTTTCTCTCTCAAATGTTTGTAGAAACAGTCTGCATGCCTAGGTGCTTGATTTTATACACTTGTGGCCATGGAGGTGATGGGACCTGATTCCAATGATTTGGAGGGGTGTCTCAATACTTTTGGCAATATACCATATCACTCAAAATCTCCTGAGACTTACAGTGGACTGTTTACCACTCATAAACATCTGTTCCATAAGTGATCTCCACTTTAAAAATGAAAATGAATTCATCCACCACATTTAATGACTGAGAAGCTGCAATATATTACATTTTTGCTTGTGGTTTTAGATACTCTTTAGAGCACAGGAATTGCCTATGTTTTATGAGGACAGTACATTTCTCAAGCTACTGATTATGTGCATATGGCATTGGTATACAGTTGGTATCAGTCCTCCTCTAAGGTGTGTTACCTTCATTATATATGTTGAAGACGCATGTATAGTGTTCACAACTGTTATAAATATAATTGTTACCTACACAAGTGCGGAGGGCAGAGCAATGTTTATCATCCAAATCTGCCACTTGTAGCACCTTCATATCTTAATTGCAGCTTTTTGACATTAAATTCTTTCCTGGACATTACTAAATGATGGAAAAATGTTGGTAATTTATCAACATTTGGAATAGAGAACGAAGCATTTACAGTGCCTTGAAAAAGTATTCATACCCCTTGAAAATGTTCCACATTTTGTCATGTTACAACCAAAAACATAAATGTATTTTATTGGGATTTTATGTGATAGACCAACACAAAGTGGCACATAATTGTGAAATAGAAGGATTATGTGCCACTTTGTGTTGGTCTATCACATAAAATCCCCATAAAATACATTTACGTTTTTGGCTGTAACATGACAAAATGTGGAAAATTTCAAGGGGTATGAATACTTTTTCAAGGCACTGTAAATATGTTGAAGGTTACAATGTTCACAAACCTTTAATAGTTCTGTGTGTGACGATGGCAGTATTTTTTTGGTCAGGCCAACACTACATGCTCGATCTTGCTGGATGAACTATATCGAATAGATCCCCTGAGTTCTGCAGGTTGTGTTCAGCACACAGCACATTAGGCAAGTAATGCAGCCTTTTCTTTCCTCTGATGCAAGCACATTATCTCAGCCCTTCCTTCAAGGCAACTCTAGGGAAATGCCAGCCTTCCTGTCTTTTCTTTACCATATTTATTTTACTCTAACAGCCTGAAGTCAATCCGTTGTTTGTTCTTACTGATAGTCTATAGTTTATACACAGTCAGTTACAGTAAAAATATCAGGGCCTAAAGACATTAAAGGCATACGTTCTGCAGACCTAGCTGACTGTTATCTGACCATCTTTAAGACACCTGCAGACTCTACTGTTCTACTGGTAGAAACATTCATGGGCAATAAAAATAGTTCAAAAACATTGTTCGGTTGATATCATTTTGCCCAAGATAGCCAGCTTTGAAGGTGTCTGCCTTCACACACTGCTATGTGAAATTTTCTGTGATCCAAACTGTTAATGAAACCTTAAATCCAAGTTAAAAAAAAATCTTACATTATGTATTTCTATCTCAAAAAAGTACCTTTTTGACCCTCTGCACACTAGGGTGTTTAGTTGTAGTGCTTTCCTCTTGGTGCTTTAATGAGCCTGGGAAGGACAGATGCAGCATCCAGTCCCACTGCAGGCAGCTTATCTTAAGCTGGCCATAGGTCTGTCAGGTTTTTTTTTTTTTGTTCAACCAACAGGTCGAATGAAAAAACTGACCCAGTTCCCCCATCCACACATTTGTGGTGGATGTGGGAATACTCCCAATGTGTCATATTAGTCTAGCAGCGGGGAGACTTCCCCGCCATCAGAATACACCGAGCTGATTGAGAGGAAATTTTTCAGCAGGTCATTTGTGCAACCACAGTGGCCATACATGGATTGAAATTCGGCCAGTCCCTGCTGAACCAGCCAAGTTTCAGTCCATCTATGATCAGCTTTAGTCTATGGCACGCTTTGGCTTGATGGGACTGAATGCTGTATTGAACGGTGACAAGCTTGACAGACAGGGCCCTAAACACCAGTAGACCATTCAGCCCCGTCCAGCTGCAGGCTGCCATAGATTGACAAGCTGCCTGCAGCAGGACTGAACGCCGCACTCTTCCTTCCCGCCCCATTCCCAGCCACAGTGTGCAACTACACTCAGCGAGCAAGGGGTTTTATTGTTTTCAGCCTGCTCCAAAACTCCCATATGCCCTTTTTATTTATTTTGCTACTGGGATCTGACTTCCAGTTAGAGGGTGTCTACATTCGTTCTTAGTGATCGAACTGTATGTAGGAACATTGCCACCCCCACTCGCTTGCTCACAAGATAGACTATGGAGATTTGTAGTGTGCATAGAGAAGTGCATGTGACTGTAACTAACTCGCACTGCTCATTCTAAACAAAGGGAAGTGAGGGGGGAAAACAGAGGTTCAGGAGGTCATGGAGGACATTATTAGGAGGTAGAAAACACAGCAGTAAACAATTAAATGAAAAATAGATTGGAGGATCATTAAGTAGCAGATGTGTATGGATTGTTTTCTATATTGTGTGTGTGTGTGTGTGTGTGCGTGTGCGTGTGTGCGTGCGTGCGTGCGTGCGCGCGGTTGTGTTCAAAATAATAGCAGTCAGACATCACTAACCGGATCAATCACTGTTTTTGGTAGAAATGATATTTCTACATGGCAAATAATTTACTAGCAGGTGTAGTAGAGTAATAGAAATCCAACAGTCATGACATGCATGCTGCTGATTCTGTGTAATTGAATCACTAATTGAAAGGGGCATGTTCAAAATAATAGCAGTGTGGAGTTCTATTAGTGAGGTCATTCATTCTTTGAAAAACAGGTGGCAATTATTTCCCTTATTAAGGGAGGAAGGCAGTAAATGTTGTACATGCTGGTTACAATGCATTTCTCTCTGAAATTCTGAGGAAAACGGGTCATTCCAGACATTGTTCAGAAGAACAGCGTACCTTGATTAACCGTTTCAATACCGTGTGATTTTACACCTTCCTGCCCAGGCCATTTTTCAGGTTTCAGCGCTCTCACACTTTGAATGACAATTGCGCAGTCATACAACACTGTACCCAAACTAAAATTTTATCATTTTCTTCACACAACTAGAGCTTTCTTTTGGTGGTATTTAATCACCGCTGGGGTTTTTATTTTTTGCTAAATTAACAAAAAAAGACCAAAAATTTTGAAAAAAAAACAAATTTTTCTTTGTTTCTGTTATAAAAGTTTACAAATAAATAATTGTTCTTCATAAATTTAGGCCGAGATGTATTCTGCTACATGTCTTTGGTGAAAATAACCCAAATTAGGATGTATTTTTTAGTTTGTAGGAAAGTTATAGAGTTCACAAACTATGGTATAGATCTGAATATTGATCAATCCTGAAGTACTGACAGGCAATCTAATTTCTTGAGGTCCAAGAATGTCAGAATAGTACAGATATCCCCAAATGACCCCTTTTTGCAGAGTAGACAGTCCGACATACTTCATAAGAGGCATGGCGAGTTTTTTGAAGTTGTATTTTTTTGTCATAATTTTTCGGAAAATGAAAAAATTAAAAAAATTATTTTCACTATTTTTTTTTTTTTACATACTGTCACCAGTGCAGTACAGCGTCTTCATATAACTGGCATGGCGGTGAACATGGACACGGACTGGTGACAGTATGAAAAAAAAAAAATATATATATATATATATTTTTTTTTTAATTTTTTTATTATATTTAATTTTTTATTGAATTTTTTTAAAGATTTTTTTTTCATATTTTACTATGACCAAAGTAGTACAATGTTACCATAGTAACATTGTACTACTTTGGGGGAGTGATCAGTATTTTTTTTTTTTTTTTTTATACACAGTTTGCTTATAGCAAAGAATTACTTTGCTATAAGCAAGCATTTAGCTGAATGAAATCGATTCATTCAGCTTTTTTTTTTTTTTTTTTTTTTTTTTTTGTGCTTAGCTGTGATTTGGTCACAGCTAATCACATGACATGTGCATGTGACCTGCTGTGACCATTCACAGCTAGGCACTAGTATACAAGGGATGGCATCATGAATGAAGCCATCCATTGTATACAACTATCATGTGACCTGCTGTGATTGGTCACAGCAGGTCACATGGTACCAGCTACGGGAGCCGGTACTCGGATCTGTCATCGGCCGTGTCCGAGGTGCACGGCCCGTGACAGATCCCGCTGCTGCGCCGCTCTGCTGTGCTGCAAACTGCGCATGTGCGGGAGCACGCCAAATGGCGTGCACCCGGAATACGGGAGCGCATTTCAAGCCGCCAAGCGGCCATTGGCCGGGCGGCTAATGGTTAAAAAGTTGATTGGAGAGGGGAAAACATATAAAGAAGTGCAGAAAATGATAAGCTGCTCAGCTAAAATGATCGCAAATGCTTTAAAATGGCAACCAAAACCTGAAAGACGTGGAAGAAATCGAAAAACTACCATTCGAATGGATAGAAGAATAGCCAAAATGGCAAGAACTCAGCCAACAATCAGCTCCAGGAAGATCAAAGAAGGTCTAAAGTTACCTGTGAGTACTGTTACAATTAGAAGACGCCTATGTGAAGCCAAGCTATCTGCAAGAAGCCCCCGCAAAGTCCCACTGTTGAAAAAAAGACATGTGCTGAAGAGGTTACAATTTGCCAAAGAGCACATTGACTGGCCTAAAGAGAAATGGTGCAACATTTTGTGGACTGATGAAAGTAAGATTGTTCTTTTTGGGTCTAGCGGCCGGAGACAGTTTGTCAGACGACCCCCAAACACTGAATTCAAGCCACAGTACACTGTGAAGGCAGTGAAGCATGGTTGCGCAAGCATCATGATATGGGGATGTTTCTCATACTACGGTGTTGGGCCTATTTATCGCATACCAGGGATCATGGATCAGTTTGAATACATCAGAATACTTGAAGAGGTCATGCTGCCTTATGCTGAAGAGGAAATGCCCTTGAAATGGGTGTTCCAACAAGACAACGACCCCAAACACACCAGTAAACTTGCAACATCTTGGTTCCAGACCAACAAGATTGACGTTATGGAGTGGCCAGCCCAATCCCCGGATCTTAATCCAATAGAAAACTTGTGGGGTGACATCAAAAATGCAGTTTCGGAGGCAAAAGCAAGAAATAGAGAAGAACTGTTAAATGTAGTCCAATCATCCTGGGCTGGAATACCTGTTCACAGGTGAGAGAAGTTGGTTGACTCCATGCAACACAGATGTACAGCAGTTCTCAGAAACAGTGGTTATACAACAAAATATTCATTAAGTGATTCAAAGGAAAGCAAAATCTTCAAACATTTTTCAGTTTTTATATAGTGAATGTTTGAGTTTGTAAAGAAGAATACAAACACTGCTATTTTTTTGAACAGTCTAATATTCACTTTTCGTCAATTTTTTTAGAGGAACACCACAAATTTGATATATTTTTCTTCATGTTTTGATTTGGAATAGAATGTGTAGTGTTCCCAATGCATTTGTGTGTATGGAAATAAAAGCTATTAGAAGGATTTTAAGCTTTATTCACTTTTTTCAACACACTGCTATTATTTTGAACACAACTGTGTGTATATATATATATATATATATATACACACACACACACACACACACACACACACATACATATACATATATATATATAAATATTGGACAGCACAGTGGCTACATGGTTAGCACTTCCGCCTGGCAGTACTAGGGTCGTTGGTTCAAATCTCAACCACAGCACCACCTGCCTGGAGTTTGTATGTTCTCCCTGTGCCTGCATGGGTTTCCTCCCACACTCCAAAGACATGCTGGTAGGTTAATTGGCTTCTGTATAAATTGGCTCTAGTATGTGTATATATGAATGTAAGTTAGGGATCTTAGATTGTACACCCCTTGAGGGTTAGGGATTGCTGCGAATGTACAAAATATATATAAAGCTCTGGGTAAATTGACGGCACTATATAAGTACCTGTAATAAATATATATGCACACACACACTCTGCTCAGCAGAAATGACTACACCCCAACAGATTTATCAGAAAACCTTTACTTTCCTTTCAGAATCAACATTTTCTGTGGGACACTATACTACAAAATACTTCCTCAAATGCGGGCCATTGATTGCAAACAAGATTGGTTAATTTGCACACACCAAAAAGTATTTTTCCGAACATTCATTCAAGACCATGTTGCAAAAATGAATACACCACAAATAAAAGTCTTAGGAGCAAAGCTAAATTTTAGACAAAATCCTATTTAACAAGAATTCAACTACAGGGGAGTCGAATTATTCATTAAACAGATGTCCAGCAGACAGTTAATTATAAAAAGGTGTTACTTGGCAAAGAAAGCCCCTTCCCATTTCATGCTGTCAGCAATGGCCCCACATGGAAGAGAAATGTCACAAGGCCTGAGAGAGAACATAATTTCTTTATACAAGAAAGATGAAGGCTACAAGATCAGCTTTACTGATCAGTCAGAATACTATAGCAAAAGTGATACAAAAATTTAACAAAGATGGAATGGCAACCATCTCACAGAGACGTCCAGGCCATCCATGGAGGTTAACACCTTGACAGGAGCGTCTTCTGATGAGAAGCGCTGAAGAAAATCGCCATGCACGTTCACTGCAGTTAGCTAAAGAAGTAGAAAACCAAACTGATTGTTTCCAGTGACACAATACGGCATACACTGCAGAGGAATGGCATGCATGGGTGTCGTCCATGAAGGAAACCTCTCCTAAAGCCCATGCACAAAAAAGTCCACCTAGAATTTGGCAGGGCCCATGCTGAAAAAGAAGATGACTACTGGGACTCTGTGCTCTGGAGTGATGGGACCAAGATACATTTTTTGTGACCTGATGGCTTCAAAACTGTATGGCGTAGCAAAGGTGAGGAGTACAAAGAAAAATGCATGGTGCCTACAGTGAAACATGGTGGTGGCAGTGTCCTTCTGTGGGGATGCATGAATGCTGCTGGTGTCGGGGAGCTGCATTTCATTGATGGTATCATGAATTCACAGATGTACAGCTCTATGTTGAAAGAGAAGATGCTACCATCACTCCATGCCCTAGGTCCTCATGCACTTTTCCAACATGACAATGATCCAAAACACACATCTAAGGCCAGTGTTTCATTTCTGAAGAAGAACAGAATGAAAGTGATTCAGTGACCAAGTATGTCTTCTGATCTGAACCCAATCGAACACCTATGGGGAATTCTGAACAGACAAGTTGAGCATCACTCTCCATGCAGCATCCAAGCTCTAAAAGAGGTTGTTCTTAAAGAATGAAAAAAGATAGATGTTGCAATATGTCACCAACTTGTTCATTCCATGCCTAGAATACTTGGTGCTGTCCTTAAAAATCATGGAGGTCATACAAAATACTAGATGTAGTAGTTTTTGTTGTGGGATGTATTCATTTTTGCATCAACTAATTTGAGTAAAACTGAAGATCTTGTCATCTAAGTTATATTATTAACCTTACTTTTATGTAATTAGCCAAATAAATTTTCTATAAAACTCAGTTTTGTAAAAAAAAGTTGGGAAATTGTTCTTGTGTTCATTGAGATATTGATTAAAATCAAACTTTTCAAAAGGGGTGTAGTCATTTATGCTGAGCACTGTATATGTATATATACAGTGCCTTGAAAAAGTGTTCATACCCCTTGAAATTTTCCACATTTTGTAATGTTACAACCAAAAACGTGAATGTATTTTATTGGGATTTTTTGTGATAGACCAACACAAAGTGGCACATAATTGTGAAGTGGAAGGAAAATGATAATTGGTTTTCAAACTTTTTTACAAATAAATATCTGAAAAGTGTGGAGAGCATTTGTATTCAACCCCCTTTACTCTGATACCCCTAACTAAAATCTAGTGGAACCAATTGCCTTCAGAAGCCACCTAATTAGTAAATAGAGTCCACCTGTGTGTAATTTAATCTCAATATAATGCAGTTGTTCTGAGAAGCCCTCAGAGGTTTGTTAGAGAACATTAGTGAAAAAATAGCATCATGAAGGCAAAGGAACACACCAAACAGGTCAGGGATAAAGTTGTGGAGACGTTTAAAGCAGGGTTAGGTTATAACAAAATATCCCAAGCTTTGAACATCTCACGGAGCACTGTTCAATTCATCATCTGAAAATGTAGAGTATGGCATAACTGCAAACCTACCAAGACATGGCCATCCACCTAAACTGACAGGCCGGGCAAGGAGAGCATTAATCATAGAAGCATGTAATCGATGGCAGAAATGCTTGCCTTTCCTGGAGAAGATATTGCTCCAGGATTCTTGTTGCTGGTATAACTAACAGCTTTGGCATTTGGTTATACGATTTCTGCAAAAGGAGAGGGAAGGGAAGTTTGTCATAAAATCCAAGATCAGTTTCAATGGTGTTTAATTGTTGTGCTATGAGTTGGAAAGTGAGGCTGATTTTCTAAAGTAGTTGCAAATCTTTGTACGAGAAATAATCTAAATTATAAGATCGTGGGAAAATCCAATTCCTGTTTACTTATTTCATCTGCACATGCTAGTGAATATTCACACAATTTATTTTGTTAAGGTTCTTAACTCCTTTATCAGCCCAATAAAATCACTTTTATAGTAAGGTCATGCTACTGTATAATGGTCATATACGCATTTACTTGAAGTAAGCACAAAACAAATTGATGAACAGATGTTTTGTAGCATGTGCAGATGAACTAACAAGGGGTAGTTAGTTTTTTTTTTTCCAATAAATATCTTAAATATATAATTTTTAATTTTTTTAAATATCTTCATTATAACACTTTAAGATTTAAGGAAAAAACACATTATACATAAATGGATATCAGTAGTTACACTTATAACATATGGGATCATATTACTGATAACACATGTACAGATAAAGAGGTGTACTTGATATAGGGTAAAACAGCAGCAGGAGGTGCTCAATAAACATTGGCTTTTTTAAAGTTGTTTAGTGCATACTGTACTTTGATAAAGTTGAGAATTTGTTTTATGTAACACATTAACCACTTGCCTACCGGGCACTTTCACCCCCCTTCTTGCCCAGGCCATCTTTCAGCTTTCAGAGCTGTTGCACTTTGAATGACAATTGCGCGATTATGCAACACTGTACCCATATGAAACTTTTATCCTTTTTTCACACAAATAGAGCTTTCTTTTGGTGGTATTTAATCGCCACTGGTTGTTTTATATTTTGCACTATAAACGAAAAAAGCACAAAATTTAACAAAAGTTTTTCTTTGTTTCTATTAGAAAATTATGCAAACAGGTAAGTTTTCTCCTTTGCTGATGTGCGTTGATCAGGCCGCACTGATAGGCAGCACTGGTGGGAATTGATGAGCAGGCAATGATGATGCTGCACTAATATGTAGCACTGATGGGTGGCACTGATGAGTGGTACTGCTTGGCGGCACTGTTGGGCACTTTTGGGCTGCACTGATAATCAGTACCCTGATTATCAGTGCAGATGTCCTCTGTGACACTTGCCAGTTATCGGCAGTACTTTCCTCATGCCGTGACTGATATGACTTATGTGACTTGTATGAGGTTGCTTACTACATAATGTTACACGTCTCGGTCAGTGTGGTCAGCATGTGCCTGATCCTGCACCTTTCTTCTTCAGTATCACTGGATCGGCACTCATGCATTATTGCTTGATCAGGAAATAAGAATGTAAACTGAAGCTTTGTGTGCTCCTAAATAAAAGTCAACCTGGGTATATTTAGGCATCAAAATGCAAGCTACAGAATAATTAAAGTCATTTCTGAAGAAAGACTGTTGGATGACTTCAAGGATTCTAGAGTCACCTCCTGTCAATGTTTAAGTGTCATGCCGTATTTGGTATATAGCAAATGAAAGCCAGAGAATCAAACTGTAAAAAGTAATGAAAAAAAAGTTTGATAAAATGTGGAGATGCAGTTTCACCATAGTGAGAAAATAATACTGGTGGATATATAACTAAATATATATAACTAAATGAAATGTATAAATAATACCACCTCAGCTTTTCTTTTTATGGTAAATGTACACATTATTTTCTTGCGATTCACCATCTTTGGAGCTCAGGATCCATAGATGCAGGTACTAATGTACAGTATATTCACTCCTTGTAAGGGTACCAAATTTCTTCTACCTATTCATGCAGGGTGAACTGCTCAAGAACTAGGTAATGGTTTGTATTTGACTATTGAACTAAGCCCTAATTGTAAATCATCATCTATGGCAAATAAATCTATACTGGACGCACCATGTGGCCAATTGATGAATTTAAAATATATAACCTTTATTCAAATATATAAAAAAAGTATGCTCAGCTGTAATTAATGCCTGTTGGAATGGAATGTACTGCTCACAACAATATGACTGGATACCATCGCAATTATTTACCTTACATCCAAATGGTTAATAACACCAGACCAAATCAAATACCATACCGTTTTAGATGAAGTGACGGCATAAAAAGAGACACTGTCGTTTGATCATAAGCCTATCAGCTTGAATATATAATCTCTATTAAGGAAATTCAGTTACCCCATGGACAAAACTAATTAGATAGTATAATCTATCTTGCTACAGAAATGTAGTACTGGTACACTCATCCACAGGCTTAAATGTCAGCCTCTCATGGCCAAGCCCCATACATCACCATATCCAGAAAAAATACCTCACTGTCTTGAGGAATGCAAATGATGCACTGCAAAACATAGTACAGACCTCTCGAAAAAAAAGGGAGAGGAGTGAATACCATGTGCATTCAAAAAGTGCTCCCAAAGAAAGACCCTTACAATCCTTACCAATGTTCCAGTTTAAGATGGTGCCATGGCTATTGCCCCACATTTTTTTTTTTTTTTTAAGGGTGGCTCATTTCTTTTGCAGCATCCTGTGGAGCCACCCTTGCATCAGTGAATTCCTATAGCCGGAATTACCTTGTGCATGTTTAGCTGTGGATACTCGTATGAATGAATGTTAGCGGCTGTGGCTGTCTATAGGTAAACGCACATGCAAGGGTTGCCTGCATTTAGGCGCACCAACCTTGCACATTACCTCAGTCAAATGTGATTTTACTGATTTTAAAATATACTCACAAACAGAGAAGTATATCAGGTGTGTAAAATCCATAGCGAAACTCAAGGAGTCTGAGACCAGCGCGAGCCTTGTCATGAGGGAAGATTCACAAAGTCAGACTGACGCGTTTCGAAGGGAGTCCCTTCTTCATCAGAGCTCTGAAACGCGTCAACCTGACTTTGAGAATCTTCGCTTGTGATAAGACTCACGCTGGTCTCAGACTCCTTGAGTCTCGCTAGGGATTTTACATGCTTGATATACTTCTCTGTTTGTGCGTATATTTTAAAATCAATAAAATCACATTTTACTGAGGTAATGCGCAAGGTTGGTGCGCTTTCTTTTTGTTTTGCTTTACAGTATTGGTCGGGCTTCCTCAGCCTTGTTTAGAGCCGCACAACCTTTAATGCTTTGGTGGTGAATTTCTTCAAGTTCCGTGTCCATCTATCCACCCATGCTCTGGGCCATAGAGCGCAGAGGTGTTGTTTTTATTTGCCTGCATTTAGGGACAGATGATCATCTCTGGTTTCAAAAAGATGCATCCGGGCCTGGTTATCCGACCCTAACCGCAGGTAACCATTGCATGTGCGTACACATGCAACCAGCGATGGCTCCTCTCAGCCTTTTGTTACTTTGTACAAGCTGAGTGGCCACTGTGGTTCACATATACTCGTGATACTTGATGAAAAATGTAGCTTATTCTTGCCCCTGGAATCCCTTATATCTAAGTGCCCTTCTGAAGGAGGCCGAATGTGTGTTGACATTTGTTTCATGCATGTGGACCCAATTGGACCATCCATTGCCCTCTACGGAGAGGCGGATGTAAATGGACATGTGTCAAGTGGATGGCCACCTGTCTGTTTACATCTGACTGCCCATAGAGGACAGCGAGCTGTGTCTGTGTCCACTATGCCTATGCTGAGCAGACACGGACCTGTCATCCGCCCACTCAGCGGGGATCAGTGAACAGATCCCTGCCCTATGAAAGGGCACTTAATTGATGAGCATTACAACTGAGTGATTGGCAGTTTTTATAAAAACAAATCAGCAGTAATTTTATCAGAACAGGTGTCTTTGTTTTTAATGTGCTCAGAACTTTCAAATTGAAAACCAAGGGCAAACACAGAACCCCCAGTTCCCATTCCTTAGCGGCATACTGCAAAATGGCAGGTCCACTTTAAGGTCTAGAATCTCAGTTTAACCTCTAGGACACCTAGACCTTGTGTTTTCATACGTCATAGGGTATACTTGGAGAAATCCAATTTCTGTTTATTTTTAGTGCTGTTTGCATTGCAGCTATATTGCTGGCTTAGTCAAATTATATGGTTACACAGCAGTGCAGAGCAAGCAGAAAACGCTACTGACTCCTGCAGGCAGTCACAGCACTGGCCTGGACTCAAAAGAGACAAACAGCAGCATGTTATACCCAGCCTATGATGTGCAGCTTTTTCATAGAACCGCTTCATGTGAATCGCATATTCATTATTTAGGTAGTATTATCAATTCTTTCTAGCTAGCAGCATAGAGGCATTAAAGTTTAATTTTCTGTTTGACATTTACCTAGCTGTATCACACTGGAAGATGTTCTGTATTCAGTCATTGGTTTGTTGGATAGAGATGATTTCAGCTCATATTAATCTTCATCACCTCTGAATACCTGCATGTATTCCTTCTCTGAGGCTGGGGGACGTTGCAGATGGCCTACACAACCTCCTACACATTGTGAATGTTTCACGAAACACTGGATAATCCCATAGCTATACATCCAGTCATCTAGGAATGCAAAACAACCTTTCATGGGTTTGTTTAACGTACAACCAAAGACTCCTATATGACAGTCTAAACAAGTACCACATCCAGGGGACAATTCCCAAAGTAGTGTCTTACCCTTCCTCCCCTTTTTTTTTTCCCGGGTCAAGCGGGATGGATCTACACTAGGGGACATTTAAAAAGAACATTTTTTTAATAAAGGAATTGTCAGAAACTGCCTCCTGTGGGTTTTTTTTTTCTTTGGTCAGTGAGTAGGGGTGCGTCATACCCATACTCATTCATATGAGGAGGCGGGATCTGGGGGATTCCAGATTCCAATAAGCCAAAGCTTTGAGGGGGACCCCACACCATTTACTTTATTTTTTTTTTTGCCGTGGGGGTTCCCCTCAAAATCCTTACCAGACCTGAATGCCCTGGTATGGATTGGGCGGGACCGCATGCCGCTTTTCTTAAATTTTTATTTTTTTTTACCACGCTGACAGCTGATGACTCATTGGTTGTTAAGGACGCCGCGACCACCCGCACCTTAACCATGATGGTTACTGGTTGTTAAGGACACCGGCAGCCACTCGCTCCTGAACAACTAGTATGTACCAAATGCCTCGACCAGTAGTTAATTAACGCATACATTCAGTTATTTTTTTCCTTCTATGAATTGACTTTAACATCTTTTTATGTGGTATTTACAGAATATTTTTGCTATTTGTGGTAAATACCAGCAATAATGAATTGACATTTTCAGTACTGCATGCAAAATGTTGTCCCCCCAGTTACTGTGTGATTCACAAACCTTATAAAGTTCCTTTACCTTTTCTGACTGAGCCAAACCCTCCATTTGTGTCTTGACACCATCCCACTCCCAGGCACTGTAGCTTACAGTAGGAGGGTTTCAGCAATAGATCAGTGCTGTCAACCTGGAAAGCTGTATGCAGGACTGAGTGTGGCCAGGTTCAGATTGACTCAGCAGTGAAATTGCTGATAGCCGCACCCTCTACAAGATATTTTCACCCTCCTTTAGTGCAGACAAGCACAGCCTACAGAAGAGTGGAAACTCTGCTCTCAATTCAGGAGCAGTGCAGTATCATTGCCACCCCATCACAGGACACTTTCTTAAAGCAGACCTACATTGCATCTGAGTACCACAAACCAAAAATGCCATTTAATTCATTTTTAATATTCAAGGCAAACTCCTCCATCCATGTCTCCTTGCTTTATTATGCTGAGAAATCACTTTGGAAAACCGCCCCCTAGCCTTTCTGGCCGTGGCAGTCTTGAGTAAGGGTAGATGATTCATGTAACATTTACTCCCTGGAATCCATCTGCCCTTAGCTCAGTTATGCAGGAAGGAGAGTGTGCTTAGCTGAGAAAACTCCTCCTCCCCTCCCAAAGAATTCTGGGATGTATGACATCATTTGCCTAGGCCTGAAAACAAGGAAGTAACTGAAGAAAATAAAGTTTAAAGCAAGTAAATATGATATACTTTTCTATCTAGTTAGTGATGCTAGCAGTATATGGATTAAAAATGGTCAATGTTCATTGTAGTCATGCTATATAAGACTGCATTGACACTTGACCTTAGTGTTTTGGTGCTTGTACATTTTTTTTTATTTTTTTTTTTAAGCTTTTGTACAAGTATTTTGCACTTTTTGTGGATGTCTGATGTTTGAACGTTATTTTTATTTTATGTTTTTTAAGTTGCTGAGTGGAATAAATGTGCATGTGTGCGCACACCTCATTGCATTCTATTGGGGCCAAATCGGCTTCTGTACTTTTTCTTCAAGCAACACTATGCACAGGTGTGAACAAGCACAATTGAAAAATATGGGATTTTGGATGCTTTGAGCTACAAAATGCTCAGTTGTGAATGGGTCCTGAGAAATGGGGTACGGGTTACATCCACACATGGACATTTCTGGTAGAATAACTTCTCTTTTGTTTTTTGTAATAAACACACAGACACCCAAATTAAATTTTGTTTAGCAGTAAAAAGAAAGGGAGCAGTCTATCAGCAATGGAGGAAAAAACAGCAAAAAGTAAAACCACTATATTGATGAAATATGAAATTTATTAATGCTGAATTATGATGAAGAACATTTTGAAAGGTGGATTCGAATAGTACTTCTCCGCTCATTTATATATTATCTAGTGTTTCATAACAACACAGGCTTAGGCCATGGAATGTTGGAATTCCTTGAATGGCAACATAAATTATGTACATTTGTTGGCAGTTACTTCTAAACGCAGGCGCCTATAAACATACACGCACATTCTGTGTGATTACGGGTTGTTTTTCTTTAGAGGTTAAAATATTCAAAATCATTTTTTTTTATTTTTCAAACTGCAATGCTTCTATTAATTTCAGTATCTTTGACCCTATCCGGCTGTGCACATTGCACTAGTTGGGAAACTTTGACCCATGCGGCTTACTGTGCACCTTTATTTGAACTTAGCTAGATTTTTCTGTTTATTTTGTTGCCTGGCAGCTGTTGTTTGACCTTCTTATATCTATAAAAGAGTTACTTTCTGTTCTATAAAATGGATAGCATCGGAAGAGGGATGTATTGGAATTGCTATGAAAGCAACATTGAAGCAGCATAAAGAACATATATAAACACCTATTGGTTCATCATGATTTCATTTATAGGCCATTGAATTTTTCATTGCAAGGAGTCATTCTTGTCTTGTATTGAAAATTATAATGTATAACTGCTAGTATTAATGTCCAGGCACATTTGGCATCTCTTGGGTAGTTTTTGCTGTGTGTTTCAGCCTTTTGTATGTGTTTTTACTCTCTGATGGTTGGAAGTTTTTTTTTTTCTTTTTTTTCTTATAACTCTTCATTTCTGTTTGGAGAAAGTAGTACATATGTTATTGTGAGGATAGTGTTATCATGTGTGTTCAGGACTAGATAATGCTTCTGTGGTCACACAGTATCTATAAGGAGGCCTGCATGTAGCATAATACCAAGACGGGAGTGTGTGTGTGTGTGTGTGTGGGGGGGGGGGGCTGGGAATAGTTGTTGTTTGATGGAAGCAATTAATATCACATATTTTTACTTAAGCTGCATTCATTCTTGAGCGTTTTGTAGCTTGAAGCTCTAAAAAAAAGCTCAAACTGAAAAAATCAGTTGTTCTCTATGGTGCCTGTTCACACCTGATCGCAGGAACAGGCACCATAGAGAACAATTGATTTTTTAAGTTTGAGCATTTTTGGAACTTCGAGCTTCAAGCTACAAAACTCTTAAGTGTTAACTCAACCTTACTGAACAAGGACAAGCAGTTCATTCATTTTTATAAATTTGGCTGCTGCCCAGTAACATGTTACACCCTAAATACAGGTGGAACATGTAACATGTTACAAATGGTGAACTTATCCTTTAACTAACTCTCCATCACTCAGCTTTGCTAGACAGCTAAAGAGGCATAATGCAATTTTAATCAATTAAAAAACAAAGGTCTTAGTTGGATAAGTTCACTAACCAGTGTGGAAGTCACTCATCGTCATCATCCTCATCATTATCATCATCATCCGATGCATTTGAAAATGGGGTTGAATTTGTAAACGTTTGGCATATGTAGATCTGACCACCCTGAGAGCAAAGTTTTCAACCCTCCTTAAATGTATATCAATAAACGTCAGGGTCTGACGCTTAAAAAAAAAAAAAAAATGTAATTTTCTATAAGGTACAGTCATAACATAATTTGTATTCTGGGCTTTTTGTGAACTAGCACTGCTGCATGCTTTTTGGCAGCTTCTACAGACTGACTGCTCCTGTCTCTGTTAGCAGAGAGAAAAAAAAGAGTATCCTTCCTTCAGTTGTCTATTTTCAGCCCAACAGCTGTAAAATATAATTTTCAGACAGCCTAGCGCTTTCCACCTTTTGGCTTGTGGTATAGTGTGTATGTAGTATATTAATCAAACCATACAAACAACAAAAAAACAGAAGAGCACAAACACCTAATGCATTTTCTACAGCACTTTATTAAAAAAGAAAGATATAAATTATACTCGCAAACCAAAGTGGATCAGTAGGGTATCAAAACTGCAGAAACCAGAAATGCACCATCTAGTCTCAGGGGATCAAATGGCTGACAGTACCAGCTGACATGTTTCGGGGGATCGACCCCCTTCATCAGAGCAAAGAATTTGTGAGTACAGTTTGTATCTTTCTTTTTAATAAAGTGTTGTAGATAATGCACTAGGTGTTGGCGCCCTTCTGTTTTTGTTTTTTGTACAGTTCAAGATTTCCCAATCTGAGGATAGCCGCACCACCATAACCATCCAGCCCAAGTTGTACAGTAGCTGATGTATTTGTACCTCTCAAGGAAGATGAAAGAAAGCGCGCACAAACCTTGCGCATATCCTCAATAAATAGTGACTAATTTTATTAATAAGGAAATATACTCACAAAGTGATGGTATAACAGGCATAAGTAACCATAATCCAAACAGGGTTACAGGTAAATCGAAAAGGGGGGGGGGGTGAAGGCTAACGCGTTTCGAAGGGTGCTCCCTTCTTCATCAGAGCTGGGTTGAGCAGATAGAGACTTCAGTTTTATTAAGCTTCCCCAGCTTCATGATAGAGCTGCACAACCTCTGATCACCAGCGGATGAACACACAACACGCTGCTTGTCACTAAGGCCTGTTTGATCTGAGTCTTTGAGCGCAGGAGATAATGGATCTTTGTACCTCTCAAGGCCAGCTTTTCTGTTATTTCTTTGCGCTGAGGTGTCAAGTTTTCACATTAATAATACCATAGATGTTAATGAACAATATAAATGTATGTCCCTGAAAATAGAGTACTTTTATGGCCATTGAACATATGTAGGAGATCTTCTGTATGGGTCCTTTTTTTTTCTTTTTTGTGTACATGTTATAGTTTAGGATTAGGTAGGTTGTGTTGTTTTGAGCCTGTATGTAAAAGGTTCAACATACTTGACTGTGCCTAGCCAAATGTGTAATTTGTTTTTTGTGATTCTTTCCTAATCTTGCCACTGACAGTAATAATTATGTTTCTTTTTGTAGGAGAAGCTGTTGTCACGATCACTTCAAAGAGGTGAAGATCTTCAGTTTGACCAGGTAATATTTGTAGAGTTGGTAAAGCAATTAAAAAAAAAAACAACTGGGTTGGTCCATTTGCCATTGGCTATCATTATCACGGCTTGGGCTATGTTTTTGTGTTTTGGATGCTGTTCCACTGTTGTTGCACCACCAGATCAGGACGAAAACTTCTTATCTGGAAGCTGCACTGTACTATCAAAAGGGAGAAAGAGATCAGCATCTAAAGTATAGACTAAGTTGAGAGACAGACTTTGTTTCACATAAGAGCATGTTCTTATGTTTGCTCATTTGATTGTAAGCAGCTCTCTAAAATCTTTTACTGAAAAAATTACTTGCCTCTATAGCAACTGCCCGTAACATTTACTAAAGATCCCATGCAGTGCTTCTCTCATCAGATCCATCTTCCTTATGTCTGTTCTATGCATCCGCATTAAGTTACTTGGCTCTTGGGATTCAACAGCTTCCCGTTATGAGCTGATTATGTCATAGCTACACATAGGCAGAACATAGGCATGAAGAATGGAGAATTTATGTGTGCCTTGGTTTTTGTTTGTCCACTATATTGTGCGTTTTTCCAGTGGTTAGGTAACATCAACAGGTCATCGTATAGGTCAGATAAGTAGAGGACAGGGTGTAAATTAATTTTATTTTTAATTTAATGTGAAAGGTCCCATTAACCAAAGTAGAAGCTTACCTTTGCATTATTTTCTTTTGTCATGGTTTTGGATTGAGTGGAAAGGGAATAGAATCTCTGTTAACTTTTTATTGTTCTCTGGGTCCTCTTTTGAGAGACTTCTTTTTCTTCTGTCTATTTGATTCCAATAAAAATGATGCTTTCTAGTTCAGTGGTAAATAATTTAGAACATATGTCAAGCGTTTGTTTTGTCAGGCACCAATTTTCTGTCCGGATAACCCATCTGACCACAATGAGAAGGATCTCTTCTTTTGGGGTACAGAGAATATTTAAAATCTTTATTATTCCATTAAATGTATGTATAGGAAGGCTTGCATGTAGTGTAATTGCAAGATGGAACGGGGAAGGGGGGAGAATGGTGTGTTTATGACCAATGACAAGCAGTTCATGTGCAGCAGCCTCCTCAGCCCCCCTAATACTTATCTGAGCCCCATCTTGATCCAAGAAAAAAAAAGCCTTTAATGTCACTTTAAACCTGTTGCTATTGGAGTATCCACTCTACACGGTAGGGATAAATATGTTGTTGCCCCTCAGTATTCCAGATAGTGCTTCCCAGATCTGTAAAAAAAAGGATTTATTATAAAATAAAGGAGACAGTTTCCATGAGAGCATCCCAAATCGGTGCTCACACTTGTTGGAATATAGATTGCAATGTTAGATCCCTGGGATGCCCATCTGAGGAGAGTTGTGGTGAGTCCTCCTGACACCTGGTAGATACCTTGATCTAGACCCCAGGGATAGCTGACCTATGGGTCACAAGTATGAGCTCAGATTTGGGATCCTTAAATTAAAATAGACTACTGGTTACATGTCTCCTCCTGGGGAGGAGTACATTAGTGGAAAACCATTGAATAAGAAAATTAAATTTTTATAGCCTGTGAAGCATTGTCCTGACTTGGAAATTGAGTCGTAACCTCCTTTATTACCAAAAACCTTAAGGAATTGGATGTATATACATAAAGAGGAAAACTGTATGTTTTTATTACATAGATAACAACTATTATTCTATAGTAATAATATGTCTAAACAATGTTGCAGTATGTGTACACTGCTGTAAACCTTGGAAAGCTAATAAAAACAGATTAAAGATAGGGAACAGTTTGTTTTTTTTTTTTGTTTTTTTTTTATTTGCTTCATTCTACATCTCCTTTATTTTTGCCTCAAAGACACCACAGCAAGTAAGAGTAAATATATCTAAAGTTGAGGGGAAATCCCCTGTTAGACAGTTGTCACCCAAACAAGTGTCCTTATTGGAAGTTTTCCCCTCTATTCCTGTTTCAGTAGCAACTGTAAAATTTTGGATTTCCCATCAATATCTGCTCTTAAGAATTGGATTTATAGATGCTGGGTGTCATTCAACCTGAAAGATTGGCGCAGGATCGCAGGGCAGTGAGTTTGTGCAGGAAAGTCCGAGAGAGGATGTGAGTTTTGCAGAAAAAGTGATTGGCTTTTTTTTAAATTATAACTCAAATTGGGTGTTGAAGTTTGTGAAATTGTCTGAAAATTGCTATGTGTATTTCCAGCTTTGATATTTTTTTTTTTCTACGGCTCCAACATTCATAATCATGCAGAAGATTTTTTAGGATACACTCCTTAGCAAGTTCTACTTGTGAGTAGTTAGAGAAGGCCTACACACTGTCAGGGAAATTCAAAAAATCCCTGCTGACACTTTTCTAGTTCTATGGACCTTTAAAAGGGCCTGTTTCATTTAGGTAGATCTTAATATCACCACTTTTAAACAGTGGTGCTATTTATGCACCAAATTAAAAAAAATAATTACCACCAGTACATAAATAATGAAACTGGACATAATTAATACCAGCTTTAAGTCAGTGTACAGATACAGGCAGAGTGCCTGTCCCTGTACGTAGTGTAGCAGAGGAGCATATTTGCCCCCACTACCCCTTCCCTGTCACTAGTTGATAAGGATGCTGTCAGCTTCACAGCTGACCGTTTCCTAGCTGCAGTGGGTAGAGCATGATGGGGAAGCTAAGACACTGTTTTCTCATCAAGTCCACTTTCTCCCTGTAGTTGACTACAAGCAGTGGGCAGATTCTGTAGCCAATAGCAGGCTGCCTATTGGCTAGGGATCCACCCACTGCCTGCTGTCAATCACAAGCTGAGTGGACCTGATGGGGAACTAGTGTCTGCAAATCCCATCAGGCTCCGCCAGCCAGATACCAAACTCCCCACCACTGCGCTGTCTGAAAACTGACGGTGTCGGAGTGTCCATATGGATATCCTGGCCTCAAGGTGCCTCTACACACGGTGCATGAATCTAGCACTGACATTTGTTGTATAGAGGCATGTCATAATTCTTAAAGCGGAGCTCCACCCAAAAGGGGAAGTTCCGCTTTAAGGACTGCTCCCCATTAAGGATTAAGCACCTTTGGGGGACAGAGAGGGAGGGAGGATACCTAGGCGATTGGAAAGGAAAAGGGAGCGGGTACCTGTCAAATTCAGGTACCCGCTCCCTTTTCCTTTCCAATCGCCTAGGTATCCTCCCTCCCTCTCTGTAGTCTTTTGGGACACGTGACAGGTCCCTGAAGACTACAGGACCATTCACGAAGCGCAGCACTACTCGCTCATGCCCAGTGCGTACCCGGCTGTGAAGCCGCAAGCTATCACAGCCGGGTGCGCACACTGAAGATGCCGGCCTCCTGGAATACAGGACGGCCGGTGAAACGGGCTGTGGGGGACACGGGGACCGAGGGACAGGTAAGTGGCTGTTTTTTAAAAGTCAGCAGCTACAGTTTTTGTAGCTGCTGACTTTTATTTTTTGATAGGTTGAGTGGAACTCCGCTTTAAGTGTTTTAAGAATTTCCCTGTATTGGTCCCCCCACCTCCCCCCAATTCACAGAAGGGCGGCAACATTCAGAAGGTTTTTTCAGGGGTATGATTTAGATTGGCTAGTTTGCATAATATCCACCCTCCAAGCTTCAGAGTACTAAACAGCTATGCTTTAATAGGTGGGGAAAAGTTTTTGCTGAGACCAGTCATTACATAACAAGCTTTCTGATTGTGTATTTACAAACAAAAAGATACTTTAGTGCTTACGTGTGGAAATGCAGACACGTGTCCTGCGACCATTAGCAGAGTCTGCAGGTGCCAATAATTGTAAATTCAGGAATTTCATTGCTCTTGCTTCTTGAACAAAGAGCCGTGCATTTTGTTAATTAATTTACCCATCCAGAACTGCTGGATGTGTTTGGTATGGCTTTGTGAGCAGAGAGGGTGCCAAGCTGAGCAAGCAATAATAGGGAGGATAGTTGTCAGACAGGCCACTCACACTGTTTCCTCTAAACATTTTGTATTTTGAGTGCTAATAAAACATTGGTGGAATTTGCTGCCAGCATCTTCAGGTAATAAAGAGATTAATCAGGCTTCTTCTCAGGCTGTGTAGCACTGAAAAAAGTGAATTGCTTACAGGTAGAAAGAGCCTGTACCCTTTAACATTGATTTTCATGCTTCTCTGACTGCCTGATCATCATTCTAAATCAATGGCTTTAGTACTTGTTAAAGCAAAACTTCACTCAAAAAATGAAGTACTGCTGGTTCGCTCCCACCCCCCGGTTCTGAGTTACGGGATGGAGGGGGTTGGGGGTTGAGGGACGGGTGGAGAAAACAAGTGTGCCAATTTTTTGGCATGCAGTTCTCACCTAGGCAAAAATGAAAAGCCTTGCCTTTGCTTTCCCCTCCCACTGCATATACAGGCATGACCATTGAAGTCTGTGGGCCAAAAACATGCTACACAGCTCCAGTAAAACCTCATGTACCCTTTGAAGCTTTGAGCGTAGTGTGGAGATTTTTGCAGCCTATATTGAAAATAATTCATATTACTCAGTGTTGTCACACGTGCTTGCAAAAATGCTCTGGTGTGATCGGGAGTACGGTAAGCTTTTTGGAGAGCTAGCCTCTGGCCCTCCGAAGATTTTCTTGGCCAAAGCAAAGTTGGATCATGCCTGCGCATAGCTGAACACCCTCTAAATTCCGTGGCAGCCTTAAAGTGTTACTAAACCCACAACAGTAAAATCAGTCTGTATATGCAGTGAAGCATGCTTATTATACTCACTGGGGAACCTAAGGGGTTAATCCTCTGCATTGTGTAATTAAGGCTGTTTGATTCTTTCTTCTCTGCCCCTCCTGTTGTTGAAATGATCACCTGATACAGACTGAATCAGTAGTTACATGCACATGCTCAGTTTGGTGCGTATTGCTAGAGAGGTTTTTTTTTCTTTCTTGGGAGAGTGCATGTGATCAGCACAGGGCCAATCAGCACTGTCCAGACAGAGGTCAGGGGTTTCACGTCCTCCTAGAGCAGAAAGAAAACTTCTACAAGCTTTAACCAGTGCTCTGCTGAAGTCACAAGACTGCTCTAACTGCTGATAAAAAGGTATTTAGCAGTTTATATTTACTAAAATAATAGTATTTCCATGTTGTGTGTACTGTGAGAGACCAGATATAGTGGATGCAGGGTCCTGGGTTTAGTATCACTTTAAAATATGGCCATTGTTTTGCACTTTTTCAGTGTTATATAGGATACAGCTGGCAGTAGCAAAGACCACTAGTAAGGACAGAATAAAGTGAGGATTTACTGATGATGCCATATGTTCTCCTACCTCTTACCTTCTCCTCTGCAAATTTCACTTTCACCAGAGCTCTTTAGCAGAATATTGGACCGCAAAATTTACAAAAATATTTATTGATAAAATATTTAACAATTTGGGATGGTTTTCTTAGAATTGGTGCTTACATTCCCAAGAGTCCTAAACCTTCTGCTCTTTACAAGCTTGGTAATTAACATTTTTAAATAACGTTTAATTTATTTAATGTTCCCAGATTATGCACACTAAAATAATTACATATTTTGAACAAGTCATAAAAGCACTTGAAAACTATCCCTAATTCACCTCTGTAGCTAAAGGTATTGTGGAGAAATTCATGTTTTAAAGTTCACAACAGAGGCACAGAAATCTCAGCGTTTTGCTTTGTTATGAATATTTATAACATAGATGTCTAATTTAGATGTTTAGTTTCATGTCCATCGTCTGGGCATAATTGTACTTTATAGAGTTAGTCCACCTTTCCAGTAAAAATTAAAAGGTGAACTAACACACTACACCCTTCCCCCTGCCCTTACCTCCATTATTGATAGTGTTTCTACATCCAAGTAGCTTGGTGCAGTGGTCCTGGGGTTTGAAAACTGCGCTCTTCTTCCTCTTCTTTCCCCAGAGATCCCAGGACAGATCAGAGCAGTTCTGATTGGTCAGCCTGATCACTTGCAGCGGGGACTGTAGGGGAGGGTGTAGGGTGTTAGTTCACCTTTTTAATTTTTTTTCTGAAAAGGTGAGTTAACCCTTAAAGTATAGCATAGTGTAACTGCTTCAAAGTTATACCCTATACATGGCCCTTTTGTTAGCAATGGACAGCATTGTACGTCAACTGTGGCAAAGGGCTTGAATTGTATTTGACCACTTCCAGTCCAGACACTTTTACCCCCTTCCTGTCCTGGCCAATTTTCCTCTTTCAGCGCTATCACACTTTGAATGACAATTGCGCGGTCATGCAACACTGTACCCATATGAATTATGTAGCATTTTTTCTAGACCAATAAAGCTTCATTTTGGTGGTAATTATTCATCACTGGGACTTTTATTTTTTTTTGCTATGTAAATGAAAGTCCAAAAATTTTGAAAAAAAGTGTTTTTCTTATAAAAATGTTGCAAATAAATAGTATTTCATCATACATCTTGGCCAAAATGTATTCCGTTATCTTTTTATTAAAAAAATAATAACCCAAATTAGTTTATAACCAAAAATTATAATTTGTAAACTTTTTTTAAACTTTTTTTTATTTTTTTATATTATTTTTTTTTTTTTTACATACTGTCACCCTAGCAGTACAGTGTCGCCAAGGTGACACTGTACTACTTGTGGGGGGTGATGAAGATTTTTTTTTTTCTTTTTTTTTTACACTGATTGCTTTTACACCATAAAGGCTGTAAAAGCAATCATTTCTCCTTCTCTCTGGCTGCATTCTTGGAGCCATTGAGAACTACTGTGTGAGCTGTGATTGGTCACAGCTTGTCACATGGTACAATGCTGTTGTGAATAGCCTTGTACCATGTGACCTCTGTGATCATTCACAGATTTCACACGTAATAAGCAATGATGTCAGAAGTGACATTTTGCTTACACTCTGCATGTGATCACTGATTGGCCAATCAGTGATCACATGATCAGGACCTCGCATAGAGGTCCCGTCCGACGATCGGTATTCCACTGTGTCCGGAGGACACAGCGGGCACCGGATCGTGGTGCTGCGCGCTCCCTGCCACTGCCACCGTCCGGCTGTTTATATAAAATGGCCGGACGGGAAGTGGTTAAGTGTTTGTGTCCCTCATTATTATTTTTATACAGGATTTATATAGCGCCAACAGTTTGCTCAGCGCTTTACAATATAAAGGGAGACAATACAGCAACAATACAGTTCAATACAAGAGGGATAGGAGAGCCCTGCTCCTTGGAGCTTACAATCTAAGCAGCAGTTTACTTGCAGCCATGACCCCTTTTCCTTGTGGAGGATGTTATGCAGTAAAAGTAATTGTAGTAACACTTGCATATACTGTATGTACCCTTCCTCAGTCATTTCAGCCAGTTTGTTTACATGTATGGAATATTTAGTCCTCATGCACACTGGATGTTTTTACAACGGCTGTTTTTGGCTTTTGCCATTTTTTTTTCTACAGCTAGTAAACCCCCCCCCCCCCCCCAGCATGTTATCTTATGCATCCATGCACACATAGGCTATAATCAGTGTTTTTTTAGCAGGAAAAAAACCCTGGACTACTGGGTTTCTAGAGGAGTTTTTAGCTGTAAAAATGCTGTAATGCTGAAAACGCGGTAAAAACCAGTGTTTTTGAATTTTTTATTTTTTTTTTGAAAATTCAAACGCGGCTAAACACTAATGCAAAAACACTAAAAACCGCTGAAGAACTCTCGTTTTTAACATGACTTTACACAGCTAATGCTGGCAGCGTTCTTAAAATGTCCAGTGTGCATGAAGCTTTATAATGTATTGTTGAAAGTATGATTAATAAAATACGCTCTAAGAAAATACAAGCTTGACTTGATTTAATTACACGCACTATTCATTCACTATTGGGCTTTTCTTCATTTAAGCTCTTTTGCCAAAGGGTAGATTGCTGTTTGTATTTCCATGATATTTTATGTTCTCACTGTAAAGGCCTCACCCACATGCTACTTTCTGAAATAGTTTTTGCAGAGGGCATAAGAACTAGTTACAGATGAACTCCAGGCTGATCTAAAAGACAAAGCTCTGTAATTAATAATACATCCTTAAAGCCCAACTCCAGGATATTTTCCATGTATTTCGCATTCATCTCCTGGTGACTATCATTTCCTCTAAGTCACGCTACTACTTATTTCTATATAAGGGAACTTGCATGGCCACAATGATTAGTCCAGGACATTCCTGCTGGCCGTACCTTCCTGTTATCCAGCAATTAGGTGGCTGGTGGGAAGGGGCAGGGCTATACTGTGACCATGCAAGCTCTAGCAGTAATGTTCTCTTTTAGAGCACCCTAAGATGTTATAATAATGAGGTTAACTGCAACAAGCCCCTGCCATGAACAGGAGATATTAGTGATATAATGAAATTTCTAATTCATGTAACATAAAGCAGCCTTTCTCAACCAGGGTGCCCAGGCACCTTGGGGTGTATTGAGGTTTCTTCAGGGGTGTCTTGGCAATATGTCTACAAATTGCCCTAAACATATATACAAGCCAGCGGGTGGAACAAGCCTGCCTTTTAGTTGCACAAAAACACAGGTTTTCTGTTTCAATATTTTTATTAAGAAAGTTTTGTTTTTAAGAATATAACGAGCTCAAAATACGCCCTCGCAGGGGCAGAGCAGAACAATAACTCATAAACAGAGACATCCTGCTGACTTGTATTAGTCAAATAACGAAATGTCTAATGACATCAAGATGGGACAGCAAAAAGCCGAACCAAAAAGCAGCAGTAATAATTGAACATAATATCGGAAAAGAAAAATGTTAGAAGAAAAGAAAAAGAAAATAAAACAAAACGGAATCAGAAAGAAAACATGAAAGAAGGGAAACTAGAGGGACCACGGATCCGGGGCTATCACAGGCAGCGACTATAGGAGGCCATAACTAGTAGGAGGCAGGGATGGCAAGGAATACCGTATCCAAGGTTCCCAAACCTTAAGGAATCTCGGATGAGAATCACTTCATGATTCTCATCCGAGATTCCTTAAGGTTTGGGAACCTTGGATACATTATCCATCTGTTATATCTGGACATCTGTTCATTGAACAACACAGCATTCATCCAGGTCTTTACCCCCTGGAAGAGTACCGAAGGGGTTCTCCAAGCTTGAGCTATAGCACGTTTGGCCGAAATGAATAGGTAGGATGCCAATTTCTGCTGAGACCTAGACAGACCCAAAATTGGGCAATGCTGGAGGGTCACCTTTGTATCCTTACGGACCGTAATATGAAATAGCGTTTGTAGCAAACCAAGAACCCTAGCCCAGAAGCCTATCAATCGCGGTTACAACCACCAAATGTGCAAAACGTCCCTGCGTAGACCAAAGTTCCAGAAACACCTATCTCCACCAGTCTGATTAAAGTGAGCAGTCCAAGCCAGGACCCAGTACCACCGCAGTAGAACTTTGTAGGCTGCCTCAAGAGTGACTATATTGAATGAACATTTCACCACCATCCCCCAGGCCCTACGCCAATCCTCCGCAATCGAGACGCCCAGATCTCGCTCCCATTGAGAGACATAAGACAGGGGTGGTGAGGAAGACCTACTGTTAAGGGAGGCATAAATTACAGAAATGAGAGCAGGAGACCCTGGGGAATGCTGACAAGCATGTTCAAAGGACGTTTTGCGGTAAGGGTATGTAGAGGTACGATGGAGGTATAGGACCCAGTGGCGCAATTGCAAATACCGATAATATTCCCGTGGCGGGACCCCCCCTTGATTCTCGAAGAGACTCCCAAGATGGAAGTGTACGAGCGCTCAGAAAATCATGTACAATAATAAAGCCATGGGAGGTCCACCAAGAGAAAGAAGGGGGATGTGCTAGGCCTGGAGGAAATAAAGGATTATGCGTAATCGGCAAAAGAGGTAGGAATTACGAAATCAAATTACCCGAATATTTTACAGAATCCCAGGTTCTTAAACTGTGAAGCATGCTAGGGCTGAAATCCGGAGGGCGCAACTTAGGCGGGAGCCAAAGCAGTGTAGTTAAGGAAAGCGGAGCACAGTTGGGTAATTCTAAGAGTACCCATAAGGGGATATCTCTTGTGGTATGAAGCATAGACAACTGGGAAACATGAGCCGCCAAATAGTATCTAGAAACGTGTGGAACTCCCAAACCTCCCTGTAATCTGAGTATACAGAGTGGCTCTAGGCACTCTGGGACGTTTATGAGCCCAAATAAAACTGAGAATCCGGCTCTGTAGTAAAACCACAGGTTTTCATTGTGCACCATTATGACCTTCTAGCCGCCGGCGTCCTGACAACCAATGACATCATCAGTTGATAAGGAGGATGTCAGCTGCCTGCACAGCATCCTAGTTTGACCCTCCCCTGCCCCTCTCCATCAGTGCTGGGGTCACATTAGCTCAGTGGTGGAGAAAAACTGAGGGAGAAGAGAAACCATGGAATACTACTCAGTACCAGTGTGCTTTGGAAGAATTCACCTCTAGTGTTGGGTGTCCTACATGTGTGGATGTTGCTGCTTTATATAAAACTAAATTAGAATAGTTTTTCACATTTTAGAATGGGGTACCTTTTTAAAAATATTTGGACAGTCTTGAAGCACCCCATTTTAGAATGGGGTGCCTCAAGACTGTCCATAATTTTAAAGGGTGCCTCAGGACAGTCCATAATTTTAAAGGGTGCCTTGATTGAAAAAAGGTTGAGAAACACTGAAAACATCACTATTTATATCCAGCAATCCGGTCGTTCTTTCAAAGGGCAGTTAGAGGAGCTCTGAATGTTTTCTATATGCGGCTATTAAATCCATTAAAAATTATAAATAAGCCATAAATAGGGAAAAAAGCAATCTGTGTACCTCACTTACAACAAGGGCCTGGCATATGAGTGCCTGTCTGATTTCTGCCAAGGGATTCAGTATGTAGAAAATTGGCACAGAGTGCTTTGAAATAGCCAACTATAGTACTTGTGGTGTTAGGTTTGCAATGTACGTAGCCAGCTTGAGCTCAATGCGGAAAACCATGGAAGTGGTAAACAGGCATGCTGGCACTTCTACCATGACTAGACAGACTGACTTGTGTTGAAAGTTACAGAACCTTATTATTACTTTTTATATCATATATTAGTGCCGCACATGTATCTCTATATCCTTATTTACAGTACATCAAAAAATCCAAACCATGTGATTATTAAACATTAGTAAATACAATGAATACAACTTAAAAGTCCTTGATGTGTGATTATATCCGTGCCTCTATGATTTATTCCCAAACAGGTGCTCTTTATTGCTTTTATCCACATATATTCCTATAGGTATTCCTCCACCAGAGATATATGTATATACTCTCACCTCCTTATATGAACCATATTGCATAGGTCAAATACCACCTTTCTCTTTTAACCCAGGTTAGGTATACTGTATGGATGACTCCACTTTCCTCCTCACTCTACTGCAAACGGTTTCGTCTCCTCTTTATTCCACATATCTTCTGTGTATGTAAACAGAAACGCTTGCCATAGTGTAGTACTTAAATATAGTGGTATTTATTGAAAAAACAAAGTTCATTCACATTTAAAAGTGTCCTGCGGGACACCACAGTAAAAAACCTTGTTACAATGTAATTCCAATGTGTTCAGGAATTTCCAAGATGGCGGCTCGTAAACCTCCAGTGTAGCGGCTTTGCGTCATCGGCCCACTCTACGCGTTACGTCACATCACGTGACTTCCTCAAATCACGTACACATTATTATTACCTTTTTGTTTGATTCAATTCTGCTGCCAATAAATTTTATCTACAGCCCAAGAACAACTAAAGTTACAAATCAAATTAAAGAATATAATTAGATAGCTTTTCACACCTTCCTCCAACTCTTACCATTAAGGAATATGTCGCCCCAGCATTTTCCTGATATGTGCCTGTTGTACCATGTACTTGTGTTAAAAAGTATCCTGTTTTCTTTGTGTGATATACCTGGAGATCCTGTCAGTCCCCCTTCTCTCCTCTTTCAAACTGACCTCACTAGGCCTGAGAGTACATTCATACCAGTGAGTCAGTTTCCTGGCTGTGCTGGGAGAAAAGCCTGCCTGTCCTCCAATGATCAGACGTGTGCCGACACACCCCCTGACTTTCATTGCTATTTCAAATTGAATGGGTTGTTTTAAGAGGTGAGGGTTCACACATACTTTAAAGGATAACTCCACATTCATATGGAAAAAAATAGCAAAAAAAAAATTATATAGCATATAGAATTGCGACAAAGTCCTATTGTAATTGAATGTTATTAAAAATTACCTTTCCTGTTCCATCTACAGCTCTGTATTTTTCTGTAAAATGCAGTATGGCAGCCTGGAGGTGTTCTATAGACAGATGGTGTACAGACCGCCACCCAGTCATTTCCTGCTTATGTGATTTGGCTTACTTCCAGAAGTCTGCACTAAGATACAAGTCAGATTTTGGGCATCCCCTGCAACAAAAAGATATCCTTTTTTGGTGAGATGCTCCCAATGGGAAATCCTGTTTAACCACTAGCCTACAGGGCACTTATACCCCCTTCCTGCCCAAGCCAATTTCCAGCTTTCAGCGCTGTTGCACTTTGAATGACAATTGCGCGGTCATGCAACACTGTACCCATATGAAACTTTTATCATTTGTTTTGTGACAGATAGAGCTTTATTTTGGTAGTATTTAATCACCTCTGGGTTTTTTATTTTTTCTTAAACCAAAAACCACTGAAAAGTTTGAAAAAAAAAAAACGTTTTTTCTTAGTTTTTGTTAAAAAGTTTTGTAAATAAGTGATTTTTCTCCTTCACTGATGTGCGCTAATGAGGCTGCAGTGATGGGCACTGATAGGCTGCACTGATGGACACTGATAGGTGGAACTGATGAGGATGCACTGGTAGGTGGCACTGATGGGCATTGACAGGCATCACTGATGGGCACTGAAAGGCAGCACTCCTATATGGCACTGATAGGCGGCACTGACTGGCATTGATAGGTGGCACTGACTGGCACTGATGGGTGGCACTGAAATACAGCTCAGATGGTCACTGAAATGTGGCATTGATGTGGCACTGGGCACTAGAAGGTGGCATGGATGAGCACTGACGTCCTCCCAGAACAAGAGAACAGCCTTGCGCCCGTCGTACTATATGGGGGGCGGGAGGCGGTTAAAGGGATACAGACCCTGCCACTTTTCTCATTAGAGCTATGTAGGTGCAGCAGCGACTTGATAATTATGAAATCACTCCCATACAAATTCACTGTGCACATGGACACAGACAAACAAACTACTTCTTCAGAGTAACAATAGGTAGGACTCTGCAACCGTTTAACATCCTTGCTATGTGCATTGTTCACCCAGAGGGGAAAATTTTTTTTCTCCACAAAAGTTACTCATTAACTTGCCATTGGTGGAAGGAAGACCTACTTCCCTGTAGGCTCACAAACTATAGCAGAGGGTAGGCCACTGCATGGGAAGGAGATCTTCATTAGTTCACCTGATTCTTTTGGTAGCCATATGTATGACTGTGTATTTTTGGGAAAATGAACTGTTAAGTGAAAGATAAATATTAGCATGTATACTTTGTGATAAACGTCTTTATCACCTGATAAAATATGAGCTGTCTGCTAAAACAAGCTGTGCTAACATGGAATTAAACCATCAAGGCAACACCCTGATCTTTGTGCTCTGTGACCTCCAGTTAAACAGAGCAGTCTTTATTTCGTATCGTTTTCAATGTATAGGCCGTTTAAGGATGTGTATTTAGCCATTCACTTTTTTCTGTCCTGTTTGTGTTGACAGGTGATCAGCTGTATGAGCTCTGTAGCAGAGCACTGTCTCCCCTCATTACTCCGCACCTTGTTTGACTGGTATAAACGACAAAATGGGACTGAAGATGAATCGTATGAATACAGGCCTCGTTCTAGCACAAAATCTAAAGGGTAAGCATGATAAGCTTCTCATTACACAGTGGAACCATCTAAAGCCACAGCTGACACCTCGGTTTTATTATCCGATTAATGGCCAGTTTGATCAAAATGATTGAATTGTCAAATAATTGAATCGGCATAACTTCCCTTTCGATCCATTTAGGCCCCTTTCACATGGGGCAGACTTGCCTGCTCACTAGGGAATCTGTCCACTGATCCCCTATGAGCAGGGAGATGACACGGCCATATCCACTCTGCGCGGTAGCCCTCGGTTCTCTATGGTGTAGTTAGATGTAAACAGACCACCTGTCTGTTAACATCCAACTAAAGGTCGATCAGATTCACTAGACGGAAGGCGAATGTATACCCATCTGTCTGTTTTTGGCAGATTGGATCAGATGCATATGTCTGTTTACATTTGCCTCCCCATACAGAACAATTAGTGGTCTGATCGGGTCTGCCTGAAAAACGGAGAGGCGGACCCAATCGGTATGCTCATTTGAAAGGGGCCTTATACTTGACCAGGCATGGTAGAAAATTCTTGATAGTGTTCCATTGATCTACAGCACTGAGATGTTTTGTTTATGAATTATATTGTATTTTGATCAATGAGATTATGAGATTGCATGATGAAAACAGGGATGTGATCCATAGCTTCTGATCTTCCATCAATCCTCTTCCCTGTGTGTCATATCTATCAAATGCATTGACCACAATTTACCAATTATATCAGATGAGATTGATCAGAAAAGAAATCAGTCATTTATCAAAGCTTGTCATGTGCCCGATTATTATCCAGATAGCTATCATTTGGCCAGAATCCATGCATCTAATATTAGTCATGAAATACCAAACTGTCCTCGTTCTTCAAGATTTGTTCCTCTAAATGCCAATAAAGCAGAACTAAAGGGTGTGTGCGTATGTATGTGGGTGTGTATGTATGTGTTTATATATATATATATTCTGAAATTGCTTAAAGTGACCCTGTCAGCACCAGATCACTTCTACACCAATACACAATTTGCTGAAAAAGAAAAAAAAAGCAGTATACTTCTCTTTCCAGTGGCCAGTGATTTTGGCCATCGTCAAATGTCACTGCTTCCCACCCACTGAAAGTATTTGTCCAATTGAAGGAGTCGAATCACTGTCTTCCCTGTTGCACACAGTGGTTCCTTCCATCAGCCAACAAAAGAAACCACAGCATCTGGTCATGAAGCAGATATTGCACACTCCCAATGGCAAAGAAGCAGTGTTTCAAGAAACCGGCTACCCAAAAGAGAAGTATGTTTCCTCCTCTTTCAGCAGAACGGCTTGGTGCACGTGACCCTGTGCTTGACACCATTACTTATTAATGGAATTTTTCATTTATCTTCATTTTCTCTTATATTCGATCATATTATTAAAGTGCACCTAGCATTGAGTTTTGCTTTTAATTAAAATTCTATGGTACAATTTGAAATAAAGTTATACTTGCCTATGTACTATATTATAACCTCTGATTTGCATCCACATGTAGTACTGCTGATATTATGGTAAAGCTAGTGTCATTTTACCATAAAACTCTGTGGCGTTTAAATCAGAAACTTGTACACTACTTGATGTGCATGTGTAAAATGAAACACAGCTTGTGATTTCGGTCCCAGTGTTTTCTACATCTGGTAGGGACAATGTGACCTATGTATGCCATGTCAAATGAGTGGAGGCTAAAAAAGTATCCCAAATCTTAAAGAATCAGTGTCTTTATTGTTAATCTTTTGTCTTCCAGGGATGAACAGCAGCGAGAACGAGACTACTTACTTGAAAGGAGAGACCTGGCTGTAGACTTTATTTTTTGTTTAGTTTTAGTAGAGGTCCTAAAGCAGGTAAACTCTAGCTTATCTACACCAGTCCACTTTTTGGTCTGCGCTACATGTGCTGTGTTGGTATTCTTGTATACACCATTAAAAATAGTGCTTCTCACAGCGGTCATTTACATGCTTTCACTTCCTAACCTGTACTTCAAAAAAGGTGAGATTTTGTTCTTGTGGGAATTGTATACTACGGTCAAGTTTTTATTGCTGGCTGTGTCCCTGTTAGAGAGGAGTGTGCTCTCTTATGTGTCCTGGTGACCACTGTCACTGGGACTGAAAGTGAGAGAAATTTCAAAATTTGGAGTTTTCCCCAGGATAGGAATAAAGGGGAAATCTATAAATGGGGACTCTAGTTCCGGTAACATCCATCTAGGAAGTGTCCCTAATTTGGGAGAGATTCCCCCCCCCCCTCCTCTTGTCTCTACAGAGCAGGAGGTAAAGGGAAATCTTCCCAACTGGACACAGAAGGTAAAATAAAAACCTGAACAGGGATTCTCTGTTCTGTCCAAAAAATGGAAAAAAATAACCTTTTTTCAAAGAGGGCCAGATTGGATGAAGTGAACATGGTGGAGGGCCGAACATTTTTCCGAACATTCTTTGAACCATTACAATTAAATGCAAATAAATTATTTTATGCCAAGTTAATTGCAAATGACATACTTTTCATTTCATAACATTAAGATCAACTGACAGCTGAATTTTCACAATGTATTGAAAATAACATTTAAAAAAAACTTACCTGCACTAATGTGAAGGGTGAAAAAGGTAGCTGGAGCTGAAGTCTCTGCTCGGCAGCCGGGAGGGGAAGAGAAACACACTTTTTATGGGGGAAATGATAAGCTCTATTGTGGGTTTTAACTCCGGATTGTTGTCATACCGGATAAGAGAATGTAATGTGCTGCTGCTTGGCCTTTTGGACAGAAAAGTGTATGCCTATAATTAGGGAGGATACATTTGTAATGTCCCATACACTTGATGAGAATATCGGACAAATGGTCGACCGTTGGGTTTTTTTTTGCATGCTAGACTCATATCGAAAAACGAATAGGTTACTAGAGTTACAAAACTTCTTGTACGACAGAATACAACTTCGGAAGTGATGTAATATATTATATTGTAATTTATTCTTTCATTTCCAAGTAAGTGTGGTCTTGGTCTCTCAATTTTTTTCTGACGAATACTGTACTGAATAAACGAAAATCATTTGCTGTGTTATTGACCAAGAAACATTTTTGTGCTTGTTCCTTTGGATATTGTCACATGAACTGTTGTGATCCCCTGTCGAAAACTGTACTAATGATCTGATTGTCATATGATCTCTCTGAAAGCGATTTTTATCATCTGATTGTGTGTGCTAGGCATAAGAGTTATATTTAGATGAGAGTCCCACTTGTTGTCAATGAAACACTTTCAGTAAAAATATACCAATTGTTAATTGAAAAATGTTTTCTGAGCTTGTAGTATAATGTAAATTCAGTATTCACATATTTTGATTTGTTACTGCAGTATTTATCTTACCGATTTCTTTAGAAACTTTCACATTATTACAAGAATGTTCTTTCATAGAAAATTTGTAGATTAGCCACGTGTTTATATTTTAGTCCAAACCCACCCAAACTCCAGGGATGTTCAGATTCTAGTCCAAGCCCACCTGAGCTATTCACAAGGAATCTCTTGCTGTACAGAGCCAGTTAAAGCGGCTGAGGCATTCCTTGGCCCACAACTGCATGTATACACGTCCCTTGTATATGTGTCACTGCAAGGTGGGGTCTTGCCTGCTTACCATTGATTTTGTGCAGTGACAGCTTCCTGGTGACGTCTCAGGTTATTTTGGACTAGGATCCGAACACACCTGAGCTCATTCTAGTTTGTCTCTTGTTTAACTGTTGAGATAAATGTCAGCCATAAAGGGAGTGCATTGCTTCAAAAAGTTGGCCAACTTCTAGGCTTACATTGTGGAGAGTCGCATTAAAAAAATACTTTTATTTAGTACTGCAAAGCAGGAAGAAGTGTCTGCATGTAATGCTCAAATATGGCTTTCCTCATATACATAAATAATTACCAATTATAAACAAGATTCTTAAAACGCAAGCCCGGATTGGTAGGGTTATTTACATTTTTCTGATTAAGTTTATTTACATGTTGGTCTTTTTCACATTAACATGTTTAAAAAAACAAATATTAAAATGACTATGCATTCTTTAATCATTTGTTTGGGGGTGACTGAAGTGGTAGGAGGCTGCATACATTTTGAAAACCCCGATTCTGATGCAGATACAAGCTAGATATTGAATGTATGTATTCACTAGAAATAAATATCTTTAGGTGCCATAGTAATTTTCATTAAAGAGTGATAATATCGCTTTGTATGGTCAGATTGGTACTCGTATTGTGTAGTGTGCATATCGCTGGTCCTGCCAAAACTAAAGACCTTTCCATCAGCTGAACATAAAATTTAAAAATGTTTTCATGGTTATTATCTCAGATAATTACTGGCAATGTTTTTTTTTATTATAGATTCCTGTTCACCCAGTTCCAGATCCCCTAATACAGGAAGTTCTAAACCTGGCTTTTAAGCACTTTAAACACAAAGAAGGGTATGTCTGCAAACATTTGTTTGACCCTCTTGTTTTTGTGATTAACTTGCCTCTTGAAATATGAATTGAAAAATATACCTGCATGTGTTGATTATGCCTGGTCTATTCTACTTTATTTAATGTTTAGATATTTTAGCACTATGCTGTCTGTGTAATTTTGGCTATGAATGGGTCAGTATAAGAAATAGGGTGTGTATATAATGCTGCCTTCCAGCAGCAAAACAACACTAGGAGTTCTCCTAAAGCAAACCATAGTGGACAGGATAATGATTTGAAGAGTAGACCATGTCCTTGTGATCTAAAACACATCTTCTTGGAGCACGTCATTCCGACTGTAGGTAGCATTTTTTAAACAGACCTAGCTTATAGGTATGAAATTAGAGTGTTACTAAACCCACAACAGTAAAATCAGTCTGTATATGCAGTAAAGCATACTCACTGTGGAACCTAAGGGGTTAATCCTCTGCATTGTGTAAAAATGCTGTTTGATCCTGATTTCTCTGATCCTTCCCTTCTTCCAGTTCCTTCCTCTTATCTCCTGATAAGACGTATGTGTGGAGTCACTCTGCACATGATCAGTTTAGTGTGTATTGCTAGAGAGGTTTTTTTTTTTCTTGGGAGAGGTCAAGTGATCAGTGCAGGGCCAATCGGCACTGTCCAGACAGAGGTCAAGGGTTCTGCATCCTGCTAGAGCAGAAAGATAACTCCTCCTACAAGCTTTAATCAGTGCTCTGCTGAACACTGTGAGAAGTCACAAGACTGCTCTAACTGCTGATGAGAAAAGGTATTTAGCAGTTTATATTTACTACAATAATTGCATTTCCATGTTGTGTGTACTGTGGGAGACCAGATATAGTGAATGCAGGGTCCTGGGTTTGGTAACACTTTAAGGCTGACTTCCAGGTATTCCTTCCGGAAAGCACAACTCACCCTGGTGCTCCCTGAGTCTTCTCTACTACTCTGCTAACCTTAACTTTTATTAGACCTCAATTGGCCGATATCAAGACAAATTCAAATATTTTAGTCCGCTGTATGTAGAAACCTTTTTTTTTTTTTTTATTGAGTTCAGAACTGGGTTAAATAGTGGATTTTTATATCTGCGTGGAGTTGCTCCTAGTTTACACAGGTGTTGGTAGCATTGGGATTATACAGCAGCAGGAAGCATATTGGACAACACGAAGACGGAAATTCTTTGGGCTCGGAGTCTTTTGACTTCACACAGAATATATCACTGTGACTTCTTGAGTGTCTACATATAGGGTGGGGTATAAATATGTACATATGCTGTATAAATATGGTCTTTTCCCTCATTCGTGACCACTAATGTATTAAATCTTTACAAATAACCGTCACAATTGAATTGATTGATCTTTCTACCTAGAAGTTTCCGCATTGCATAACAGCACTTTGTTTATTTAGGACCATAGTCATCTGTTATCTGCCTTATCTTGCTTACATGAGAGTGGAAGTGATTGCATTAGTTAGGAAATACATTCTTATCGTGCTGTGTACATATATACATTGCTACCGATGGCTTAAATTTTCAGAAATGAACGGTTGGGCTGTAAAGTAATTTATGTAGTTTATTAACAGGATAATTGTATTTTTGAATAGCAAATGTACTCTGTTCAGGCAGAAAAACTTAAAATGTCTGGCTACAACCTGCACTGTAATACACCAAAAATGACAAAGACTGCCACAAATACAAATTAATAAGGCCTTTCTCCTTCCCATAAACTAACAACTAATGTTGATGGATGTATAAATATGTATATTTTCTTCCTTTAGAATGCAGCAGCTGAGCCTGCACTTTTAAATATAATAAGTCAGTGTTTTCAAAGAAAGAGAGCGAGTTCTTCAAGCTATTGACTATAACTTTAGCCAAATAGTCCCTGTAGTTGCCCATCAGACTTTGAGTTTTTGATCAGCTAATCGCTTTTGTGTCTACAATAGCCCCACCTTCAGGTGACTGATAAAGATCCTGCCCTGTATCCAGGAATTTCTCTCCTAGAAGACTTTCTTGCCTGTGCTGCCTTCTGGTCTTCCAGACCATGTACTTCCCTATATTTTTGGGGATCCCAGCTTTTGCTTGAGTATCAGGTTGATTCTGTAAATCCTTCTATTGGTTATTTGCTCCCTTTCCATGTTAGGGGCTTCACCTCATTAGATCTCATATTTGGCATTGGTCCTTCAGGCAGTCCTTGGACTGCTTTTGGATGCCCTGACAGTATCTAAATTCCTCTGCTCCTCAATAGATGAAAAAGAAAATAGGTTTTTTTACTCCCTGTAAAATCTTTTTCTTGGATTTTTAGAGTGGCACAGGCCAAAACTGAGACATACTGGGGGAGTTGTACTGGGTTGAGACAGGAGAGGTTAACCTTTGGCTGGCCAACTGTTTACATTTGTTTGGCAGGGTAGCTGGCAGTACTACCAGACATTATCTGAATTCCTGTGCCCCCCAATAAATTCCAAGAAAATTACCAGAAGTACAAAAATCCTATTTTTTTTCTTCATCCGTGACCTTGACTTATAAAACGATATATGACAATACAGAAATGTAGTGTGTCATATATATTTCTGAAAGATACATGTGCATGCTTCATTATTTTGACTTGGATTTAGGGCAGATCACATTTCAAGAGCCAATCACTCAGTCAAGTCAAGAAAATGCATCGGAAGTCAAAATCCTTTTTTCTCAAATCTGTATAGATATATAGAATACATTGTTGGGTTGAGAACTGATAAAGTCTCCACCTACAAATAGAATGTCTGATTTTTTTTTTTTAATTGGACCAATAAAAACCTAAACTTTAACCCATTCAGGAACCAGCACCCAGATTGGTGGATGTTTGTTAGGTGTAATAAGCCCACTTTAGTTTTGAAGCATCTGGATTATTGATCTTCAGCAGTGAAGTTGCCTATGTTTCCTGCCAATTGACAGTTAGCTAGGCTACCCTTAGAGGTACACATGGGTACTCCATTGGGAACTGCCTGTTACACTCTATATATTATGGGAAAGGGGAGTAAGTTCTTTGCTCCAGCTGTGGAAATTTGTATATAATAAATAATTGTATTTTATTTTTTTTTCTAGGTATTCAGGAACAAACACTGGGAACGTACATATTATTGCAGATTTATATGCAGAAGTTATAGGTGTCCTTGCACAGTCCAAGTAAGAATGTTTCTTAGATCTTTTTTGCAGGGAGCTGTGTGGATGAGTATTGTTGAGTTTTATGACTTGTTTGGGGTTTAGTAAATGGCTATGGATTCCCTGCTTTCACCCGGCAGGAGAGAGAGCTGAGAATATCCGGCAGCATAGCTGTTTATTAGGATTAAATGGCGCCCCTCCTGCTTTCTTTTTCATCATTTAGATTTCAGGCTGTGAGGAAGAAGTTTGTCACAGAATTAAAAGAATTGCGACAGAAGGAACAAAGCCCCCATGTGGTTCAGAGCATCATCAGCTTGATCATGGGAATGAAATTCTTCCGTGTCAAGATGTATCCTGTGGAAGATTTTGAAGCCTCTTTTCAGTTTATGCAGGTATTTGTGCATACTTTTCCTTTGTTTTGTGCTGTTTGAAGGTGTTTGTCTTCTGCCATCGTTACATGCTTTTATTTGACTAGCTTTCTGCCTTTTCTGTTATGTCTTGGGAATTATCATTACACTGTGACTGTAAAGAAACCACTTGTTGCGTCAAAACTGCTCTTGTTTAAAAATTTTGTTCACTCTTAGGCAAGCAAAAGATGTGATTTTCTTCTCTGAAAATCATTTGATTCCCCCATCAACGCTGGATGTGTCCCTCCCACAGCACTATTGTGTTCTACCGGCTGGGAGTCTTCCCTGCCGCCAGAACACAATGTATACTGCTAGCAGCTATAGCCACCACCATTAATTGCATGTAAAAAATCCGACAGGGTGGTTGTACTGAAGTAGATCAATCCGTCTATGGCTGCAGTTCAGTTTAGTTAACTTTTTCTTTTTTTTTTTAAACTCTGCACAAGGGAAGGTACTTACATTCAGTGAGAAGTGTCCATTGTGCTGGTGGCTGTTCCCTTAACCTGGCTGCAGATTTTTTCATCCTTCAGATTCCTCCAAATTCAGTCCTGCTCCCTTCCCATACCCCTGAAGTAGGTGCTGTGGGGGTCAATACAGCAGCTGGACCTGTCACAGGCACTAGTCAACAGTGCTGAATATGCCTGCCCTTTCTGCCCCTCTCCTCCATTCCTAGAAGTTTTACTGTATCTTCAGCAATGAAAAGCGCTCCATGAATGGAGGCTATGCGGATGAATGAAAGGCCCGTTTCCTCCGTTCATAGAGTACTTTTCGCTGAAAAAATTTAACTAAACTTAGCGTTTAGGGCCCTGTTAATAACATACTTCCCATATGGGCACCAAAAGTGTCCTAAGCAGAAAACGTGTCTGAACCATTTCTTTCTGGGTTTCTAAACCGCAACAAATACTTTGCTTGCTGTGGGTTACAAACAATTCTTTGAAAGATTCAGTCCACTTAGTTTTTTTATTCCTCATTTTCTCTGAGTCTCTAACGTTTTGCTTACTGACACTTTTTTTTCTTTTAACCATGTTCTTTATATCTTTCACACACTCCTTTCCCTTACCCTCTATTATCAGATCATGCATGGTGAATTTTGGTTGATTCTTGCTTAATTGCCCGAAATTCCAGCTGCGGGTGGCACTGTGGGCACCACGTGGCTCGACAAACTTTGAAACATTGAAGGAAGAAATTTGTCACACAAACAGTGACTGCATCCAGTCTGATGCAGCCACTTTTCGGGTACTGTGACAGCCGCAGGTGCTGTCTGAATACCACAGCAGGAATATTCCTCCATTCACGCTGTATAGAAGATGTGGGAATTGAGTGACTTCTCTTGTTTAGCTCACAAGGCAGAACACAATCAAAGTGTGTTCACATTTTCTGCCTCTTTCTCACTTTTGAACTCAGATTCTTTACTGCTTCACATGTTTACAAACTTTAACTTCTACATGATTTGATGCACTGTCTATATAACCCAGTGTTACAGCATTGCTGAAAAAGTGTTTCTATAATGCAAGGTATTCATTGCCATTGATGGTTCATATAATGACTCTTTCTGCTTGTTTGCTTGAAAGGAATGTGCACAGTACTTCTTAGAAGTGAAAGACAAGGACATAAAACATGCACTTGCTGGTCTGTTTGTAGAAATTCTCATCCCTGTGGCTGCTGTAAGTAAATCTTGTGATGTTTACAGATTTATCTATGATCAGTTGCCAAGTTTTAAAGATTTTGAAAGAGAACAATTTGCTTAATAATTCCTAATATCAGGGATATTGGTCAGTGCTCTTATTGTATGTATATATGACATTTTACTTGGATATTTAGGTCTGAACTCTTGGGTTCCTTAAAAAAAAAAAAAACACCACTTATGTGGCCCAAAGACAAGAATGTGCAAATATCATCTGTTATTTTAATGGAAACTATAATGGTTTTTGTTAATTTACATATGTTTACATGTATATGTTTTTAAACTAATATGTTTTAAACTAATATGTTGCAGCATTTTTTTTAGTACTTATTTAAAATATTCATTTTACAAGTAAACCTTTAAGACAGGATGCACAGAATTTGCAGAGCGTTGTGAGGTTTTTTTTTATATATAGACAGAACAGCAGAAGCGGTTTGCTTTCTGACCCTTTTTTGCTGCCATAAACAATATATATGCATTCCCTTTAAAATGCAGTTTAGTTTATGTTTAAATGCTTTCACAATTTTAGGATCACATGTGGCATACGACAGCTCCAAATTTCACAAAATGCTGATGATGGCAGTGTATGACAAGACTGAATGCACCTGCTTATGAGTCACTGCAGGTTCTTGGACTTACCTGTCTGTGCAGCTAAGTGATCATTATGGACTTTTATTGTGGACAGCCTTTAAGCTAGGCTTTTTCATCCAGGGTTTCCTCCAGATGTTGCAAGGGATTTCTTGAGAAATGAACAATTTCTGCCTCTCAGATACGTTTCCACTGACACTATTGATTATTTTAGCTATTTGTAAGAGGGTCATTCTTCCCAATGACAACAAGTGTAAGGAGCGTTCTTCTCACTGACCATCACACTAATGTATAATTTGTAAATATAGTACTTTTTGCACAGGGTTTCCCTAAGACCAGAAAGTTATTTCAAGGGTTCCTCTGGGTTGAAAAGGTTGAGAGAGGCTGCTTTAAGCAGAACTTTGACCTAGGACAGTACTACCTGTGTTTAACTATTCATTTCTTGTGTTAGGCAGTCGTGCTCATTTCAGTGAGTGGGACAGACTAAGTACCCACCAACAGCAGTAAGATGTATGGTCAAGCTGAATTGCTTTACATAGGAAGAAGGCAAAACCAATTTATGACCCCTCTTGTTTATTTGTGCATGTACGCATTCTTGAGAAGACCATTGCACTGAATGGTAGACATTCAGATTTTCATTTGTTTTCATTGGAGAACAGTAGACATTTGACAATCCATTTTAAAAAATGGTCAGAAACAAGGAGTTGCTCTTTAAAGTCTACATTCAACCTTAAAAATACCTTTATCCCTTTTGAACCGAAAATAATCCCCTACATAGAAACGTGATCACTGGAGACCACCTCTTCCACTTTGTGCATGTGCCCTGCCACCCTGTAAATTGAAGAAGAGTTCTCCTGCAGACACATGCATTGGTTCTGCATCAAAAGGTAAGTAACTTTGACTTAAAAATGTAGAAAAGGCCAGGAGGAAGGGTATATTTATATTCTAAGATATACTATAAATAAATAAATATATGTATTTATTTATATTCTAAGATTAACCGCTTTCAGCCCGCAATGTACTGTGCAGAGCAGCAGCTACAGGCAAAGCTCTGGCTGTATCAACACAAGGGGGTGCTGCGCTCCCCCCCCAATGACTGCTGTGTCCATGAATGAGGATCCCAATGAACGGGACCCGGTGATGTAAGCAAAGCTGTTGTGAATCAATCTCATTCATAACAGCTCTGCTTCTCTTCCTAGTGAGCTGTGATTGGCCCACAGCTGCCACATGATGTCTGGGGCCAATCAGAGCACCCTGTACCATGTGATGTGAACATCTCCAGCCAATCACAGATCACTATTCTGAGCTGTCAAAACTTAACTCATTCATGACAGTTCATGACAGTGGCAAAAAATAAAATGTTCCATGGACTCAGCATGCCTGTCTGCAAAATCCTTGGGGTGTCTACTTTCCAAAAAGGGGTTATATGGGGAGGGGGGGGGGGGTTGTACTGCCCTGGCATTTTAGCAGCTCAAGAAATGTGATAGGCAGTCAGAAAGTAAAAGCTATGTAAATTCCAATATATATACCATAGTTTGTAGACACTATAACTTTCACACAAACCAATTAATATACATGTATTGGGATTTTTTTTTTTTACCAAAGACATGTAGCAAAATGACTAATTGAGTTTATTGGATCTTTTTTATAACCAAAAGTGAAAAATATTGTTTTTTTTTTTTGTTTTTTTATTCAAAAGTTTCGGTCTCTTTTTGTTTATAGTGCAAAAATTAAAAACCGCAGAGGTGATCAAATACCACCAAAAGAAAGCTCTGTTTGTGTGAAAAAAGGGCATAAATTTTGTTTGGGTAGAGCATTGCATGACCGCACAATTACCACTTGAAATAGCGCAGTGCCAAACAGCAAGAAATGGCCTGGTCAGGAAGTGGGGTAAATGCTCTGGAGGGCAAGTGGTTAAACACCGACACAAATCCTTTAATGTCAGGCGATGATAAGATTTTTTGCAGAATAGTAAAACAGTTGATCTTTCATCAAACTATGCGGAATTGATTTTTTTGTGCCAAGCTTCTAAGCCTCATCTCTTCCTCATAGGAGGCTTTATGATCTCTTCAAAATCAGATATTGTTTTGCTGGCAATTTTACTGCATGGGTTATAGGAGATTTTTTCTATACATAGCACAGCGCTGGTCAGAGCATTACTGATATTTTCCATTACATTAACAGATAATGCTTTGGGTAGAATATGCTTACATGTTTTCTGGTAAATGTCCTCAGAAGAGCTTGTTAGTATAATTAATGCTGTCTACTTCCACCCGTGTGAAACCACATAGGGAAAATCACTGGCAAAAAAAAAACATCAGCCATCCTTCCTCACATAATGTTTATAGTATTTTTCTTTTACTATTTGTTCATAGCAAAGCACAGGAAAAGCTTAAAGGGCTTTTCCAGTTTACAATACAGGTTGGCCTCTGCCTTAGCAATCTGCTAAGCCCTGTGAAAACATATCTGAAAAAAGCCTGCTGGTAAACTGAGTTGGTTACTTAATGGGAGACATTTCTGCATTGCTGCAAGGAGGGACAAGATTTATTATTTAGAAATTGGACAGGAGCCATTTTTTTTACATGGCACACTACAACACATCGTTGTATGATGAAATGCATGTGAGTTGAAATATGTTTGCATGGTGCACTGGTATGCTATTTAGAAAAAAAAAACAGACGCACTCTGGTGCCAACTGTGTGTTGTGGTGTGATGCCAGCCTTAAGGTACACATAGGACACAACAGATACTGCTTGTGACTAAAAGAAAAAGGTTTTACCCTGTGCATAAAAAAATAGTAAGAGCTGTAAATATGGGGAATAGGCTTCCACATGAACTGGTTCTTGTAAAATCTAAAAAGCACAGAATTTAAGTAGCTATGAGTATAAGTAGGTAATATAGAATAGAACGTCGAGCCCAGTTATTTCCAAATGACTTTTAGGGGTCAGGAAAAACTGATACTCCTGTTTGCCTTCCCCTAAGGCAGTGGTTCTCAACCTTCCTAATGCCGCGACCCTTTAATACAGTTCCTTATGTTGTGGTGACCTCCAATCCTAAAATTATTTACCCAGTAATTATAATTCATGAAGCGTCGTTTTACCCCCAATACTGCTGCTTTCAACACAGTAGCTGCTTTTAACAGAGTAGCTGCTTTCAGCACAGCAGCTACTTTCTACACAGTAGCTGCTCTTTACACATCGGAAATATGTGTTTTCCGATGGTCTTAGGCGACCCCTGTGAAAGGATCATTCGACCCCCAAAGGGGTCACGACCCACAGCTTGAGAACCACTGCCCTAAGGCTTCTGATTATGCAAGGTTTTGCATTTTTTTTTCCTGTCTTTAATTTTTTTGTATGGTCAACCCAGCTCAACTTTTCTTAACCAGGGTGCCTTCAGGCTTTTTCAGGGGTGCCTTGGCAATATGCTTGAATAATGCCTAAAAATTGTATACAAGCCAGCAGGTGGATCAAGCCTGTCTTTTAGTTATACAAAGCCATAGGTTTTCATTGCGCACTTTTACAACCTGCTAGCTGCCGGCATCCTAACAAATGACATCATTAGTTGATAAGGAGGATGTCGGGCGCATGCAAGCATCCTTGTTTGCCTGTCCCCTGCCCCTCTTTATCAATAGTGGGGTCACAGCTGAGTGAGGGAGAGAAACTAAGGGAAAAACACTGGAATACTAGTCCGTACCAGTCTGCAAAGGAATATTTTTGCTTTGGAAGAATAAATCACCTCAAATGTTGGTTGTCTTACATGTGTGAATGTTGCTGCGTTATCCTAAAACTAGTAGAATCGTTTTTTACATTTTTAGAATGGGGTGCCTTGAGATTGTGCAGAATTTTAAAGGGTGCCTTGAGATTGTCCATAATTTTAAAAGGTACCTTGACTGAAAAAAGGTTGAGAAACACTGACCTAGCTTACTATGGAACCATGAGTAAATCATACTGTAGCATGGTAGTGTGTAGTGTGCACGCATTTTCATCTGGAAGCTGCCAATACTGACATTTAGTAATATGACGTTTTCATTTTATATTTTTCCAGGCTGTAAAAAATGAAGTAAATGTGCCATGTTTAAAGAATTTTGTAGAGATGCTCTACCAGACCACGTTTGAACTCAGCTCAAGAAAGAAGCATTCCCTGGTGAGAAATGATACTCTGGAATCCTATTTCTTTACACAGTATATCTATATCGATAGGTTATTTGTTCACTGAAATCTAATTGGTATCATTGTCCTTTTACCATTTTTAGAGGAATCTATGTAATTTTAGCTATTTTGGCTTCATACTTAAGGATTGGACCAACTAAGTCTGTTTTTTGGGTTTTTTTTTTTTTTTATACTTCAGTCTTTGGTTGAAGGCTTTCATACTTAAATTGCAAGCTTGCCTTTTTGGCAAACCATCTTCCTTTTGAGCTGGTGATAACACTATAATATATAATAAAGATTTATGAGAAAATTCTTTCAACAGATTTTTAATGGTTAAATGCATACTTCATGCTGAAAGAATAATTCCACACCTAAGAGATCATTATGTTATCAGCATTTTTCGGAGAAAATTATAATGAAATAACAATTGAAGTTATATTCATTTTAAATAATTTTAATAAACACAGCTTTTATTGTGTCCTTTATATTCACAGGCACTATATCCACTGGTTACCTGTCTGCTGTGTGTCAGCCAAAAACAGTTTTTCCTGAACAATTGGCACATTTTCTTGCAAAACTGTTTGTCACATTTAAAGGTAAGTCACTTGCAGTCACGTTTCAGCACTGAGAATCACTGGGATGTAACAAATCTTCCACATTTAGTTTCCTAAGATTCATGTCCTGGGTGATTTAACAAAGTATTAATGTGTTCCTGGCGTTCACTTTACACATCTGACCAGCTGCAACATCATTACAAGCTTTTTCAAATTCATTTATGTGATAATTCACAGCCATCATCTTTCTATTGTATTGCAATGAATCTCCTTGGTTACGTAAACTCCAATGACTTGTGTAACTTTTACTCCTCTTTCCATTATTGACTGTGAAATAGATGACAATGGCGCACTAATAATAAAAATCAAAAATCCTTCCTCTCGGCATCTTTCTGGTACTGTTCTCCGTCATTTAAGGTGTAATGACTCCTTTCCTGTAGTAATATGGATTTAATGTACTTGGGTTCTCATTATTAAGGTTTGATTGGCTGCATGTCTGTTAATGAGTATGACACTTCGCTTGTGGCACACACTGACTCCTGGTACCTGCTCACACTGCTCTGCTTTTTCGTTCCCTTCACATCTTTCTGCTTGCTCATTGTCATCTCATCCATCTGTGTTTTGTTTACTTCTAAAACCTTTTTTTTTGGATTGTTCCTGTGTTTTGAATTTGTTGTTTAGTGCCCCTGTACAGACAATTCTACTAACAGACTTTCACTTTATTAAGCAGTTTCAAGTAAAAGTATGAAAAATCAAATCAGGCCCTTAAATTCACCAGATCGTGTGTTTTGTTTTGTTTTTTTTTTTTTTTTTTTTACTATTCGTCTTGTAAATTGTCTGAAGTCTGCCTGTATAATAGGGTGCCGCATACTGGCTGAAAAATTATAGGCGCTTACTCTGTAAGTTTATGGATTAGAGGGAAAGGTAATTCAAAGGATGTCAGCAGTTTGTTGATGTTCACTAGCAGTATAAAGACCAGGTAGGAGTCAGAGAAGTGACCTATGTACAACCTTCTTTGTAAAATCTTTGCTTCCAAATTGTAGTAGACGTTTCCTTCTCATTGACTTCTTTTTTTTTTTCCTGTAGCTCACACCTAACTGATGTAAAAGCACAGGTTGCCTTAAATAGAAAGTTAAGCACAATTCCAGCCAAAATGTTTTGTTTTGAGGGGGGCTTTGCCATGCTGAATAGTCAGCAAAATCTCCTCAACACATATTCAAGACAGGAATAACAATAAGATTTAAAACAGACAAGGCCAAGGATGTGAATCTATTAAGTTGCATTATTTTCTGTTGCCACTAGGGAGATCTACTCATTTTGTGTTTGGTTACCAGTACTGGAAATCAGAAGAAATCTCCCCAACAAGCACACAGATGGCTAAAAAACAGACAGAGATCATAGCCCCTCCCTACTCAAACCAAAGTTTGTTTTGGCGTGAGCTTTTCTTAACCCCTTCTCACTGCCACCTCCCAGACCTTTAAGAGGTTTTAAATGCCAGGAGGCAGAGATGGGCATTCCAATCATGTGACTGCTGTGATTGTCAGTCACATGATTGTAAAGCTCCCAAACGCAAGTATGCATTGGTCTTTTCGGTCCCCTCCGGTAACTATATATGCAGCCTCTCGACATTAAAGCCCACCCGCCAAGAGACGGCATATATGCGTATATCTGGTGGGAAGTAATTAACATTGTGATGCAAAATCCACTTATTCCATATAGTAGAATGATAGGAAGCCATTAAAGGTGGGAACCAGTTCTCTACATCCAGTGAATACTGCAAGTTTGTGGGCTTAACTAATTTTAAGGTGAACACAGTTCAGGAGCAAAAAGGAGTTCATGAATGTTTGAAGAGTCTCAAAGACTTTTAGCTTTGAGCCCTTAAGCCACAAAGGAAGGGCTTACCTCTGTCTCTCTGTGCTGCTTTTAAAGTATTTGAACTTAAACCAACATGATTTGTTTTCGCATGATGCAGCTCCAATGTTGGGGTGCTTCAAAATAATGGTTTACAGACCATAGAGGTCAACAAGTGTAATTAACAATAAAGGTCTGCACACCACTAATAACTACACAACAACCAATCATACACTGCTCCAAAAAATTAAAGGAATACTTTTTAATCAGAGTATAGCATCAAGTCAATTAAACTCCAGGGATATTGATCTGGTCAGTTAGGTAGCAGAGGGGGTTATTAATCAATTTCAGCTGCTTTGGTGTTAATGAAATTAACAACAGGTGCACTAGATGGGCAACAATGAGACGACCCCCAGAACAAGAATGGTTTTACAGGTGGAGGCCACTGACCGTTTTTTCCCCTACTCACCTTTTTTGAATGTTTTTCACTAGTTTTGCATTTGGCTAGGGTCAGTGTCACTACTGGTAGCATGAGGCGATACCTGGACCCTACAGACGTTGTACAGGCAGTCCAACTCCTCCAGGATGGCACATCAATACGTGCCATTGCCAGAAGGTTTGCTGTGTCTCCCAGCACAGTCTCAAGAACATGGAGGAGATTCCAGGAGACAGGCAGTTACTCTAGCCGAGCTGAACAGGGCTGTAGAAGGTCCTTAACCCATCAAAGGGAACGGTATCTGCTCCTTTGTGCAAGGAGGAACAGGATGAGTACTGCCAGAGCCCTACAAAATTACCTCCAGCAGGCCACTGGTGTGAATGTCTCTGACCAACCAATCAGAAACAGACTTCATGAGGGTGGCCTGAGGGTCCAGCGTCCTCTAGTGTGCCCTGTGCTCACTGCCCGGCACCATAGAGCTTGATTGGCATTTGCCTTAGAACACCAGAATTGGCAGGTCTGCAATGGTGCCCTGTGCTTATCACAGATGAGAGCAGGTTCACCCTGAGCACATGTGACAGACGTGAAAGGGTCTGGAGAAGCCATGAGAACATTATGCTGCCTGAAACATCGTTCAGCATGACCGTTTTGGTGGTGGGTCAGTGATAGTTTGGGGAGGCATATCCATGGAGGGATACACAGACCTCTACAGGCTAGACAATGGCACCCTGACTGCCATTAGGTATCAGGATGAAATCCTTGGACCCATTGTCAGACCCTACGCTGGTGCAGTGGGTCATCCTCCTGGTGCACAACAATGCCCAGCCTCGTGTGGCGAGAGTATGCAGGCAGTTCCTGGAGGATGAAGGAATTGATACCATTGAATGGCCTCCATACTCGCCTGACCTAAATCCAATAGAACACCTCTGGGATATTATGTTTCAGTCCATCCGCCGCCACCATTGAGATCTGATGTGTTTTCAAAGTGTTCCTTTAATTTTTTTTGAGCAGTGTATATTATTATTTAGGGTGCTCAAGCCTCTCAACAGTACATCAATCTGTTAGTACAATCATTTTGATGCACAGAGTAATCACATAGCCAAACTGCTTTAGCAATAAGTTTGTATTAGGCATATACAATACATACATTCTCCTAGCAGGTACAGAAAACCAAGTATGTCATCTAACATCAAGCATAATACAACAAAGATATACATTTCATTGTTGAATAACAGCAAAGAACATACATGCATATAGGTAAAATGAGCTACACTTAAAATGTATACATGCTGATGTTCAGAAATACATACAGGAATGCAATACCCAGAATATAGTAAAAAAGGAAAACTGAGCCAGACCTTGGTGAAAAGAGAGAGGAGGAGGAAAAAAAACATTTTGGGCATCCAAAAACTCCCTTTCTCGAGAACCGCCTTCCATAGAGGTCAACAGAGCCAGGGGCATGCCAATCCGAAAGTGATCTTTATTGGACAAAAGATTATTGAGAGGCCAATATTCTGTCTTTGGATCAGGCGAGATCTTTGGTCATAGCAAAAGAGGGCAATACTAAGGCTCCTGTGTGGAGCTGGTCAGACTGGACTTGTGCTGTGCTCCAGAAATTGACTTTGAATTTGACTTTAGATTGGTATGGTTGCTGGTACTGTTTACTATCAGCAATGTGAGAGCCCAGAGCAGTTCCTAGTATGCCACAGAGATGAGTCTCGGTCTGTCTTCAGAGGTTTGGGCAGAGCTTCCCGGTATGTAATGGAAGAGCAAAGTGGACATTGTAGTTGCAGCAACTCTACTGTTGAAGATGCTGTGACATGAAGGATCAGCTTAGAGCTCCCATAAATACAGCAATGGCTGTCTTCCAGTAGTCCTATAAACCTGTTTTTAAAAAGAATGTTTTAAATAGAATAGACGTGTAATACCTGCACAAAGCTGCATCTCATTTTAGCTCAGGCAATGAGTCAGATTAAAATTTAGTAAAGGTTTATCTGAAATCAACATGCAGGGTAGCTGATTATGGCATAAAATGCATCTGATAACTATTCTAGGCGTGGACTGTCCTTGTCTGGGCAGACAAATTATACAGAGACCTGTAGTTCCCCATCAGCTTGTCTGTGCTTAACTTAGAAATCACATCCCATAATCTAAGGGCTCATGCACACTAAACTTTTTTACAGCTGCTCCTTGGGGTGTTTTTTTTCCTGCCTCTGAACTCCTCAGCATGCCTGTATCCATGCACACATAGAGGCAGAGGCAGGGAAACAAACCCACTGCCAGTGCATCCAGGAGCAGCAGAGTTTTTTTTTTTTTTTCCTATTCAAATATTTATTAATTTTTTCAAATAAATACACATTACACTTATAATCACATAAACCCAACAAATAACTTTTGTTCATTTCTAATCTCCTTCCCCCCCCCCCCCCCTCCTCCCGTCACCCACCCTACAATACTTTCACCACTTCCATTTAGAAAAAAAAGAGAGATATTCTTACTATACACTCTATCCACTTCTATTTCAACTTTAACTTAAACTCCTCCCACTTGCCCCATCTCAGATAATATGCTCCCATCCTATCTTCTTGTCTGTAAATGATTTTTTCCATCCTACAGATCTGGTCAACTCTCTCCATCCAGTCCTCCTCCCTCGGCACCTCTACTTTCCGCCAGTACTTGGGTATCAACCCTTTTGCTGCGTTTAAATAATACCAAATACCCGTCTCCTTATATTTGTTCACCGAATACTCTGTACAATAGACAAGTCTCTGGATCCATACCAACATCAATTTCAGTTATCCTCCTAATTAAGTTCACTATCTCCTTCCAGAATATTTGAATTTTTGGGCACCCCCACCATACATGATATACCGTGCCACTCTCCCCACAACCTCTCCAGGAGCAGCAGAGTTTTAGCAGAAAAAACGCTTGAAATGTATTCTGGCCAATTAAATGAATGAACACCAAAACACTTGGTGCACCTAAATGCTTTACACTCTTTTACTAGCATCAGGAGAAAAGGCTTCTAGGGTAGTTAGGATAACATTCTGTGTGCATGAGGCTAAATGTTAACCAGTTTCTACTCTATGTAGCCAGATAGTTAAGAATCTCCAAAAATGCAGATTTGTTTTCTTCTCCTGGCTTCTTTTAGTTGTGTTCCGTTTGCTTTGTGCTTTTATTTTTCATCTAACATGCATGTCGCTCCATTTTCATGTTTGTTATGTTTTGCTGTCTCACATTGCTTTATTTAGATGCCATCTAACAACAGTCTCAGAAAACAAATAGAAACCTTACAGGTGAGTTTGTATACTAAAAATCTGGGCTTGCTTTCAAAGTACAAGAGACCTCATCATACCAGGTCTTTATAGAACTCCTGAAAGATGATCTTCATTTTCTGTGGACTGTTTAATGAAATCAACCTTGTTTGCAGACAAACCTACATACTGAAGATTGCCTGCCAGTTTATGTATGATTTCCATTATTAATGTAAATCTGTGCTGTGACTGAAATGAAAACTGCAATCTACTCTGAACACTTTGAAATGAAAAGAAACTAATTTTTTTCTGTAGAAGCAACTAATGTTATTCTATGTGTCCATGCACATTAGGTAATTTAGAGACGTTTTTTAAGCTCAGTGTTTAGCGGAAGAACAAGAAACCCCTTTTGTTTTGTGTTTTTAGAGTGCTTTTCTGGCAGAGAAAAACGCTCAATTAGCATTTTTTTTTTTGCCAAGAGCACTGGCGTTTTTTTAAACCGTTTTGCATGAAGCCTAAAGATGACTAGCAGTGAGAGGTGATAACATTATGTGCTGTGTCTGTATCATTGTATTGTATGAATGACTCATGAAGCCTATTATTATTATTATACAGGATTTATATAGCGCCAACAGTTTGCGCAGCGTTTTACAATATATTATAAGCCTAGGACTGAAAGCTACTATTGGCTCATTGGAGCGTCATCATTTTTTAATAATTCAGGCCTCTGACCTCTGATATGATGAGAAGTGGCCATACACAATCTTTTTTTCAATTCTACCATATACAGTATGTTAGAGCCATGAAGACAGCATTGGTCTTGTTGCTTTCTATGTGATCGATTGAAATTGTGTTGCAGTTATGTTTGCTCACTTAAATGAAAGTAATACTTTGGCAGGAATTGCAGGTGATTACTATTTTATTTCTCACTTAGAAAAGGTCTTGCCACCAAGTTCAAGTCCTTCTATATGTATATGTGCCTGTATGTGTATACAAAACAGTTATAGGTAGTGTTAACAGTAGTTGGTTGCATTGTACTGGACTTGTTAATCTTCATGTAGATGTTGATTGTCCAAGAACTGGATGGGAGGAATGTTGTTGAATCATCACTCTCTATTTCCATCCTTGGTGTTAGTGAGTTTGCAAAGGTGTTAATCCCTCAATTTACAAGGCTAGAGGAGTGAATTATTGTTAAATCGCCAGGGAAGTGATGTTTATATGGCCTTATATGTGTGTCAAAGGCACCCACCCCCTGTTCTCAGGGATGATTGTTTCAGTTTAACATAGATGGTCTCTCTCATGCCTCTTGTGAACCAGTTGTCTTCTCTGTCCAAAATGTGCACCCCACTCTCCTGAAAACAAAGTATGGGAGCCTTTAACACAGTCTGTTTTCCACATATACAGTAATGCTATTTTAGCAATCTACCCCATCAGTTTGACAATTTACATCTTTAGCCATGTAAATTGAGAAATGAATACCTATCCAGACTTCATGACACCAATAAAAGAATTATGTAACTAGAACAGTATGGTTCCACAACTTTCACACTACCTGTTCTTGGACAGTCAACATCTATACATTCCATAGTGAATGGATAAAGGTGTCTGTGCTATCTTTGTGGCTATAAATACTGGGGTCCTAAGGTGCTCTCCAAAAGTAGCTATTAATATAAAGCACTTGTTGCAGGGAACTCACAGATATTTCAAAGTGAATCTACTAAAGTTTAATGAAATGTATTTGCTGACCGACATGTAGGTGGTTGCAACAGTGTTTCTAAAAGCTTGGGGTTTTTTTCTTGAAAATAATAAACACACCATACTTTCCTGCTTTGTGCAATGGTTTTGCACAGAGCAGTCCTGATCATCCTCTTCTCATGTCCATTGACGGTGGGTCTAGCCCCTCCTCCTTGGCGAGTGCCCTCAGAGCAAGCAGTTTGCTTTGTGGGCACTCGTGAGTGCTCACTCCCAAGCCGCCTCTGTGTGTCTATAGGGTACACACAGTGTGGCTCAGTCCTGCCCCTCCCTTCCTCACTGGCTGAGATTGACAGCAACGGGAGCCGATGGCTCCCGCTGCTGTGTCTCAGCCAATAAGAAGAGTGACCCTGGAGAGCTGCTACTCTCATGCACATCGCTGGACCAAGATCAGGCTCGGGTAAGAATTGGGGGGTTGCGAGTGGAGCTGCACACTAAAGGTTTTTGATCTTCATGCATAGAATGCATGAAGTTAAAAAAATGCCTTTAGAACCACTTTAATATAGGTAGACTGCAACCCACCATAACTGCGGTCAGCAAATAAATGTAATTAAACTTTATTAGATTCTGTTTGAGAATATGAGAAATATCTATTTAATCTGCAGTGGTCTGCAAAATTCTATATCTGAACTTCACACCTTTAGCTGGCAGATGAAAATGAATCTCAAAAATTGAATTTGGTTGCAGTGGGTAATACTATAATATTTACATTTTCATCTGTCAGTCTTGGTATGCAGCCCTGGGGGCAGCTTCTGTAGAGCGGACACAGACAGAGCCTAATCTGTTGTATGGTCCCTGACCTCCGATCCACCTAAACGGAAGAGGATGGATCCCCTTCTGTTTTTTTCAGCGGACCGGATCAGACCCAGAGGTAGGAGGGTGTAAATGGACAGAAGTCTGTTTACACCCACCAGTCCATAGGAATGCATGGAACTTCCAATCGGCACTACCAGAAAAACTGACTGGCAGACCTGATTGAATCTCCCGTGTGAAAGGGACCTTTATCTACCGTACTTCTTTTGTATGGGTGTGGTTGGGTAACATCAACTTGCTTATTATAAACATATCTGCACAGATGATTGTCACAGAGGACACTGAGATCCAGGTTTCCCAGGAATTTCTTTCAAAAGTTTGTTCTACATACAATACAAGTGTAAAGTTTGGTTGTTATTACACTTTCATATCTGACACAGATATCTGTGGTGTTTTAAAAGGCAGTAAAATGTTTATGGGTGAAGTGGGACAACCTATACACTCATGAACTCATGAATGGAAGGCCACATTGTCTTTTGCTGCCTTGGTGACCAAAGGTTTTTGTGGCTGAACAGTTCTGTAAAATCCTCCACAAAATGTGGACATTTCCAGCCCCCCCTGGTAGATACCGGCTGTGTCTGACTTTTGGATCACATACCTAGTAATATGTATATGAGTGCCAGTAAAAAGTGTGGGGATTATCTCTGTTTGTTCTGGGTCAGTTACTCAATCACCATTAAAGTCAAAACTTTGAAGCATCAGCATGACAGCCAGGTGATTAACTTCCTCCAAAAAATGGTAGCTTCCATGATTCTTACATGACAGATTCCCTTTAAGTGGAGAGGCTGAGCAAATGCTGTTATATTCAGAGCTACCATCTAATGGCTAATCTCGAATTTAGAAGATCAAGCATTTATAATTGTGAAAGTCAATAATTAATTTAAGATAAATTGCAATAATTACTGTTATGTGCTTTCTGAAAAGGCATTAAACTTTCCCTGTAATCATGATAACAAGAAAAACAATAACAAACACTTTTTTTTGATTTGTGGTTATGGATTTGTTCACTTCTAATTATCCACACCAGTAGAATATTTGAATTGTTCACAGCACTTGCATACCGATAATATAGCTGAGATGTGTTTTCGTTTTTTCTTCTTCAGAATAAAGACCCTAAAATGTCTCGCGTTGCACTGGAATCTTTGTACAGATTGTTGTGGGTTTACGTTATTCGGATAAAATGTGAAAGCAACAATGTAACACATAGGTGAGTTTTATAAAGCAATGTACATATGTTTTGCATGGTGGCTAGAAAGAAGCATAACTTTCCTAATTTATGTAAGGCAACACTTACAGCAGTCCAATTAAGAATTACAGAGGAAAACATACTACCTATTTCCTTGGATCTTATCAAATGTGGTTTATGTTTAATGACTGAAAGTGTAAATGCCCTTATAAAATAGTTTGGGAGAATACAGTGGGGTTGATTTAGTAAAATTGGAGAGTGCAAAATCTGGTGCAGCTCTGCATAGAAACCAGTCCGCTTCCAGGCTTCATTGTCAAAGCTTAGTAAGAACAAGCTTTAATTAAAGTGATTCTAAAGACTTAGTTTTTTTTATAGATAAAATAACAAATACATCATACTTACCTTTTCTCTGCAGTGGTTTTGCACAGAGCAGCCCAGATCCTTCTGTTCTCAGGTCCCTCACCAGCGCTCCTGGCCTCTACCTCCTGTTGGGTGCCCCCACAGCAATTTTAGATACCTATACTATTTGCTTTTAAAAATACACTTAACATTCCTTTTAATTAACATATACCTGCTTAAATTGGTGTTTATTTTTAAATTTATGTTATCCTGTCCTTCACAAAGACAGTGTTTCGCTTTGTGTTCTACTGCACCATTGTATGACAAGAAGTCCTCAGAGGCATGTCTAAATTTCCATATTAGCAGTTTTGTGTCCCTCTTACACCGCAGAATATGTTCATGTGTCAGTCACTGTTAAAATATAAATGTAATCAATGTTGCTAATTGCCATTAACCGTGTGTGACTGGATATCTCCTAGTGTAAAGTCCTGGGTTTGGTTTATGCATCTACTCTGTGCTGCTGTTAATGAGAGTAGCATAAATAAAGCTAATTAGTCTCATTACAGTATGTGGCTGATGTTAAAATCATCTGTATTGTTAAGCACAGAAGGAAACACCAGGATCTCTAGCTGTGACCAAGCATTAAAGTTACATTTCATCCCTTGTTGCTCCTGCCAGCTCCTTGTGCTGTTTCAAGTCTATACATGCCAATGTATTTTTCTTACATTGCCAGTAAATTGTATCTTAGATCTGTTTTACTTTGTCAGCTGCTGGTGTGTGTCATGTGAGAAAGTAATTTGGACTTTATTGCCAGCTTGTCTTACTCTGTTAACAATTAGCTTCTATTTGGATCGATGTGACAGGTTTCATATATTGGATAGCGGAGGGCTGGGAACTTTGCAGCAGTTAATTACACAATGGTAGGCCATTTATAGAGATGGTCTTATTAGGAAGCTGCCTAAGGGGCTTAGTATAGCCTGTAAATTACTGATCGTATATGTGATGTCAGGTTCTAGCAGTGCAATTTTCTGAATTTGTGATCTGTTTCCTTAGGAAAGTTTGTAACATTTTAGAATAACTGTGACAGCTGATGCATTTTACAGTCTTAAAATTGTACAAGCCTATTAAAATAGGCATAAAAGGCACAGACGGGGTCTAAAAAGCTTGAGCCATGACCTCTTATGACCTCCTCCTGTCATAATTCTGCTTGTACAGGTCTCTGTTCCCAATAAGTTGATAAGTTTGGGGCCTGACACTTTGAGACTGGTTTCCAAGGCAATGAGAGTATATGGTTGTAAAGGCAAAAATCTGAAATGGTTACAATAAATAGAAGGTTTGGGAATCATATAAAAACAACAACAATCTATAATCATCCATGCCACATACCAGGACTTTAGTAGGCTGTTAGCGATTCCCACCACTCATGTTTCAGAACCTTAGAAAGCTGTCCGCAATTCCCACCAATCTGGTTCTGAAGCTTAGAAGGCTGTAAGCCATCCCCACAAACCATGTGTCAGGACCATAGAAGGCTGTCAGCAGTTCCCACCATTCATGGTTCAGAACCTTAGAAGGCTGTCTGCAATTCCCACCAATCATGGTTCAGAACCCTAGAAGGCTGCAGGCAATCCCCACTAACCATGTATCAGGACCTTAAAAGGCTGTCAGCAATTCCCACCAATCGTGGTTTAGAACCTTAGAAAGCTGTAAGCAATCCCCCCAACCATGTGTCAGGACCTTAGAAGGCTGTCAGCAATTCCCACCAGTCATGGTTCAGAACCTTAGAAGGCTATAAGCATTCCCCACCAACCATGTGTCAGGACTTCAGAAGGCTGTCAGCAATTCCCACCATTCATGGTTCAGAACCTTAGAAGGCTCTAGGCAATCCCCACCAACCATGTGTCAGGACCTTAGAAGGCTGTCAGCAATTCCCACCAATCATGGTTCAGAACCTTGGAAGGCTGCAGGCAATCCCAGCTATGTGTAAGGACCTTAAAAAGTCTGTATATAACCCCACTAATCATGTGCCAGTAATATCATTTCGAAGCTGTAGATCAAGAGTTCAGGGGGGCACATACTCAAGTCCCCTGAGCTACAGAAACTTCTGTAATATTCTTAAATTACTGTGTTTTAGTTTTTGTCATGTGACTTTATCACCATCATAAAAGTTAAATTTATTGGGTTTATTTTTTGTTTTTTTTAGCCGCCTTATGAGCATTGTATCCGCACTTTTCCCCAAGGGCTCCCGTAGCGTTGTGCCCCGTGACACCCCTCTTAATATATTTGTCAAGATTATTCAGTTCATTGCTCAGGTAAGATGACTTAAGTATTATATGTAAATATTATATGTAAATAATCTAACAGGTTAATATCTAATGTTGAACAAATTACACTATATTGCCAAAAGTATTGGTCTGCCTGCCTTTACACGCATATGAACAGTAATGGTATCCCAGTCTTGGTCTATAGGGTTCAATATTGAGTTGGCCCACCCTTTGCAGCTATAACAGCGTCAACTCTTCTGGGAAGGCTGTCCACAAGGTTTAAGAGTGTGTCTATGGGAATGTTTGACCATTCTTCCAGAAGCACATTTGTGAGGTCAGGCACTGATGTTGGACGAGAAGGCCTGGCTCGCAGTCTCCACTCTAATTCATCCCAAAGGTGTTCTGTCAGATTGAGGTCAGGACTCTGTGCAGACCAGTCAAGTTCCTCCACCCCAAACTGGCTCATCAATGTATTTATGGACTTTGCTTTGTGCATTGGTGCGCAGTCATGTTTGAACAGGAAGGGGCCATCCCCAAATTGTTCCCACAAAGTTGGGAGCATGAAATTGTCCAAAATGTCTTCGTATGCTGACACCTTAAGAGTTCCTTTCACTGGAACTAAAAGGCCAAGCCTAGCCCCTGAAAAACAATTTCACACCATAATCCCCCTTCAACGTAACTTTACATTTGGCACAATGCAGTCAGGCAAGTACCGTTCTCCTGGTAACCGCCAAACCCAGACACGTCCATCGGATTGCCAGACAGACGAGCATGATTGGTCACTCCAGAGAACACGTTTCCATTGCTCTAGAGTCCAGTGTCAGCTTGCTTTACACTACTGCATCCAACGCTTTGCATTGCACTTGGTGATGTAAGGCTTGGATGTAGCTGCTGGGCTGTGGAAACCCATTCCATGAAGCTCTCTACGCACTCTTGTGCTAATCTGAAGGTGACATTAAGTTTGGAAGATCTTTAGCTATTGACTCTGCAGACAGTTGGTAACTTCTGCGCTTCAGTATGCGCTGACCCGCTCCGTCTCTTTACATGTCCTACCACTTTGTGGCTGAGTTGCTGTTATTGCCAGTTGCTTCCACTTTGTTTTACTACCACTAACAGTTGATATTATATATATTTAGTAGCAAGGAAATTTCACAGATGGACTTTTTGCACAGGTGGCAACCTATCACGGTACCACGCTTGAATTCACTGAACTCCTGAGAGTGACCCATTCTTTCACAAATGTTTGTAGAAGCAGTCTGCATGCTTAGGTGCTTGATTTTATACACCTGTGGCCATGGAGGTGACTGGAAAACCTGAATCCAGTGATTTGGAGGGGTGTCCCAATACTTTTGGCAATATAGTGTAAGTCATGCCAATTAGGGTCTGGTAGGATAAACCAGTTGTGAATGATTTATTGCATGTGTATATAAGTATTTAAACCCATAATATCTGTATTGTGTCGAATCAAACGGCATGTATATGCGAACTGTGTATTTTTGTTTTATGTGTACCTTGCTTGCTGCTAATTGATTCAACTCTGTTCTGCCTTTATACGAATAAACTTCAATTGTTTAAAAAAAAAAAAAAATATCTGTATTAGGGCTTTTTTTTACCTGCAATGCTACATAGGCAGATGCCTAGTGGCCCACAAGGAAAGCTGACAATGTGCATCAGTCAAGTGCATCCTTCTCCTATAACTCACTGTCCTGGACCCCAATTACTTATCCTGAGAGAAATAAAATAGAGATATATTACAGCCTGTTTTTGAAGCTCAACTCCATTCTAATATTTTTTTTTAATATTAAAGCAAGTGAAGATGTGTTATAAGGGTCATATCTGACTTGTCTCTGACACAAGACCTGAAATGAGTGAAACAGGATTACCAGGACAGCTAGGCACCATTGGCAAGAAAAATACTCATAAAGCTTCTATCTTTTACTGGACCAACTAACCGATGAGTTTTGGTGTCCTCTGTGACCATGATGACCTTACTTCCTCTGTTTACAACCAACGTCCAAAAAAGTTAGGACACTGTGTAAAATCTACATAAAAACGGAATGCAGTGATATGCAAATCTTATAAACCCATATTTTATTCAAAGAAGAAAACATCAAATGTGCCATTTTAGAAAGAATTAAAGTAATTTTGATATTGAGGGCAGCTACATGTCTCAAAGTTAGGATAGGGACATGTTTACCATACCCCCTTCTTTTTTTTTTTATATATATAATCTTTATTTTGAAAAGAGAAAGGCAGCCAGCACTCTGCAGGCAGTAAATTTACAACTTAAAGAAACATTACAACATCAGGCAGCTTTTACAGCTTAAAGGGTAAACAACATAGGTTACAAACAGGTCAGCATTTGGTCCACAGCGTAAGAACAGCAAGAGGTAACCCTCAAGGTAGTCGTCTGTCAGACATCAAATATATCCAGTGTTAAAGGAAAGCATCCCCTCTTCTCTTAGCATTTTGTAAACGTCTTGGAACTGAGGAGACCAGTTGCTGGAGTTTTGCTAGAGGAATGCTGTCCCATTCTTGCCTGATATACAGCTGTGTTCAAAAGTTTGCATACCCTGGCAGAAATCGTAAAATTTTGGCATTGATATTGAAAATATGACTGATTATGCCAAAAACTGTCTTTTTAATAAGGATAGTGATCATATTATCACATAGTTGTTTAGCTCCTTTTTAAATCATAATAGCAGAAATCACCTACATGGCCCTGGAATATTTGGCATTGGTACACACACAGGTTAAAATGTCAATTAAAGGTTAATTTCCCACAACTGTGTTTTTTGCATTTCAATTAGTGTCTGTGTATAAATAGTCAATTAGTTTGCTAGCTCTTAGGTTGCTGCACTGAGCAGGCTAGATACTGAGCCATGGGGATCAGAAAAAAACTGTCAAAAGACCTGTATAACAAGGTAATGGAACTTTTTTAAAGATGGAAAAGGATATAAAAAGATGTCCATAGCCTTGAATATGCCATTTAGTACTGTTAAATTACTGACAAAGTAGTGGAAAATGTGGGAATCTCTTGTAACTAAGCTAAGTACAGGTATTCCAAGAAAGATTGCAGCCACATCTGCCAGAAGAATTGTTCGGGATACAATGAAAAACCCACAGGTAACCTCAGCCTTAAGGAGCACAATACTTTAACAAAAGTGAGATGCATTATCAAGTTGGCAGAAAAAAGTCTTTACTAAGCCAATGCCAAAAAATAGCCTGGTGAGGTGTGTCATGGTGTTGTCGGGCATATTGTAACCTGGCTTTTTTGTGGCATTGGTGAAGTAAAGGGTTTTTTTCTGGCAACATGACCATGCAGCTCTTCTACTATAAAGCCATGCTGTTTATAGATGCATTATGCTGCTTATAGTAGTCTGGCGAAATATGGAAGGCCTTCCCTAAAAAAGACATCATCTAGATGGGAACACATGCTGCTCTAAAACATGGATATATCATATCTTTTAGCATTGATGGTGTCTTTCCATATGTGCAAGCTGCCCTCAGTCATTTGTTTACTTGAGGCCCAATGTGTCAGCTACTAGTGCACTGAAGGTAGATATATAAGCCAGATGACCATAATGATCACCTTTACTTGGGGACATGTTTACCCATAAAGTGGTTGTATGGGAGCTGGGTTGCTGTGCAGTATATGACATCAGATCTCCACACTTTTCTATCTGGAAGCTGAGAAATATCATCTAGTTCTGTACTTTAGAAGGCTGTAGATAAACAGATATAGGTTATGTAGGAGGATCTAATCTCTATGCATCACATGAGTGCAGTCACTTAAAGGATAAGTTCACCTTTTAGACAAAAATAATAAATGCACATTTTTTTGCAGGTAAAAAAAATGTGCATTTATTATTTTTGTCAACAGGAACCTGGAAAACATTGCACCAGCAATCAGTAGATCGCTGATGCCATGCGGGCCTCCTGTAGACCTGTCAAATCTGCTTGCCATATGGGATGTACGGATAGGCAGATATTCTAACAGGAAGCTTTAATGAACTACCACAGCTCTCCACAGCGCCACGGTTGTTCATTGAAAACTACAAGCCCACAGCCGTTAAGACTGTCGGGACTTGCAGTTCATTCATTTACAGAAGTCCATGAATGAATGATGCGGCCATGTTGGTGGAGCCCCACACAGCCACGCTGTTTTCAAATCTGACAGTATGGGGAGACTTCTTCCTGTACTATCTGTCAGAGGGAGGGCAGTGGCTGCGGCTATGGGAACATGTTGCATTTTTCCACTCTAAAAACGGGTGGAACATGTAACATGTTCCCAAAGGTGAACCTATCCTTTAAGTGGGCTTATGTAAGTGTTTATTATCACTTCTATGACCACACAAACAAGGTGCATGACACTTTAAACTGGTTTACACATGCATTTCTAACTCTTTGCAGGTAAAAAAAAATGTGCATTTATTATTTTTGTCCAAAGGAGCCTGTAAAGCATTGCACCAGCAATTAATAGATTGCTGATGCCATGCAGGTCTCCTGCAGACCTGTCAGAATATCTGCTTGCCGTACGGGTTGTACAACCAATCAGATATTGTGACAGGAAGCTTCAATGACCTACTACGGCTCTCCACAGCGCCATGGTAGTTCATTGAAAACTACAAGCTGACAGCTGTTAAGGCTGCCGGGATTTGTAGGCACTCATTAACAGAACTCTGTGAATGCGTGACGTGGCTGTGTGGGTGGAGCCCCACATGGCCGCGCTGTTTTCAAATTTGACAGATAGTATGGGGAAACTTCTCCCAGTACTATCTGTCAGAGGGAGGGGTTTGTGGCTATGGGAACCTGTTACACGTTCCACCTAAAAACATGTAGAACATGTTCCAAAGGTGAACTTATCCTTTAAAACACAATCAGGATTTATTTGCTGTCTTTGTTCCCATTTGAGATACTTTAATGAGCTAAAGCAGAAAATGAGGAAACATTTCCCATTGTATTTGATGTCAAAGCAGAAAGTAAAGGGTGATTCCCCAAAGGACAGCAAGTGGTTGAAAAAAATTATTACCAGTAATGCAATTTTGAATGTACCGTCAACATTATATTACTTTCTGTGTCTGCTTGAGAAAAATTTCCCCTCACCACCTGTGCAGTTAACGGGGGTCAAAACAACTGACCCCAAAGTATGTAGATCAGGAGTCCTGAACACTTGTTTTAGTACTAATTAAGCCTCTTGAGTCTTTTTTACAAAATGGACATCTTCTGCAGACTAGCTTGTGACATGAAATAGTGATTTACCTGTGTCAATCCAGTAGCCGTCCTTGACCATTTTTAGTCCTCATGCACACTGGACATTTTTACAGCTGCTGTTTTTGGCTTTTGACGTTTTTTTCTACAGCCAGTAACCCCCCAGCTTGTTATCCTATGTGTCCATGCACACATAGACCAGTCAATGTTTTTTGGCAGGAAAAAAAGCCAGGACTAGTGGGTTTCTAGAGGAGTTTTTTAGCTTCTTGTAAAAACGTGGCAAAATGTGGTAAAATGCCGCAAACTGGCATTTTTGGACTTTTTTTGATGAAAAAAATGGGGGGGGGCAAAAAAAACCTCTATAAACCGCATCTGCAGAAAAACGCGGGAAAACGCAGCTAAACGCTAATGCGAAACACTAAAGAAAGCTGAAAAACTTGCGTTTTTAATGTGACTTTACACAGCTAACGTTACCAGCTTTATCAAAACGTCCCGTGTGCATGAGGACTTAAGAATGCTTGATGAAAATATAGAAAAAAGCCAAAATCTCTCTACAAAGAGGGGAAAAATAATATAGATAGAGTGATTGATTGATTTTAGAGTCACTGTTAGCTGTGTTCATTTCAGGTTTCAATCTTATTGCTAAGATGTTTTGTGGGCTTTTTTTTTTTTTTTATAGGAACGTTTAGATTTTGCAATGAAAGAAATAATATTTGATCTTCTGAGTGTTGGAAAATCTTCAAAAACATTTACTATCAACCCAGAGGTAAATTATTACATTTATATTGCATTTTTTTCCCTTTTATTTATCAACCCTCCCCCACTCCAGCAGATATTTTAAAGCTAAATGTCAGACAACTGTTTTACCTGTCAAAGGAGTTGTATTACTTTCTTTCTAGTCCTGAGGTTTATTTAGCCCCTGCCCTTTAGCATAGGCAATGGGGTGACCTGACTTTTGTCCACTTGTATTTACATGGTTATAGATAGGTCACGTTTACGCCCCCAGTTTGTGATTGGGGGAACAGCTGCTCACTGATGAGCTCCTCCCCCTGCTTCCTTTGCTCTGCTGCTGTCGGCACATCTTTGCGTATGTTCACGTAGCATGCCTGAATAGCCTCTAGTGCTATCCCTTTCTCAGTGTCTTCTGCAGTAGTTCTGCTGTAAAGTAAAGCAGACAAGTCATATTAAATATGTTTAATTCTTTTTTAATGAAAATATAACTATTAATCTGTATTTTTATATTTTATTTTGACGAAATGTTGCTCTATTTTTGATTGATATCTAGTAGCATTATATTTATTTTTAATTTATACTTAGGAACTTATATTTCCAAAATGCTGTATAAACTTGCTCAGTAGGAGGGTTACCCAGAGGACATAATTTGCGGGAGAGAACCCATATATAAAAAAATAATCTGATATGCATTTTGGCAATTTAGCAATTACACTATCTTACGCTTTGGTGTATTGGCCAATCTGTGAGTAAAGAGTTTTATAGTCCAGCAATTATTGTCAGCAATTATAGTTCATTACTGAAATGCAAATAGCCAACTATTGCTCAGAATAGAGAAATGAAAGTGGATCTGTGTTGTTGAATGCTATGACTGCCCATCTCTAGGGTTGAGAGCAGCCATTTCTGCCAGTCTGCTTGGTGGTATATTTTTTTGGTGATGCTGCAGTTTTGGCAGAGTGGATTGAGCTCTTCTCTAAGGGTTGTCAGTGCAAAGTTGTATCCTGAGTGCTAATGCTTTTTTCTATCTGCTCGTCTTTTAGAGGATGAATATTGGTCTCAGAGTCTTCCTTGTCATAGCAGACAGCTTGCAGCAGAAAGATGGGGAGCCCCCCATGCCCACAACTGGAGTTGTTCTTCCCTCAGGAAACACTTTACGTGTCAAGAAAATCTTTCTAAATAAAACACTCACAGACGAAGAAGCCAAATGCATAGGTTTGTCTTCATTGTCTTTTATGAGCTTGGAATTAAAGTGGTATTAAACCCAAAAGGAAACTTTTATTATATTGCAGCTTACCAATTCTTATTTGTGAAGGCTGCATTAGTTTTCTTTTTTAGACTTTCTTTCTGTTATTTTTACCTGCTGATACTGCCTTTAAGTCTGCTGTTTTTCAACAGAACAAGCTGCCCTGCAGATGTATCAGAGTGTTGAGACAAACCATTTACTAATGTCAGGGGTGCTTTCAATGACCAGCTTTTCCGTAAAATCTTTATCCCAAAAGGAACAAAACTGACTAATTGTTTATAACGTGTTAGCTGCAGTTTGGCTTCAATCTGTTAGTATATCTAAATCTGCTAGTCCCTCTAACACCCCCCCCTTCCCCCAGACTGACAATACTGCTGCGCAAAGGTGTCTCTGTTGCTCCTTCATACATAGTGGAGGCACTCTAATGCAGGAGGTATGTTATTGGCCAGAGCACCAAGTGAAAAGAAAGGAAAAAAACGTCTAATGATTGGTAAGCTGCAGTATATTACATTTTTGGTTTAGGGTTGAAAAGTTTTTGTTACATATACACTGAACTAGATTCAGACATATTCAAGGGCAATTCACACCTGAATGCAGTGCGAAGCAGAGCATGCATTTTCATGCATTGCTGTGTGCCGTCTTAGGCAGCTCATCCAGAATATATTGGCTGTGACGTACCTCAAGTCATGAAAAAAAATAAGTCATGCTGCATTTTTTACAGCACACTGCAATGCATATTTTGTAAAGCTGACTAGAGATGGATAGAAATTTGACCGGTTCAGCAGGGACCAGAAGAATATTGATCCATCTATGGCTGGTTCTGTTTGAGTACAGTCCATCTTAATTTGATTTTAAATCTTCTGCACTCTGTCCAACAGTAAAGGAAAAAACAAAAAGGAATCGCCCTAAATCAAGACTTCTACTTTTTTGATGTTTAACCTGGTGCAACACTCTACTGCTAATGCATTGTAATAATATTAATTATTCCCACATTTTACACTTGTTTCCTTTTTGCCACACTAGTGTTTTCATTGTTTACTTGGCTTACATAGAATTTATAGTTTGATATTATTTATGCACCTATTCTCCAATCTTTTATTTGGAATACATTCTGTCTGAGTCACTGAGTCTTTACCATTTGTGTTCCATTGTCTGCAAATTACCTGATATTGCAAGGCTTTTAAGAATTTGCTCCTTTTTGTGCAGGCATGTCTGTTTACCACCCCCAAGTCCGAAAAGCATTGGACAGTATACTAAGGCATCTGGACAAAGAAGTTGGCAGGCCAATGTGCATGACAAGTGTGCAGATGTCTAATAAAGAGCCTGAGGATATGATCACGTATGTATAAGCGGATAATGCCTCTATTTGCACTCTGTTTTCTTGCAGAAGTGAGCCGTTTGAATGTTTGATGTGCTTAAACCCAGTGATCAATAATGATCTTTGAAGCTTATGTTTGCTAGCAATTACTGTACCACATAAAGCTGCTCAGTGCTGGTAATTAGCTGGAAAGCATGTGTATTGAGAAAGTAGAGGATTAGAGAGCATCATTCCAGGGTGCAGTCTGCCTGACAGTGCATAGTGTGCTTAAATGAGCTGTAATCAGTGTGTGCTAAGCATTCAGGACTGTTCTCACACAACTAGTGGTACCCCTGTATGGTTTGGCTACCAAAGAGATCCGGCAGGCACTGTTTATATCTGACCCACCTAATGCGCGTGTGTGTGTCTATACATACATACAGACACATACAGTGCCTTGAAAAAGTATTCATGTCCCTGAACATTTTCCACATTTTTCTTTCATGTTACAACCAAAAACATAAATGTATTTTATTGGGATTTTATATGATAGACCAACACAAAGACAGAACTGTGAAGTGGAAGGAAAATGCTAAATGGTTTTCAAATTTTTTTACCAAGAAATATCTGAAAAGTGTGGCGTACATTTGTATTCAGCCCCCCTGAGTCAATACTTTGTAGAACCACCTTTCACTGCAATTACAGCTGCAAGTCTTTTTGGGGATGTCTCTAACAGCTTTGCACATCTAGAAAGTGAAATGTTTGCCCATTTTTCTGTGCAAAATAGCTCAAGCTCTGTCAGATTGGATGGAGAGCATCTGTGAACAGCAATTTTCAAGTCTTGCCACAGATTCTCAATTGGATTTAGGTCTACACTTTGACTGGGACATTCTAACACATGAATATGCTTTGATCTAAACCATTCCATTGTAGCTCTGGCTGTATGTTTAGGGTCGTTGTCCTGTTGTCAGGTGAACCTCTGCCTCAGTCTCAAGTCTTTTGTAGATTCTTCACAGGTTTTCTTCTAAGATTGCCCTGTATTTGGCTTCATCCATCTTCCCATCAACTCTGATCAGCTTCCCTGTCCCTGCTGAAGAAAAGCATCCTAACAACATGATGCTGCCACCACCATGTTTCACAGTGTAGATGGTGTGTTCAGGGTGATGTGCAGTGTTAGTTTTCTGCCACAGATAGCATTTTGCATTTAGGCCAAAAAGTTCAATTTTGGTCTCATCTGACCAGAGCACCTTCTTCCACATGTTTGCTGTGTCCCCCAAGTGGCTTCTCACAAACTGCAAATTTGAATTCTTATGGCTTTCTTTCAACAATGGCCTTCATCTTGCCACTCTTCTATAAAGGCTAGATTTGTGGAGTGCACGACTAATAGTTGTCCTGTGGACAGATTCTCCCACCTGAACTGTGGATCTCTGCAGCTCCTCCAGAGTTACCATGGGTCTCTTGGCTGCTTCTCTGATTAATGCTCTCTGTGCCCGGCCTGTCAGTTTAGGTGGACGGCCATGTCTTGGTAGGTTTGCAGTTGTGCTATACCCTTTCCATTATCGGATGATGGATTGATCAGTGCTCAGTGAGATGTTCAAAGCTTGGGATATTTATTTATAACCTAACCCTTCTTTAAACTTCTCCACAACGTTATCCCTGACCTTGTGTGTTCCTTGGCCTTCATGATGCTGTTTGTTCACTAATATTCTCTAACAAACCTCTGAGGGCTTCACAAAACAGCTGTATACTGAGATTAAATTACACACAGATGGACTCTATTTACTATTTAGGTGACTTCAGAAGGCTATTGTGAAGGGGTAATGAGTAAAGGGGCTGGAATACAAATGCACGCCACACTTTTCAGATATTTATTTGTAAAAAATTTTGAAAACCATTTATCATTGTCTTTCCACTTCACAATTATGTGGCACTTTGTGTTGGTCTATCACATAAAATCCCAATAAAATACATTTAGGTTTTTGGTTGTAACATGACAAAATGTGGAAAATTTCAAGGGGTATGAATACTTTTCAAGGCACTGTATTTATTATAAAAACAAATTACAGAAATTTGACACATTCTGTTACATTCTTAATTATTCAAGCTCTTATAAAATTGGAAAAAGTACCTAAAGGCATTCAAATCAATACAATACAAATAAGAAAGATTATGGTTTAGGCTAATTTTCTAAAAAGGAGAGGAGGAGATGGTATTGTAAAGCTCAATTCCAGTCTCAAAAACAAAGGCAATTGCTATTTTCCATGGCAGCAGAGCAGAGACTTTTCACTAAAACTGTTAATTTACTTTACATACATGTTTAGATTGCTTTTACTATACTCTGATTCCGAGCTGCCATCATGCACCTATACAACACTCTTGCATAATGTTACTTTTTCTGCAAGAAATTCATTTTCTGCATTCCACATTCCAAAGCAGTTTTCACATTAAACTCCCATAGACACTTATTTAAGGTGAGGCGTGGCATTTATAGGCTAATTGTGATCATGAAATTCACTATGTCATAATACTGCCTCTGTGATGAAGTAAGCACAGCCTTAGCGAGTATACACAGAGGAGGAGAGATTTGACAGCAGTGCATATGTCAATCTGAGCTGCATCACTAGTGTTGGCCGCAACTGGTAAAACAGTGGCAGCTGTACAAATAGTAGCACATAGAATGCAGACTTTTCATCTGATAACAGAAAATACAATTATTTAAATCACACAGCACGGGAAGCTATTTTGTAGCTTTTCTATTGTTATTAAGATCAGGGTGCCTGGAATTTACACTTTAAGGCCCCTTAATATGATTGGATGTCCTGCACTGATGAGTCAAAGAAATTCCTCTGGAGAAAATATTGTTTTTACACTTGCCCTTTTTCATCAGATTTCCCTGCGCAAGTGACTCTTACTGTGTTAACAAAAGCTAACACACATTTTTTTTTTTTTTTTTTAAATCATTGTCACTTTTTTATTTATTTATTTCAGGTATTTATATAGTGCCGTCAATTTACGCAGCGCTTTTACATGTATTGTACATTCACTTCAGTCCCTAACCCTCAAGGGGTGTACAATCTAAGGTCCCTAACTTACCTTCACATACTAGGGTCAATTTAGACAGGAACCAATTCCCCTACCAGCATGTCTTTGGAGGGTGGGAGGAAACCGGAGTACCTGGAGGAAACCCACGTAGGCACAGGGAGAAAATGCAAACTCCAGGCAGGTGGTGCCATGGCTGGGATTCAAACCAACAATCCTAGTACTGCCAGGCGGAAGTGCTAACCATTTAGCCAATAAATCCAAGAGCACTGTACTACTTAGTCAAGGTATTTAAACTTGAAGGTCCACACAACATCCAATGATAATAATAACTTGTTCATGAGTTAAAGAACATTTTTGGTTCTATCTTTTTTTTATGTTGCTTCGCAAGAAATATTTAATCAATAGTCTAGGAAATGCTAACCGATAATAAAGTTACAGTCTGTTTTACATGGAAAAGGCATTTGTTTCACATTCAGTTCTACAAATCAAAGTTCTTTCAAGGGACCTGAGACTGTCCCCAGAAATCAGGGATGGTTGTCAGCTATATATTAAAAAAAAAAAAAAAAACAGTACAAATAGCAGTGACTCCCTAGACATGTCAAAACCCCCTGAATGGCAATCACTTTGAATGGTTCATTAGCATTAGGGCCTACTCTAATAAAGCTACGAATGTCAGTAATTGAAAAACTGCTGCATGGTAATGCTGAGGTGTTGTTTAGACTTATGAAGCAATATAGAAACAAGATTTTATATGGGAAGGATTTTGTGTTTTCTTCTGTTTTGAACATGTTTCTTAGTTCCTACTGATGTAAATTGATTTTTTATTTATTGCAATTTTCACGTCATTATTGCCCTTTTGCACTGCCTAATGGAATAAGCCTACAAATTCACAATTAAAATGGCGCTAAAGCCAAAACGTTATTACCCTTAAAATGTTACTAAACCCACAATAGTAAAATCAGTCTGTATATGCAGTAAAGCATGCTTGTTATACTCACTGTGGAACCTGAGGGGTTAATCCTCTGCATTGTGTAAAAAGGCTGTTTGATCCTTTCTTCTCTGTTCCTTCCCTTTTTCAAGCAACCACCACTTATCTCCAGACTGAACCGTGGGCATGCACTTGCTCAGTTGGTGTATATTGCTAGAGAGGTTTTTTTTTTTTCTTGGGAGATTGCATGTGATCAGCACAGGGCCAATCAGCACTGTTCAGACAGAGGTCAGGGGATTTCTATCCTCCTAGAGCAGAAAGAAAACTCCTCCTACAAGCTTTAGCTAGTGCCGGGCTGGACACTGGTAGAAGCCACAAGACACTCTAACTGCTGAGGAGAAAAGATATTTAGTAGTTTATATTTACTAAAATAATTGCACTTCCATGTTCTGTGTACTGTGGGAGACCAGGTATAGTGAATGCAGGGTCCTGGGTTTAGTAATACTTTAATATGTACAGTTTGGAGGAAAGAAGGGAAAAGGGAGATATGACTGAAACCGTTAAATACCAAAGGGGGTGAAGAAGGTTCGGGAGAGAAATATTTTCAATATGAAGTCAAGGTCAAAAACATGGAGACATGACCTCAAACTAGAAGGAGGAAAGTTCATAACTAATCTTAGAAATTATTATTTTATCAAAAAGTTGTTGGTTTTTGGAATAAACTTTTAGGAGAGGTAGTGAGTCAGTCAACAGTAAGTGGATTGAAACATGCTAGGGACAAATATAGATCAATACTCACACAAAAAAAAATTTAAATCAAGAAAAAAATGGGGCAGACTCAATGGACCACTTGGTTTAGTTAGTTTTCTGCTGTCAATCTTCTATATTTAAACTCCTAACATCAGCATCTTTTGTGTGTTCTGGTACTGAAATGATTGCACTTCCATGTTCTGTGTACTGTGGGAGACCAGAAATAGTGGATGCAGGGTCCTGGGTTTAGTAATACTTTAATGCATTTCCTGCAAGGTAAAAAACGTTTTACAGTTTTCTGTCCTCCCCCAACTCCCTAAATACTTACTTGAGTCCTCAGTCGATCCAGCGCTGTGCAATGGCTGGATCTTATCTCTCCCCTCTCTTTCTCTTCACATAAGGACTCGAATAGTAGCAGGAGCCATTGGCTTCTGCTGCTGTCCATCAAATGCTGTGAGGAGGAAGCAGCGAGCAGGGCCAAACCACACTGTGTGTATCTATGGAGCGTGCCTCCATAGATGCACACAGGTCGGGAGCGAGCACACAGTGCATGCCCCCATAGCAAGTTGCTTGCTGTGGGGGCACACAGAGAGGACGAGGATCTGAGATTGCCAGCGGGGGACCCCAGAAGAGGAGGTTCATGGCCACTCTGTGCAAAACCATTGCACAGAGCAGGTAAGTATAACATGTTTATTATTTTGATTTTTAAAAAATTATCTTTAGTATCACTTTTAGACTTATGTCATGTTTCAGAGGTTAACTTGCACACATTTTAAAACAGTATAGCAGAGGAAGAGATCATACATAAGAAGATCACACATTTTTCATAGTGTTACTGTTCATGGCGGTTGATTTCTTGCTGTTCTTTTATTACAGGGGTGAAAGGAAACCCAAGATTGATTTATTTAGGACTTGCATTGCTGCTATTCCAAGGCTTATCCCTGATGGTATGAGCAGGGCTGATCTCATCGAATTGCTAGCAAGGTAAACTTTCTTCTATAACTTGGTTCATAGTAGCATCTATCTTTCTTCTGCTGTATTGTATGCTGTGCACATGCAGATCCTTTTTGCTTTTCATTTTAAATGGTTTTTTCTTTCTCATCTATTGAATGACAATGGCAGTCTTAAACCTTTAGGTCATACTACTACTTACCAGAGGGTTGGACAATGGCAACAAAAAAAAAACTGTAGACATCTCAGGACTAGCCTGGAAGTGACCTTTATACAACACTGGGCTTTGCCTAGGGCATTTTCCACACCTACTTTTGGTGATGAGTTAAAGGAGAAGTATGGGATTATAAAAAGAAAAAATACATGCTCACCTCCATGCTTTAGCATCTATGTAAGGCTGCAGCTATCCCACACCATTTATAAGACAGAGAACTGAGCGATCACATGTCCACTGATCGCTCAACTCTCGGTCTGCTCTGAGGGGGGAGCAGTGCCTGTCAGTCACCGCTTTCTGCTGGGCATGGCTGGCTCCAGCTCTCAGTTGTGTCTTGAAAGGTGTAGCCACCTGTCAGCCAGGCAGCTGGGTGGATCCCAAAGATATTGTCGAGATCCTTCTCAAGAATGGCTCAGCTCTGTGCTGTCAGCTGATAGCGGGCAATTGCCCATTATAAACTGACTCTGGGTCACAGGGCAACAAAACAAATTTACTCCTGTGACCCTCAAAAGAACTACAGCCAAAAAGGCTTTGCGCATACTTCTTTTTTTAACCTTGGAGCACTGTCCAGGTCCAGAGCTGTTGGCATTGTTTTGCTGCTTGCCCTGATGATAGGCTGATCAGGCTCATCACCAAGAGCTACATTATTTCTTTTGGGTCCCTTTAAATTTTCAGCTTTTCCAGTACTTGCTTGCTTTATTCTCCAGGCATCCCCATTGAGGGGTACTTTGATGATCTCCTGGGAAAACAAGTCAGCACACACTCTGGAGGACAGCGTAGCTTTGACTGTCCAATATCGCTTGGAGTAACTAGGTCTAGTCCTAGTCATAGCTCAGGCTAGAGTTTTAATTTCTCGAGAGAAACTACAAACTCTCTGATCCCAACCTTATACTTTTCAATCGAGGAGTCGTTGGATTCTCTGGTTTTGTATGAGACTCATGGGTCTGCTGGTAACCTTCTTCAAGCCAGTTCTATTTCCCCAATTTCATACCTATACAATACTACATTTTGTCATCATGGGACAAGTCAGTCCAGTCCCTGTACAGACCAATGTATTTTTTGGCACTGAAGACTAGGTTGTCCCTGGCCTGGTGGCTCCAGAATGAAGTCTTGGAATTGGTCAAGTCCTATCTTCTGACCTTCTGATCCTCCCGACAGGTTCCAGGAGTCCTGGGCACCCTCTCAGTGCCAGGGACTTGAACATTGGAGGAATCTCATCTTCCTATTCAACATCCTGAAGCTTTGGGCAGTTTAGCTGTCCATGCAGCACTGAACCATCCTGCTGAGGGGACATCTTATTCAGACAGATAATGCCACAACAGTGGTTTACTTTAAGCATTGGGCAGGAGTCAGAAGTCTTGTTGCAGTAGGAGAGTTACAGCAGGACTTGTCCTGAACAGAACTTTCAGCACTGTCCAGCATTTATGTCCCAAGCGTGGGTAATTGGAAAGCACACTTGGGGGGATCACAGGTAGGGGAACTCTGGATGTGAACTTCCTGGCCTCCAGGTTCAACAACAGACTTGTCCGAGTTGGCTCGAGGTACAGGGATCCTCTAGTGAAAGTAGTGGATGCTCTGGTGGTTTCATTTCACTAGTGAATTCTGATATTCTTTCCTCCCCCTTCCACTACTTCCTCATCTACAAAATCGAGACGGAGGACATCTAGATAATCCTCAATGGTCCAGATTGGCTCCAGTGAATATGGTGAATATGGTACTCTAACCTCGTAAGACTCCTAATGGATGCCAAGTGAGCTCTTCCAGATTGATCCAATCTTTTGTCTGGAGGACTGATTTACTATCTTGCTACAAGGTTACTAGCTTTAAAAGGATGACTGTTGAAGACCAGGTTTTGAGAGAAAAGAGCACCTCTGAATCAGTGATTCCAAATAATGGCAAAAGCTAGGAAGTCTACTTCTTGCAAGCTCTGTCACCAAACACGAAAGGTAGAATTGCACTGATAAAAAAAAAAATTTTCGGCGAGTATGAATACCATCATTTGTGCTCAAGTACTCGCCGACACCTATTACTGATACCTTTACGATGCCATTTGAGCCCATACAAAATGAATGGGCTCAAATCACACTGCAAAGAATCACGGTTTTCTTACAGCTATAGTGCAATTTGCAGTTCGATTTGAGCCATATAAAATGAATGGTCCTTCAGACCAACCTTTTATCAAATTCCAGCGGTTGGAACAATTCACATGTAAGTTCATTAATTCAAGAGTCTTATTTCTGTTGTATGAATACATGTAACTACAAAGGTTATTGATAAAACCCTGTATATTGCTTGGTGAATAGGTTTGGTTTTGCTGCTCTGAATTATAATGTAACCGGTGTTGAAGAATGGCAGCTTCCATTAGAGGCTATTCACACAGGTGTTTTAAGCTATGGAAAGTTCTCTTTTAAAAAATGCAGCTGTGTTGTAATTACAGATGCTTCAGAGCAGAAATTAACTTTACCCTTTTGTAAAAGAATGCTAATAATTGAATTCAGAAGTGTTGTACCAATTTGTAAATGGCTTGGCTGCCTATGCAGTGTGTTATATGCACAGCAGGGGGAGTTTCATCAGTTGTTAATGCTGTGCATTTGCTGGCACCTTACAGTTCCCAAAACAGAGTATTGATTTGTACTAGACATGAGAGTGCACATACAGTATATGCACGAAACATAGAAATAATTAATATATTGTTAGAATAGGAAACATTTTAAGCAGCTGTTAGCATTCTCCTCCTGTTCCGAGATAAAGAATGCCTGGTGAAGCTCACTGTGTTAAATGTCTGTTCATTTTCTCTCTAGGCTCACAATTCATATGGATGAAGAGCTGCGTGGGCTTGCTTTCAATACCTTACAGGCACTAATGCTTGATTTTCCTGACTGGCGGGAGGATGTTCTTTCTGGATTTGTATACTTCATTGTGCGGGAGGTGACTGACGTGCACCCCACTCTTTTAGACAATGCTGTGAAGATGTTGGTCCAGCTAATAAATCAGTGGAAGCAGGCTGCTCAGATGCACAATAAAAACACAGATTCACAGGTATTTACCAACCCTATCCTCAAGCCTGACCATCCAGAGGAATCACAGACTAAGGATTTAACTACACATTGTAGAAAGATTGGTTACCCAGATTTCCTCACAATTTACGTGACTTTTGCTGATATTTGTAAAAAAGCTCCAGTTGCTTTCCAGTTCCATTAAAAAAAAAAAAAAAAAAAGTATCTTGTTCTTGTACAGCCACATTCACAGGGTGTCTGGCTGCCAATCATTACAGCAGAAAATGTTTTCATGCAGCAGGAAAATAGGAGGATTCAAATGGCTGTGTGTATGTGTGTGTGTGTATGTATGTATGTATGTATGTGTATATATATATATTTATGAGAGAGGGAGAGATATAGATATATATATATATAGATAGTAGATATAGATATATATATATATGGAGAGATATAGATAGAGAGAGAGAGATATATAGATATATATAGAGAGAGAGAGAGAGAGAGAGAGAGAGAGAGAGAGATGCATATATATATATATATATATATATAGAGATAGCCAGTTACACATTACCCAGTTGTTTGTATGTTCATGTAAAGGTGAAAGCTAAGATACATGTTTTAATTTGTGATTTAGATTTTAAACATGAATTCCTTTTTTATAAGACCAGATTGTAAGCTAGCTCGCTTAAAACACTTAATGAGATTCTTGATTGTACTGACATTAGAGCCATCAAACATTTATAAGCAAGTTGGAAAATCCTTGGTTATAAAAACCATTAACCGTCAAACATTCATTTTTGTTTCCATATCTCTGATTACAGCGGGGCCTGGCCAATGGAGGATCCCATACTCTCCCGCTAGAGAGAAGCCCATTCTCCAATGTGTTCCATGTTGTAGAGGGTTTTGCACTAGTCATTTTATGTAACAGCCGATCTTCCACAAGGAGACTTGCTGTAAATGTGCTGCGGGAGATACGGACTCTGTATACTGTGTTAGAACTTCCTAAGGTAAGAGAAGACATTTTATCTAGTCTGGAAATTGTATTTATTTATTTTCTCCTTTATGCTAGAATATCCCAAATGATCAGTTTAAGCTGTATCCTAAATATTTATATGATCACAAATTTAAGAAAAATATGCTGATGAAAATTGTGACTTTCTGTGCCTTCTAGGAAAATATTTCTTGAAACAGTCATGTCTGCATGCACTGTATTTGTATTAATTTGATGGAGAGGATCACTGTATTACAAGATGTAGATGATGGTTGGAAAACAGAATAACATAGTGTTTTGGTTTTTATAACTTTTATTTTTTTTTCAGTGTGATGAAGAGCTGGCTATTGATGTGATGGACAGGCTTAGTCCTTCTGTTCTAGAAAGCTTTATACATCTTACAGGAGCAGATCAGGCAAGTGTTGTTGCACAGTTATTAATAATGTGGCAAGAGTCTAATTATATGTACTAAGAAAGCACAACCCAAAGAGGACAAATCTAACATACAAAAGGCTGGTCATACTGGAGATGGAGATACCCAAACACATGGTACATCAAGTTAACTGCTAACCTGGTTTTCTTTTTATGTTTAGACCACTTTGCTGTACTGTCCAAATTCGATAGATCTACAGACACTTGCAGAGTGGAGCTCCTCGCCAATCAGCCATCAGTTTGATGTTGTCAGCCCATCGCATATATGGATCTTTGCACACGTTACACAGGGTTTGGATCCATGGATAATAAGCTTGTCTAGCTTCATGAAACAAGATAATCTGCCCAAGTATTGCCCCACAGCTGTCAGCTATGCCTGGATGTTTTCCTATACTCGCTTGCAGCTTCTGTCTCCACAAGTTGATATAAAGTAAGATGTTTATTTCTTCTGGTAAACTCATATCTCTGCAGTGGGAGCATCAGAAACAGGTGCTTCTCAAAATGAACTTTGACCTTCCAGTCTGTTGTCCCCAGAATGTAACATTTTTCCTGCATTATTAGTCATTTAAGGTAGAAGGCTATGAAATTGGTGCCATTTTCACTACAGACAACATACAGATGTTTATTTTGTTATCATTTATACATGTCAGTAGCTCTACACTATGACAGTCTTTGGCTGTTGCTGCCAAGCTTCTGTATTCTCAGCAGAGGTTGTCACATCCCCTGCTGAGTCAAACGTATAGCTCTGCAATCAGCAACGCTCATGCTCCTTCTTGATTGAAGAGCTCTAGCTCTGAATTAGCACAGGCCATGTCATGCCTCTACAGAGAGACTACTGCTTCCACACAGAGAGCATAGGTCATTTTGTGCAGCATGAAGGCAGGGACAGCCTTTTCTACTTAGGCTGTGGCTGCTTTAACCACTTCAAGTCTAGACACTTTTACCCCCTTCCTGTCCAGGCCAATTTTCAGCTTTCAGCACTATCACATTTTGAATTACAATTGCGCGGTCATGCAACACTGTACCCATATGAATTTTTTAGCATTTTTTGAGAGAGATAAAACTTTATTTTGGTGGTATTTATTCACCACTTGTATTTTTTATATTTTTGCTATATAAATGAAAAAGTCCAAAAATTTTGAAGAAAAGTGTTTTTCTTATAAAAGTTTTCAAATAAATAATCTTTCTTCATAAATCTTGGCCAAAATGTATTCAGTTATCTTTTTAGTAAAAAAAAACCCCCAAATTAGTTTATAAGCAAAAATTATAAATTTTCTAAATTTTTATTTAATTTTTTTTTTTTATATTTTGTTTTTTTTTTGTTTTGTTTTTTTTTACATACTGTCACCCACTGGTCACAGCTTGTCACATGGTACCAGGCTGTTGTGAATAGCCTCGTACCAGGTGACCACTGTGATCATTCACAGATTTCACACATAGTAACCAATGATGTCAGAAGTGACATCTTGCTTACCACTCTTCATGTGATCACTGGCCAGTTAGTGATCACATGATCGGGACTCATTCAATGATCGGTGTTCCACTGTGTCCAGAGGACACAGCGGGCATTGGATTGCGGTGCTGCGCGCTCCCAGGGAGCACGCACAAGCAGGGAGCGGGGAGGCCGTTTATAAACAGCCACCCGCCCCTGCACTGCTCCTGTCCATCCATTTATATACATGGGTCGGACGGGAAGTGGTTAAAGAAAACTGCACACCATTTGCTTTGCTTAAAGCTAAAAGTTCCGCTGTGCTTTAGGTGAACCAAACCAGGCTTGAAGTGTTTCTAAGGTAACAACTGTACAGTCACGTTGTGGTGCTTGTATTTAACTTCATAGGCTTCTAATTAACTCCTTTGGCACTATGGAACCACTTAATTCCTATGCTCAGGTTGTACATAAGGTTTCGACTGCTGCCTCCAGCTATGCACTAAATGCACTATTTATGCACTTTGCTAAAGAGCCGCTGGTGAGCTGACTCTCTTTTCCCAGTTAGAGCTCAAACAGCCAGGCACACAGCATCTTCTTCACTCTTCCACTGGCTCAAATGGAACAATCTTGGGGTGTCTTTTTTAGGGTTTTATTATAACATTGAACTTGGATGGGGTGAAGGGAGCATTGGATACCCCAGATGAAAAAAACTGGTGAGCCGGACACTTTTGAGGAGTCCTTCTCTATCTTGCTGAGCTGCACAAAATGTCCCACAGAATCTTTAATGCTGACACCGGGGAGAAGATGCCGGCACTGACGAGGGACCCAGAACGTTAGAAAGGAGGTAAGTATATTGCCTTTAGTTTTGCCTTATTTCTGAACTTGACAGTGAAATAACAAAAGGGGTTTAACACTAATAGAAACCATGTACAGCCTGTGCTAGGATCAGTCCCTTTGTCACTATGGAGTATTTTTATTCCTGTGCTCAATTTGTACATGAAATTTCAACTGCTGCCTAATTGTTGCCTTCATTCATGTAACTAATTCTTGCACTTGACATTCCAATTACAGATCATGGGGTTTTACATTAACAGGGTGGGGATTAATCTTTTTGGGGAGTTATGATCAAATGTACATTCCTGGGCCTAGGATCCAGTGAGGCTCCACAAAAACATAGGAGTTGATTTGAATACTAATACAGGTTATTGTGGGCACTAAGCACTTTAGCATTGTTGTAACCCTAAAAATGTAGTTACGGTCAGGTTCACGTTGATACGCATGTTTACAGTTTCAAGAGTTCCTTTTAAGTGAAGACTAGTGGTCTTTGACATGAAAATATAAATCACTGGTCAAGAATTTAATCTGCAGGGTGTTAGTATATTGTACTAATTATGTGCTTGAATGTATTTATTTCCAGCAGCCCTATTAATGCAAAGAAAGTGACTGCAGTAACCGGCAGTGACTCCTACATTGGACTTTGGAGGAACTACTTAATTCTTTGCTGCAGTGCAGCAACGTCCTCCTCTTCTTCAGCATCTACTGGTTCCGTACGATGTTCCCCTCCTGAGACGCTGGCGTCTACCCCAGATAGTGGATATAGCATTGATCCAAAAGTAAGCTACTTTACATGTACTGTTACTCTTCATGCCCCTGCCCTATTTGACTTGTTTTGTTATATGTCATCAAGAATGAAATAATTGATGCAGTTTTCCTCTACATGGCATAACCTATGAGAACTATGATCTGTCACTAGTCCTAGTAATGTTCTTTGGTAAGGTTGTAGCCTAAATTGTAGACTTGCCTTATGTTTCTGGATTATGGATGGGAAATGCTGAAACATTTACTATATATATCAATTTTCATGTAACAGACACTGAATCATCCCCAGGAGAAAGCCAAGCATAATAACAAAATATATATTATATATAAGAACCACACAAACTGTGATATAGTCCTGAGAAATAAGTTTTAGTCCCTAATCTAGTTGGTTCAACTAGAGCCAACTAGATTACAGGCAGTGCGGTTTAGGGGTTGCATAGGTCCCCCTTCATCAGGACCTGTTATTTATGTTGTGCTTCAGTAGTCATGCCAAAAGCTATTTGCATGACTGCTCAAACACAACCCAATTTCCAGTTCACTGTAACATCTAGTGTCATCTCGGGGTAAGAACTAAAAACTTTGTTCTCTGGACTCTACATCAATTGGTGTGGTGCTTACTTTGTGTGTTTTTCTATATGTTTACCTTATTATTTGGCCACCTTGTCAAACATGAGTAAAGAAAAAACAGAATGCAAAGATCATATGGTAGGTAGCCAGGCTGTGCTGTTGGCTATTAGCAATCATTCTCAGCCAGCCTCTGTAGAGGTTGCTAAGGGATTCCTTCAGCAGTGGGTGATTGACCTTCAGCCTAATGGTGAATAGTTTTAGGGGCCTTCTTCCTCTCATGAAACATAGATGAACACCAAAATCAGGAGAAATGTATTAATTGACCACCAATGTAAGGGAATCTACCTGTGTTTCTTTTCTTTACATTATTTATTTTGTTTTGTTATTACTAAAAATGTTGTCCTCTGGTGTAAACGTGCATGGGTCTAGCAGCCAATTCCTAGGTCTAAGCACTGTACCCCAATAGAGGCAGTGATGTTACTGCTTCCCCTAGCTACCAGCCGACACTGGGGGTATTAGTGCTGGATGTGATGAAGGCAGGAATGATGGAGGATCACTGGCAAGATGAGCATCAGTGGGGTCACGGTGGCATTTGTGAAAACATTATCATTTTGCCCTAAATGGGCAAGGCAACATCATCTCTGTAAGAATAGGCAGATAAGGTTGTTAAACATTGCTGAGAGCTCCACCTCATGGAAAAATATTTTTTTTTAAATCATGTACAGTGTTTCATTTTTCTTTACCGTACATTCCCAAGACACAGGGTATCTTCGTATTCACTACAATGCGTTTAGGCTGCCACCTTCATGTGATTTGACTTTGGCATAAATTACAGAAAATCCCATCTATGGCCAAAGCTCTCCCATTAGGCAAGGCCTCATATTTTTTTTTTTTTTTTTTTTTAACTAGAGTCTTAGGTTATGGCTATGTCTGCATAGTCTCTGCACAAAAATAGCTAGCTTCTCAATGGTTCCATCTGTCCCTATGGAACAGGACCCTGAGCAATTCAATGTAACCTTGCGGATCGGTAGGCTGCTACACAGGTCTAGGAAAGTGATCACCAGCTGAAAAGTCGAGTCCTTGAAGGTACCTATGGCATTGCCCGCCATGATGGGGGAAGATTGAACCCTCCAGGGGGTCCTGCAGAGTAAAATGATGAGTGCCCTGGGGTAGTCCCTGGTGGTACCCTTCCTATCCTTCTCTAGTTTTCTTTTCGCTCCCTGCATTCACTCCAAATGAGTTAGGCCATCCACACATGTGCAGTAGGGCCGGTGTCATCAGGAGTGTAGCAGAGCACACTGCCACTGGCCGTTTTGGATACACGTGAGGCAGCAGAGCAGGCTCTCTTGTGGAACTACAGGTTCAGAAGAGCGGTTTCCTTACAAGTTGCAGCAGCGCAATTGCTTTGGTGAAACTACAGGTCACAACAAATATTAAAAGGCCACGCAACATTTTTTCCTTGGGTCAGTGGGACACTGGCAACTAGAAGGTTCATCTTTCAAGGTGTAACCAGCTTAGTGGCACAGTGCCAACTTGGCTGGCTAGGACCGCTGTTACCAGAAAGTGTCCTTTGTCTCATTGACGACAGAGAGGAGGAAATGTAGGAGGTGAGGCCCCAATACCTTTTTCAGGTAGTGAGGAACCTGGTTATAGACAATGTAAAGCTGCTGCTTCCTGAATCTTTTGCCCCATAGGTCACAGGTTTTGGATCATGGTGTCTGCCACAGCATCCTCAATCTTTTCTTATACATCCTTATTTGAAGGATATTTTGTATGTGGACTGGGCTCACCCTGACAAGGTGTTTGCTTAGCAGTATCCCATAGAGAGTAAGTTCACTAAGAAATAGACTATACCTTTGGTGAATCCGGTGGTCTCCTATCTCGACAAACCCTGTTCCTGGTGTTTAAAGATGCTGTGGACGATTGGAGGCCTTATTTAAAGCCTCATTTGTTCTGGTAAAGTGCCTCTTAAAAACCTGCAGTTGTGGTCGTAAAGTGTGTACCATAGCCTTAAGGTCTGGGCCGTTGAGTGACGAGAGGGATCCTACTAGTGGAGATGCCAAAACGAGCAGAAACATGGAGGATTTCCCACATGCTCTTAGCACCTTAGTGGATACCTTGAAGCATTCCATTCAACAATTTTCTTGTCTAGAGAACCAGTCCATACACATGCACAAGATCTTATGGTGGAAGTGTATGTCAGCAGGGTTACCCTGCAAGCATGTGGAGCACTTAGATTTTCAAGGGAATGTTTGTTTGGTCCTGCTTTGGATGATTGAGTCCAGAAGGTGTTTGGGTACAAGTACTCTGTTACAGCTTAAAAGAAGACAAAGCCTACAGTTCAAAAGCCTGCCAATTTCAAGCCTTGGGCTCCAGAGCCAAAACCCCAGTTTCATTTCCACAAGAAGACAGGGTTTGGTGAAAGATCGTAACCTTCATCAAGACAGTGCCCTTTGCCCAGTTTCATTCCAGGCTCCTCCAACAGAATATCTGAGTGGCATGGGACAGGAGGACTCAGTAGTTGGATTCCCTGATGCCTTTACACCACAGCAAGAAACATTCTCTGAACTGGTGGATCTCATGGATGCTGTAGTTGGTGAAATCATTTCTTCCTCTGCCCTGGAGAGTACTGATGATGGACACCAGCCTTGTTGGCTGGAGTGGAGTTCTGAACAATTTCTCGGTCCAGAGAACTTGGTCAAGGCAGGAAAGGTTGTAGCCCATTAACATTCTGGAATTGAGGGTGATTCATCTTGTTCTGCTTCATTGGTCTATGCAGTTGAAGGGCCTCCCTTTTAGAGGTCAGTCAGACAGTGCCATGGTGGTGGCATGCATACTGTAAATCATCAAGTAGGCACCAGAAGTCAGGCTACTCAGGAGGAAGTGGATCTCAGCCTGTCTTAGCAGGAATGTTCACAGTCCACATTCTAGCTGTATAAAATTGGAAGTTTGATTTTCTCAGCCATGAATAACTATTTGCGGGGAACTGGGCTGCTCACTCAGAGGTGTTCGTGGAACCTTCTGATGGTAGGGAACCTCAGATGTGGATTTTCTGGTGTCCCGCTTTATTGTGAATTTGGACAGATTATTTTTTTCCCCAGGACCAGGGATCCTTGAACGTTTGCAATGGATGGTCTGGTGACACTGTGGGACCAGTTCTTTGTAATTTATGCCTTCCATTACAGCTCCTGCCACATCTGCTTCACAGGGTTTGGTTTTGGAAGGAAATCTGGGGATCCTGATTGCTCTAGCCTGGCCCAGGTGAATGTGGTACTCTGACATTGTGATTATGTTGGCAGACAACCCTTGGACTTTTCCGGATTGGCCCAAACTCTTCCATTCTTCTTTACAGTTGCTGGCTTTAACGGCATGGCTGTTAAAGACAGGGTCCTGAAAGGCAGGTGAGTCTCTGATTTGGTCATTCCTACCCTGCTAAAGGCTCGGTAGGCAACTTCAAGAATGATTTACCGCAAACTTGGAGGTCTTATTTTGCTTGATGTGAAGCTAGGCAATTTCATCCTCACAAGTATATTCTGGGCTGCATCCTGTATTTTCTCCAGTCTGGTGTTGATCTGGGACTCTCCTTGACTATGATCAAGGGTCAGATTTTGGCCTTGGCAGTTTTTTTTTCAAAGACCGATTGCTTCACATTCCTTGGTGTTTGCCTTTGCACAAGGCGTCATGCAATACGGTTAAGACTCCCTGAGACCTGGCTACTACTAACTGTAAGGAACCAGTGTTTTTGTTCCATGTCAACTAGGACATTATGTTGCCATCCTTCTGTCCTAATCCTCAAACGCTTGGGGACAAGGCTCTTCATACCTTGGATGTGATTCAATCTATCACATGTTACCTGAAGTTAACTACTGCAATAGGTCAGTTGAATGCTTCCTGAAGGCCCAAGGAAGTGTCACACACCTTCCAAGTCTACAATTTCTTGATGGATCCGTCAACTTATTGCTGAGACCTTTTACAATCTAAAAGTTCCACTGTTTTCGAGGACGGCTCATTCCACCAGGAGTGTAGGTACTTCATGGGCTATTCGTCATCAGGCTTCAGTAGCTCAAGTTTGGAAGGCCTGGTCTTCGGTTCAAAGTGTTTGCGTTGCAGAGGGTGCATCCTTTGGTCAGCGAGATAGGTTTACCTATAAAATCCTTTTCTTGGAGTACATCACAGGAGAAAGAGTTCCCACCTCTCTTCCTTTTGGGGTTCATGGCTTACTACGAACATTGAAGCCTTGCCTTTGACTGGGAGGCTATGCTCAGGAGAGGATTTCCTGGCATTTTTTCAGTGTTTAATCACCTGAAGGTGGCAGCAGAATGGTAAACCAAACAAACATCCCTTTGAAAAAAATTGTTCTACTTTTTTTTTTTTTTTTTGTTCTAAAAATAATAGAAAAATACATACAAAAACAATATACATTATCTTAAAACAAACACCAGTTACAGTACTGCAGTCTCTTTGTTGAAGATACCTATAGCCTGTATGACAAAACCCACCGCAACAATATCTGGATTTCAGTCAACCAGGCTACAAAATGTTATTATATGCTGTACTGCAAGTAAAATATTTTTTTCTAAAATAGCAGTTGCTACTGTTTTTGATCGAAAATTGGTTTTAAGATTAAATATTTAGTTTTTTGGGTTTTAAAGATATGGTGCACAATGGAATAACAAAATGCTTATGACCTAGGTATACTAAAACCGTGAGCTTAAACAATCCTGGAGTCTTGAACAAATTGAGGAAGTCAAGTACCAAATTATATAGTCAAATAACAAGCAAGTATATCGCAATGCATATGAAAAACCTGAAAAATATTTAAACAATGATTTGAAAGGGATTGGAAAGATTACAGAGGGAATTGATAAGGTAGAAATAAGGAAGAAACGGTGGCGTCGCTACAGAGAAACACACCTATACCTGAAGTTACCCAGGAGTAAATTGAAAAATTATTAGGAAAGCAAGAGGTTGAGAATCACTGACTGAAAAAAAAAAGAAAATCTGAGCCTTTAGTAGAGGGATAATTGATTGAACTTGGTAGGAGAGCTGTGGGAGCAATGCAGAATGGGATTTAATGGCTGTTTTATTTTCCAGATAATTGGCAATCCATCTCCCTCATCTCTGTTCAAGCACATAGTACCCATGATGCGTTCTGAAAGCATGGAAATCACAGAATCTCTAGTTCTGGGCCTTGGCAGGACCAACCCTGGAGCTTTTAGGTAAGTTTCTTATTTCTTTCTCTGAGAAATTGTCACATAATTAATGTTATAACTAACTTTTCATACCCAGAAAATTAGGCTTTGTTCACATTGCTGCAACCCCAAAGTCGCGCGACTTTGCATTGCGACTTGCTTGCAATTTGATGAGACTTCAGTGTGACTTTCATGCCACTTTGACTTTGGCCAATCATAACACTGCAGAATATAATACATATTATTAAACTTGCAATACCTGAGGTCGGAACCAAACTCGCAAAGACAAGGAAACAACTTCCTTGCAACTTTTATGATTTTAACATTGAATTCTATGGCACTCATGTCACAACGAAGAAGCAAGCTTGGGTCGCAGAAATTAAGACGGCACCCATTGAAATAATGTGATTTTGACTTGTCATGTGACTTTCTGTGTTGCACATCACAGCAAATCGAATGAGAAGTCGCAGCAATATTAACTAGGGCTTAATGTTCCAAACACTTAATAATACAGCTTGTTTGTTGCCATTTACTTAAACAGAACCTGTTTTATTCTGGAAATGTGGAAAAGAGTGTTGTACATCTGATTTGAGCTTTATGTGGGAAAACTTCGCTTAAAGTGTTACGAAACCCACAACAGTAAAATCAGTCTATATATCCCATAAAGCATGCTTGCTATACTCACTGCGGAACCTAAGAGGTTAATCCTCCACATTGTGTAAAAAAGGCTGTTTGAGCCTGTCTTCTCTGATCCTTCCTTTCTTCTACTGTCCACAATCCATCTGCTGATAGTACAGAGCTCTAGAAGTCATTCTGCACATGCTCAGCGTAGTGTTTATTGCTAGAAAGTGTTTGTTTTTTTTTGGGGGGTTTTTTTCTTTAGGAGGGTGCATATGATCAGCACACAGAGTCAGGGGTTTTTCAGCCTCATAGGACAGTCAGAGCAGAATGAAAACTCTTCCTACAAGCTTTAACCTGTGCTAAGCTGGACATTGATAGAAGTCACACAACTGCTCTAACGGCTGATGAGAAAAGGTATTTAGCAGTTTATATTTATTAAAATAATTGCATTTCCATATTCTGTGCACTGTGGAAGACCAGATATAGTGAATGCAGGGTCCTGGGTTTAATAAAACTTTAATTATGAAAATGGATGAAGGGAACATGAAACAATTGTCCTGCATCATCCAGTAAAGTTTTGATTTTTATCTTCCACTACATGTTAAAAGTGAAAGTAAAATCAAGACCGACAGGTCTTCTATTTTGTCTTTGCTTCTGTGTTTTAATAAATAAGTACTACATTCAGGCTACTTAAAACTATTTTATATAGTTTTATTACTAAATTGTATTACAGAAGCACAGTATTAAAACACCTTAGCATTTTACTATATTCATGGCAAATACAAAACTTCAGAGTCCTATTTCCTTTTGTTGTCCTGCAAGTTCTGTTTTGGGTTTATCAGTGCTCCTGCTAAAGTTCATCCCTCCATGTCTGGGCCCCTCAGAGGTACCATAGCAAAATTCTTAAAAAGTATACCAATAAAGGCTGGTGGATCAAGTAGCTTAATCCAAGCCTGCCTCATTTGATAGAGTACCACATGGATCCCTGACCCTGTGCTGGATGGCCCGCATGCATCCTACCAAACAATGGCATCATTGGTTGCTAAGGAGCATGTCAGGCGCCCACACAGCATCCTAGTTTCCCCTCACTTCCACAGCCAATAGGGAGGTACAGCTCAGTGCGGGCAGGAGGGTGTTGTCTGTGTCTCCCTCCTCTCCCTGAAGTTCATATATGATTTCTCCTCCCTGTGCCCTGTGGAAGTATCCCAGAAGCCAAGGGGGTACTCTGCAGCTTCTCCATGAGAAGATCAAGGTAGTGTGTGGGACCAGGGGTGTGGCCACCTCCTTCCCTCCTCGCACAGTTGGCTGCTATGGCTGATCCAGCAGCTGAAGTGGCTAATGGAGAGAGGCTCCTCCAGGAGGAATTTCATGCATCTGCTCACTGATTGCCTGTACATACTGCGCATTGACCACCCTGCTACTACATACTGCTCATTGATTACTACTACATACTGTTCAATGACCGCCACTACATAATGCTTCTTTACTGCCCTGCCACTACATACTGCTTACTGACTACCACTACATACTGCTCACTGACTACCATTACATACTGCTCATTGACTGTCCTCCCACTACACACTGCTGACTGACTGCCATTGCATATTGCTGACTGACTGCCATTGCATATTGCTGACTGACTGCCATTGCATACTGCTGACTGACTGCCACTACATACTGCTCGCTGACTGCCACTACATACTGCTCGCTGACTGCCACTACATATTGCTCGCTGACTGCGATTACATACTGCTCGTTGACTGCGATTACATACTGCTCGTTGACTGCCATTACATACAGCTCGCTGACTGCCATTACATACTGCTCGTTGACTGCGATTACATACTGCTCGTTGACTGCCATTACATACAGCTCGTTGACTGCCATTACATACAGCTCGTTGACTGCCATTACATACAGCTCGCTGACTTCCATTACATACAGCTCGCTGACTGCCATTACATACTGCTCATTGACTGCCCTGCCATTACATACTGCTCACTGACTGCCTTGCCATTACATACTGCTCACTGACTGCTCTGCCACTACATACTGCCCTATCCTGCCATTACAGTGCCAATCACTAACTGACTGCCACTACATACTGCTCGCTGACTGCCACTACATACTGCTCGCTGACTGCCACTACATACTGCTCGCTGACTGCCACTACATACTGCTCGCTGACTGCCACTACATACTGCTCGCTGACTGCGATTTACATACTGCTCGTTGACTGCCATTACACACAGCTCACTGACTGCCATTACATACAGCTCGCTGACTGCCATTACATACAGCTCGCTGACTGCCATTACATACTGCTCATTAACTGCCATTACATACAGCTCGCTGACTGCCATTACATACAGCTCGCTGACTGCCCTGCCATTACATACTGCTCGCTGACTGCTCTGCCACTACATACTGCCCTATCATGCCATTACAATGCCAATCACTAACTGCCCAGACACTACATACAGATTGTTGACCGCCCTGACACTGCTCAGAGGAGTAGAAGGGGGGCAGCTCTGTACTTTGCACAAAGTAGGTAAGTATAACATGTTTATTATTTTAATTAAAAACATTTTCCTTTAAACCATTTTAATTGTCTCCTGTCTAAATTGGCTCTATTATATGTATGTGAGTGAGGTAGGAAGCCTAAATTGTAAGCTCCTCGATGACAGAGTTTGATGTGAATGTACAATATGTAAAGTGCTGCATAAAATTGTTGGCACTATATAAAAACCTGTAATAAATAAATAATGATATGCTGAAAAAATCTCTCTGTACTGATCATCCCCTGATTTATGGGGGTGAATCTTTCACTGCACATGTGCTGCATCCACATGCCATCCAAGCTAATGGGAAGGTTATGGTGAATGATGGTAATGTAGGTGCAGGCAGATGTCTTGCCACTTGTCTCTCCCGGTAAGGCATCTGCCTGTGTGTGGGCCAGCTTTGCTAGATACAGTATGTTCATATGTTTCCCTCATTGCCTTGGTTCCTTTTAAATTAAATTATTTTACTGAACTCCCTTTTGTATCTGTTGCAATGATTTACCTACTGTTACTGTACAATGTTAAATAGAGTATCACACTGGGTTTGTTGCTGACTTGAATAGTATCATCATTTTTCCTTCTTCCATCCCGTGAAGTGAACATCCCATGTAGCTCATTAATGACCGAGATGCAGATTGCCAAAAAGCACTGGTGCGTTCTGTCACGTTGGTATAATTACAACCCGCGCCTGTAAATATTTTGTAAACACCATAATGTTTGCTGCCTGAACAGCTGTTTAAACTACAGGTGTCTTACACTGCTATCTGTTATTTGTATCCAGGGAATTAATAGAAGAGTTGCACCCCATAATTAAAGAAGCACTTGATAGAAGACCAGAGGTAATTATATTACATGTCAACACTGCATTGTTTATATTACATGCCTTGCTTCCAGCTCTTGCTGCAAATTGTAACACAGAAAATTCAAGATCTTTTTGGCTCTATCCGTTGATGTATCCTGACGTCTCTTGAACCTCTTGATAATGAAAAGATAAAAGTCCTGTATGGTGAAAAAAACGTGGCTCTTTATGCTTTTCATTTACTTCAGTGTTTGTTCTGTTCTGCTGCTTGTTTGTCCTGCAAGTTAGTAGATAGACTGCCTTCATGGTGAGGGTTCACTAACAAAAATAACTGACCAGATCATTTGTTATTTCTCATATAAAAAAAGCAGTAAAGTTGTATTACAATTACATGTGCTGTATGCAATGTTTATAGCATTGGAGTCGCTTGTTCCATAGAATTGATTGAATGTATTTTAGGCTTACCATGCAAATTATAATGTGAATGTACAAACTCCTTTAGATCTACTGACAGATTTTAGTTTAACGGCCTACTTGATGGAATTCAAATTGAATAAATTGTTTAGTTTGGCACTTAGGCACTGCAATATACACAATCTACAAAAAAGGAATTTGAGGTAGGTTCACCACTTTATTAGGCCTAAAGGCATATAAATGGCCTAAGCTTTGACTGTACTCCACCCCTCTCCTGCATAAACTGACCTTTCCTTTGTTTAGTCCTGGGAGCCAAGGGAAATACCCAGTAGGGAGGAGGAGCATGTGACCTACACCATGTGACTGTGCTGGCCCAATCTATGCTGTCACACAGGAAGTCAGTATCCATGTTTAATTTACAACTCTGGAAACTAGTAGCAAACACAGGACTGTTCTTTACAAAATAAAGGCAAATCTGTACCACAGGGTAGGGATACAATTGAGTAAATCCGTTGTTTTCCTCTGTGTGCAGAAAGCAAAGGTTAACATGCAGCTAAATAGGAGCATTGCAGGTGGCCACATCCATTAGTTAGAGGGATCACCTAGATTATATGTGTTGCTGTACATTTGGGGTCATATTAGCATCCCCAATATTGGTACCCTGGTATTTGTTTTTCAGGCCTCCCTTAAACTGGAGTCAATTTCATATTGTAAAGCATTATGCAAACTGTTGCTGTTATAAAAATCCTGTATAACGTCTGCTTCACTTTTACAAATTTACATAACAGAATAAAAAATAAAAAAAACTCTAGAATAGTGTATGAAATTAAGACCTTGAGAAAAAAGTTATTTTACGCTGAATTTATTGTACATGGGCACATAGAGCTTTATCTTACAAAGGGACCAATATTCTATACAGCTCATTAGTGCATAGGCACAGAGGTATATGCAAACTGTTGCTGTTATACAAATCCTGTATAACTTCTGCTTCACTTTTACAAATTTACATAACAGAATAAAAAACAAAAAAATCCTCTAGAATAGTGTATGAAATTGAGACATTAAGAGAAAAGTTATTTTACGCTAAATTTATTGTACGTGGGCACATACAGCTTTGTCTTACAAAGGGACCAATATTCTATACAGCTCATTAGTGCATAGGCACAGAGGTATTTTAAGTACACTACTAGTGCGGTTATGACCTCCACCACCACCCCCTCCAAATTCTACACTATGCTGTCCTCATTCTGGATTTTCATGTTCGGTTTGATGTCAGTTTGACAAAAAGGTCTGAATTTACTGGAGCAGTTGTCCAGGACAGGAAGACACAAATATTCTGAAAGAGGTTTTCACTCTTCCCTTGTTTCCTGAAATAATGTGTTTTGTTTCAGTCATTGTACCCACTGGATGGATTGCCCATTGTTTCCTGTCTGACGGGATAGAGGAGAAGTCTCTCTAGTGGGGTTACAGATCTCTGTAAAAACCTGACCAGGGGTTCTGTCCCTATCCCACTCTGTCCAAAAATGTTTTTGAACTTTAATGGATAGCTTTCAGTACAATTATCAGTGTATTGAAGTTTGCTAATGCTCATTTATAATTGCAGATGGATGTATATAATGTTTTTTTTGATTTATAAAAAAAAAAATTGGAACTTAAATTTCTTCTCTTACCTTCAGAACATGAAGCGGCGCCGGCGTCGAGATATTTTACGAGTACAACTGGTCCGTATATTTGAACTGCTGGCAGATGCTGGTGTCATCAGTCACAGGTAGGTCTTCCTGAAGCGAATTTTCTGTATCAGCAGTATTGCTATTATGTAGATCAGGGGTCTCCAAACTATGGCCCATGAGTCTTTGCCTTTAGCCATCTCTTGGGACACTATTCCTCCCGCTTAGATAAGGCACTATTCCTCCCACTGATACCAACGATGGGGCACCATTCCTTCCACTGATAGCAACGATGGCCACTATTCCTCCCACTGATACCAACGATGGGGCACCATTCCTTACACTGATACCAACGATGGGCACTATTCCTCCCACTGATACCAACGATGGGCACTATTCCTCCCACTGATACCAACGATGGGGCACCATTCCTTCCACTGATACCAATGATGGGGCACCATTCCTTCCACTGATACCAATGATGGGGCACCATTCCTTCCACTGATACCAATGATGGGGCACCATTCCTTCCACTGTCACCATTGATGAGGCACTATTCTTTTCACTGACACTAACAATGGGGCCCTATTCCTGCCAATAATACCAATGGTGGGGTGCTACTCCTTCTCTTACTGACCACAGATGCTATTTAATGTATTTGTAATCCCACTGACTACCAAGTCTGAGAAACTGATCACTCCCACTGATACCAAAGCATTTTCTTCTCCTATTGGCCAGAGTCTGAAGGGCTGTAAACTGGCCTTTTGTTTAGAAAGTTTGGGTTTCAGCCTTGTTTGTAGGTGTACTTAATGTCTTTGTTCCCAGTATAATTCCTTTAATACTTTTAAATGGTCAAATGGTCAAATGCTCATGATACTCATAAAAGCAGAGCAGATTATTGCCCAATCTAGACAACCTATCTGTTGATATCAGCAGGCATCTGTCCATTGGTTATTGGCAACACTGGTGGTTGAGCCACTGTTCATATTCTCTCTGAAATTAGGCTAATGTCGGTATGTGTGCACACTGTCTCATTCACCCCCCCCAATAGGATGCCTGAGCATATATGCTAATGAAAAGATTGTTTCTGTAAACCTGTGCATTGCATCTTTCCTAATTAAAAAGATAGAACCAAACCTTAAATCTCCAGCTTTCACATGCCAATGCAGATTCTGATGGGTTTCTGTGGAGCAACACAGACAGTCCTTTTTTTTTTCTTTTTTTAAGTTATCAATAAACAAAAGTTTGTCTATTGGAATCACTATTAGAATGAACAGTTTTGACAACACATTCTTTTAAAGGTGATGGAAGAAGGTAAAAAAATAAATAGACATAAATTAACCATTAGACAAAACAGAACGCAATGCAGTCCATTGAACAAAGCACTGGTATCTTGACAGTGTTCTGCTTTCTTTTCTTGTTGAATATACTTGAAATAGAATTGCAGTTGTTTGTGTATGTTAATGTGCTGTTTAAATGTGGGAACATTCAGGTGTATTCATTACTGCACTCTCAGCTACACTGAATAAGCCTTATTATTTAAAAAAGAATGCAGCCCAGATCTAACATGCAAAGTACAACCTGTATTGATGATTATATATGCCAGTGTGCACAAGGTGTTTTTTTACAATCTTGAAATGTTTTCTCGTATTTTCAAGTGCAAGTGGAGGCCTGGATAATGAAACACATTCCCTGAACAATACTCTGCTTGAGTATGTAGATTTAACCAGACAGTTACTTGAAGCAGAGAATGAGAAGGACTCTGATACCCTGAAAGATATCCGGTGCCATTTTAGTGCCTTAGTGGCGAATATCATTCAAAATGTTCCAGGTATTATTTCAGATTTATCTGACTTGATATGTTGTGTTTTCCACCATAATAGACTGAATTGAGTGCCTAGTGATACTCTTGGGTCAGCATTTGTTTGCATAGTCTCGCCTAGCTCTTCAACTGAGGCAGGTGTGTAAGGAGTGTACAGGGTCTGTTGAAAATATGTGTAAGTCTGTAGGAATCCACAAACGTTAATAAGGGAAACATACGACTCTGTACATTTTACAGAAATGGAAGCTATAGGCTGTATACTTAGTTTTTATGGGGCAAATGCAGGTAGATTGACATTGTAGCTACACAAAGACTTACCAATCTCAGGACCTGGTTTTTAGCAGTTTTTTGGTTGGGTGGCCTGCATGTATTTGCTTGCTCTTTATTTTTGACCAATTAAATAAACGTAAAGTTTATTGTTTGAATGCATTTGGTTTTATTATGCTTATTATAGCTAGATAATACCTCTCTTATTTATATATATATATATATATATATATATATATATTATTTGGTGCACTCAATAAGACAGCCCAGACATTGGTCATGTTTTTCAATTAATTAGCAGGTTGAACATAAAAAAAAAAAAGTTACCTGATTCCCCCATCCACATACTTGATGTGGATGGTAATAATCACTCCCGCTGAGATAGTGGATTCTGACAGTGGGGAGACTTCTCTGCTGTCAGAATACACTGATCAGAGGGGCGGCTATAGCTGGCTGCAGTGATTGATCAGGAAAACCCCGACAGGGTGGTTGTACAGAAGTTGATCAGTAGATTGACATCAATACAACAAACTTGGCCCTACATGGATTGAAATTTGGCCAGTCCTTGCTGAAGTGGCCAAGTTTTGATCCATGCATGGCCAGTTTAAATGTGTGCTGTTACTTTTTGTTGTGATAATTAATTCATGTAATGAATGTTTATTTGCAGTGCACCAGAGAAGAAGTATATTTCCTCAGCAGAGTCTACGTCACAGTCTTTTCATGTTATTCAGCCACTGGGCCGGACCATTCAGCATAATGTTCACACCTTTGGACAGATACAGTGATCGGAACATGCAGATCAATAGACATCAGTACTGTGCATTAAAGGTATACTGTTGTAGTGATATCTGAACATGCATAACATGAATGCATGTCATTCTTATAACCCTTTGTGATGAACGTCCAGATTGTATCCGCTCTAAACTTGGAGACTTTCATAATTCCAGGGTTTAACTAATAAAAGCAAAATGTTTAATCTTAGGCCTGTTCTTATTCAGTGCTGGTTTGTGGCTTTCATTCCTAGGGCTGTAGTTTGGGTAGTACAGAATGCTTTTCCAGCAGTGAGAGGATTACAGAGACAGATTGTGAGAGCACATCTGTTTCTAGGTCACTGATGATAATAGCCGTAATAGAGGCTTGGATACAACCAGCCCTATACAGTATTGTTTATTCAAGACATATTTGCTGCTCAATTTGAACTTTAAGAACTCATTTTTATGTATTTTTTTAATGCAAATAATAGCAGGAGATCGAAGTCTTTAAAATAATCCATATTCTGGGATATAATGTCTGGGCTAAATTATAGATAGACTAAAAGACAAGGGGGGCCATCAGGAGGGTATGAGTGACCACATGGCATCAGAATGTTTTAAGACTTGACCTTCCACCACCAAGTATCTGGGATGACCCTGAACCAGTAGGCCTATTTGCTTTTCGAAGTGGTGCGACACTGGATGTTAGCACATCTCTAATGGCTTCTAGTGCTGACTCTCCTTCTACTCTAAATCCTTTCTGCGAGAGATTACAGAATTCAAATATACTAATTGCCATTAAAAATGCAAACATCACTGCATTAATTTTTGTATCTGACCTACACCACCATGTTACTGTTTAAGTGTACCACAAGATGTTGTCCAAAATGCCATCTTAGACCAGTAGTAATGCTATAGTGTGCAGGCAGTATTTGCTATAATGTGTGAACTCCTAAACACAGTTCTGTTTTTCCTGCAGGCGATGTCTGCTGTGTTATGTTGTGGTCCTGTAGCTGACAACGTGGGTCTGTCACCTGATGGATATTTATACAAATGGCTGGATAACATTTTGGACTCCCAAGACAAGAAGGTAGGATAGAGTAATATGGTTGGGTTAAGAGCCTAATCATTTAGAAGCTTTTAATGCAATCCTAATTCATTAAAATTTGATGTCTGTGACTTCCTGAACCCCTTTTGAATATGGGAGCACTAGCAGTGCAGCAAGAGTAAACCGCTGTGTACAAGAGCTTTGGTATGTTTGCTTTTCATGGGAAATGAAAGGCATCCAGTAGAACAAAGTAATACTTACAGAATGTATTAGAGATCTACAGACATTTTATACAGATATGCACCCAAGGTTGTAGAGAAACGAAAATATTTTAAAGAAAACATTGATTTTGCCGTTAACAGTCAGAGAAGCCAGTTTGCTGCAAAGTACCAAAAGATGACCAGAACCTAACTTCTGGATCCATGATCAATACCCAGAACCCTTGAAAGAAGGGGAAAATTGGACACTCTCTTTGCCTCCCCTGTAGTTCTTGCTAGCTGAATTGCCAGAGTTTCCAGGCTTGAGTGCTGCCACATTGAGTTAAGAAAGAGTTTGCTGAGCCCTGTGCAAGAATCTTAGGGCACTAAAAGTGTAACTAAAGGCAAAACCTTTTTTTTTAAGATAGAGTAAGGGAGGGTTATAACCCCTGTCGTTCTTTTTTTGCCATCTGTGTCACATTGAGTAGATTTCCCTTCACTTCCTGTCTCATAGCCAAAACCAGAAGTGAGAAGGGATCCTTTCAAAATGAGAGAATCCTGGTATGTCACCAGAATTAGTGTCCCCATTGGAAGATTAGTGTTCTGATATCAATCCAAAATGTGGGATTTAATTTCACTTTTAATGATAACGGTAAACATTACATACAAGAGATGGTGAATCACCATAATGGGAACACTGACCACAATAAAAGGAGTTCTAAAAGAAAAGTTGTGTGCAGAAAATTATTTGTTTGTTGTACTACTGTTTAACAACATGTAGTATGTCATCAATGTACAATAGACCATCCATTAATGGGTAGGTTTAGCTTACTAGCCTAATGCAGTACTATATATCTAGCTATAATGCTGTATTAGAACGGCTCAGTGTAATAGCTGTGTTTGTTTTGAGTGCAGGCAGCTTTACATTTTAATGGCAGATAAGTGTGTATAAGGCAGAGGCATAACTAGAACCTTTGGGCGCCGGTGCAAGAAACGATGATGAAGGGCCCCCTTGACCTAGTCTCGAGGCCCCCTCCATTTGTCCCAGGGCCCTTTATTACAGTAAACAACAAAAGTGCATAAAACGTGGCAAGCAAGACACCAAGGCTACCCTGTATTATAAATGTAAAAAAGTTTATTTTCAAATAACCATGCATATACTCAACAATAATAGATGTGATCAAAATAGCAAAACCACAAGGAAAAATCAGAAAATAAATGAAAAACTACCCTGGGTCAGATCGAAAGGAACTCTTCCAGCTCCCTCCTAACCCCCCCCCCTCCCCCTCCACCTCAAGTGACACCCAGTGACCCACTACTATGGTCCCTGCTAAACCAATCTGCATGGAAAATAGACAGTAAAACAATACATAAGTGCAAATACCTCTGTTAGAATAGTAAATGGGGCAACAATTTTGTATATAAGTCCCAAAGTATGCAACGTAAACTTGTGCGCTGATATGTGTGATTTTGTGTTATCTATGCATTTATATTGGAAATGTTTCTAGAAGATATATGCACTAGTTGGTAAATTGAATGTATTTGTTTGAAAATTGTTGTAGGGAGATATATTATTTAAAGGGACAGCGCACCATTTTTTAAAATATTTGATATTTACAAGTCTCAGTTAAAACATAAGTAGACTAAAAGCGTGGTGTAAAAATGGCATGCCAAAAAGTTATCCTCTGGCCATAGTGACATGGATAGCAGTCCATCCACCAGTGTGGAATATATTGTACATTGGCCATAGTGACATGGATAGCAGTCCATCCACCCGTGTGGAATATATTGCACATTGGCCATAGTGACATGGATAGCCGTCCATCCACCAGTGTGGAATATACAGCGCTGAGCAAACCCTTTGGCGCTATATAAATACTGTATATTAATAATAATATTGCACATTGGTCACAGTGACATGGATAGCAGTCCATCCTCCAGTGTGCAATCTATTGCACATTGGCCATAGTGACGTGGATAGCAGTCCATCCACCATTGTGGAATATATTGCACATTGGCCATAGTGACATGGATAACAGTCCATCCTCCAGTGTGCAATCTATTGCACATTGGCCATAGTGACATGGATAGCAGTCCATCCACCAGTGTGGAATATATTGCACATTGGCCATAGTGACATGGATGGCTCAGCTGTACTGTTTTGAGTGAAATGCAGCAGTAAGCTCACAGTGTGCAATGAAAATGGCTCAGCTGCCCTCCTATAGGTGTATAGCTGAAATGCTATGAACTGGATGGATGGCTGAGCTGCAATCCTTTTGTAAACCATGCTGAGAGGACTTACCAGATCTTTACCCCTCCCAGGGACTTGTTGCCTTGAAATGAGCTGTAACCGGATACAAGCTGGAGTAGATCTGATGCTGCTGATGAAACTGGGAGCCTGCACATAATGTGTGCATCCAGGATGGGATGAGCTCGCTGTAGATCAGTATGTGCTGCTAGGCAGGGAGCCAACACAACTGTGTGGTAATCCATAGTGGACTGAGTTCTGCAAATGCCAACCTGTGTGGATCAGGTTAGTGTCCACACCGACCCTCCATGTCGTCACCTCACCAGGGTACCAGGGATATTACTGATGGAGGATCCAAAGTAACATTTGAGATTACAATGATTCTTTTAGATGCTGGGTTGCCTGTGTAAAGCAGCTGATCCTGGTGGGGTGAAAGCTGTAAGAACTGTAAAAACACTCCTGCCAAAAGATTTTGTAGCTCTGTAGGGTGCTCGGCTGCCTGTGTGCAGCTGCTGTGGAGGCTCAAAGCCCTTTATTACAGTCCTGCAGCAGGCACGCGTTTTGTCTTAGGGCCCCCCACAGTAGTGGAACACCAGGGCCTGGTCGCAAGTATGAATTTTGCAACCCTGGTAGTTTCGCCACTAGTGTAGGGTTAGCAAAGCTGTTGAAACCACCTCATGTTTCTTGTCTGTTTTATACATTTTCTTTCTCTTTAGAAATATATATGCACTTCTGATACCCAATAACTCAAAGTTTAAAAAGTTCCAAGTTAGTACAGTCGCTCTGTAAGCTATTTGGTTTTTTAGCCCTGATTTAATATTGTGCAGAAAGACTCAGTAGCAGTTCTGTTAACAGCCAAAATCCTTTTTCCTTCACTAGATTCCAAAAACTTCTGGAAAACTTTTTTTTTTTTAAATCAGATCTTTTTTTTTTTATTAAAGTTAGGATCCATGTACACATACAATTATATAACCCCAATCTCCAACAGGGTGTAGTATTACAGCGTTGCAATACAAAAGGGGTACATAGCCATGTATACAAAAAATATAAGTACAGATCCCAAACCACAATATTATCCATACAATGCTTCTTCCCTTTTTTTTTTATAAAACTTCAAAACAAACAAAAAAGAAGGCAAAAAGAATAAGCACAAAATACAAAACTAAAATAATCTAAACAAACCATTCTTCCACCGAAATAAACGTAGAAAATCAAGTTGCCTCAGCCTATCCATGTGTAATGCCGTAGATAGAAGTTCAACCCCTGCCAGAAGCAAATTTTTAGCACATATATATATGTCCCTAATACCTATCCAGGAGCTGATGGGACACTAGTTATATCAAAGTAGACCTGGAGAGACTCCGCCACTTAACAGTCTATCCTTAACTAATTGGGTTGGTGCTAATCCCGGTGTACCTAACTAGGCATCTCAAATGGTCATAAATGTTCGGGCACATCCTCTATGTTGATAAACTAGTTTCTCTCTAATTAGGGTATCATTAACAGCTTTAATCCATTGGATATGGGAAGGAGGGGTAGGAGACAACCATTTCTGAGCTATGAGCTTCCGAGCAACAAACGGCTATAGTAGATAGTACGGCTCTATAGACATGTGGAGCATATAACTCCTCATCTATAGCTTCCAATAGGCAGATCTTGGGATCCAATGGTAAAAACGTTTGGAGAACTTATCAGAGCTGTATGTGCACACATGGCACATGTGGATCAGTACATATTACAGCAGAGTTACAAGGGAGAGCAGCACTTAACTGACTGCAGAATGTACAAATTGTGTTCATGATTTCTCTGAAAATTTGTAGATGAATTCAATAAAAGAATTGTAGGGGAAAGAGGTACAGGGAATGTTTAGAGGGGTTAGAAGGCTTTTTATCGTTGCTGAAACCATTTTTTATATATAGTTGGTGTTTTTTACAGTTGAGAAGTGGCTCTGCATATAAAGTACACCCCATTACCCCATTAAGCCTCCAGTATTACACTGTAAAATCAGTTTTGTAATTAGAATAATCACTTGATACAGGAGGTGCAAAAGTGCACAATCAGGGACATTTAGGGCTGCTTGATGTCTAAGTATGACTCTGAACCTATTGACAAGTGTGCCACACTTTACACCATGAACTAAGCGTTATTCCAGAGAAACAAATGAAGCCAAGCAGAAAAGCATTTTTACCATGTGGAATAGTTGGCACTGTGCCTCCTTTCAAAGTTTTTCTGTAACTAGAACTGTTTGGATTGCAGCATAGCAGCCAGTCTCAGGTAAAGTCTGTAATTTCTTGATCTGATTGGTTGCTTTAGAGCAGTGGTCTCCAAACTGTGGCTCAGGGGCCCTATATGGTTCTTTGCTTGCCTTTATCTGGCCCTTTACTTCCCTTCATCCCGCCCTTGGGGCACTTTTATTTCCACTGATACAAGAAACTACTCCTCCCACTGACACCAAAAATGGGGCATAATTCCTGCTGCTGATATCAACAACAGACACTATTCCCCCCCCCCCCCCCCCTCAACACCAATGATGGGCACTGTTCTTCCAACTGACAGCAACGATAGGGTACGATTCCTCCCACTGACACCAACATTCGGGCACTATTCCTCTCATTGACACCAATGATGGGGCACTATAACTCCCACTGACGCCAACGATGGGACACTATTCCTCCCACTGGCATCAACGATGGAGCACTATGCCTCGCACTGACACCAACATTGGGGCACTATACCTCCCACTGACACCAAGGTTGGGGCACTATTCCTGCCACTGACACCAAAGTTGGGGCACTATTCCTTCCACTGACACCAACGTTGGGGCAGTATTCCTCCCACTGACACCAACGTTGGGGCAGTATTCTTCCCACTGATACCAACGATGGGGCCCTATTCCTCCCAGTAACTCCAATGATGGGGTACTACTCCTCCCATTGGCATCAACAATGGGGCACTTTTCCTCCCACTGACACCAACGATGGGGCACTATTCCTTCCCCTAATGCAGAAGATGCATTGCATACTCCCATTGACACCAGGACAATTTCTGCTCCTAGCGGCCACAATCCTGCCCCCCTAAAGTCTGAATGCCAGTAACATGGTCGTTTGTTTAGAAAGATTGGAGACACCTGCATTAGCACATTAAGGGTTACTCTTTTTTTTTAAAGACAAAATTATAATTTACGCCTGTTGTCAGAATTTATACTAATTGGGTGAACCTGACGAACCCATGTGTTTAAAGCTATATGTAATCCAAGAAAAAAATAGAAAACCTTTGTTAAAAAAAAAATACCCATTGCAAACCATTGTTTTTATTCTCTCTACAAGGTTCATCAGCTGGGATGTGAAGCCGTCATGCTTTTGCTGGAGCTTAACCCTGACCAGAGCAACCTCATGTACTGGGCAGTGGATCGCTGCTACACTGGCTCCAAGAGGGTGGCATCAGGCTGCTTTAAAGCCATTGCCAGTGTTTTCCAGAACAGGTATAGCCTATTCCTCTCAGTTGACATTCTCTGGCTTATTACATTGTGAAAAACCTAAATGCAAGTGAAATCGTGCAAGAACTAGTACGGAGATCCAAAGCGTAGTAACAGATAGAGATCAATGCAATTTCAGTTTAAAGCACTCAGACCAATATTTGAATACTGATTAGTTTTTTGGGGTACTTGGCACATTGCTCTTTGCCTTAGTAAATAGGTACAAATGCCTCTTAATATGATTTCATCTCTAATCTTTCTCCAGGGATTACCAGTGTGACACAGTTACACTCCTTAATCTGATACTGTTTAAGGCGGCTGATTCTGCCAGAGATATCTATGAAGTTGCTATGCAATTGCTGCAGGTTTGTAAAGTGTTCATTGTATGTTAAATCTAATCAATATTGCTGATAAACCCATTAACCAAACAAGGTTCATAATCTCCCACTTGGGTGTCTGCCCACCAGTGCAAGGGTTTTCTCAGACCCCATCATTTTCAGTAATGTTCGCAAACAGCTTTTATATGCATCTTGTGGCAGGTCAACTTTCACTCCTTTATTTTTGTATTTTTTATTTTTAATATGCATTCTTTATTTATTCCAGAACTCACCCATTTAGTACATTGCATACACTGTTACTTCTAAAATGGCATTTCCCATATATTAGACGTACTAATTTGTGCAAAGAGTATGTATCAGTCATTGAATTGAGGATGCCAGAAAAAGTTAATTCCCATTTTTAGGTGGAGAAATAATCTTTAACTGGTAAAGACTTCACTGCCTCCAATGATAAGTCTTACTAGTGCACATTGCATAGGAACTATGAAAGTGTTGATACTATGAACTGGCAGAAGTCTAAAGAGGCCAACCCGACACAGCTGTTTGCAGTTACATTTTGGCTTTCAGAACAGATGGCTGTGGGTAGGTAATTTTAAAGGATAACTTCACCTTTTGGAACCTGCTATATGTTCCACCTGTATTTTAGGGTAACATGTTCCAGCTCCTGCAGCATCTACCCCTGATCCCTGCCTCAGTGTGATAGCAGGCGGGACATCCAATCCCTTCACCTGCTATCACCATTCAAAAACAGCGTGGCGTGCAGGACTCTGCCCAGTTTCCTGTGAATGGATAGACTACAACTACTGTCAGCCAGTGCGGCTGATGGCTTTTACTCCTGAATGAACTGATGAGCGCCCTTGTACTTCATTCACAAGTCCTGCAGCTTTGTAACTGACAGCCTGTGTGAAGCTACGGGCAGAAAGCTGCAGGGCTTGTCTGCAGAAGCCTGACATTGTACCCCTGATCCACTGGTCATGGGTGCAATGCTTTCCAGGCTCCTGCAGGAAAAAATAATTGCACATTTTCTTTTTCTGCAAAAATAAGGTGAACTTATCCTTTAATGCAGACATTGATACATCAAACCAATATGTCTAGATATTTGAATCCATGGGTTATGTCTGTTTTCAGAAGGGTTTTTTTTTTTTTTTTTTTTGCTTTTTTGATTGTCTCAAGCTGCTGTAATATACTGCTTAACTAGTTATGTCCTAGTGTACCATTGTTTGGTTGTTCAGTCGTTTACATTTTTATGGCAGATTTTGGAGCCCAAGATGTTCCGATATGCTCACAAATTGGAAGTACACAGAACGGATGGAATATTGAGTCACCCATCCCCTCTGCCACACCTTTACTCAGTATCCTACTACCAGCTTTCTGAAGAACTAGCACGGACATACCCAGAACTTACTCTTCCAATTTTTTCAGGTAATGAAGCAGCTGATATACAGTGTGTACTTGTGTGCTTTTCTTTCGGAATAGTGGGGTTGAATCCTCTGCTTTGCTAGTGTCCTAAAAATGAGGCTGTTGTGATTGAAAGCCACCAAGAATTTGGGCAGACAGTTGGGCAACCTGGCTATTAGGATTTTTGCATCTACGGCAGGTAGAGTACTGATAAGTGGTTCCCTTATTAGTACATATTAGATACAATGGGCCTTAGTGCACTTGGCAATGGATGCATTTAACACACTCTGCCAGTGCGACCTCTGCAAGCTCTGTTTACAGCCGCCTGTATGCACGAACATCATTGTGTATGACCAATTTTCTTTCACTTAGTTTTTATTAAAAGAATAAAACAAAATATACAGACAACCAACAGTAGTTACATTCATGATTGCAATACAGCCCAAATAAATGATTGTTCTACTAGAAACATAGTAGATAATTCTGCAACACAGAATACTCCGCTCGCTGTCGCAGCCAGTCAAAGGCATATAGGGCAGATAACTTCAGGCACATAAGCCCACGGGTACCAAAAATATGTGCGGACACACCCAAAGGCAGTTTAGCCAAATAGTATAGCCAAGAAGGGTCATGGGTATAGTAACAAGCAAAAGCAAAGCTAGTTGCAATCCTGACCCGTAATGTGTAAAAAGAAAAAAATGGGGAGGTGTAGCTACCAGCTGGTAGTCATTCACCATCGGATAAAAGGGGAAAAAGGGAGGCCAGCCAACCCGGCGGAGGGAGCCAAAAAATGGTTCACTGAAAAAGAGGGAGAATGGTAAGATAGAGCGAAAGGCAGGCTAAAGATATAAGTGGAAAGACGATGGGGAAGGGGGAGGGAGTAAAATAGGGGGAACCCCAAAGGCTTACGCTGTATATAACACAGTGAATGGCATATATTCAAAGCTCTGGAAAGTGCAGAGTCAACTGTGAGGGTAGAAAGTGGTCGAGCCAAGGATGCTAGGTATGTAATAATTTGTAATTCCCCTTGTTGAGGTTTACCATGAGTTTTTTATTACTGATTGTACCTTGAATGTAGCACTTTACCTAATCGAAGCTGAGAGTCAGCGAATTCCACACCCTCGCTATCGTCTGGTTCGTCGCCATGAAAATACGAGTGATTACTGTGCGTTCCTGATGGGTGACATGAGCGATTGGTCGTTGTAATAGCCTTGCCAGGGGTCCTTTTGCAGGTTTATATGAAGTATTGTATTGACCATGATGTATACCCGTATCCACAATGTCCAAACTTTGGGATCAATTATGTTTCATATCCCCCAATTCCAAACAGCCTCAGAAACAGGAGGAAGAATAAGTAGGGAGACACCCTGCAATTCTGGCTGCGGTGTTGTACCATCAGGACGTAAGCTTACAGGTCTTTTCCATGGTCAGAACATTACGCAAGGCTTTACACAAAGCTTCCAACATTTTATTGTGTATGACTAATTTAACAAAGTGTGCCTATTGCCTTTAACATTTTACTATATTTCTCCTTGGCAGAAATCAGCCAGAGAATACAAACAGCGCACCCTGCTGGTCGACAGGTGATGTTGCACTATTTGCTACCATGGATGAATAATATTGAGCTGGTAGATTTGAAGCCTTTGCCTACTGTGCGAAGACATGAGGATGATGTTGACGAGTCACTGCAAGACCGTGATGTGATGGTTAACAGCAGGCGCTGGCTCAGAGGAGAAGGATGGGGATCGCCGCAAGCCACTGCTATGGTTTTAAATAACTTGCTGTACATGACAGCAAAGGTAAAACTACATCTGGAAATAACCCATATATATATATATTTTTTTTTTTTCATTTACAGTCAAAATGTCTTTTTTCAGGAAATGTTCTTTCTGCAAACATTTTACATTTTGTACAAGTGAAACTTCTCTTTTGTTGAGGGAAACAGATTCCTTTCCAGGCCAGTTATATACATTGCATGGATTTTTAGCAACATCAATTAAAGCTTCTCACTTGGTTTTTTTTTTTTTTTTTTGGGGTACTGAGACACTGGGAGGGGGTCTGTCTACTATAATGATTGAAATGGTTCCTGTCTTGTAATAAGAGAAACAATGCACAGAACAGTCTCTTACCTCCCCTTATCCCCAACCTACTGATTTTCATTCAAAGGCAAAGCAGGGATTCCAATGAGTTGGGATGCAGTGACTACACTGACACAGCAGCTGCTCCCAGTGTGACAACAATGCAGGTGCATATCCCCAAACGTACCATATGGATGTCAGATTGGGAGCAGCGGAAGTGTCCATGCAGCTATTGTGTCCCAATTGACAGCTCTGGGACTGCCTACATGGGGATGCACGGAACATGTCACCTGTACATCCCTGTGCAGGTAAACATTGCCATCACATGGGGCATGGATTCATACACCCCATGTGAAAAAGGTCTAAAATAGATTACACTTTTTGAAAACTTGTATTTGTACCATCAAATTTGTAAAATCTGATTTTTTTTTTTTCTTTCTTTCTTTTTTTGTAGTATGGTGATGAAGTGGCCTGGTCTGAAATTGAAAATGTGTGGACCACCCTTGCAGATGGCTGGCCAAAAAATCTGAAAATTATTTTGCACTTTCTTATAAGCATTTGTGGTGTAAACAGTGAACCGAGCTTGTTGCCTTATGTAAGTATATAATTAAAAGGTTTTTAGCTATTTACGTAGTCTTACCAGTGGTTAATTTGTTTATATACAGAGTTGGACTAATTTAATAAGCCTTTGCAACTTGTGATAGGCAGTCATAGTTAAGTTTACTGTTAGATCAGTAAAAAGGTGAAATCTGGTTGCTAAAAGTAACTGTCCTGTGCTTTGCTCATTGTATAAGCCCAGACTTGCCTTTCTTTAGTACATATGTAAGGACTGGTAGAGCAGTTTAGGGAAAAAAATATTTTTTTTTTATTAGATTGCTTACTTTGTGTGCCTAATATCTCGGTCATTGTGTTATCCATTTAAGTTCTGGCTAATAATCATGAAGTAGTATTACTTAGATGTCATTGGCTGTATGTGATCTGCATTTGGATCATGCTGTAATCTTTGATATTCCTAAATCCAGCATAAGAAAGATACACCTGTGTAGTATGAACTCAAGCAGATCAATACCACTTTAAAAAAATAAATAAATACTTTAAATATCACCACCTGGATACATTGTCGGTATCTCTCAGCTCAATCAAGTAAAGCTTAACTTTTATTACTAGATTAAAATAAATGAAAACTGTATTGGAGACCTTTAAAATCATCCAGTGACCACTTTGGTCCACAAAACAAGGTGGCACTGACTACAGGGTATGTGCTCAAAGGCTCTGCAGTTGTTCATGAGCAACAAATATTTGGCTGATCACCTGTATGTACTGGGCCATCTGACTGAATAAGAGATGTCTTCGACTGGTAGGGAGCTCTCAATACACTCCAAAAATGCACACCGATGAGTACATTTAAAAAACATGAGATATGTACTGTATTCCTCTGTGTAGAACAAAGCTTATGGTACTTTTTTTTTTTTCCTAGGTAAAGAAGGTGATTGTGTATCTGGGTAGAGATAAGACGATGCAGCTTCTGGAGGAACTGGTTAGTGAGCTACAACTCACAGATCCAGTGAGCTCTGGAGTAACTCATATGGACAATCCACCATATTACCGCATCACTTCAAGCTATAAAATACCCTCTGTCACCTCAGGTAAGAGAAAATTAGTCAATTGATATTCCATTAGCTTCCCTTTATAAACACAAGAACACCATCATGTGCCTGGTCTTCATCCAGCATGTGTTCATTAACAGGCTAATACGTCTACTAGACAAATGGTGTTTATACTACTAAGTATACAAAATAGGCATAATTTGGGCCTCCATTGTTCATGTTCTGTTATGGTGGTATCCTTAAAGATGAACTCAAGCTTTTCCATCAGCCCTGCACAGTTGTACAGGACCCTCTCGTACTGAAATTGCTTCCTCTGATTTCACTGCATACTGTGAGCTTCTCACAGAGTGCATTACTGGAACAATGGGTCAAAGGGCTTGGGGACCACTTGTCCACTGCTGCTGAATATCACTAGTAGAAGTGTAGAATGTAAGCCCAAAAGAACAGCGCTAGGGAGTCAAAATTCACCTCACCTAGAGGTATATCTTTATTGTTCAAATGATTAAAAGTATAAGAGTTGTAAAAGAATCAGTGCCTCAAACTTGCAGTACAATGATGACCCAGGACTTTGTGAGATGGAGTGTCCGCTCACCTGTGTCCCCGTACCGGGAAGAGACGCTAGTCCTCTGAGTGTTCCTGGACCGGCCAGGGATTGCGTCACTCCAGAAGTGAAATCACTGCAACTGAGACGGAGGTGGTAGTAGAGCCCTGGGATTGAGGCGCAAGCTTGTCTGGTAACCATGACAACGCATTTCGTGTGCATCCGCTTTATCAAGCCTAGCAAATATGTGGTTTCCAGCTGTATTTATATGAAATATATGAACAAAAAGGTCAGCACCCGGCAGCGAAGGGGGGGAGAGAAAAGGAGCTAGAGCGGACATTCCTCCTACACAGCACTTCAATACTTGTCACAATCCCCTTTTTGCATATAACATAGTATACAGCGACATTTACAAATACATTTTTATACCATTGAAATGAATTACATTCTATTTTACAATGAACTGTAAATTGAATTAGAAAGTTCTAATATAAATTACAATAAAACAAGGGCACTTACTACTGGTGTTCATCAACATAGGACTGTGGGGTTAATCGAACCTCCACTAGATACATACGCCTATGAATAAAAATATAAAAAATTTGATTGAAACACTAAAAAGTCGATTAATTAAAACCAATACTCCTTTGCAAAAGAGAGACATTTTGGATATTCAAATTAGGCTCAATGTCCCCCAATGATCTGAATGAAGACCTTCATAGTATTGCTTGATAATGTTTTTATTAGTAATTTATTTACTATGATCTGTATTGGTTTTAATTAGTTGACTTTTTAGTTTTTCAATCAAATGTTTTACATAGCACTTTGCACTTCCTTGTGACATAATTTCTGTAGTATACATTGATGAGCTCACAATGTGTATGATTGTAGTAACATAATAATTGCTCAGTGCTGTTGCTAACTGAGTTTTACCATTTGCCAGGAACCACATCCAGCAGCAATACAATGGTAGCTCAAACTGATAGCAATCTGGACAACAAACATACAAGAGATGGTGCTGATGATAAGTAAGTGACGTTTTTATGAATATTATTTTTTTTTCTTGTTACACTTAAAGTAGAATAGTGGCGCACCAAATAAAACTCCCAAAACCTTACCAGTCATTGGAAAAAATTTTAGTTTCTTGGCAAGGGGTATCCAGTCATAATTTTCCTTTTGTGTCTCGTTCATACTTAGAAAAGAAAAAAAAATATTAATACCCATGGATTTGCTCTTTGGTATTTTGTTTCTAAAATTAAAATATTAATCTACAAAATGTGTACAGAATTTAGAGCAGTTATAATACAGAAGCCAATATGAAGTAGGAATTGGATCAGGGGATGAAATGCCACATAATAAATCCTTTAACAGATGGCAAATGCTGTAGTGTGAGTCTTAAACAATTCCTGGGATTGGTATAAATGTATATTCAATGGAAAAGAAGATCAGGAATAGTATAGCAAATGCCATAAGCCTTTTAGAAAAACCGTAAATGGACAGCATTATTCTAACATATCTGCTTAACGGTAGGATGTGACGACATTTTTTTCTCAATCCATATACCTTGTTTTGCTATTTATATATAGCTTAATTTTAAGAAGCCTTTCATTTTAATGGAAAGCACAGGTTTTTAAATTTGCAGTCCTTAAATTATGAAATAGAATATTTGTATTTCTTGCAACGGGCGAGAGTGGTCTAGATCTCTAGGATCTGACCTATTTCTCTGCTCACATGTTGATATTACAGCCCAGCCCACATAGGGGAGACTGAGGATATGGCAAGATTCTTTTGGACCATGGGAGAAAGGACCTGCCTGACTCAAACCTGCTTGGCTCTGACATGCTGAGTAGGAATAGATGCACAAACAGGTATTTTCTGAGTTCCTTCATACATGCCTGTTAGGCATGGGGGATTCACTAAGAGCAACTGTTTTTTTCACAGAAAGGGTTATTAGATTTCTGAAATTACATTTTGACAGCGATGCCATGTTGCTCTATGGCTCTTGCAAAGGTATATTTTTGCAAAGGATGCCAAAGCGCAACAAGATCTAACCAGTGCATATGCTTTGGCCTAAAGCCTATGTTCACCTTTAGCACCATGTTATGTTACACCCATATTTAGGGTGTAATGTATAACATGGTACAAATGCCAACCTTTCCCCCAAACACACACCCTTATACCGCCCTCCCTTTTGACAACATGTGCCAGTTCACCCCTACACCCGCTGTCAGTTTTAGGGTTCTGTGAATGAGTGAACTACAAGCTCTGTCTGCCATTGTGCCAGAAAGATTAGTAGTCTAGTCAATGAACTATGAGTGTGGTAATCGGCCCACTCGTCGTTGTCCTTGGACATTCCCTCCAGCTCTCCAACTAAAAGCCCGTACAGAGACACAGAGTTGGAGAAAATGTTTACCACAGCAGACTCCTGTGTAAAAAAAACAAAAAAAAACCCAAATAAATGCACTTTTTTTTTTCTGAAAATTATTGATTTTGATAGTAAATGTAATTTCCTGTCATTATACACCAGTATAAAAGTGGTTGTGAAGGTTTGATTTTGTTTTGTTTTTTTATTTTTTTGTTTTTAAACTAACAAATGTGTTATACTTCTCTGCTCCCGCTGCTGTGTCTGAGCCGATGAGGAGGGAGAGAGCCTCTGCTCTTGTGCATATCGCTTTATTCAGATCTGACTCACGTTGAGTTGGAAACCAAGCCTTGACTTGTTACTCTGCTAGTGTACAAAAACTGATAACTACTTATTAACAGAATGTTCTGCTGCACAATTAATAATTGGCTAATATATAGATTAAAAGGAAGAGCCACCTCATCCCCTGGATTTTGGTATGGACTGTAAGCCAACAGCTCCAGACAAAGTCTGTCTGTGTGATCAATATAGTGGATCATTTTAACTGCCAGTCAGCTGGCATTTTCAGAAGAAAGTCAACAATGGTGGCCCTGGATTTTTCTTGTGAAAGGTTTACTTTAAGTGTGTACTGTTATGTAAGTTAACAGATTTTATATACTGCCATTATTTGTGCTGTGTTCCTTCTCCCACCTATATATCATACCGCAGAACCTTTTTTTTTTACCATCTAGAATACAGTGTACTGACATTGCAGCTACATTCTTGCAAAGAGTCTACTTAGACTATATGAACAACAGCAGATAGGACAAAATAAAGCAAAACTCCTAACTGCATTGAATTGTTAATGTCTGATTTGTTTGATTTCAACAGTTATCCCCATCTTGATATCTACAGCGGTTTGAATAGCAACCTGAATCGCCAGCACCACAGGCTGGAATCTCGGTACAGCAGTAGCTCTGGAGGATCCTACGAGGAAGAGAAAAGTAATCTCATTACTGTCTTGTAGACATTTAACTGTGCAGTGCTGCCTAGTCTAGTTGTAGTTAGACTTAGAAATGTTTCTTCTACGTATGTTCTTATTTTATGACGTACAGAAGTGTTCAACTCTGATATCAAATTAAGAAAAAGCATTGCTTTAGTCATTATTGATTGTGTAGAAACTCAATGACCGCTAACGGACAAACCATCTATAATACAGAAGGGAAAGAGAGGACAGGGAGGTGTGATCATGAGTCTACAGACCATGAAGAAAAACCCTTTGATTGAATACTTGTCTTGTGTTTATTGACAGAACTGGAGACCAAATTCTCACTATAAATTTTTTCAGGCAAATGCTTTAAGTGGGATAAACTTTCTGAGGGAGAATAAAAAGCATACAATAAGAAAAAAACCTTGTTAAGAAAGACAGAAAAGCAGTGGGTGTATTTTTGATTCTCGTATCGCTAAAAACTTGAGATTAGGTAGTTACATTAGTATTCCTTTTGTATTGCAGGCGACGCAATGCCCTTGTTCTCTAACTGGCGTCTCAAAGTGATGGAATATAACCGTGGAGAACCACTACCCTTTCCACCCTCAGGAGGCTGCTGGTCACCTCTTGTGGATTATCTGCCAGAAACCACGTCTCCTGGCACATGTTTGCATAGGTATCCATCATATAATATAATAGTGCTATTATCTGGTCCTAAGAACTCTTATTACATGTTAAATCCAAATTCTGTTTGTAACATATAATTGACTTACATTTCTATCTAGGTGCAACATTGCAGTGATCCTGTTGACAGACCTCATCATTGATCATAGTGTAAAAGTGGAGTGGGGGGGATACCTTCATCTCTTGCTGCACGCCATCTTCATTGGTAATGCTGGTCTCTTCTACTCATGTTACATTTGTGCTTTCAAGAACAATTAGCAGACCTACTGACAAAATACCACGAAAAATGTTTAATGTATGCTTTAATGTTTATAGGGTTTGATCATTACCATCCTGAGGTATATGAGCATTGTAAGCGCCTCCTGCTACATTTATTAATCGTTCTTGGACCCAACAGCAGTGTGCAGAGTGTGGCATCTATCCTTCTCAGGAACAGGGAATGTAATGAGCCACGAGTGCTGACTGTCAAAAGCAATGCACACCTGGAGTACTCCTTCACAGGTAAGATACATCTGGGGTCACTGGTAGTTATCAGGCAAATTAGCAACACAGTAATTTGCCAATCAGGCTGTATTTTGTTCAGCAAAATCTTTGCAACAGTTTTGCAGTCTAATTGCAACCCTTGCACTTATACTGTAAACTGCCAAATGCAACAGTTTGCAAAAGTCTTTGACAAATTTAGCACCAAGATGGGACACATTTACACTGTAGGCAGATACATACAGTAACTAAGAGGTGGTTAGGATCTGGTTCTGTTCTGTTGCAGTGCTACTTCAAAGCAGCTGATGAAGGAAATTATGACTCATGCTGTAACTTTGTAGTAAATTTGTTGCATAATTTATCTCATTGCTCCTGTTTAGCTTTGCCTTGCTGTGTGACAGAATTGATAAATGTCCCACCGTGTGCTTCTATTTCATTAGAGCTCTAGCTAGAACATTATTCCACATTGTTCGATTGGGGAAGTGTAAGGTCCCTTTCATACGGGGCGGACTCCATTTAGATCAGCAGGGGACCTGGCTTCTGATCACCTGCTGATCTGAGCAGAGTGGGCAGATGACAGGTCAGTGTCTGCTCAGCTTCTGCTGAGTAGACATGGACCAAGCCCTCTCTGCTCTATGGGAGGCCAGATGTAAATCAACTTCCCTGTCTGTTTACAGTCACCTACACTCCGATTCAATCCACCTAGACACAAAGGGACAGATTACCTTCAATTTTTTTTAGCAGACCAGATTGAAGGTAGGCGGGTGTAAATGGAAAAAAGTCTACTTACTCTCTCCGGTCCATAGGAGTGAGTGAATGGTCCAATCATGTCCATGTGAAACACTGACAGGAAGACCTGCTTGGACCCATCATGTAAAAGGGGCCTAAAATTACTTTTAGGTGTTTTACTGCTGTTTATGTCCCTGCTGGGGAGATTTCCCTTCTCTTCCTCCCTAGTGACATGGCAGGCTAAAAAGTGAGGGGAAATCACAACAGTCATCAATGCGCAGATGTCCATATTGGGAAATTTTCCCTCTGTAAGTGGTCACTGCTTAAATAGTGTGATTCTACCACTGAACAGTGTGCTGCTCTTTAGCAGCTGTCCCTGGGACAAAAAGCAAGAGTAAATCTAAGGCAAAGAGAGCTAGCCAAGTACATGATACGATCCAGCCTTGATTTGTCTAGAGACAGCAGCTGAAATCTTCACCAAGTGATTATTGAGGAAAAAACTGATCAAAGAGGCTAGAACTAGAAGCAGCTTGTCTAATTAGTGGTGTTCTTCATAAATAGGGATCGCTGGAGAGGGATGCTTGCATTTTTCCTTGTCCTCTACAATCTTTTTCAATTCAATTAAATTAGCTGAAAATGTTATTTAATGTTTTGCTGTAAAGTGAAAAAATTCATACTGAGTATATAGTAAGAATATGCCTAGGTGGAGCTTACCTTTTGTTAAAACTGCTTGGCCAAATAATCTGTAGATGCAGAGGTAAGGCAGCAAAGGTTGTATGCAAATTGTATTTTTTATAGACGTGTATTAGTTCACCTCTGGAAACATGTTACATGTTCCACCCATTTTTAAGGTGGAGTACGAACATGTTCCCGCTCCTGCAGCCATTCACACACACACACACACACACACCCCTCCCTGGAATAGCGGGCCTGGGATCTTCTCTTTGCACCCGCTGTCACTATTTGAAAAGAGTGCGATGGTGCAGGGCTCTGCGAATATTTGTTCTGTGAATGAATTAAATACAACTACTTACAGCCTTTGCAGCTGATGGCTTATAGTTTTCAATGAACCACCAAGGTGCTGGTGAGTGCACTAGGTAGTTCGTTGATGGTTCTTGACATTGTGTAACTGCCTGCCCGTACAAGCAGACATCTTACACTGACAGTCAACAGGAGCCCTGTATTGCACCCGCGATCGCATATTTAGAAATGTGAAATAGTCATAGAGGTATAGTCCAGTTAACCAGGATATACTGACGTAGCTATATTTGGCCTGGGCATCTAGGCTTTCAATTATTTCTGTGTACCAAGGGGTTAAAAACACTGTGAAGGGGAAAAAATCCTGAAGCATGAACGTTTTAAATGTTAACAAGCAAAGCTGCTTTATGCTGCAATATGTGCTTCCTATATGCAGGTATTAATGATTTTATACCAGAATACCAGCCTTCCCCAATGACGGACTCAGGGCTCAGCTCAAGTTCTACCTCTTCAAGCATAAGCTTAGGGAATACAAGCACTGCGGTTCCACACCTCCAGACCACTATCCTCAATGAGGTGGATCTCTCTGTAGAGCAAGATGAGAAGGTGAAAACCCTCATAGAGTTCATTACATCAAGGTACATCTTTTGCTTTTCCTGTGCTTGACAGTATGCTCTCTAAATGTTATACTTTCCTTGTGACTTCATTTGTGGATTGTCTTCTAGGAAAAGAGGACCGTTGTGGAATCATGAAGATGTTTCTGCAAAAAATCCCAGCATTAAAAGTGCTGAGCAACTTACTGCATTTTTAAAACATGTGGTCTCTGTTTTCAAGCACTGTAGATCAGGTAAGTCTAAAGTAGAGCTTAAATTCTGATCTTATATGTGGTTAGGTTTTTGAAAAGTGCCTGAGGTTTTGGGCTCCTGAAACTCTCTGGATGACTTCTAAATGTGCAGGCTGGCTGCATTTATTTTCTCAACAGCTAGCTGTCAGTTCGATCCAACATTTAGGGGCATATTTATTAGGCAGTGAATCTGACACTCAACAGACATTCACTGGAATTTCCATATGCATGTGTTTTTAAATGACAGCGATTGATTCACTAACAGTGAATGTTTGTCAAAAGTTATTTTTAACTGCTTATAAATATGCTCCTGTAGATATATATATATATATATATATATATATAATAACAATAGAATTTACATAGCCATGTCTGTATCTTGAGAAAAAGAAAATGAGAAGTGCAAATTGAGTTCTTTTTTTCTTTCACACGTTTGCCAAAATTGATTTTTCTTGGTTATCATGTTAAAGAATATTACCCCAACACTTCATGTTCCTGATATGTACCTGTTGTACCATGTACTTGTGTTAAATAACATCCTGTTCTCTTTGCATTGCTTCTTTTGTGTGAAATACCTGCTGATCCTGCCAGTCCCCCTACTTTCCTATTTCAAACTGACCACTCTAGGCATAGAAGCGCATCCATCCCAGCATGGTCAGTTTTCTGGCTGTGTTGGGAACACAGGCTACCTTTCCTCCAATGATCAGACTTGTGTGTTGACAGCCCCCCCCCCCCCCAACCATTCACTGGGAGGATCAGTGTATAGTGTTTCTCTACCCCCACCGCAATAGATGTAAACAAATTAACTTTTGTAAAGTACTCAGTAATTCAGAATAATTGTTCACTGTCCCTTTGACATTTTCTTTGTATATAAATAATAAACAGTAAACTCTGCTTATAAATACTATAGATGATGCTCTGTAAACTGTTCCAGATATTTTGATTTTGCACTGGTTATATCCATGTGCTTATTTTTATCCTAGGTTCATTATTAGGGTTGGATTAGATGTACTTACATCAAGTTCTGATTTACAATTGATCTTTAGCATTGACACAAGCAGCAGTTGACTATTGTTTTTGTATTGTGATCACACATTATCAACCTTGTATAGGTCTATACACTGAGTTAAATAAACATTTCAGTTGATTTTGAACATATTTAACGTTTGTATTTTTGTGGAAAAGGCTGGTTATAGTAAGAAAAACAAATGTGCTTTTATTATCCTTTCCAGTAGACCTCAGCCTTTTGCTATTCAGTGAATCAGCACTTTTTACTCCTGAAGCAGGATTTGGCTTTATTGACAGTAGGGCTAGATTTATGAGAAGCAGAGGCAAATGTGACTTTTGCTTCTCTTTACCAGCCAGATTTTCTTTACAATTGTCAGTGAAAATATAGGCAAATAAACTTATATTGCCATTGTCACAATATCCTTAGCAAGATTAGGGAAAAAAAACAAGTAACACTTCTGTGTAAAAGAGGTGATTCTATCATAGGAGTATTGCTGGGCTGCTAGTTATTATCTGCTACAGTCTCCAGTTAAGGAAATCCATATGAATTCTCCAATGCTTATCTAGCCTTGTTCTGGGACTCATGCAGTTTGTTGTGGAATGAATTGAAAATTAGGGGAACCAAACTGGTCAAAGAGCACAGGCTACGCACCAGTGATAGTCTACATTAGGCAGATATGGCACCTCTGCAGAACCGTCATAAATTACTTTCTTTATGTGCATCTGAGTTCTTATACAGCTAAATGTCACAGACGCATAGGTCTCTGTTCAATACCCTGGAAATTATTTCATCCTGTTTTATAGGGTTCCAGCTTGAGCACCATCTCAGCGAGGTTGCACTGCAGACGGCTCTGTCCTGCTCATCTCGCCATTATGCGGGAAGATCGTTCCAGATCTTCCGGGCCCTCAAGCAGCCTCTCTCTGCACAGACGCTATCAGATGTTCTTTCCAGGCTGGTAGAGACAGTGGGAGATGCTGGGGAAGAAGCACAGGTAAATTGACCATTTATGATGGATATTTTTTGTATGATACACTACCGGAATGTTATTGAAAATGATTCTATGACCTCGCAATAGTACATGTTCTGATCAGTTTGATAGTATGACACGGAATAGTACATATCTTGGTTATTGCTCTTTCCTCCTTTGTGTTACACATGGCAGAACTTCAGATCCTTTTCTTCACACCTAATTGTGCATGATGAGTTATTTGCCAATCGATGGTACTGTTCACTTTCTTCTTCCTTTTTTGTAACTCTTTATTATTCAATGTACACATACAAGCTGTTTGCAATTTTAAATCTCAATTTTGTTTAGCAGTGATTGTGAGAATGAGTTGCATAAGTGAAATATTGACCTTTTTTTTCATCTTTTTAGGGTTTTGTCATTGAGCTTCTTCTAACACTAGAGTCAGCTATTGACACACTGTCAGAAACCATGAAGCATTACGACCTCCTGTCTGCACTTGCTCAGTAAGTTTTTTTATTCCCGCTCTTAAGGGTCCAGCCTTGTTTTGTGAGTTTCTTTTACCTTTTATTCCTGTCTTTATTAGAAGAGTTCCCTTCTTTTCTTTTTCTTGTGGAAAAATCTAAATTTTAGATTTTCCTTCACTCTTTGTCTCAATGACCCTAATCATCAGTACAAAGGTTGAATCTCCCCAGCAGGGAAACAGACAACATTAAAATCTAACAGAGGTTCTTATCCATCCTCACTCTGTCCAGAACAAAGAAAGAAAATTAGATTTAATTAATGAAAACCCATCCTCCCCCTTTTCCATCAGTGCCTCCTGTTTAGACTTCCTAGATTGGGTGCTGTTAGTCATTTCCCCTCAATCCCTTACCAACCAGGATCCTTTAGATAGAATTTCTGTCCTTGCAGGAGGGAAGCAAAATGGCCAATAAGGTGAATGGGCCTCTCCACAGTAAATTCCGGCAGATTACAGACAGCATAGCAGTGGGATAATTGTTGCTTCTAGTATGTGGCACAGAGGCTGGAAGATTTACCTGCAGTAAATATTTGGTGAATGTCAGATTCACTACTTTGTAAATAGTGCCCCTGGGCCTTCATTTGGCAATATTGACTTGTCGAATTTTGTTTTTTATGTAATGTATAGACAAATAGAAAATAGACTTTAAAAATTGTCATTTTGACAGCTGGTACTTTCAGCTGAAGGGATGGAGGAGCTGAGCGTTGGAGGCACATCCTAGAAATTGTTTTGAATTTTTTTTTCTACACTAAAAATCCTAAAGTGGTTCTAGTGGGTAGGGGCATTCTACAAATAACAGACATGCCTTGTAAAACATGGCAATACCCAAAAACCCTTTGTTTTTTGAAGTGGGGGGGGTGAGGGGGGATTTAAATTGTAAAATGAACTGTTAAAATCACTGAATGCAGGCACCGCTAAAGAAAATCTGCACTCATATTGGCAGTATAAACCTTTAACAGATGAGTGTTCTTTGTTACCATCTAGCAGTCTTGCTACCTACATCTTTCATCAAAACACATGTTCTACAGAGTTCTGGGGCAATGTGCCTAAACAATGTAAAGCTTTCAATATTTCACATATGCCTCTTGTGGTATGTTTAGTGCTTTTTTCACACTTTTGTTTTTTCTAGTATTTCATTTATAGGGCCAGTTTCTCTCAACCCATTGCTACCACCCATCCCTCCCACCCAACACAAGATTTATCCTCATCTGACTATGTAACAAGAAAAATCAGAATTTTACCCAGACAACATGTACTTTATAGCAAAAAGTCATCCTAGACGTTGTATTGGAAATTCACAGTTGTGACTAACTACCAGGTCTTTAACCAATTTCTAAATGTGCACTTGCTGTTCAATATCATTGTGCTACAAAGCTATTGACACAATATTCTTTACAGAACATGTTTACTGTTAAATTCCAACATGTTACATTTGGAAAATCCATAATAAAATCACATTATACAAAAAATACAGGGCAAGTTGAAATGTAATTAACTTTATGCTATGTTATTTAAACGTAGTCTTTTTTTTTTTTTTTTTTTAATTGAACTGTTTTTACTTAAGATGATGTATGTGACAGGTCCTAAGAAATTGTTTTCACTCTTTGTGCTGTAGCACCTCATACCAAGAGCCAATGATGGGCAATAAGAATGCTGCAAACAGGAAGAGCACCGGGCAGCTGAATCTAAGCACAAGTCCTCTTAGTAGCGGCAACTTCATGACATACTGTAACAATGCTAGAAGCAACTCTTTGAGGCTAAGTTTAATGGTTGACCGCAGACTGGACCGACGGCGAAGTAACACACTGGATATAATGGATGGCAGGATAAACCATGGGGGAAGTTTAGCAAGGACTAGAAGCCTCTCCTCCCTGCGAGAGGGAGGGATTCATGATCTACAGCCTGCTACTGATCCCACCAATCTCATGGCTACTATTTTCTGGATAGCAGCTTCCTTGCTGGAATCAGACTATGAGTATGAGTATTTGCTTGCTCTTAAGCTACTCAACAAGCTATTCACTCACCTGCCACTGGATAAGTCTGAAAGCCGGGAAAAGATCGAGAAGGTGCAGAGCAAACTGAAATGGAATAACTTTCCTGGTCTGCAGCAGCTTTTCTTGAAGGGTTTTACCTCCATTTCCACACAAGAAATGACAGTACATCTGCTCAGCAAGCTTATAACAGTTTCCAAGCACACCATAGTGGATCCGCCCCTGCTGAGTGGTGAGTGGGGACATCAATTCTGGGATATACATTGCTCATAATTGTGTCCATGAGACAGCCACATTTTGCTTATTAAATATCTGTACTATGCTTCCAGCTCATTAGTTCTTCATGATTGTGCTTTGCTGTTTTACTCCATTAGGTCTGTGTTAAAGGCTTTAGAGTGTACCATGTTCACCAAGCACCCACTCTCCGATCACCCCACCCCAATTTGAAAATGGCTTGGACGTGCAGGGCTGTGTTCACATGGACGCATTTTTTTCACAATTTCCTGTGAATGGATAGATTCCAAGTACTGTCAGCCATTGTGGCTGACAGTTTGTAGTTCTCAATGATCTGCGAGGGCTTTGGTGAGCTCTCTCCTAGTTCATTGACCTTCCTGCTGTCATATAACCGCCTACCCAAACGGAAGGTATGAACAGACAGCCATCCTGAGAGTCTGCAGGATAATAATAAATAAATGCACATTTGTTTACCTACAAAGGGTGAACTTAGCCTTTAAGCTGACCATAGATGGGTCAAAATTCATCCAGTTCAGCAGGGACCAACCGAATTTTAATCAATCTAAAGCCACTCTCGTTCAAGATGAGTCAACCTAGTGTTTAAAACTTCTCAAACAGGAATGTTGGAAAATTTGTGTTTGATCAGTGCACACAGCCAATCAGCTGCAGCGCTGATTAGTGTATTTTGGCAGTGGAGGAGTCCTGCTGTCAGAATACAATAGAACAGCATGGAGGATTCCTCCATCTACCTCGAATGTGTGAATGAGGTAATCCATTCCTTTTTTTTTTTTTTAAATCAGCCAGCTGGCTAAAAATAATAAAACAAATCATCTATGGCCAGCTTTACAAATGGGAATTTAATACAATACAGTCTGTAGGTGCTTCATCCTATACTCTTTTCTCTGCAGCTTTTCAGCCAAGTGTCTGGTTGCAGCTTTTGACATACAGCATCAGCCTTATACAGTGGATAAAATAAGTATTGAACACGTCACCTTTGTTCTAAAGGTGCTACTGACATGAAATTTTCACCACATTTTGGTAACAAACCATGCAATCCATACATACAAAGAAACCAAATGGTGACGTGTTCAATACTCTATATTTTACCCGCTGTATATGAAATGCCATAAAAAAGTAAAATGTAGCAATTTGTGTAGTACTTGTAGTGCGATTTGTGTAGGTATAATAAAGACGACATGGGTTTTATCAGTCTTAGCAATCTTCTCTTAGCAGTGAGTGAATCTAGCGTTCTCAGGGCCGAGCATTTCCCTTATTTACACAAAGTGTAGCACTAGCTGTTGGAGGAAAGTGACTGGGCACTATGGGATCAATTCACTAAGACAGGGGTCTCCAAACTTTCTAAGCAAATAACCAGTTTACTGTCCTTCAGACTTTAGGGGGCTGGACTGTAGCCGGTGGGAGTAGAAATGCCCCGGCATCGGTGCCCCATCATCGTTTTTTTTAGGAGGAATTGATGGTGTCAGTAAAGGGAATGGTGCTCCATCACTGGTTACAGTTGGTGGAATAGTGCCCCAAGGGCCAGATCAAGGCAAGCAAAAGGCCACATCCGGCCCCCGGACTGCAGTTTGGAGACCACTGCACTAAGAGATAAATACCACATGAATTTTTGAGTTAAAATTACTCATGCAGTATTTATTTAAATTTCTATTTCACTAAAAAATATTCGTTATTTACCGAATGCATTAAATATTTATGTTTTGCGATATTTAGCACTTACATTTTGCGTTATTTTTGGTGTTGTTTTTTCACAGTTTGTTTTTTTTGCAGGCTAACACTGCATCAGAAGGCACACAGCAGTAATGTGAAAGTATGAAAACATTGCAGTGTGCTTTCATTCACAAAGTGGTCTCCCTCTGATGAAATGTTACAATTTATTCTCATTCCTGAGCTCAAAGGAGAACATTTTTACACTGATACATTGTATAGTTTTCACTTTCTGACCAGTGCAGAGTTCCTCTAATTCAGTGGTTCTCAACCTTCATAATGCCGTGACCTTTAATACAGTTCCTCATGTTGTGGTGACCCCCAACTATAAAATTATTTACCCAGTAATTATAATTTATGAAGCGTCGTTTTACCTCCAATACTGCTGCTTTCAACACAGTAGCTGCTTTCAACACAGCAGCTGCATTCTACACAGTAGCTGCTCTTTACACATCGGAAATATGTGTTTTTTGATGGTCTTAGGGGACCCCTGTGAAAGGGTCGTTCGACCCCCAAAGGGGTCGCGACCCACAGGTTGAGAACCACTGCTCTAATTGTTATTTTGAACATTTCTAAAATACCGCCAGCAAACATGTACTACTTTAGAAATCGGTGCTGCTCCGATCAAGTTGGAACCACACTGATTTGACCGCTGTAATTGTGGACAATAGGGTGTGATTTAGCATACGATTTGCAAGTCACCTGGCATGCAAATCGCAGTCAATGTGACCGGAGGCTTAAGATGCTTGGGCATACATCACACCCTAACTACACTTTTGCATTATCCTAAAACATATTGAGGCATTTGTTTATTTAAAAAATAGATGAAAAAATAAAGATTTTTTTTGTAGTGCATGTCACTTATGTACAGTTTTATTTTAATTATCTATCAGTTCATTATTATTTATTCAGTATATTATTTATTTATCAGTTCACGAAAACATACTTTTAAATCAGCACAGGTTCTTAAGTTTTTCTTTTTTTTATATTTAGTAAAAATATTTAAAATAAGGTTTGTATGTAATAACAATTCATGGGTAGAGGTGAACTTGATATTCTTCGAGCTCATCTTTACCCAAACTCTAAACGAGCACTTTTTTGTACTCCAATGAGCTGCGGTCTGGGTCATTCCCATCCCACATCTTGCCAAAACAAAGAGGTGAAGTGTGAATGACCTGGCCCACAGCCCAGTTTTTAAAAAAAAAAATGTGCAAGTTCAGCTAGATATGAGGGTATTGTACAGGGTGTCCCTAAAGTCTGGACACATAGGCAAAATACATATTTTCAATAAATATCAATACATTTTTCAACAACATTTTATTTCATTGGAATATTATTCAATAACATCTTCAATGTAATTTCCACCATTTCCACATTCATTCATGATGCGTTTCTTCAGGTGATTCATATCTCTGATATTCATTGAGTACAGTTTCTCCTTTAGCATACCCCAAAAAAATAAGTCAAGGTCTGGTAAGCCTATATAGTGATATATATATATATATATATATATATATATATATATATATATATATATATATATATATATAATACACATATTTCCTATGTGTCCAGACTTTAGGGACACCCTTGTGTGGCCAGCTTTGGTACCCTGTAGGGTTTGCCATAGTGGTATAGAGTTATCTCACTCAGTCTGCAGACTTTTGTATATCCTTTCTAGATAAATTAATAAATGATAGTATTACTTTGTATATAGTGATGTGGTTATCTTCCAGCATGACTGACAATATCTTTTTTTTCGCAGGGTTTCCTCTTAATATTTTGTGCCTATTGCCACATCTGATTCAGCATTTTGAGAACCCAACACCATTCTGTAAAGAAACAGCCGAAAGGATAGCAAAGGTGAGTAAACATATACACATTCATATGGAAATATAAAAGAATGGTGGCAGAAAAAGGCCAACTTTTAAATTTGCATATTTGTTTTAGGCCTCGTCTACCACACCATCCAGCTCAGCAGCTGCCAGCAGCCTGTAAATCTCTATGGGGGAATGCACTCAGGGAAGAAGATTGCTTGCACTGAATATTCAACTCTGGTCACATACTTCCCTAAATGTAGTACCACTTAGTGTACTGTCCAGCTGCAGCAGCTGTCAGCCTCCCATAGAGTTTTGCAGTCTGCCGGAAGCGGGACCTATGCCTTCCATCCACATGAAAATACCGGAAACGCTCTGTGTACATGAGGACTTATTTTGTTTGAACCTTTTTGCTTGATCTTTGTTTATCCCAAGTATTTCTAACAATCATACTTATTATTCAGAGTATAGGGTTATTAGGTTGCGCAGGTTTTAGAGACGTCATACTTGGTATCTGAAACATTCTAATTCTCCGAGAAGCTTTTAAGCAGTGGATGTGAAAATTCTATATTCCATATTATGTAGTTTCAATATATGGAAGACAGAGAAGCAATAAATGGATTCTGATGAATTGCTGTTGGTTGCTGCCTTAGGTCTTGCCTGTTATAAAAGATTTATTGCCTGTTTCATGCTGCAAGTATTTAAGTGACTCTGTCAATGAGAGAAATATGAGGGCTTCTGCCTACTGAAATTGCAAGTTGTTTGATATGTCTGATGTCCTTAGTTTTGAATCGGAGGCCCAGAACAAGCATACTGTAAATGAGTGTTACAGTTCCTTATCTCTGTACTTGTTCAGATTCAGAATGACAGTAGGGGAACTAGCACTGTCACAAGAAGGTCAGTGAAAGCAGTCTCAATTGTTCCCCCATGACTGATTCCCTTTAAGTCGTCCACATTTTGGTTGTAGATTTCTAGACACCATTGCTCTTCGTATGTAAAGCCCATGGCAGTCACTGTGGTAATATGCAACATTGCATATTCTGACATTTATGTTTTTAACTTCGTGTAACTAAAGGCAAACTTATGTTTTTAGTTTTGGATAGAGTGGAGAGAGATTAGAACATCTGTCAGTTTTTACTGCTATTTGTCTTGTACCCTCTCTGTTTGTCCTGTTTATGGTAAAGTAAAAGAAAATCCCCAAATTTGGGTTGACATTGGAACATGGGGGGAAATCTTCCAATGGGGATACTAGTTCTGATCACACGCCATGATTTCCTCACTTTGGAGGGATTTCCTCTCACTTCCTATTTGGCTATGAGACAAGAAGTGAAGGGAAATCTCCCCCCGGGACACAGATGGGGAAAAAAAAACCTGACAGGGATTATGACCCTCCTATACTGTATTTAATAGTTTTGCCTTTAGTTACATTCTAATAACATTTAGGGCCCTTTCACACTTTAATGTGCCTGCAGTGCATTGCATTTTGGTGCTTTTCCTTGCCTTTCCATGTGTGTTTTTGTGCATTTTTATGCATAGATTTTTTTTTTTAAAGGTAAGTTTCATCTGGCCTATTGTGGGTGAGGGGTGTGCCTATGGTGCATTTTAATGCATTTCTGTGCAGTGAGATATTATGCAAACATGATGAATACAATCGCACTGCCATGCAAAAAAATGCAGGTAACTGCACATAAGGTGAACAGGACCTATTAGGGTTTGTTCACAGTCACTGTGCAAGCCAAGGCAAAAGGCCCTGTTCCCTATGAGGGCGGTTCACACCACTGCGTCGCTGAGGTGTACACTGAAAAGAAGTTCTTTGTGCCGTGCTTTTTACAGTGCACTGGGTTGCTATGCAAACTAAAGAATTTGAAAGGGATTTTTTTTTTTTTTAACTGTATGCTACTGGAGAACCATACATAATCAGCCAAAGAAAATTAAAACCACAATTCCTTTTAGTATACAAAACCTTTAAAGGCATGCTTAGATGCCATAATAAAAACAATGTGGTACATAACAAGCGTCCAGAACATGTAATAATGTGTTTCACAGTTACCACCATTTCCTCAGGACCTCTGACACTGGTTTACTGAAGCTATAGTAGTCAGGTCCCCTACAATGGAGATAAAACATCACTATATCAAAATATGATCGGAACAAATTATATATATATATATATATATATATATATATATATATATATATATATATATATACATACACACACTCATCGGCCACTTTATTAGGTACACCCGTTCAATTGCTTGGTAACACAAATTGCTAACCAGCCAATCACATGGCAGCAACTCAATGCATTTAGGCATCTAGATGTGGTAAAGACAACTTGCTGAAGTTCAAACCAAGCATCAGAATGGGGAAGAAAGGGGATTTAAGTAACTTTGAACATGGCATGGTTGTTGGTGCCAGATGGACTGGTCTGAGTATTTCAAAAACTGCTGATATGCTGGGATTTTAACACAAAACAAACTTTAGGGTTTTCAGAGAATGTTTTCACACCATAGTAACTGCAGTACTAATTTAATAAAAAACACACAAAGATAAACACTCATTAGACTTACTAAAAAGGAGGTTTGTTTTTTTTAATAGATAATTCACCTTCACAATGATGGTGGAGAAACATCCACATGTGTCTATGGTAAAAAAAAAAAAAGCAGTGCGCACAATCTCCATATAAGAAGGAACCTTATCATTCCTATTCACAACCCATGTTGGACCAAAAATAAATATAAATACAAAAGAGATAAAGAAATAAATAATATCCCGCAGGAAACTCTCACAAAGAAGTAGCGCATTGGACTTCACTAGAACATAGGGAGGGACAAACTCCATAAAGAAAATGCGAACTACTGCATTGTACCACTGCTGTCTGTAAAGTTCTAACAAAAAAAAACCCGAAGTTTAGCCAGTATCAGTGAATTGACATGGTTTATTCCCAGAGCACACCAGTAGCTGTACAATCAGCGCAGCTTATTGACATGAAAGAGCTCTAATGGTTTGTGTTGATGGGCAAATGCAGTGTGCTTTCAGTGCAATTAGCCTGTATTAGGCTTGGTTCACACCTATGCACTTTGTTTTTGGTCTGTTTCTGCAGTGCTTTTTGCAATGTGTTTTGTGTTTTTGTGCACATATTTTTTACACATTTTTGACGCATTTTTCTTTTTTTTTAAATGCATTTAGCGTTTTTCTTTATGCTTTTTTATTGGCCAATCTGTTGTTGGGCAGATTAAAAAGCGCAAAATGCATAAAAAACATACTACATGCTTTTCTGCAGCATCTCCATTTTGCGTTTAAAAAAGTCCCTGCTTCTTGGTTAAATATTAGATGACGAATGAGCATAGTTGTGCTTAGTCAAATAATGAGATTTTGCAGCCATGCCCCTGTGCCTGTAAAACTGAATTCAATTTTGTGTTCTCTCTATCTATCCTGTGATCTATAAATTGCAATATGTAATGCAAGATTCCCTCTCAAAGCCTAACTCCAGCCAAAAATCATTTGATAGAATGGGAAAGTGTTAACATACACTGTGTGACGTTTTAACCATTTTACCTCTGGAAAGTTTTACCACCTCATGACCAGGGCATTTATTTTGCTATTCAGCACTGCACTACTTTAAAGTGATATTAAAGGCAATTAAAAATAATAATAATATGGTAATAATAACAACATACATTTCATATTTACCTGCTCAGTGCAGTGGCTATGCACAGAGCAGAGCCGATCCTTCTCTTCTTAGGTCCCTTGCCAGCACTCCTAGCCCCTCCCTTCTGTCTAGTGCCCCCAGAGCAAGCAGCTTTCTATAAGGGCACCCTAGCAGACTCGCTCCCGAGCTGCTTTACTTGTCTATTCACACACAGAGCCTTGGCTCGGCCCCACCCCTTCTCTCTACTCATTGGCTCCCTGACTTTGATTGACAGCAGCGGGGGGGGGGGTCAATGGCTCCCACTGCTGTCTCAGCCAATGAGGAGGGAGAGTCCCTGGAGAGCTGAGGCTCTCGTGCACAGCACTGGATTATGATGGGGCCCAGGTAATTATTAGGAGGGGCTGGGGGGTGCTTGAATGTAAAAAAAAAAAAAGCCTTAAGCCGTTACAACCACTTAATCTGGCAATTGCTCAATCGTGCACCATTGTACCCAAATAAAATTTTATATAATTTTTTCCACACAAATAGAGCTTTCTTTTGGTAGTATTTAATCACAACTTTTTTTTTTTTGCTATATAAAAAAAACCCTGAAAATAATGAAAACAATTATGACAAAAACACATTTTTCATTTCTGTTATAAAATGTTACAAATAATCTTTCTTTATAAATAGAAAATTGATCAGTACTGTTAACCTGTCTCATTTCTTGAGGCCCTTAAATGTCTGAACAGTGCAAATACCCCCCTCCCAGATAACTCCTTTTTGTAAAGTTGACAATCCAAGGTTAGAGGCATGGCAAACTTTTTGAAGTTGTAATTCTTTGTCACAATTTTTTGTGAAATGAAGAAATTTAATAAAATGTGATTTTTCTTTTTTTTTTTTTTTTCCCTTTTACATACTTTCGCCAGTGCAGTACAGCATTGTCTGTTGACTGGCGGTAATGAGGGATACTAAAAACAAAAAACTTAATTTTTTTTTATTCGTTTTTTTAAAGCAGTGATTTTTTTTTTTTGCAATATTATTGCTTATAACAGTGATGATCAATAGTTTTAACAGCCATGAATGGTTTTCATTCATAACAGCTTGGTTACTATTATGATGCTGTGATTGGCTACAGATAATCACACGGTACAGGGTGGCAGGTACCATAGCTGCAGGCCAATCGCAGCACCACAACAGTAATATCATGAATGGAGGCCAGAATGATTGGCCATAGCAATCACAATACCCCGACCATTCATAGTGGACAGGTACCGAGCGCTGTGATCCATGGGCGTACTATGGGCAGACAGTAACTGGTTAATCTATTTTGGAGTATATCTCCTTATCAGTGACACAGCCATGCAGGAGTCATAACCCTTTCCTGCGCAATCCAATATAAAATAAACTGTGGACTTGTACTTTACACCTACACCTGAAATTAATATTTGGTATTATTTATATTATGTTTTTGTGAAATGTAAAGCTATGTAGCTGACTGATGTAAATTTCATTTTGAACATTTTCCAACTCCCTTGTTTGGGGTTGTAGCTGAGTATTGGGTTGTCCATCTTCACCATTTGTGTTTTATGTAATAGGTTTGTGCGGAGGAGAAGAGTGCCACCTTAACGAATTTGGCCCATATGATGAGCCTTTATAGCACGCACAGTTACTCCAGAGACTGTGCCAATTGGATCAACGTTGTATGTCGATATATCCACGATTCCTTTTCGGATATAACATTCAGTCTGGTCACTTATCTTGCAGAGGTAAGAATGGAAATGTGATGTTGTAATGACTGTGATCATGACAGACTTATGATTCATCCCCATGCCATATTTAAATCTATTTTCACTGAAAAGAGCGATCTTACAGACAGATGTTTTCGGTTTAAGTACCACTGGAAATGTGATAAATGTCACTTCCTTTTCAAACATACTTGAGGCAAACTGTGAAGTAGTACTCAATTAAGGAATAGCCATCAGCTGCATAGCCCAATGATTGCTTCGGTGAAATGATTGCCTGTGTTATGACTCATGACTTTTTTTTGGTCCGAAAGTAGCTGTCTCTACACTATTTAGGGGTGATAGTGTGCTTCCAGAAACCAGACTGCTGTTGTTCTAATCATCCTATCTCACATAGCTTTTTTTAGCTTAGAGAGTGGAGTTGCCAAAATATAATGTTTTCACTTTTACATTTTAGGTGGCAACCTATCTAACCACTGAATTGTTTCTATTTCAAATATTCAATAAATATATAGATATTTCTTCCTTATTCCTTGAGGGCTGCAGATTTCAGACAGGTTATATTGTTGATGACGAGGATTTGGACACTTACCAACAGTGACCTGCTGTTATTACCACTCCCATTCCTAACATGTCTCTGCTAGAAGGATGGATGTCTCTTCTCTACTGAGAAAAGTTTAGCTCTTTTTCGCTAGCTTTTTCTTTTTCCTGTTTTCTTCAAGAAAACATTTTTTTCAGCAATAGACATCTATTTTCTGCTTGAGCTGATTTTCTGTATGCAACTGCAGTTGTGCTCAAAAGTTTACATACCCTGGCGTAAATTGTGAAATTTTGGCATTGATATTGCGAATATGACTGATCATGCCAAAAAATGCTCTTTTATTGAAGGATGATGGTCATATGAAGCCATTTATTATCAAATAGTTGTTTGGCTCCTTTTTAAATCATAATGATAACAGAAATCACCCAAATGGCCCTGATCAAAAGTTTACATACCCTGGAATGTTTGGCCTTGGTACAGACACACAAGGTGACACACACGGGTTAAAATGCCAATTAGAGATTTATGTCCCACACCTGTGGCTTTTTAAATTGCAATTAGTGTTAGTGTATAAATAGTCAATGAGTTTGTTAGCTCTTATGTGGAAGCACTGACTAGGCTAGATACTGAGCCATGGGGATCAGAAAAGAACTGCGTAACAAGGTAATGGAACTTTATATGATGGAAAAGGACATATAAAGATGTCCAAAGCCTTTACTATGCCAATCAGTACTGTTAATTCACCTATTAAGAAGTGGAAAGTTCAGGGATCTCTTGATACCAAGCCAAGGTCAGGTAGACCAAGAAAGATTGCAGCCACAACTGGCAGAAGAATTGTTCAGGATACAAAGGGAAACCCATAGGTAACCACAAGAAAAATACAGGCTGCTCTGGAAAAAGACAGTGTGGTTGTTTTGAAGGAGCACAATATGATGACACTGAACAAAAATGAGCTGCATGGTCGAGGTGCCAGAAAGAAGCCTTTACTGCATCAATGACACAAAAAGGCCTGGTTAGGCATGTCAAGGTGTTGTCAGGCATATTGTAACTGGGCTTTTTTGTGGCATTGGTACAGTAAAGGCTTCTTTCTGGCACCTCGACCAAACAGCTCATTTTTGTTCAAGTATCACCGTATTATACTCCTTAAAAACAACCACACCATCTTTTTCCAGAGCAGCCTGTTTTTCTTTTTGAGGTTGCCTGTGGGTTTTTCTTTGAATCCCAGACAATTCTGCTGTCAGTTATGGCTGCAATCTTTCTTGGTCTACCTGATCTTGGCTTAGTATCAAGAGATCCCCGAACTTTCCACTTAATAGGTGATTTAACAGCACTGATTGGCATATTCAAGGCTTTGGAAATCTTTTTATGTCCTTTTCCATCTTTATAAAGTTTCATTACCTTGTTACGCAGAACTTTTGACAGTTCTTTTCTGATCCCCATGGCTCAGTATCTAGACTAGTCAGTGCTTCCACGTAAGAGCTAACAAACTCATTGACTATTTATACACTGACACTAATTGCAATTTAAAAAGCCACAGATGTGGGACATTAACCTCTAATGGCATTTTAACCCATGTGTGTCACCTTGTGTGTCTGTACCAAGGCCAAACATTCCAGGGTATGTGAACTTTTGATCAGGGCCATTTGGGTGATTTCTGTTATCATTATGATTTAAAAAGGAGCCAAACAACTATTTCATAATAAATGGCTTCATATGATCATCATCCTTCAATAACAGAGCATTTTTTTGGCATGATCAGTCATATTTGCAATATCAATGCCAACATTTCACAATTTCTGCCAGGGTATGCAAACTTTTGAGCACAACTGGATCTGGATCTGGATCTGCTCAGCAGTAGCTTTGTAGGTTGTGCCTGGACCTTGCACTTGGTTGATTGCAGGACCAGCCTGGAATGTGTTAGTACCTACGTGACCTGTGTTAGCTCACTTTGTGAAAAGGCCATGTGGGCAGAGCACCGAGAGTTGGCTAAATATTGGGGTCTTTGGGCACTTTTATTTATCCTCTTTTCCATTGTTTTACGTGGAAAGGGTTCATTAGTTCCCAAGGATCTTAGCCTTATACCCTGATCTGCTTTGTACCTGCCTTGTCAGATCCCAGACACACAGGGAACAGTCCCGTTGTTATAACAGGTCCTTCCAGCTCCCAGTCCACTAACCAATTTGATATTGCTTTCAATGCAGTTTCCCAGGTGCCTGATACCTACAGCCGGAACAGTTGTCCCTACACACCTCTGAATCTTTCTGAACTCCATCAAAAATGGCTCCCTCCTTGGTTCTCTCCTAAGGGAATTTCATGGGATAAATGACATACCTGATCACTGACTATTATTGCAGAGACCAAACATGTTACTTCTACTCCTAACCCTACAGAATCTCTGTCTGATCTGCCTGCAGCCTCTGAGCCTTCTGCCACAGAGACACCATCTCATAAGTAGTCTTAAAAATCCTTAATGGTTAATAATGTATGGTTTCTGGGGAGTCTCATGCAGCAGCTATTCATTCAAAGCTTAGAGATACTGTTTCAGCTCTTACCGATACTGTGAACACCACCTTGAAATTGGAAGAACAGCTTTCAGCTTAGGATCACTTTGATGCCCTAAAGCTGACCATATACTGATAGATCCAGCCGATTCTTATACAGGCTTCGATGAATGAATCTCTCACTGCTCCTGTTGTATTTTCACAGCTGGTCCTGCCAAATATCAAAATACCCGAGCAGTGCTTGCATCTGATTGCATGCAGCCAACGTTTTGCACAATTTTCTGCCTGGCTCCTTCAATTGTTCATTTAAGGGATGTTGGGTAGAAGGTGGCTAACAGAGCCATGCACTGGTTTAATTTTGGATTCTTCATGAGGATCCAGTCCCAATTCACATAGTGTATGGCCATCTTAAGACTACCCAGAGCTAACAATCTCTGTAGAGGTTGCTTCTGTTTTTAAGGATCCTATTGATAAGCATTTGGAGATCCATTCCAAAAATCTTGTTTTCTCTGGCTGCCACTGCATTGCAAACTAAATTTCAGGTTCAGTCCACCCATAACAGATCATTCAGCTTTTTGGGTAGCTGCAGTAGAGTCGTGTTACCTCTTGGAAAGTAGGTTTCTTCCCTCTAGTGGAGAAATCTCTATCTGAATAACCAGGCTTATACCTGTTGTATTCATTATAAGGAAAGTCTGGGCTGGAGGGGCGAGCAGCATTCCTTTTGTTGTCAGTGACTTTCCCTTTTTTATTCCACATGTAATAAGTTTTTGTGTTTCTTGTCTTTGTCTTGCAGCTCCTGGAGAAGGGCCTGTCCAGCATGCAGCAGTCATTACTGCAGATTATCTACAGCCTCCTCAGTCATATTGACCTCTCCACTGCTCCAGTGAAGCAGTTCAACCTTGAAATTATAAAAGTCATAGGAAAATATGTTCAGGTGGGGATTTTACTAGATTTAGATTGTGTGTTGGTATTGTCCGTTTAGCAGGTTGGAGGAGGGGTTATGTGTAAATGTATGTATATGTGTGTGTGTATATATATATGTATATATGTGTGTGTATATGTGTATATATATATATATATATATATATATATATATATATATATATATAGTCCGGTCCATAAATCTTGGGACATCGACACAATTCTAACATTTTTGGCTCTATATACCACCACAATGGACTTGAAATGAAACGAACAAGATGTGCTTTAACTGCAGACTGTCAGATTTAATTTGAGGGTATTTACATCCAAATCAGGTGAACGGTGTAGGAATTACAACAGTTTGCATATGTGCCTCCCACTTGTTAAGGGACCAAAAGTAATGGGACAATTGGCTTCTCAGCTGTTCCATGGCCAGGTGTGTGTTATTCCCTCGATATCCCAATTACAATGAGCAGATAAAAGGTCCAGAGTTAATTTCAAGTGTGCTATTTGCATTTGGAATCTGTTGCTGTCAACTCTCAAGATGAGATCCAAAGAGCTGTCACTATCAGTGAAGCAAGCCATCATTAGGCTGAAAAAACAAAACAAACCCATCAGAGAGATAGCAAAAACATTAGGCGTGGCCAGAACAACTGTTTGGAACATTATTAAAAAGAAGGAACGCACCGGTGAGCTCAGCAACACCAAAAGACCCGGAAGACCACGAAAAACAACTGTGGTGGATGACTGAAGAATTCTTTCCCTGGTGAAGAAAACACCCTTCACAACAGCTGGCCAGATCAAGAACACTCTCCAGGAGTAGGTGTATGTGTGTCAAAGTCAACTATCAAGAGAAGACTTCACCAGAGTGAATACAGAGGGTTCACCACAAGATGGAAACCATTGGTGAGCCTCAAAAACAGGAAGGCCAGATTAGAGTTTGCCAAACGACATCTAAAAAAGCCTTCACAGTTCTGGAGCAACATCCTATGGACAGATGAGACCAAGATCAACTTGTACCAGAGTGATGGGAAGAGAAGAGTATGGAGAAGGAAAGGAACTGCTCATGATCCTAAGCATACCACCTCATCAGTGAAGCATGGTGGTGGTAGTGTCATGGCGTGGGCATATATGGCTGCCGATGGAACTGGTTCTCTTGTATTTATTGATGATGTGACTGCTGACAAAAGCAGAAGGATGAATTCTGAAGTGTTTCGGGCAATATTATCTGCTCATATTCAGCCAAATGCTTCAGAACTCATTGGACGCCGCTTCACAGTGCAGATGGACAATGACCCAAAGCATACTGCAAAAGCAACCAAAGAGTTTTTTAAGGGAAAGAAGTGGAATGTTATGCAATGGCCAAGTCAATCACCTGACCTGAATCCGATTGAGCATGCATTTCACTTGCTGAAGACAAAACTGAAGGGAAAATGCCCCAAGAACAAGCAGGAACTGAAGACAGTTGCAGTAGAGGCCTGGCAGAGCATCACCAGGGATGAAACCCAGCGTCTGGTGATGTCTATACCTTCCAGACTTCAGGCTGTAATTGACTGCAAAGGATTTGCAACCAAGTATTAAAAAGTGAAAGTTTGATTTATGATTATTATTCTGTCCCATTACTTTTGGTCCCTTAACAAGTGGGAGGCACATATGCAAACTGTTGTAATTCCTACACCGTTCACCTGATTTGGATGTAAATACCCTCAAATTAAATCTGACAGTCTGCAGTTAAAGCACATCTTGTTCGTTTCATTTCAAATCTATTGTGGTGGTGTATAGAGCCACAAATGTTAGAATTGTGTCGATGCCCCAATATTTATGGACCTGACTGTGTGTGTGTGTATGTATGTGTGTGTGTGTGTGTGTGTGTATATATATATATATATATATATATATATATATATATATATATATATATATATGCACACACTCACACTTCCACACAGAGCAAAGATTTTCATTGTTGTATGTGCATTCCTCTCTTTAGTGCAATGCACATTGTCCCCAGAGCAAGGAACTGGGTTGCATTCACAATGTCATTCATTTAATGTGCCCAAGTGGAGTTTTTCTCTTTTTTCCTTTTTTATCCATAAAAGCCAGATGTTTTATGACTTGTAATTAATTTCCAATATCCTGCTCTGACAGAAGCATTTCTTTTTTGGCTCCCGTCAAAACCACAACATTCTATAATTCAAGGTTCTGTGCAGGAATGCCCTAGAGCACTAAGCCAGCTTGCTGTAAACTGCTCTATATATCTTTGTGCTTGGCTGGAACACTTTATTCAGGAGCACTGAAATGAAAACAGTGAATGAGGTCAGCTTAGCAGCACCAGCAATACCATTCTCAGAAGTAAATGTGACTGTAGAGATGTACATAGCAGCGCTTCAGGTCTCAAGGTCTGCTTGTATTCTACAGAAGAACAGGCTTAAAGCAGTATTAAACACAAAACCAAAAAATGTAATATATTGCAGCTGACTAATCTTTAAAGAGGTACTCCACTTGTATTGAAAAAAAAAATCCCCTCTGGGTGATCAGTGTACATTTCTAATCAAGACTTAAAAGAATGCAGTGTCTGAATCCCTGGGAGCATTTCACTAAAAATGAAATATTTGTTGAAGAGGATGCCCAAATCTGATTTGCATCTTAGTACAGACTTCTGGGAAAATCAGTGAGTCAATCTCATAAGCAGGAAAGTACATTTCTTGCGGTGTTCTTTACAGAAGACATCCAGGTTGCCATATTGCATTGAATTTTTAAAAAAATTACAGCACTGTAAATTGAAAGGAAAGGTAAATTTTAATAACATTCAAATACAGTATGACTTGTGTAATAATTGTATATGCTATATTTTTTTTCTAAATGACATGTAGCAGGATACATTTTGACCTAAATTTATGAAGAAATTTGATTTTATTAGATATGTTTTCTAACGGAAAGTAGAAAATATTCGTTTTTTTTGGGTTTTGTCAGCACATAGGATGAAGTAGACATCAGACCACATTTTAATGTATCACACCTTATGTTCTCAGTTATGCAGATGTGTATTAATACCACAGTCTAGTCCCTGTCCTTCTGGTAAGCGTCACTTTTGTGCCATTGCTGTGTTGGGCAGGATCACTTGCCAATAGTGTGCTCTAGCAGGTATTGGGGTAGACTCTGAAACCATACATCTTTAAAGGATCTGCATGTTAGAACACTTGGTCATTCTGGGCAACTGAAGTGCCTACTTTCAAAACATCTGAATTACCATGGGTGAGAGGTATCTGCAAAGGATTTCTGTGTTCATTCTGTTATAAAACAGATTGGTCTTTAGGGTTCACCGTTGTGGACATATTTCTGTACACTAGCAACTAGTTGTGAGAGCACGTGTCTGGTGTCTGATGCTGTTCTCTAGATCTACAGACTCTGCATGAGCCTGGGGAGATAAGGACTTCTTAATGTGTTCTCTTTGTCTTCTGAGACTGTTTTAGGGAATTCCCAAACTACATCCATTTACTCCAAATCATTAGAAATAGACCAAGCATTTTGGAACATGTGAATGCAGTTTCTATTCTTTTGGCTTATATATAGGTTCTCAGTTCAGTCACCGTGGGCAATGCAATAAGTGGTTCCTGTCCGATTGATACAACCACATATGTATTTTTACCTGAGCATCAGAAAATATATATTTAAAGCATATGTCAATGCAAAATAAAAAAAACACATATACAGTACATGTTGAATACACACACATTTTTCAGTTTATCACTTGAAAGACCATGCAAGGTACAGAACAGTACTTGTTGATCTGCCAGAAATAAACTCGGATCTTAATTTCCTATTATGGGCTTACAACACACAACATTTTTGTGGCCTGAGTGGTGTCAGCCCTGCCAGTTTTGTTTTTTTTTTTAAACTACTCTGCTACTCCCACTGTCTTCTTTTCTGTAACATAGGGACTAATTGAATTGTAGTCAAAGATGAGAACAGGAAGGGCTGAATAGTCTTTTTGAGAAACACATTCAGGGAGCACTGAACTAGCCCTGAATTTTTTGACAAGATTAACAGGTATTTTTTGGACTCATGAAGCAGATATAACAAAATGCTTGCAATGGTATTGTTAACAGACCAAAAAGTAGCAAATTAAGTAAGTTCATTGTTAGGCTGGCCATACATTATGCAATTTTCTTTCCTACAACCATGGGTTGAAGGAAAGAAAATCACTCTATTCCCCCATCAAAACAGACAATCCTCACGCTGTCACAATACAATATCAAGCAGCAACGATTGTACAAAAAAGAAAACAGCCTGGTTGTACTGAAATCAATTGATAGATCAACTTCAATACAAACCTGCTTCAATACAAACCAGCCTGTCCAGAAATGGATCAAATTCATCCATTTCATGCTGAACTGGCAGACTTTCAATCCGTCTTGCCGGATTTAGGATTTACAGACACTTTATACATTTGGCTTCAGTGCTTTATTAGATACTGAGAGATGTGTGAAGTAGTTAACACCTGCTCTCTTCTTTGTTACTAACTCTTCTCAGGGTATTGTTTTCAACCATTAGCATTTATTCAGGCTGATCAGCTTTCAGGTAAAGAATTGTATTTAGCCCCTGATTTTTGTGCTGCCTGCTACTTGGCATGTTCTTTTTTGCTATGTTCTATTTCATCCATAGTTTTTGTGCTTGTATTTTTCTTATTATAATTATATTTTACTGTTTGTCCTGTCAGAGTGCGTATTGGAGAGAAGCACTGAATATCCTTAAACTGGTGGTCTCCCGCTCAGCCTGTCTTGTAGTGCCAAATGACGCTCCAAAATCCTACAGAGATATAAGCTCACCTGAAATCTCATTTACAAAAATATTTAATTGTGCCTCAAAAGAGCTACCTGGAAAAACATTAGATTTTCATTTTGACATATCAGAGGTGAGATCCTGTGTAATCAGAATTACTTGTTCATATTTACTTTCATGCCTCCATCTCCAGGACATTGCCAGATCTCACTTATATTGGCCTGTATTTGTTTGTAGACACCAATAATAGGACAGAAGTATGGAGACCAGCACAGCGCAGCAGGAAGAAATGGGAAGGCAAAAGTCATTGCTGTAACTCGAAGTACATCCTCCACTTCCTCTGGTTCAAACTCCAATGCTCTTGTCCCTGTTAGCTGGAAAAGACCACAGCTCTCTCAGGTAGTGGAACTATTCAGGTGACAGCTGTATTGTAAAAATAATTCTTCTCCCAAAAATAAAATGCTTCTAACGCTGTGGGGGTTTTTACCTTATTACATTCTTCCGTGTCCAGGACCCCCCCCCCCCCAGCATCCTCCATATGTACCTGAGCCCGATTTTGATCCAGCGCTGTGCACAAGAGTAGTAGCTTTCTCCGCTCTCGCCCTCCTTCAGGGCAGATTGATAGCAACATGAGGCAGTGACTCCCGCTGTTGTCAATCAAATCCTATGACAAGGGAGCGGAGCCATGCTGTCTGTGTCCATGACTGTAGGAGCAAGCCTACATAAGTGCCCCCCTTAGTACCCCCCCTTAACTGATTTGCTAGGGGGAAGAGCCGGGAGCACCCACAGGTGACCCCAAAAGAAGAGGATCAGGGCTGTTATGTGTACAGAGCAGGTAAGTGTAACTTGTTTGTTTTTTTTAAAGAAAAATGAAAGGCTTAGAATCACTAGAAGTTATCCTCTTTAAAGGTACCCAGAAAAGGAATATGTTTGCGCTCTCCTCATTGTGGTGGTCACCACTGTGAAAAATCAAGGGCCGATTTTTGTTTATAACAAAAAAAAAGTAACTTAGGCTACAATATTCACCTTTAACCCGAAGTTTACCTCTGAAGTACCTCAGTGTCTGGCCCATAGAAGAGGAGAAGCTTGGACTTGTTCAGATCCTAGTCTGAACCCTTGTGAGCAAGCCTACCAGAAAGCTGTCACTATATTGGGCCAATCACAGCTGCATACAATACAGTACCTTGAAAAAGTATTCATACCCCTTGAAATTCTCCACATTTTGCCAATGTAAATGTATTTTATTGGGATTTTATGTGATAGATTAACACAAAGTGGCATATAATTGTGAAGTGGAAGGAAAATGATAAATGGTTTGCAAGGTTTTTTACATATAAATATCTGAAAAGTGTGGCGTGCATTTGTATTTAGCCCCCCGGAGTCAATACTTTGTAGAACAACCTTTCACTGCAATTACAGCTGCAAGTCTTTTTGGGGATGTCTCTACCAGCTTTGCACATCTAGAGAGTGACATTTTTGCCCATTCTTCTTTGCAAAATAGCTCAGGCTCTGGCAGATTGGATGGAGAGTGTCTGAGAACAGCAATGTTCAAGTCTTTTCACAGATTCTCAATTGGATTTAGGTCTGGACTTTGACTGGGCCATTCTAACACATGAATATGCTTTGATCTAAACCATTCCATTGTAGCTCTGGCTGTATGTTTAGTATCATTGTCCTGCTGGAAGAGGAACCTCCGCCCCAGTCTCAAGTCTTTTGCAGACTCTAACAGGTTTTCCTCTAAGATTGCCCTGTATTTGGCTCTATCCATCTTCCCATCAACTCTGACCAGCTTCCCTGTCCCTGCTGAAGAAAAGCATTACCACAACATGATGCTGCCACCATCATGTTTCACGGTGCACATGGTGTGTTCAGGGCGATGTGCAGTGTTGTCTGCTTTTCTCTGCGTCCCTTCTAACAGAAGTTGATCAAACAATCAACTTCTGTCATGTAGGGATAGCCACACACCGAGTAAAATTCAGGTTTAGCAGGGATTTATTCAGTAAACTGCACACAGCAGCCTCTACCCACTAGAAGACCCTAAAGAGTAAATCCACTTTATGTTGAGAAAAAACCAATCCCCTCTGGATGATCAGTGTACATTGTAACAACATTTCTTGCAGATTCCTGTTTCTGCTCTGAAGAAAAAGCCATTTGTTTGTGCAGAGTGAATCTAAATGGGAGTGTGTTTTTTTCATCATCAATCAGCTGATGCAATTTGCAGTCTCAATCCCTTTAGAAGTGAATAGCTCTTTGGTAGTAACTCTCAAAAAATTACATTTTTGCTGAAGATGATGTCTAAAATCTTACTTGTATCTAAGTGCAGACTTCTGGGAAAATCAGTGAGCCAAAGACACAAGCAGAAAATTACATCTCTGGATAAGTTGTGTACACCATCCAGGTTGCCTTATTGCATTTCATTTTACAGGCAATTACAGTGCTAGAGCTTTAAATGAAAAGGTCACTTTTAATAACATTAATTTACAAATATGGCTTGTGTAGCAGTTGTACTGTATATATTATATTATTATTATTTTTTTTCCATTTGCTTTTCTTTCCCCACAAAAGTGGAGTTACCAGTTAAAATAAGAGAAAGTTCCACTGGCACACAAATAGTTACTACCCTGCTGTGATTTGTCAGATCTTCTACTTAATCTGTGCTGAGTAGCTGGTTCATCCTGCAGGTCAGAGCTTACATGAAGGGATTTTTCCAGCAGCATCCAGATTTTCTTCTAGGAGCTTCCACAGTTTATATTTCCTTCAGATCTTTCTAAATGGTGCAGTCTGCTTGCAACTTGTAGATTTAAAAAATTTAGAATAACTCATGACTGTAACCTACAATCATTGCTTTCATTGTGCTGCTATAAGAAATTGGGGTGTTAAGAGCATCTGAGCAAAGTAAATGTTCTGCCTGCCATTAATTGATGTTGTTTTTTGATTGTTTCTCTTTATGATTATCTGATTGATAAGAAGATGCACACTGTTTATGCTAATTTTCTTCTCCATTATGACCTTTCTTTTCCAGAGGAGAACTCGAGAAAAGTTAATGAATGTCCTGTCTCTGTGTGGGCCAGACTCAGGTCTCCCCAAAAATCCATCCGTAAGTGTGACTTCTTGTCTTTGCAGACACTAATTAAACTCACTGTAATTGTGCTCCTTGCATGTCATTTGGCTGTAGCATAATAAACACTTTGCTGAGAGAGCCTCGGCACCTGTAAATTGTCACAAGTCAGCCACACACAGAGAATATGAGTGTTTAGAAAGCTTGTTTTCCAATCTCTGCTCTCCACAGGTGGTCTTCTCATCAAATGAAGATCTGGAAGGTGGAGATCAGCAGACCAGCCTGATTTTGAGCACAGAGGAAGCCATTCAAGAGGAGGAAGTGACTGTTGAGGACACCGGCAGTGAACAGCAGTTTGGTGTCTTCAAGGACTTTGATTTTCTGGATGTTGAATTAGAAGATGCTGAGGTGAGAGTGCTGTGCCTGTCTTTTAAATGTCGACCAGTCGCCTCTGGAAACCCATTAACTGCAAACTGTAGGGGTTTTGATAATGAAAAGAAAATAAGACTGAATCAGAACAGATATTTCATATCAATGGAGTTCATACATGTAGGAAACCAAACAAATTCTAGCCATAATATATAGTAGAATCCAAGGGAGGATATGCTCTGAAACAATTTTTTTTAATCAATCAGTATTTATAAGGTGTGAATACAAGGAGAGTTGTTTTCTTTGTAGAGCTAGGCTCTTGATCGGTAACCTCTCAGCCTTTCTCCAGCCTATAATGTCTAATTTCATAAAACCATTGTATCTGTCTAGTTAAAATTACCTTGCTCCTGGACCCCATTCTTTTAAATTCCTTTCATGACTTTAAATACAATTAGTGATGTTGGGCTGTGCAAAAGGTATTTTTCCTTCTAAAGCTGTTATCAGTTTTAATATGGACTGTTAGAAGGTGCCATTGTCCGTCTCTCAAGATGTAAACTAATTCCTGGCCATGGGACATCTCTTTAGCATCACTGCTACTGCCTTTAATAAGTATGAAGGATCTAAGTTGGACAGTGAAAGCTTCCATCTGAGATTTCCCAAACAGGTATTTAGAATAATGACAGACTGTGATTGAGAACTTGGACCTATAGCTGTTTGTGCCATGCTATTGGCTATAGAGGATTCCCTTCAAAATAAAATCCAGCATGTGCAGGAATGGACAGGTCTAAGGTCTTGACTCAGACGCTGGACCACATTTGGCTATTGCTAAAGCTGTTTCTCTGTGTTTAGGGCTCATTTTGGTGCTATACAAAGTGGGTCATCATACATGTAGACACCTCTAGGATCCTGCTGCCAGTTTGCCTCTTTAAACAAGACCATGGGGTCACTGTCCTATATGACTGAAAGAGCCGTTCTATGATATTCCTCTCAGTGCAAGACCATGCTTTTTATAATACATAAGAGATTTTGCATAAAACGTAATGCGTTCTAAGTATATATAACAGCCTTCATTTTTCTTTAGAGTTAAACTAATATGTATTCATATTATTTCAACATAAAAATAGATTAAGCTGATTTGAGGAAATCCCAAATATGCTTAACCAGTCCCAGATTTAGGTTTTAGGGCTCATTCATATGTGCATTCATCCCTGTACAGCGTAAACGGTTTACTTTTTGTACTAGCACTGAGCTGTGTGTAGACAGCCTATATGCATGGATATGAATCAGCTGTACACCTGCACAGCAGAGTTTGACAGGTATGCAGGAATGAGTGCAAGCTCCCAGACCTTGTGCATCCAGGTCGGTGCACCCTTCCCTGCTTACCTGTCAAATTTTGGCTATGCAGGTAGGTTCATACAACAGATGCATATCAGTTTACTTTATAAATAGCTTTTGCATTATACGAGGCTGTGTGCCCATGTGAAGGAGCCTTTAAAATGACACTAAACAGTATCCTTTTAATCCAAAAATAACTCCTATACACTGACTACTGTAAACTATTTTTATGAAACTGTTTCCTTCTGCATTTTTCTGCCTCCTTGTAACGTCCCCCTTGAGTTCAGAAACCTCTCCTTTTCCTCGTCACTTCCGTTTGTTTAAACCGAGCATTACATGTTTGTTGCAGCCATGTGCAGCGCTCTATGCACAGTACAAATCCCATAGTTCCTAGTCAAGAATTTATACTTGAAAATTATTATTATACAGGATTTATATAGCGCCAACAGTTTGCTCAGTGCTTTACAATATAACTGGAGACAATACAGCAACAATACAGTTCAATACAAGAGGGATAGGAGGGCCCTGCTCCTTGGAGCTTACAATCTAAGAAAATAAATTTCCTTTTTTTAGACCAGAGTTAAGAGGCACTTTCAGCTGACAAGTAGCGTTTATAGATCAAACACATTTAAATGGTCAGTCCATCCAAGTGCCAATTTTGTTAGCTGCTAAAAAGTTGAATAAAACAACTGTTTCTTAAGTCTCCTAGTTCCCAGGGCTGCCATGGCCAGTAAATGATCGTCCTCCTTTCCCTGTTAGAATTTTTTATATATATATATATATTATAATTATTGCAGCAGTAGAAGTAGAAATTCTCTTAAGTGTGAACATAGCCAGAAACTATGGCAGTGATACCTTGCCACCGAAGTTCAAGTGCAAATTATATGCAAAGCCAGCTGGAGACTTGGCCTTTCAAGATTTCAGCATTAACTGAAAGATCACTGTTGGGTAAACTGACCCTTTAGAGTGAGTATGGCCTAAATTTAATATTAAAGCGGAAAGAAACCCTATGATTTAACTGTTTAAAAAAACAATGACATTACCGGCATGCCTGGAATACTAACGGTCACATTTGCTTGTGTTCCCAACCAAACTGTCATACCGGATCCCATGTGCAGCACCATGGCAGTTGCAGAACAAACAGTATAAGATTGCAACTTCCTTGGCCGAAATGGATAGGAGGCTTTAGTTCCGCTTCAAGGCGCTGTCAGTTGGCAGTGCCTCAGTGGTTAGGATAATCTCTGACATTTGCCAGTTGAATGAGAGAGGACAGGGGCTTCATGTCAGCTTGGCTTGAAGTCCATGCCCTTGTGCATATAGCCTAGGATACATGGGCTCATACGTTGGTTTAGTTGCTTCAAAGTAGGTGCTTGCCTGCATCACATCAGTAGAGTGTTGGAATGAGTACCTTTAGGCCATGACAAGTTGACTTGAAGTTTCCAGATTAAAGGAAACCCATAGTAAGAGAATATGCCATTGCTGACATCTCTTGAAAATGCCAGTTGCTGGCTTTCATGCTGATACAGTGGTTTCAGTACTGCATGTACATTGTGACATCCCAAACTGCATGCCCTTACCGGGACACCGACTTAGTAATAAAGCCACAAGCAGCTGGGCAACTAGCATTCTTAGAATGGGGTCAGCAATGACAAACCCTGTTTTTCTCTCTGTGACAGTTTTCTTTAAACAACTGTGCAGCATGTAAATAGTTTACAATTTCAGAAATTGATGATCATTTCCTGCTAAGGTTCATTGCCGAAAAAAAACAAAATTCCCAATTTTAGTCAGCCCTAATGTACCCTGTACATTAACATGGCAGTGCTGCTCTGCCCAGCGTTTAGTCTGTATAAGTGATGTTTAAGTGATACATAACTGTTTTCTCCTGCCTCTGTGTTTGTCCTTGTTACTTATGAATATTTGTGTTTTCCTTTTTGCTAACCAGGAGCTGCAGGTAAGTTGCAGCCTGGTGGAGTGGCTTGTTTTAGCTGTGATCCCATGTGCTTTGTGTTTTTGCCAAATATAAAATGTGCAAGGTTTGCTGTTTGATTAATAGATCTGTATATTGGCCAAGTTATCTGTTCCCTGTCTTGATCTTGTATCTCTGTTTTGTTCTTGAATTGTGCCCCCCCTCCCCCCTTTGTTTCAGAGCCATTATTTTAATAGCTTGCACTGCTTGTGAGTCTTAATGTTCTATGTAAAATTTGACATAAATTGCCTAAATGTTTTCTTGGATTTGTCTTCACAGGGCGAAAGTGTCGACAACTTCAACTGGGGAGTACGTAGACGTTCATTGGACAGTATTGACAAAGGTGACACCCCGTCTCTGCAGGAATGTCAGTACTCAGGTAGCACTCCTAGCTTGAACCTAACCAACCAGGAGGACACAGATGAGTCTTCAGAAGAGGAAGCGCTGACTGCTAGTCAAATTTTGACTCATTCACAGATGGTATGATATCAGAGTCCATCTTTGACTTCCATGCACTCTCAAATTTGTAAATTTAATGCCTGATCATAGTAGACTAAAATGCTTGTGTCAGATCACTTGTCTCTTACAATGGCTGTTACTTATGGAATAGTAAGGGCTGCTGCTTGTTTACTTTCCTATAGTAGCTTTGCATGTAGATGACTTTTTGTGAAACTGTGCTGTTTAGCAAACCATAGATAGCAACTGTGTAAAACTATACTTTGCTTACTACAATTTTGCTTCAGCTTCCTTTATCTCTCTTACTCCGTTGGATGGAAATATTTTGTTTTCCTATTAACTGAACTAAAAAAAACTTCTCCCGCCAGTCAGGCAAGGAGAGATGATGTCATTGTATCTACACAGACTGTTAATGAACCAACTTTACCTTCAAAAGTCTCATCTCCTGTCTGAGTTCTAAAGCATCCCTACCAGGTTGTTTAAAATGGAGCTTAAAATTCCCAGCGAAATAGGTAGTATACTCACCTTTCAGCGTCCTATGCCTCCTTACTCCCCATTCATTCCAGTGCTGTAGCGTTTGTCAGACTCTTCAGCATTCAGCACTCCAGGAGTGTTTGTATGCTCCCCCCCCCACTGCACATTGTGGTTCCTTCCTCCGACCCTTATAAAACTACAAGAATAAGCATTGGCTTAATGAGACACTGCCACCAACTTAAATTGCAGGTACACTAAATGCACAATAAACTCAGATTTTAAAAGCTTACCTGCAGTTATTTTTCTTTCCATAAACAATTTTACGTTCATTTGCAATGTGTCTTTAAACTTGCTAGAAAAAATGACTAGTCTATTCCTAGCACAGCCCCCTTTATTATTGGTAATAGACATCTGCTCTTCTGGGGTTGTCTAATTACTGTCTGTGCTCACTGCTTCTCTGCCTCTTTTATGTAGTTGCTGCAGAAGGAGCAAAGAGGAATAGTGTCACTTGAGTTTGCTGGGGTCACTGACATCTTACCAAGATGTCAGATCCTAGCAGCAGTCTCAGGGCTTTTGAATGGCTACACATATGTCAAATCCACTTTTAGTCTTATGGAAATATTTTTGTTGAAATGAGTGGTCTGGCAACAGGGTCTCTTTAAGGTTTGATGGATGGACCTATTGTACACAGCGAGGGATACAGGCATCCAACTCTTCCATACGTGTTGAATGCCGAGAGGGGGTAGTAGAAACGAGCCGCTGAAGAATGGGAGTATAATACTTCTTCTCTTGCAGAAAAAATTTCAGCTGCAATTTTATAGAACGTGACAGGGTCACTTTAACAGCTTCTATCTAAGTAATGCTAGAGAATTGTAACAACATAGAGGGAGGAATGGCACAATTTGGCCCAAACAGCAGTAAGACTGTCTAGCAGGGAAGAGTCACAGTATACAGCCTGATTAGTATAATCAGAAAACTAAATGTCATCATCCTTTGCTTTCTGGCTACTGTTAGGAGTCTTGGGATCCAAGATGTTACCTCTGAAATTACATTTTTAGGGAAAGGAGCTGTAACCCAGCCACCCTGTACTCTGCAATGTGCAGAATTTTTTTAGAGCCATTCCAACTCAGCCAGTGTTATTAAGTACAATAAATTTACTGTAATATAAATAGATTTTTTCTTACCAGTATTCTTTTAGACAAATTAATTTCATACCATCCACTTAGATGTACAGTATAAACTTCTTGGAGATCTGTATTAATGACAGCCTTTAAAATGAACCTGTGGCCATGCTGTGGTCATTCCAGTATTTACCGCTGTAGCTGCAGGCATTATTGAGCAATTCATCCTCAGATTTCACAGTTGATGCAGTAAAGTTTGTCAAGTCATTCTCACAACAGTTCAGCTCACCCTGCTTCCTTATTACCTTAGTTCCTGCTTTCTGTTTACCTGAGGGATTAGAATTGAAAGTCACTGCTGGGAGGAGGGAACATGGTGAGCTGAGCTGACTTATTGCAGGGACAGAAACTGGAACTGGGCTTTTAAACTGCTGTCTCTGCTGTTATGACTGCTTATTTTATTTTGTGCTTGTTTCCCGTAGGTTAATAATGACTCTACAGCAGAGGACAGCACGGCTGACCACATGGACCACTTCCTCCAGCCTCAGGACTCACTCACTAATGCTCTGACAGAGGAAGTACTGCAAACCAGAGCTGAGACCCCCAGTGTGGAGGTGACCCCTCCAGATAGCGCTAACAGTCAGCTGCCTGAGGTGGGGAGAAATCTGGGCTGGTGCATGGCTGATCTGGGCTCCTTTTAGTTCTGTCTCGTAGATTTTCTTTTGATTTCATGCAGCTGTCCTACACATCAAATGAGATCTTTTTTGTTTTTTTCTTACTTTTTAATATTTCTAACCTGTTTGGGGTCCTAATCACAGTATTATTTATCATTATAATTGCACACGCCCCAAAGGTTACAAATATTTGTTAAGCTGTTACTGTTTTGGGTGAATTGGTTAATTTATTGTACAGTTTTGGGCATGGTTACGTTGATTTTAGAGCAATTTTGTTTCTCTGTGGTGCTTCTTTGTAGCTGATCATTTTATTCATTGTGTGTGATTTGGGCTGTAATTGGGGTTAGGACCTCAGGCCAGCTCTGTTAGTGATTGATATTTTGTAACCATGGTGACACAACAAAATCCCAGCTTCACAATGTTAAAAGGCCAGTGTGTGGATGAGAAATGGCAGCTAACTGGGGACCAGTCATTTGTAAGTATCTCTATTTCTGTCATAAATTAAGTTTTTGTTTTTCTGAGAATCATTTTAGAGATAATTGCTACCATTGTTTTAATTGAGCCCAGAGTGGCAAGAAATGAAAAAATTAAATAACACATGGCACCCACTGACTGATTTGTCTGAAAGATGGATACAGTGAAAGCCTTGTTCCCTTCTCTTGATAGAAAAGAGAACAACCTAGTGGCTGTGAAGAGATTAGCAATTCCCTTTTTCAGAAGTGTTGGTTACTGCAAATGTTTTTAGCATGACTGTAGCAGGTGATGCTCGAATTGGTTGCATCACCTGCTTTGATCAGGCCATATATGACCAACCATAAGGGATCAGTCATGATTGAGCTGCCACAAGAGTATGAATATCTGGTCTTAATGTTTAAGCACTGCGTAAACTGAAGGCACTATATAAGTACTTGAAATAAATAATGTTTATGTCAAGCTATTTTTTTGGTTTTGGATAGTATTGGAAAGGATCAGAACCTCTGTTGGGTATTTACTGCTGCCTGAGATTTTTCCTTTCAAGAATAAAGTAGAACTAAAGGATAGAATAAGGGAGGCCTAAAACCTATCAGGTGCTTTTTTTGGGAGGGGGGGGGGGGTGTGCTATTGGTGTCTCATTGGAGAGATTTTCTTTCACTTCCTCTCCATAGCCAAACAGAAATTGAGAGGAAGTTGTCACCTCCGTCATCTGGACTAGTGTCCCCATTGTAACATTTCCTCTCTATTGCTGTTCAATGTTGGGATTTTTCTTTACCATTATCCTTGAAAGTGAATGTAAAAATTACAAAGACAGTAACAAATGACACAGACAGCAAGAAAAACCTGACAGATGTTTTAATCACTCTCCACTCTATCCAAAACTAAAAAACAAAAGTTTTGCCTTTAGTTATACTTTAAATCTACAGGCAAAACAGACAGAAATATCAATAGATTTTTATTAGCATATGAAGAGCTAGATTTCCTGACATTGCGTGTTGCTATACTACTTGACCAGTGAAGCCATTGTCACCAAAACAGAAAGTGAGGGAAAATCTCAATAACCGATCCCCATAATTTATTTCAGGTACTGACTTAGGTACTTATAATTAAAGTTTGGATATTATTGGATCAAGAAAGTAATTCAATCCTTTTTTGAAATTCCATTATTATTTTTGCCATTTTGCCAAAAGTATTTAAACATTAACCTCCTTCCTGTAGATGAAAGATGTATATTTGGTCAAGTCAGTGATGACCTAAATTCTTGACAGTTTGCCCTGTCAACTAGCTCACCTCATCCTTCAGTTCCTAAAGCTGGGTATAGATGGATTGAAACTCTGCTGAAGCAGTTGAATTTTGATCTGTGTGTGGCCCGGCCTGTTCGACCCTTCCACTTTTTGTAGTGTGATTTACATGCATTTCTGCATGTCCTGTATAGGGCAGCCCATTCACTTGAATGGGCTACCCTATTTGCATTTGTCGTGGCAAAGAAGCTCAAGGACCAAATTTTGGCCCTGGGACAAGCTTGTATTTATTCACTCAGGTTTTGCTATGCAACAATTGTAAAATCACGCCACATTTAAAAACAAATGGCACCCAAACGCTCAGTGTGCTTTGACACAATTTGAATCCCAAATAGCTAAAGTGTGAATGGGGCTTAATATTCTATGCCCAGCCTAAGAGTACAGAACATTGATCATTGGCTGAGAACTGTAGTTAAGAGGAATGTATCTCTTGGTCTCTTGTTATTTATTTATACATTTTGCAACATATATATTTTTTATTAGGCCCTCAGTTAGTTATTTAGAATTGAACATTCATATTCTTACATAAACCCATCTATGACAGGTTCTCTTTAAAGAGACTGACTTTGCCAATTCAGGGCCCTCCCCATGTTCTGTTTCAGAGCCAAGAGTCCAAACCCTCTGTCAAAATATTAGGCAATGTAAACCTCTTCCTCCTCTTCAGTGATCAGATCTTGTGATTGACTGTTCAGGCTCAATCACTGCACCCTGGGGAGGTCTCATTCTTCTTCATACACTCATAAGAACGCCAAAGAATGTCAGGGGAGTACTGAGAAGGTGAGTATCAGAGAGTTGGTGGTTCTTCTTAAAATAACCCCAGACAAAATGTAGCTACGCAAGCATGTATCAGTTAATTGACAATAACTCTATAACTCATTTGCATACCTTAATAAGTTTTATATATATTTAGGAACATACAAGGCTTTTATTTGGTACACTGTTTTTTTGTATAATCTTTTATTGTTTCATTTTAAGTATACATAAGTACAAAGTTCAGAGGGAGGAGCAGAAAGAAATGACATAAACACATAATCGGTGGACATTTTCAACACATGCACAAAGTGGATATTGTACAGTATCATCTTGGTACACTTTTCTTAGTTAAAAAAAAAAAAAGAAAAAGTGGTGCTCTGTTTTTATTATAGGTTAAAGTGATTGTAAAGTACAGATTTTTTTTTTGTAATTAAAATAACAAACATGTTATACTTATCTGCTCTATGGAATGGTTTTGCACAGAGCAGCCCCAAACCTCCTCTTCTGGGGTCCCCTGCCAACCCTGCTAGACCCCTTCTTTTCTCTGTGTGCCCCATAGCAAGCCACATGCCATGGGGACACAAGTGTGTGCTCACTCCCGAGCTGTGTATCTATGGAGCTGCAGTCCATAGACACACACAGCATAGCTCAGCCCCGCCCCCAGTCCCTCCTCACAGCATTTGATTGACAGCATCAGGAGCCAATAGCTGCCCGAGTCCCTATGAGAAGAAGAAGAGCAGGGAGAGAGGACTGCACCTGGACACAGCTCTTGATCCTTGACAGGTTCAGGTAAGTGTTTAGAGAAGGGGAAAGGGAAATAGATGGGTGGATTTTTTTTTTCCCTTATTCAGCAAATGTATTACAGCAGAGCTCCAGCCAAAAGGGGAAGTTCCGCTTTTGGGACTGATCCCCCACTTCCCATGAAGAATTGCCACCTGTGAGGAGCAGGCACCCGATTATTGCAGGTATCCACTCCCTTTTCCACTCTGAGCACCTAGGCGATCAGAAGTGGAAGTTCTCCTCCCCCTTGCCATAGTCTTCTGGGACATGTGACAGGTCCCAGAAGACTGCGGGATCATTCACAATATGCAGCGCTGCTTGTCCATGCGTAGTGGGCACCCGGCTGTGGAGCCACAAACTGTCACAGCCAGGTGCCTACACTTAAGATGCTGGTGGCGGGCAAAGAGGACAACCAGTGAACACATTGCTGGATCCTGGGAGAGGTGAGTGGCTGTTTTTTTAAAAGTCAGCAGCTATAATTTTTCGTACCTGCTGACATTTATTTTTTTTCAAAGGAGACTGGACAACTGCTTTACGGTAAAAAAAAACACACAGCATTTAGAACCACTTTAACAAATGTGCAAAATGAGAAATTAAAGTGTTTTTTCTATTTTTTTATGTAGTATTTCATGATCAGCAACTTACTGATTTCTGATCGCTATGGGGTACCTGAGCTGCTAGTGATAGCCAGTTCTGTGAGTCAGTCATGCAGAGTGCCAGCTGCTGGCTCTTATAGGGGGTAAAGTCATTTATTTAGGAATCCCTAGCACAGGGCATCATTCTGGAACAAATTTCAGGTGGAAGGGGGTTAAAGCGTTATAGTTGTTTTAAGAATAATTGGAGAAAAGACTTTGATGTTGCCAATAGCAACTTGATTCCGGTTGTCATTTTTCTAGTGCGGGTTTGAGGTTTAACCCTTTTAAGAACCATCCAGAAATGTGACTGAATAAAGTAAAATTTGTGCTGTCCCAACTACAAGGTGTCAGTAAAGGATTGTTTGTAATTGACACCTTGGAGAAAGATGGAGCAATTATTTCCTGAAGCCTACTGGCAAGCTTTAGGTTCTTCTATGTGTAAGATTTGTGTAAGCGCTTTCTATTATGGGATTAAATTAGTACTAAACTTCCAGTGTTAGCTGAACACATTAAAGCGGAGTCCCACCCAAAAGGGGAAGTTCTGCTTTAAAGATTGGTCCCCCGCTCCCCATTAAGGATTGGCACCTTTGAGGAGCGGGGGGGGGGGGGGTGGGATTGGGTACCCGAATTTGACAGGTACCTGCTCCCACGTCTGCTGCAATCGGAAACAGAAGTTGTTACCCCCCTCCCTCGCCGAAGTCTTGCGGGACACGTGACAGGTCCCAGAAGATGACAGGGCCATTCAGGAAGCACAGCGCTACCCGCGCATGTGCAGTGGGCACCCGGCTGTGAAGCCGCAAGCTGTCACAGCCGGGGGCCTACACTGAAGATGCGGGCGCCTGGAATACAGGACGGCCAGTGAAATGGGCTGCAGCGGGGGCAACGTGGGATCGTGAGACAGGTGAGTGGCTGTTTTTTTTAAAAGTCAGCAGCTACAGTTTTTGTAGCTGTTGATTTTTATTTGTTTACAGAGTGAGTGGAACTCCGCTTTAAGCACACTAAAATAAACATTCCCTAGTAAATTGTACAAATATTTAGCCAGCACTTGCAGTTTACAACTTCAGTACTGCTGGCTCCTGCTCTCTCAGTGTTGCTTCCCTGAACTTGCAGGAAAGAGCCAACAGTGGACAGTGCAATCTCGAGCCAGTCTGTTAGTCTGGAAAAGTGAAGGATGAAAGAACGGAGGAGCAGGGGAGTGTCTTACAATGCTAGGCTACAGGGCTGTGTGTTTAAATTTATGCACGTCCCTATGTGCAATGGTGGCTCCATAAGCTACTGTAGGAGAAAGGAGCCACCCTGAAACAGGAAACCTGGAGCAGCAGTCATGGAGCCAGCTTAAACTAGAACATAAGCAAGAAGTAAATCTGATCTCCAGGTTTCATTTAACGATAGATATTTTATTTGGTGTGTTTAGTTTGTTGGATCTAAACAAACAATTTACTTCACGAACAGTTGCAGCGGAGTGTTCTAAAAACTGTGTGTAGTCTCAGCTACATACAGTATGCAGTCATGTTAACAGTTGTCCTAAAGCTGAACTCCGGGATAGGCAAACAATGGCTCCTTACAAGCAATAGTGTCTTCTTTCTTGGTGTGCTTTGCGTATTTCCTCCAGATCTGAGCAGTAATCCAGTGTGAAACGTTTCCCCTGGGCAGGAGCTTCCTGTAATAACCAGTTACAGTTACTCTATAATTGCTCGGGTGATTGATCTTGTATCCACCCCCTCCTGTAGTTTTCTGCAGGCAGTTTGTAGTGGGTGGAAGTGCTGGACCCCTATTCACTACTCCAGATTATGTGCAGCATAGTGATTATGTAACCCCCACTTTTACAAGGGAATATCTGGGTTTGCAAATACATTTGTTATAAGCAGACTGGATTTCTATCCTTTGTGGCTATTCAGGAATATATTCATATTAAAGTTTTTGTGCCCAGAGTTCAGCCTTAACTACAAGGTTTCCAGGTTTGATTTAAAAACATACCTAAATATATTAAAACAATACAGAAATACTGCATGAATCGCAAGGAATTAGATATGTATATTTTGTCCATATAGAGTAACAGAATGCATATTAAATCCGAATATCAGATAGCTATTGTTTTAATCCTTGTGCACTAATCCAAGTTCTGGTAATAACAGATATTTCCCATAGTGACAGAGTGGCACAGGACTATTGTGTACTTACAAATATGTTAAGAATATCATATTGTATTTCAGAAAGTTTAGCATTTAAGGGGCTTATTAAAATTCTGCTTTATTATTTACGGCAAATTAACTTATCAGAACCATTTGTGATTGTTCCAGTCTGAACTGACAAATGCTTCAATTGGGTTGGTTAATATGAGTTACTACACTTTGCGTATTACACCTTCACTACCTCAATGAAGCTGAGCTCCAGGCAAAAATTAAATTTACATCTGAAATGCAAATATGGGAACCGATTTACCTGCCTCCAGACTTGTAAATCTGTGCAGCCAGTCTTGCGATCCAACCACACCTACCAGACACAAAATCCAGGTCTGGGATGTCTACTGCAGCTACAACAGAATTTGGGTGCACCATGAGCTTACAGATCAGGCAAGAGCAGCACACTCATTAAGACATTCTTTATCTCCGGTCAGCATATTCACAGATTTACAAGTGCACTGCAGCTGGAGCATATAAACAGTGGGTAAATGTAGGACAGGTGTGCCTGGAGGCAACCCATTCTTCCATGAACACAACCACAGCCATTCCTCCTCAACACGCCAGAAGCCCGGAAAAGCACAATGGCAGCTGAAGGCATACAGTGGTTCCCCACACCAATTCCGGCAAGCAAAATAAAAATGGCAACCATCCCAATTTATAATTGGCTATTGCTAGCTTTTAGAGTAAGGTGCACATAGAACCAACAAGGTTGCACCCTTTCGTCTGCCATGTTATGCTTCATTGTATAACTGATACGCTATATAGCCAAAAGTATGTAGACTCCCCTCCAAATTCTGAGTTCAGATGTTTTCAGTACAGGATACTGTTCATGCTACAACATACAGTATGAAAATGGGGACATTTTAATGGTACAACATACAGTGCAAATACATTTCAGATAATTGTGTCCAGCCTTGTGGCAGCAGTTAGGGCAAGACTGGACCATTCCTGTATGACTGTGCAGAAAGACCGATCAATTATTACATGGTTTGACATGTTAGGTGTGGAGGAAGGCAAGTGGCTTGAACAGAGCCCTGACCTCAGCTACATTGAACACCTATGCGTTCACCTAGGCACATGGAGCATTGATTCCAAACCAGGTCTTCTCCTCCAATGTCGCTACCTGACCTCATAAGTGCTCTTTTGGCTGATTCATTACAAATTTCCACAAACACTCGACGAAGGCCAAAATTTTGAGAATTTTTTGAAGAGTGAAGGCTGTTAAAACTGCAAATGGAATTGGGGGCAATTTCTATATTAAAGTGTTACTAAACTCAGGACCCTGCATTCACTATATACAGTCTTGCACAGTACAAAGAACATGGAATTGCAATTATTTTAGTAAATATAAACTGCTAAATACCTTTTCTCATCAGCAGTATATAGCAGTCTTGTGACTTCTATCAGTGTCCAGCTGAGCACTGGTTAAAGTTTGTAGGAGGAGTTTTCATTCTGCTCTGACAGTCCTATGAGGCTGTCTAACCCCTGACCCTCTGTCTGGACAGTGCTTATTGGCCTTCTGCTGATCAAATGCACCCTCCTAAAGAAGAAAAAACACTCTAGCCATACTCACTATACTGAGCATGTGCAGATTGACTCCTAGAGCTCTGTACTATCAGCAGAAGGATTGGAGACAGTAGAAGAAAAGAGAAAACAGGATCAAACCATCTTTATATACAATGTAGAGGGTTAACCCCTTAAGTTCCAATGTGAATATAACAAGCATGCTTTATTACTTTAAAGTGTTACTAAACCCACAACAGTAAAATCAGTCTGTATATGCAGTAAAGCATGCTTGTTATACCCACTGTGGAACCTAAGGGGTTAGTCCTCTGCATTGTGTAAAAAGGCTGTTTGATCCTGACTTCTCTGATCCTCCCCTTTTTCCAGTGCCCCCATTTTATTTCCTGATACGACATATATTGTGGAGACACACTGCACATGCTCAGTTGGTGTGTATTGAGAGGTTTTTTTTTCCCCCTTGGGAGAGTGCATGTGATCAGCACAGGGCCAATTAGCACTGTCCAGACAGAGGTCAGGGGTTCTGCAGCCTCCTAGAGCAAAATAAAAACTCCACCTACAAACTTTAACCAGTGTTCGGCTGGACACTGATAGCAGTCACAAGACTGCTGTAACTGCTGATGGGCAAAGGTATTTAGCAGTTTATACTTACTAAAATAATTGCATTTCCATGTTGTGTGTACTGTGGGAGACCAGATATATTGAATGCAGGGTCCTGGGTTTAGTAACACTTTAATGCCCATGATTTTAAAATAGTAATTCCAGACATTTTTTTTAGCAACCCAGATCCAGGGTATGTATCTTTTTCTGTGCATATTTATATATACGGTTCTTGTGATATCAAGGTTGTGGTGATGTTGGAGCCGGGAGATCTGTGTGCTAATAGTAATATCTGCTCAGGTGAGGAAACCTGCATGCACACGCACTGCGATGTCCTTGAAGTACATGGAGGTTATTGTCCATAGTATTACTGTCATAGGGAATATTAGTCTGATAACCTCCTTGTTTTTAGGATGTCAGCACACTGGTCAAGGATGAACAGCTGAGCACAGCAAGTGAGGACACCAGCTCCTATGCTACACAAGACCAACATGAAGCTTTGATTTGTCAGGAGCCCCTGGAAGTGGATGAACCGTGTGACCTGGAAGCACCAGCTCCAGGCAGCTCCCGGGACTCTGTCTGTGAAGATGAGGTTACACTGGCTTTAAAAGAGCTGGATGAGCGATGTGAGGAGGAGGAGGCAGATTTTTCTGATTTGTCCAGGTTAGCCCTTTTAATTTGCAGTGTGAACTATCTTATGTACAGTATAAGACATGTTGTTCTCTTTCACAAATGAAGGGTCTGTGTCAATGGGCTTATTTTGATGGCATTAGTTGAGATGATTCTAAGATCCCCCAGAATTTGACAGGTGCATTTGACCTGCAGCTGACCTCCTTCTAGCATTGTCATGGACCCACATGGGAATGCAAAACCCATCTGACATAAAAAAAAAAAAAGTCTGTCTGCATAGTCCCCTATCAAGGTCAGAAAGTTTTGGTTGTGACCAGTATTTATATGCTTGGGAGAACTTTGTAAGCACTTGTGGACTCCTAAGGATTACTACGTATTGTGTTCCTCTGTACAGATATCAGAGAATAGCAGCATGTATGTATGAAAACTTGGGGGAAAAAACAAATCTGGTCTCCCTTCGGGTTTATGCCATAATGTGCTAGTATGCACCGAATGCTAGCGCATTATGACAAACTCACCTTAGAAACAAAACCCTCCAGTGGCATGCTGTCAGCTCTGCAGAGGCTTCCATCTTCACCTGGGCTTCCTCCCGGGTTCGTGAGTGTCGGGCCAGTAGAAAATGAAATCCCAGTACATCAGCAGTTTTTGAAATACTCAGATCAGCCCGTCTAGCACCAACAACTATGTCCAGTTTAAAGTCACTTAAATCCCCTTTCTTCCCCATTCTGATGCTCATTCTGATGATGAACTTCAGCAAGTTGTCTTCACCACGGCTAGATGCTTAAATGCATTGTGTTGCTGCCATGTGATTGGCTGATTAGCACGTTGTGTTACCAAGCAATTGAACAGGTGTACCTAATAAAGTGGCCAGTGAGTGTATATCACTTCTTGCCTGCATGTAGAATGTGTGCAGTTCTAAAACCAAGATGTCACTTTACAAGCCTTTAGAGCAGACTGACAGAGAACAGACACAGATATCTTTCATGTTTTCCAAATCACATTCACTTTATTTTCTGCACTGAATACTGGTTGATTTCTTCTTCAAAGCAAATCTCAGAATGAAGCTGGGTACACACTATACAATTTTGTCCAGTTCCTGGAGCACTTGCCAGATTTCAGTAAATGGGTGCCCCTGTCAACCTTCTCCCACCCAACATTCTTTGGTTGAAAAATCTAAGGATCTGGGCAGAAAATTGTTAGCTATTCATATATAGCTGTTGCAATCAGGATAGAAAAACTGCAGAAGTAGATTCTTCCATCCATGCTGTGTAACGTGGATGGGGGGGAATCCGTTGATGTACAGTTGTGTTCAAAATAATAGCAGTCAGACATCACTAACCTGATCAATCACTGTTTTTGGTAGAAATGATATTTCTACATGGCAAATAATTTACTAGCAGGTGTAGTAGAGTATTAGAAATCCAACAGACCCAACAGTCATGACATGCATGCTGCTGATTCTGTGTAATTGAATCACTAATTGAAAGGGGCATGTTCAAAATAATAGCAGTGTGGAGTTCTATTAGTGAGGTCATTCATTCTTTGAAAAACAGGTGGCAATTATTGCCCTTATTTAAGGAAGGACGGCAGCAAATGTTGTACATGCTGGTTACAGTGCATTTCTCTCTGAAATTCTGAGGAAAATGGGTCGTTCCAGACATTGTTCAGAAGAACCGCGTACCTTGATTAAAAAGTTGATTGGAGAGGGGAAAATATATAAAGAAGTGCAGAAAATGATAGGCTGCTCAGCTAAAATGACCACAAATGCTTTAAAATGGCAACCAAAACCTGAAAGACGTGGAAGAAAACGAAAAACTACTATTGGAATGGATAGAAGAATAGCCAAAATGGCAAGGACTCAGCCAACAATCAGCTCCAGGAAGATCAAAGAAGGTGTAAAGTTACCTGTGAGTACTGTTACAATTAGAAGACGCCTATGTGAAGCCAAGCTATCTGCAAGAAGCCCCCGCAAAGTCCCACTGTTGAAAAAAGACGTGCTGAAGAGGTTACAATTTGCCAAAGAGCACATTGACTGGCCTAAAGAGAAATGGTGCAACAGTTTGTGGACTGATGAAAGTAAGATTGTTCTTTTTGGGTCTAGTGGCCGGAGACAGTTTGTCAGACGACCCCCAAACACTGAATTCAAGCCACAGTACACTGTGAAGACAGTGAAGCATGGTTGCGCAAGCATCATGATATGGGGATGTTTCTCATATTACGGTGTTGGGCCTATTTATCGCATACCAGGGATCATGGATTAGTTTGAATACATCAGAATACTTGAAGAGGTCATGCTGCCTTATGCTGAAGAGGAAATGCCCTTGAAATGGGTGTTCCAACAAGACAACGACCCCAAACACACCAGTAAAAGTGCAACATCTTGGTTCCAGACCAACAAGATTGACGTTATGGAGTGGCCAGCCCAATCCCCGGATCTTAATCCAATAGAAAACTTGTGGGGTGACATCAAATATGCAGTTTCTGAGGCAAAACCAAGAAATAGAGAAGAACTGTGGAATGTAGTCCATTCATCCTGGGCTGGAATACCTGTTCACAGGTGCCAGAAGTTGGGTGACTCCATGCAACACAGATGTACAGCAGTTCTCAGAAACAGTGCGACTACAACTAATATTCATTAAGTGATTCAAAGGAAAGCAAAATCTTCACACATTTTTCAGTTTATATAGTGAATGTTTGAGATTGTAAAGAAGAATACAAACACTGCAATTTTTTTGAACAGTCTAATATTCACTTTTCTTCAATTTTTTTAGAGGAACGACACAAATTTGATATATTTTTCTTCATGTTTTGATGTGGAATAGAATGTGTAGTGTTCCCAATGCATTTGTGTGTATGGAAATAAAAGCTATTAGGAGGATTTTGAGCTTTATTCACCTTTTTCAACACACTGCTATTATTTTGAACACAACTGTATATCAACCTGCTCTCTATTGAATATAATCGGTGTGCTGTTGGTGATGCTTTTATGAAGTTGATAGCTGCCTGGCTATCTTGGTAATCTTTTAATTTGATTTCTTTCTGGTTCGCTGATTCTGAACAAAAATTAAAGTGTTACTAAACCCACAACAGTAAAATCAGTCTGTATATGCAGTAAAGCATGCTTGTTATACTCACTGTGGAACCTAAGAGGTTAATCCTCTGCATTATGTAAAAAGGCTGTTTGATCCTGTCTTCTATGCCCCTCCTCTTCAAATGTCCACGTCTTATCTTCTGATAAGACAGACAGAATCTGTAGCCACATGCACATGCTCAGTTTAGTGTGTATTGCTAGAGAGTTGTTTTTTTTCTTGGAAGAGTGCATGTGATCAGCACAGGACCAATCAGCACTGTCCAGACAGAGGTCAGTGGTTTTGCATCCTCCTAGAGCAGAATGAAAACTCCTTCTGCAAGCTTTAACCAGTGCTCTGATGGACATTGATAGAAGTCACAAAACTGCTCTAACTTCTGATGAGAAAAGGTATTTAGCAGTTTATATTTACTAAAACAATTCCACTGTACAATGTTCTGTGTACTGTGGGAGACCAGATATAGTGAATGCAGGGTCCTGGGTTTAGTAACACTTTAAGTTCAGGAGTTTTGACTGAACATTCTGTATTCTTGTTCTAGGTTAGGTAGAAACAGCCAAACAACAGAAGTTATCAGTGGCTCTGTAGTTTAATAGGACAGTGTTGTGACAGCCATAATAGCTGCAGCAGGAGGTCCATCTATGCATGTTGTATTGCTGTATTTTTGTTTTTTATTCAGCCTGCAGTCTGAACAAAAAAAAATAAAATCTATCGGTGTACGGCCAGCTTTCCACACCTATTGCCATCTCTTCCTCTATAGTCCACGTCTGTGTGAGGACACTTGATGAGGGGTGTGACTTGTTTACATCTAGGCTAGCATAGAGCACAGGATTGTGAGGACAGGAATAGGGTACATTTAAATCATCTCAAAGCAAAAAAACTATTAAAATGATAGGCCAGGGCTGAGGACTATAAAGTGAGAAAATGGAGACTTCATTTGTCTTTAAAATGTTTCCGAATTCTTTCTTACCTTGCAACCATTTGAATAACCTCCAGAAATGTGTCTGAAGAGCTGAAACAGAGCACTTTGTGTCCACTCACACAGTGCTGCCTACACGGTACATATCTTCTGCTGTAAAATGTTAAAGGCCGTGATTCATTTGTTTGCTGAGCTAGTGTATCACGTGTGGCTGAGTTTTGGCAGCTGAAGACGCACTGTACAGGATCATTAAATTGATCGCCCTAGAAATGGATGTTCTGTAGTTTTGTTTTTTTTTCTATTCCCTATACATAGATATTACTTAAGATAATTAAAAAAGTGCATCTGCAGCGAGCACCCTTGGCCGGTTTCCAGCAGGTAATTGTGTATTCAGCCTGCACATCCTGGAGATCAGCCTAGCATTGAGATAGCATATAGATGGCAGTTAGCAGTGCTGTGCTTACTTCCTCTATGGAGATGTCGTCTTCCTTTTTGTTAAGCAAGAAGGCTGTGAAATATATCTACTCAGCATGTGTTGTGAGGCTGTTTGGGAATCTGAGCCTGTAAGTAAGCCTTAGAAATAAACTTGTTGGAGGGCAGACCTGTGTTTAGCTTGTCATTTGTACAATAACATCCTGCTATCTCTTTGTAGCCAAGATGAGGGTGAACAGGACGGCTTTGCAGAAGTTCAGACGTCGCCTCCACCGTCACCTTTCCTCTCAGCAATATTAGCTGCTTTTCAGCCAGTAACCTATGAAGATGAGGAAGAAGCCTGGCGCTGCCATGTCAATCAGATGTTATCGGAGACAGATGGCTCCTGTGCTGTGTACACCTTTCATATCTTCTCCAAGCTCTTTCAGGTCAGACTGTGTGATTGTGTGAATAAATACCCTGGATGTTACATGATCATTGCTTGATTGTTCTGATGTTGGCATGATCAGGAGATGATCTGGATGTCTGTGGTCTCTTTTAGACCTGAGCAATCTTGCTAGTCAATAGTTTTAAGGGGATAAGTTTAGCTAGCTGCAGGCCAGCCATAGAAACAAGAGGGCAGACATATGTGTTCTATTGATCAGGCTGTACTCAGACATGTGCCTTGGATAGCCAGGCAGAGGGAAGGGAGTGGCAGGCAGATCATGACAGCACCTTCCTGTAACAGCGTATACCCAGAGATGGACGTGGTTCAACCATTTTGGCTTCGACCTCCATCTTGGCAAAGGGGTTAACCATCCTGACAAACATATTTCCCCCTCATTCTCCCCCTTTCTCTCTGTCCAGCAACAGTGCCATCTGGTTGTGGGTCACTGGCAGGCTAGAGCCAGCAGGGAGCCCAGAGCTATAAAACACCTCTCTGAGCCGGGGCCTAGCTGTCCAAAGAACCTGTAAAATGTAACACCTCATATAAGATAAGGCAAGCTTTCCCCAGAGTTAAAAGAACATTCCCAGGAAACACGACCAGATAACCTTTGTTAAAATCCATTTCTCCCCTATGTCTCATATCTTGGAATATGAGAGACTTAAATAAAAACCGGACATATCGTCAGATTGGCCACGAGAAGGCGAACAGTTTAGTAGGTCACTCGCATTGTCTCGAATACATAGGAAAACAGAAAAATAGATCTCGTGAACCGTTCAGTGTATAATTTCATAATTCATATCTAATCAATACTCAGACGTGTCTGCATAATAATCTACCCGCGGGTAGAATGTCACTTGTGCAGATGGAAAGTTATGGGCCAAAATATGAGTTATGGGAGATTTTGGCTCTAGTTGAGGTATCCGCCCATACCTACCTAAACGGGGTATTGGTCCTTCACTTCAGAGGCACCCCCTGCTGGGGAACTACAAATTAGGCTGTCAGGCCTAAGAAGAGGTGAGTTGAAGACATCTCCCATTTTAACATCAATACCACCTGGGGAGACCCGTGCCCTTTTGCTCTGAAACTTGGATCTGCTAACCCAGGACTTTGGCAAGTACCTTAACCCTTTCACCTCTCTCTGATATCTCTTTGCTGTGCTGTTAGTCTCTGTATATTTATAAATATATCTTAGTTTCATCTTTTTCTGTACATATTTTTATTGCACCCGTTTGACCTTTTAGTAATAAATCTTTCCTTATGGAAGTGTTGAACTGTTTCTATAGCTCTGTATTGCAATTTATGAGTTCCTTCCTCTAAAGAGAACGCTACTGTGTTTGTTTAACCCTCTGTATAACCTTGTTATACAGACGATTACCTCAACCATTATAGTGTTAAAACTGATATCGCCCAGTTTCCTCTTTCTCTGTACAAAAGGAGGTGGTGGCAATGTGAAGGGTTAATTGTGTTATTAACCTGACCCAGTAACAATCGCTCAGGCTGCCGGTACATCGATTGTGGTCCAAGTAGCTTGAAAATGGTTGTGCAGTTGGGTGTGGCATTGTTACGCACGTGACATCGCAGTTTCAGATTGGGCAGCCTTCGGTCACGATTTTGGTGAGGAGGGCTGGGGTCTGACGCCGCGATCGTGACATGCCTATCTGGGAACAGAAGTGAACAATAATGTTTCCTGGCCCAGGAACTTTTTTTCCATTAACATAAGACACAAAATGGTATTATTTCAAATGTGCATGTTCACCGAATATATGCTGAAATCTCTGCCCTCATTTGCAAGGGACAGTAGAGATAAGCTGAGAAAATCCTCAGGAACAGTCAGCCATAGAGAATAGCATCACCACCAGTTCCAGCCAAAATATATATAGGTTCTTTATTGGCAAGATAAGATAGGTGTCTGCACCTTCATGTTTGAAAGTGTCAGTTGCTCCTACCCAGACTTTCACTACTCTAGGGCCAGGCTGTTGCACACTACATGAATGAAGTATCATTCAGCATGACGGGTGTGTGAACATCACTGTTTATCTCCCTAGCACAAATGAACTGTGGTTTGCCAGTTCATAAAAGTATCCTATTCCTATCAATCCCCCTGACTCAGAAGGGCCTTGGTTGAAAATTCATACCTGTAAAGAACATATATTAATTGTCATTCCTCTCCTGGTGGAAACAAATTTTCTTGCACAACTCAGCTTATGTCTGCAGGTATTTATCAGCTGGTACAAGTTTTTCTGAATAGTAGACTTCAGGTGCCAGACGGCTCTCATAAAATTCTGAAAGAGTAAACTCTCATGAACACATAGATCTACACACACACACACACACACAGTATAAACATGCAGAGCTGTATCAAACAAGTGTGTCTCCCCTCCATCTAATTTCTATGGCCAGATTTTAGCTGACTTCAGGCAAGGTATTCTGGTGCTGCTGTGAACTATAATGAAAGATTGTTTCTTCTCTTTGTAGTCGATTCAGAAAAAGTTTGGGGCTGTAACAAATGATTCCATTAACTTTTTGGGAGAAAGCCTTCAGAGAATAGGAACAAAATTTAAAAGCTCCTTGGAGGTAATGATGGCAGGTTCGGAGTGCCCAACAGTGTTCGTGGATGCAGAAACGGTAGGTTATGCCATTGATTTTATTAAATATAATGAAGTATCTCTCAATAAAAGTCTTGTTGAATTCTTTCTCTGAAATGAACTTGTTTTTGTAAATTAATTACAGCTTTAAAGTGATATTAAAGCTTGGACTAAAAAACAAAAAAGATATTAAACTTACCTCCTCTATACAGTGGTTTTGCACGGAACAGCCCTGATCCTTCTCTTCTCAGGTCCCTCGCCAGCGCTTCTGGCTTCTCCCCCTTAATCAGTGACCCCAGTAGCAAGCCGCTTACTATAGGGGCACTGATGTTTGCTCGCTCCTGAGCAACGCTGTATGTGTCCGTAAGACACCTAGAGCTGAGGCCCTCTTTCCTCACTGATTGTGAATTCCTGCTGCTGTGCCTCAGCCAATGAGGAGAGACAGATCTGGGCCAACCATGGCTCCTGTGCACATTGCTGGATCAAGAGAGGGGGCTCAGGTAAGTAAAAGGGAGGGCTGTGGGGGGAGCAACACACAGAAGCTTTTTTTACCTTCATGCATAGAATGCATGAAGGTAAAAAACCTTCAGTCTTTACAACCACTTTAACCTCCTTAGCGGTTTTCCCGAGTGTAGCTCGGGGTAAAATTTCAATACCAAGAGCGGTAACCCCGAGCTAGACTCGGGCTTACCATGCGGCGTTGCTCAGGGGGTCCCTGCAGCACTTACCTTGTCCTGCGCTCCCACGATGTGTCCCCTGCAGCGTCCCCGGCATCCGGCTTCTGTGTTCCGGTCCTTGTGACGTCGGGACGTACAGGCGCCGGAACCCGGGGGAAATTTGAAATTTTTTAAAAATGTCATTTTTGCTGTCATTGCTGCATTTCACATATATTTTGTCCCTAGTGCTTTGTCCTGTGCTCTGCCTGCATTTTGACTGTTCTTTCTGCCTGGAAACTTAGAAATGTCCATGGCATCCAAAAAGCGTCCCTTTACGTCAAAAGCGGTTTTAGACCAGCTAGAGAACAGCGATAGTAAATCAGAACCACTTGCAGAATTGAGTGATAATGATTCGTGGGGAAATTCGTCATCAGACACTAAAAAAGGATTTTGCGACTTTGCTCAGCGATGTGCGAATTTGCCTCTGTATTTCAAATTTCAGTGTTTTTGGTTTGATTATATTATTGAATTAAATTTATTATTATTATATTATTATTTTTTATGATTATTTATTAAATTATAATTTATGATTTCGTGTTTCAAACTTTATCATACCTGGGATGTTTACTAGACTCTTGTTCGGGCAGATTTCAGTGAGTTATTCCTAAAAATTACAGGCCTACAATAAAAAACTACATATTTCCATGCAAAAAAATGGTACCGCTTTCAGCACAAAAAATCAGAAAGAATCATACTGCCGAGGAGGTTAAAGCATATTTCCCGTCATGCAGCTGTGCAATTTGAAGAAAGTAGGATTCCTGCAGCTACTGTAGGATGATTAGGCATTCTAAGTTAGATCTTTCAACAGTTTGATTTTTAACCAACACCTCATTATACAATGATAAACATATAACAATGTGTGTCATGCAGGCACCAGCTAACCATGTATATGCAATATGTAATACTGGGATCTTAGTATTGGTTTGTTTTTCAACTTTTGTAGCTGCATTGATCATGTGACATGTAATTTTCTATTTTAGCTGTTGTCATGTGGGTTGTTGGAAACCTTGAAATTCAGCGTTTTAGAACTACAAGAACACCTGGACACATATAATGTTAAACGAGAGGCAGCAGAACAGGTACTGCATGTGCTTCAGCCTTCATCTAGAGCAGGGGTCTCCAAACCTTCTAAACAAAGGGACAGTTTACTGTGGGGGAAAAAGCAATCTTTAGTGTCAGTGGGAGGAATAGCACCCTGTCGTTGATGTCAGTGGGAGGAATTGTGCACCGTTGTTGGTGTCATTGGGAGGAATTGTGCCCCACCATTGGTGTCATTGGGCCCCATTGTTAGTGCCAATGGGAGGAATTGTGCCCCATTATTGGTCTCATTGGGAGGAATTCTGCCCCTTCATTGGTATCAGTGGGGGGAATTATTTCCCATTGCTGGTGTCAGTGGATGAAAATAGTGTGCCAAGGGCTGGATTAAAGCATGCAAAGGGCCTCATTTGGCCCCTGGTCTGCAGTTTGGAGACCACTGATCTAGAGAATGGATAAAACTGCTGTATTACTTGTATTTCTACAGTAGTTGTATTTTTTTTTTTTTTTTTGCCGTCCGATAAATATGGCAAATTACATGTGGGTTTTTCATATTAACCACTTACAGTAAGTAGGTGGTGCACTAAAGGGTGCAACTGCCAGTATCTTCACCATGTATTAGTGCTATGCTATGAATAGCTTTTGCAGTTTAAAGTGATTCTACAGGCTTACATTTAAAAAAAATAACAAACATGTCATACTTACCTGCTGTGTGCAGTGGTTTTACACAGAGCAGCCCGGATCCTCCTCTTCTCGAGTCCCCTTCCGGGGGGCTTCTGGCCCATCCTTCTCCTGTCGGGTGCCCCCACAGCAAGCAGCTTGCTATGCGGGCACCTGTTGCTCTGTGTGTCCAATGGCTTCGCTACTGTCTCAGCCAATAAAGAGAGGGAGTCCCGGGATAGCCAAGACACCAGTGCACAATGGTGGATCGAGAGGGGGCTTAGGTGAGTATGGGGGGGGGGGTCTGGGGCTCCCACACACTGAAGGCTTTTTACCTTTTAAGGTAAAAGGCCTTAAGCTTTTATTAAGCTTTTAGAACCACTTTAGCTTTTTTATTCAGGTGTGTTCACACACAGTGCAATGACCCCCCCACCATGCAGTAGATACGGTTGTTAGTTGGTCAGAGACAGTCAACAGGTCACTACCCAATGTGCTCTGCAACCTGCTTTATATGTCATGAAAGTACAGAGTAATAAAGCAACACTGTGAGTAGCTCCATACAAAGAAATCAATGAATACTTTCCAGTCCCACTGCCTTCCCCTCTTCCTCCTCTTTGGAGATCCATCCATTGCTGAAGAATGTTCAGCATTTGACACTTCCGGGGGGTGTCAGATGCTGGTATTCCTGGTTTCACCCTGCGGTTTTCTCAGCAGGCCCCAATGTCACTGCAGGATACAGAGGCTGGTTGTAAGAACCAGAGGGCAATGGGGGAGCAGGCATTTAACTTCTCAGTGTAATGGATGCTGAAGGTCTTTCAGCAAGTTAAGACCTACAGTGAAGCAGGGCATAGGCAATGAGACAAGTATTTGTTGCTTCCTTTTCAAGAACCTGCTTGTTTTGTTTTGTATTAATAACTAAAAAACACTGTCAAAGATTTTTTGCAAGTAAAGAAACATAATATAAAAGATTAGTTTTTCAACTCTAAAAAATGTTGTTTTTTTTTAATTATACTAAAATTGACCAACAGCACAGTTTCACTTCATCCTAAATTGGGCCTGACAGCACTTTAAATATTTACTACACTGTGCACCAGCTGGCATCCAGTAGTGTCTGCACATTCCCGTTGTTGTCCGTGGACTCTGAACCCTACAAATGCCAAATTAAATGTTAAGGGATAGGCTTCACATCCTTCTCTCTTTAGTTCCCTAATTGTGCAATAAAGAATAGAGACTAAATGGGAAAAACACCCCACAGTTGTGCCAAAAGGTTCACAATCTTGGGGTAGCTAGAACCAGATTTACTTATTAAAGCTTGAGTTTAATCTGCTAATCTTTAGCCTTCCCTTGTTCCTCCTGACCCCTTTCTCCAACAGGGTAATGAAATGATTAAATAAACCTTTTATGTATTCGTTACATACCTCATCATTAGGTGTTTGTGCTTCTCTATGTAATGCAGGCAGATCAGGGCTGGTAGAAGGGGTCAGTAGGGTGCTGTGTATAGTTTCCTAAAACATTCTGCTGAGCCCCCATGACTGAAATAACTGAAATCCAGTGAATGGACAGAGTGGACCAGGGGCAGTCAGGCAGGAGAGGAAATGGCTAGATAATGCTGGATGTCCTCCAGCCATGATATGGGGCAGGCTCAATAGGGCTTGGTGCAGCAACATCAGAATAAGCTATTTCAGTACAGGGGAGGAGTGTGTACAAGTGTACAAGACAGACGGTAAGGCCGGAGCTCTGCTTTAACATCACGGTGGTCAGAAAATAATTTCTTGGGAAATGCTGCGGAGCTGCTTATTCCATGGGGCTTTCTACTCTCATGAAGCGTATGCACTGTTTGTAAATGGTGCCGGTTAAGTCTGCCTGTAAAGTCTTTTGACAAATAATGCAAATAAATACCTTTTTTCTTTTTTTTTTTTTTTTTGGATTTAAGAATCAGCCAACCACAGTGACCTAATTATGTTTTAATCTGTATAAATTATTATACGGTATTTGTAAAGCGCCAATAGTTCGCTCAGCGCTGTATATTACAAAGGGAGGACAGAACATGTGACAGAACAACAACAATACAATGCAAAACATGAGGGGATTGAGGGCCCTGCTCTTTCGAGCTTACAATCTAGGAGGGAGGGGATGGTGGCACAGGAGGAGATAGCTGTGGGGGATGGAGTGGTAGGAAGAGTGGAGGAGGTTGGCAAGTTAGCAGGGGGTGGGGTAGGCTTCCCTGAAGAGATGGGTTTTCAGGGTGCACCTAAAGGAGAGGAGAGTAGGTGATAATCTGATGGGTTGGGGCAGGGAGTTCCAGAGGATGGGTGACACCCTGGAGAAGTCCTGGAGGCGGGCATGGGAGGAGGAGACCAGGGAACTAGAGAGAAGGAGGTCTTGTGAGGAGCGGAGTGTGCGTGCTGGGCGGTACTTGGATATTAGGTCAGTGATGTAGTTCGGAGCAGTATGGTGGACAGCTTTGTACGTCCGTGTTAGGATTTTGAATTTGATCCGTTACGCTTCTTTATTTATTTCAGGTGCTTATATAGTGCCGTCAATTTATGCAGCTCTTTACATATATAGTGTACATTCAGATCAGTCCCTAACCCTCAAGGGGTGTACAATTTAAGGTCCCTAACTTTCATTCATACATACACATACTAGGGCCAATTTAGACAGGATCCAATTAACCTACCAGCATGTCTTTGGGATGTGGGAGGAAACTGGAGTGCCCTGAGGAAACCCATGCAGGCACAGAGAGAACATGCAAACTCCAGGCAGGTGGTGCCGTGGTTGGGATTTGAACCAACAACCTTAGTACTGCCAAGTGGAAGTGTTAACCATTTAGCCACTGTGCTATTATTTTTTGTGTGTTTCAAACGCTAGATAGATTTTGTATGTTGGCAGCTCTCTAGTGTGATACCAGCCTGTGCGTGAATTTCTTCTATCATACAGCATAGATAGTAGACAAAGGGTGAATTGGAACAATGTAGTTGCTGCACATAGTAACTAGTCATTTTTTATTCTGTAGGGAAATGAAACATAGGATTTGATCAATATAGGGAGCAACATTTTTCTTTAAATTTTTAATAAACAACCCCCTAAGTTTTAATGCATTTCTTACTGAAATGTCACTAATACAGCATCGTCATCATGGACAGTCAAATTTGTCATTGCAAAGTGGCTGTTTAAAGTTTTTTTGAGGAAAAAAACAGGTTGGCAGCTTTGTTTCCTAATGAAGGACACTTCCTAAATGTCAGTAAGGATGGCTCCTCCCACTCCATCATGGTGCGGTATTCAGGTGCGTCTGTTCATGATTTGTTCTGAGCACTTATTCTATAAAGGAGGCTGTCAGGAGAAAATAAGATTTACAGTGGACTTTGGGTCCATGTCACTAATTGCATCTGGCACTGTATTCCTCAGAGAGCCCTTCCTTCTCCCTCACTAATGCAGACCTCTGCGGTTAATTCACTAAGTGAGTAGCCTTTATTAAATTGAGCCGACAAGGAAAACACATTCTTCTTTCCTCATTGTTACAGTCCTTGAAGGTTAGCCAGAGGTTATAATGATTACTATGAAAACTCTATAAATAGCTGGAAAAGAGTGATCATAATGTTACATGTGATGAACACTCCAGCCTGCTTATATTTGGAAGGACCTGTCATATGGCCAATAACTCATGCATTAAATGCACTATTCATGTGGTTTGGTGTGTTTTCTGTTGGCTGCTTTTTACTTGTTTTTTTTGTGTTACAGCACATTGGGTGCAGACCAGACCACTTTTAAAGTAGAGTTATGTCCTCCCCTTTAGAAAAAATCTGCACTTACAGTTTTCTCTTGGTCCCCCGGAGACGTTCTTCAAATACCTGTTGATCCTGCCAGTGAAGTCCACCTAATGCAGCTTCCTGTGATGGTGTGATGATGCTGAACTGCTCTTAAATTTAGAGTTGCCACTCTCATATAGGTTTTTCTGCTTGCACTACAGTGGAATGAGAAGATATTGCAGAGGACAGGGCCATCAGCATTATCACTTCTCATTGACAAGCTTGTAGCCTATCAGTCAGCACCTGCCCACACCTAGTCCTGCCCACTGCTTTCTGTATTGAAAGCATTGCTGAAACCCTCCCACTGTGAGCTGTAGTGTCTGAGGGGGGAAGTATGTGAGACAGTAAAACGGAGCTCCACCCAAAAGGGGAAGTTCTGCTTTAAGGACTGCTCCCCATTAAGGATTGGCACCTTTGGGAGGCGGGGGGGAGCGGGTACCCGAATTTGACAGGTACCCACTCCCATTTCCGGTCCGAATGCCTAGGCAATCAGAAACGGAAGGTGTCCTCCCTCCCTGTAGTCTTTTGGGACACGTGACAGGTCCCAGAAGACTATGGGGCCATTCATGAAGCGCAACGCTACTCGCGCATGCGCAGTGGGCACCCGGCTGTGAAGCCGCAAGCTGTCACAGCTGGGTGCCCACACTGAAGATGCCGGCCTCCTGGATTACACAGAATACAGGACACACTGTGGGACCAAGGGACCGGTAAGTGGCTGTTTTTTAAAAGCCAGCAGCTACAGTTTTTGTAGCTGCTGTCTTTTATTTTTTGACAGGTGAGTGGAACTCCGCTTTAATGAAGGAGTTAGCTCAGTCGGGAAAGGCAAAGGATGTTTACTTTATGAAGCTTGTGAATGATATAGACCCTGAATTTGGGAACTGTTTAGACTGTCATACAAGAGCCTTTAATTGTACTTACTTTTGAAAATTATACAGATGCATCCAAGTCAGGGGAACACATTGTGATGTTCCCAATTTTTCATGCCAAAGAAGATAGCTGTGTCGCAGTGATTGTGCATGCTGAAGATCACTGCTTATGGCAAAAATAACAGGATTTGAGCCAAGGATGGACTCGTGGAAGGCTTTGTAAAGGCTGTGTTGAGTAGTAAAAAAAGACAGAAGTTTTTCTCAGACAGAAATCAAATTCAACCCCTGTAAGTTTGAATGTGACTGGTGACAGGGAGTAGAGAGAGATGAGGTTGCAGGTCGGTGGACCCAGGAAATGCAATCCTAATCTCATGACCCTGTATGTGTTATGCATGTTTTTAGCTGCGTAGTTACAGAAAATTCAGATTAAGGGACTTGGAGTGAATTTGCTGATTTTGTTATAGTTAGTGTTGGCCTGATAACATTTGCAACTCACTGGTCGTTTTTAACTTTTGTCTCGAACTGTATTGTTTTCTAACAACATCAGAATACAATGATTAGTGCTGCTTTTTGGTTATTCTTTATTATATCCATATTCTTTATTGTACGTAGTGTTCTGTTAAGACTGACCTGTTGGTCATAATATGTCTTGTGTTTGTTTATAGTGGCTGGAAAATTGCAAGAAAACATTCAGTTCTGGAGATGGCAGTCATGTTCCCAGTACAGAAACCCAGGTAAGCTGACCTAGTTATCTTCAAACTTAGGGCATACAGGATTCATTTTTTTTTCATTCAACCAGCAGGTTGAACGAAAAAAATAAAATGAGCTGATTCCCCCATCCACACATTCAAGGTGAATTGGGGAATCCTTTCCAGTGTAGTATTGTATTCCGATAGTGGGGAGCCTTCCCCCCTGTGGGAATACAATGATCAATGTTGCCAGCTTTAGCTGGCTGCACTTGATCATTCAGGAAAAACTCAACCAATCCCCTGTGTACAACCAGCCTACCCATACATGAATCGAAATTTGGCTGGTCCCTGCTAAACGGCCCGAATTTCGATCCATGCATGCTCGACTTTAGCTGAAAGGAATTGTAAATTTGGACATGCAGGGTGTGGACAGATTAAATTCTTTTGCCTGGAGGTATATAAAGCATTAATTAGAATAATAGGCTTGTTGTATTCCTCAAAGATGTCTACTTTACGCACATAACAATAACTAGATGTATTGTGTATCCTGGACCCTCTATAGCCAATGCACACGATTGAAGAACCCTGAACCCGCCAGTCTTAGATAGAGAATAGGTTGCATGTAGGTGCGCACACTGAGCTGCATGCTTCCTTTATCTCACTGATGTGTGTCGTCTTCAAGAAGATATAGTAGAATGTTCACTGCAGAGAAAAATGCTGTCCTTCTATAATAACACCATTTTGAAGATTTATTATGCCATTTGGTACATTTTCTTGGCATTCTTACAAAATAATGCCATGATCCTAAAAAATTAGGTTGATTGCAACGACATACCTGACTGTCTGTTCTCTTGTCGACATTGCTACTCTATGCTGTTTTATACATATTTGAGGAATTAGTCCCTTCCCACCAAAATCCGTGAAACCCTTAAGTGGGGCACAGAGGTTCAGTTCCCTCCAAATATCCAGAAAACATGGTAGGTTAATTGGCTGCCACTGAAATGGAATCTAGTATTTGTAAAGCACCAATGTTGATCCTATAGATATAAAGCAAATTTTAGAAGGGTTTACTGTGTTTATGATTGAATGCTATTATATCAGCTTGAAGGAGGGGTGAGAGATTTATATCTATTGATTCTTTTCAAGCCGCTTGGCTAAATGTCAACCCAACCCTCTCCGTGCAAAATGTAATTGTTATTAATAGGTGGGATTTTCCTTTGGGAAATAGCATCTTGGCAGTCTTAATAGACATTTCATTTTTTTCTATTACATCTTTCGTTTAAAGAGTATTATTTTTTTCCTTTTGTTTTAGTTTGGTATCATTCCAGAGAGGGTTGCCACTAAATGAAGAATTTTGGCTACTTTATAAAAGATATAATGTGCAATTGTTCCTGTTTTGCTGTTAGAGCTTGTAAATATAGATGCTTATATTCGACCGCTGAGGGATGCCTGTAATAGGGTGTGTGCAGGGCTTGTGCAGTGTGTCTTAGAATAGAATTTGGGCTTGATTGGAGCACATGCCTCCTTTAGGCTCTTACTGGCAGTACAATACTACTCAGGCGATCTCGCTTTTAGAAGGAGCTGTTAAGACATTAGTGTCTGTTTGCCTGAAGTTCCAAAGATCTCAGAGTATAACTAACTTTCCGTCTTTTTCTTTCTTTGTGTTTTTGTGACCTGCTCTCCTTCTTGCTTAGCAAATGGAAGTTCTAGCAGTAAGTGATGGTTCTCCATTTATCCAATACTAAACATGTCAGATCAAAGCCTGACTTTCACCTGTCTTGTCCATTTGTTGCGCTAGCAACGTCTTGCCATTGTAAGATTACAGTGTGCTCTGGGTTTGCATAGTCTTTGTCCATGAACTGTTGACCGCTCATTAAAATCTCCTCGCTCATATGTAGTTTCTGAGATTTGTCTTCCCATTCTTCAATAAATGTGTAAGGATATTACATACATTGTCCCGTCTACTTCTGAAAATGTAAGAGATCCTCCCTTTTGATTAAAGGGCAATATCCACAAGTAGTGTTCTGACAACACTTGGCTTCCTCTGCCATAACTCCATCATCAGTTGTAGCATTGACTTCCTAGAATCCAGCTGCCCTTAGCTCAGGCATGCAGGCAGGAGGGTGTGCTTTTGTGTAAACAAAAACTGTTTAGTATAAAATAACAAAAAAAATCATGTGGTTTCACATTTTTTCAATTTATAAAATAAACTGTGAGCATTGTATTTATAAAAGAAGTTTACCAAATAAAAGTATTTTATGCCCTTAAAAATGTTGGTAAGCAAAATAGTCGTAGAGTTATTGTCAAGTTAACTGTTACATACTAAACTGCTAAAGTTTGGCTTCAATTACCCACTTACAAAATGGGTTGAACCTTAATTATTTGGAAAAAAGAAAGCAAGAGTTACACCTATGTATTTTTTTAGTCACCCAGTCGCTGCAAAATAACAGTTTGACTGAGCCTTCAAGGAGCATTAACAACTGGTTCAACTATACAAAGAAAACTAGGAAAAACATCTAACAGTATTATTGGGTAGACAGTGATATAGACTGTATATGTCTCTTGTACTTGTGTAGTAAGTAGAGTACTACATGACATCCTGCTAGAGGAAGTTAGTATGACATAACTTTATATCTTAGGTCTAGTTCTCTTTTTTTTGTTTTGTTTTTTTGTTGGCTTGCTTATTAGTCTTCCTCATGAAATGAATCTAACTGGCTGCTGGTTTCTAAGTAGCACGTCTGATTCCCTCGGAGAGGCTGTTTCCATGTGTTTTTTGTTTTATTTAACACAGTTCTTGACCCTTTGTAGTCAGTAGATGCCTGCCCTTTCTTCCTTGCATTAACCAGTAACAACATTTGATTATACAATCTGTTATGTAGGACTAGCACACCAAAGTGACTTGCATTTCCTCCATGTTTAGGAGCTTGAGCTGTGCCGAAGACTTTACAAACTGCACTTCCAGCTGCTGCTGCTCTTCCAGGCCTACTGCAAGCTCATCAATCAAGTGGACACTATTAAGAAAGAGAAGGAGGTATGGCGGCTATGGGCAGTATTTCATTGAGATGCATGCATTGGCTGGGATATGTAGATGTGGTCAGTACTATATCAAGAAAGCTTTAAATATTAGTTTCCTGTGCTGCCACTTTATTTGTTTATAGCTAATATGTCAGCCCTAAGGAGGCAGCCATTCTGTGCCCTGACCAAAAACTGGTCACCTCACAGGTACACTGGGCTCAATTGACACACCATTATCCTTGCTGCAGGTAGTCCAGTCTGTGAAAGACCTGATAGTCCATTGTGAAGAGGTACAGTAGAAGAGGACGTTTTTATTAAATGTGTGAGGGGTTGGAATAGTTGTTTTTTGTGCTGTCTGTGTCCCCAAAACAGAGTTTTACTTTTTTCTTTTTTTCCTAATAAGTATTGCCACCGGGATTTTTAAAGTTGTCACTGGCATAAGAGTCAAGGGAAAGTTTTCCACTGGGGGGGCACCTGCTTTGGTGACAGCTGTCTTAGCAGGGATCTTCCATTTGAGAGATTATCTCGCACCTCCTGTTATGTCTCTTCAGGACAAGAAGTGAAGGCAGATCTCCTCAAAGAAGGGTACGCTAAGGCTGGCCAAACATTATACAATTTTCTTGAGATTTTTGGTTTAGATTTACCAAAAGCCATATAATAGGACGTCAAACTTAACAACACTTTCAATTGTATCCAATAAGGCAGGCTCTTGCACTACATAGTTGAAGGTAAATCTAAAGGAAATTGGGCAGAAAATTGTATAGTGTATGGCCAGTCTTAGCCAAAAAAAAAAAAAGAAATAGGGAAGAGAACGAGTGAATTTCTATGAAACAAAAATAAACACTTTGACCAGAGATATGCTGTTATTGTATTTATTGAAAGAGAGTGAAAGGAATACTGCCCAATGGGATCCAACCGTGAACAAAACCTGACATGGTTTTTTATTAATAGATGTAAACCTTAACTGATTTACATTTAGGGGTTGATTCACGAATACTGGGGGTTGCAAAATCTGGTACAGGTGTCCATTGTAGCCAATCAGTTTCTAACTTCAGCTTGTTCATTTTTGCTTTGACAAAAATACTGGATACTGATTGGTTTTATGCAGAGCTGCACCAGATTTTGCGCACTCCAGCTTTAGCAAACTATTATTATTATTATACCCCACCCCCTGCTAACTTGCTGATCTCCTCCACTCTTCCTACCACTCCATCCCCACAGCTATCTCCTCCTGTGCCACCATCCCCTCCCTCCTAGATTGTAAATTCGAAAGAGCAGGGCCCTCGATCCCCTCATGTTTTGCATTGTATTGGTATTGTTCTGTCACATGTTCTGTCCCCCTTTGTAATGTACAGCGCTGAGTGAACTATTGGCGCTTTATAAATACTGTATAATAATAATAATTATACAGGATTTATATAGCGCCAACTGTTTGCGCAGCGCTTTACAAAATGAAGGTAGACATTACAGTTACAATACAATTTGGTACAAGAGGAAACAGAGGGCCCTGCTCGTTAGAGCTTACAATCTAGGAGAGAGCTTACAATCAACCCTTTAGGGTCCATTGACACTTTTGCATTGTGGTAATCCTCATTTTACTGCACAATACTGTAACATGTATATAATAGTGTAGCACATTATGGTTCCATTTATGGGGGTGCATTGCACCACTAAAACAGTAGTGAGCAATGCATCTGCACTATCACAGTATACCGCATATGTGTTGTGGTGTGATACGTCCGAAAACTTGATGCATGTTTGTTTTGGCTGTGCTTGGTGGGCATTTTATATCTCAGTGCTGCTGATATCCAGTTGCCTGTTTGCATCTTCTTCTTGTCTACATCATGTACTCCAGCAGTGGGTGCACAGCACTGTGGGTTTCCTGATGATAAGAACAGTAGATCATCCCTACATAATAGTGTGTGTTTAAATGGCCACTTGTGGTCTCTACCAGAAGCCTGTGTGACTGTTGGGGGCGCAGGGCAGAGCATTGTTACCCTATGACAGGAAGTGCCTGAACAAGACTCAACAGGATCACCAGAAATAATGTTAATGAAAGGTTCAGTTTTAAAAATATTGAAAATGGCTCTTGAAATGGCAGTTTATATGAGGTTTTATGATTGGATTTACATCTACATTAATACATTTTACAGGTCATAAACATGTCAGAGGAGCTGTGTCAGCTGGAGGCATGTCTAAAAGAAGCAGAAGCCACCTCTGACATTGGCATCGAGGACTGTGACTTCTCTGATTTTTATCAAGCAAGCACTGAGGCTGCTGTCCACTCTCTCATTGAGGCCCTTAGAGGAAAGGAATTTGTGTCAGCCATAGCACAAGTCAAGGCTTTCAGGTATGGTATAAATCCGCTTCATTACTATTCTATGTGACCAAGAGTGTGTGGCTTAACAGACGGTCCTTTGATTACATCTAAATGCCCATAAAAAGAACTTCACAAAGTGAGAATAAATTAGTAACAATGATGGCCTTATTGTTCTGCTCCTCCTAATTTATTCCTTGCCACCCTAATCAAGCTGGTGGTGATGATAGATGCCTTGTATACCAGCACAAAAATGTATTAGATGGAAATCATAGATGCAATAGTGCATCTAGTGTGTATATAAAAACAAACCACTACAAGGGATGAGATTTTTCAGCATGAAATTAGTGATATTGCTGTTGGGATTGCAATAGGTCATCTTTAGGTGTTCTCTGTGGAGCTAAAAGGCCTATTTTAGAATGAGTTGACTGAAATCTTTCTTGTGATTTGGAAAATATTTAGAATGTGCAGTATACAGTTAACATGACAGCCACTAGATATAGAACAGCTTGGATGTCATCATCCATCCATGAAGCATGCCGCTTCTATAGAGGCCAACATTTTTACATTTCAAAATGATGATTTTACTTGTTTAGTGTTATAGCTAAATCTTTCAGAGATCTATCATCTGAAGAGTTTGCTAGGGCTGTCATTCTACTGGTAGCTTGTCAGATTTAGGTTGAAAGCCAGCAAAAATGTTTGGTTTTGTGGGGTACAGAACCTCTGTGACGTGACCGTAGTCACTGGGTCTGCAGCAGAGCAAACATTTCACCAAAAGATACCCTTTTAAGTACCAAGTATCTTTCTTTCCACATACGCTGACATATTGATGACTATTTAAAATGTGTACTAGAAATAAAATACACAATTTATGTTTTGAAGAGATGAAACACTACAAAGTACTGCAGCCGTAGTGTTTCCAGAGTGCTTGTTCTTGTGCCATCATAATAGTTTCTTTCTTGTTGCTTTCTAGGACTATCTGGCCCAGTGATATCTTTGGCAGCTCAGAAGACGATCCGATCCAAACTCTGCTGCATATATATTTCCGCCATCAAACTCTGGGTCAGACTGGCAGCTTTGCCATTGTTGGCTCCAAGCAGGACATGTCCAAAGCCAGTTCTAAACTGATGGAGCTAAATGTAGAAATCCGAATGTCACTACGTTTGGTGCAGTCATACCAACTCCTATCTAAAGCCAAGCCTGTCACCAGTACGGTGAGCACTGACATTTGAGCACCTGCTACCAAGAAAGCCTCGAAAATGAAAGCACTGGACATCTAAAGATAATATGAAGCACCTTTGATAATTACTGTATGTCTTTGAGTTTCATCCTTTTCATGATCTTTCTGAACTCCAGCAAGTGGGACTTTCAGAATCCCCCTTCCCCATTCCCCAAAACTAGCAGAGGAATTTGATGGATGCTCTGGTTCTGTAAAATTCAAGTGACAGTAGAAGCTATTTTATCCCGTTCTGTTACTTATAGTATGTACCATCCACAAGCAAAAGGGCTAACATGATGTATATAAATAAGCAGTGGCAATATGGAGACTGGATCCATGGGGAAAGACGGTGGACTTCTGGTTGAGGTCACTTGAGTCTGAAGCCTGCTAAATATGTACAGTGTCAAGACTGTCCCATGTGACTTTGGCAGATGACTTATAAAGACTGTGGAAACCATTGAGCTCATTATTTATGTTTGATATGTTTGTCTTTTATTTTCTCTTTTGTTGCCCTGCCTATGCAGATGGGTAACAGACGGGACCTTTTGGTTGTATTTTTGGTATGAATGTGTGTACATAGTCTCCACGCATGCCTCAAAGAGTTCTGCAACATTATTTTTGGATAAATTTTTATTTTATTAGATCTAACAACCCATAGCTTGTAAATGGTAGTACATTTAATTATTTTAAACCGAGCTTTCCTCGGTATTTCTAAGGAAAAGAAAAACAGAAGAAAAAAAATCTTAATTTTATTAGATGCTGCTCAGTTCTCTGACCAGTGCTTATGGTATAAATACTGATAACTAACCAAAAAGTAGCTGCCTGCAGAGACTTTAATAATGTATATTTAGATATATGCTGCCCAACAGCAGCTCTCACTAGATAACTTATTTTATTCTGTATATATTCTAGGATCTGGGGTTAAAACCAGTATTTTTCTTGTATATGTGTGCAATGCACTGTTCTAGGATGACCAGTGTACATAGCCTCTGTTGACCCTTTCAGCGGTAGTGTTGAAAGGACACCTTCATTGGTGTACATGTTGAAGTAGAATTTGTATTCTATGGTAAAGAACAGGGATGGTCAAATGACAAAGTATTGACGATTCCTTATTTTGTTTTTTTTTCTTTTTTTCATAACTTATTCATTATTGAGGGAATTGTTGAAGAATAAAACGAGAAAAGCTACCAAAAAAAATATACAGCATTGGCAATACCAGTTCATTGTAAAAAGGAGACAAAACGCAGCACAAAAAAATAAACCATTTCTGTATACACCACAAGCATTATTATTTTTGTAAAATATATGAATGTAGTTGCAGGGTACTTGTGATGAAAAGGAATATTCCGCATTTCATACGTTTTATGCACTGTGATTATATAAGAAAAGAATAGATTTCTTTGCACAAAGATATGTAGCCTTTCATATAAAGGTCATATTTATTGTTGCCTTTTGCTGGGGCCAATGGACCCCCGAAAGCCTGAATTTTGCTGTTAAGTACGTGCTAACTGTAACACTCGGAACTGGTAGACTGTAGTAGAGAAGTCACCATGGCTTGAAGAGGTTAAAGGTTAGACACACAGCACTGTCAATGATGGCAAGACATGATCCTGTAAGCAAAACCTTATTGTCCCCTTACAGAGCCACAGGAACCCAGGGGGACGACACTTGGAGCAGTCGCTGTATTTCTTCCTCCTGGAGAACATTACATGGGGCATGTGGTATTTTAAATGGCATTCTTTGTATAAATGTTGCTTACTGGGGAGATCTAGTTTTATTTCGCAGTGCAATACATTTTTACTTGCGTCATCTTACCAGTTTTTATTTTTTTTTGTTAACAATAAAAAACATTGCATATGTTACATTGTTTTTCCTTTTCTGCCTAAACATTCACTGTCAAAGTTGGCTGCATGCATCTCTCACCTTTTTCCAAAGTAACTATCGCACAGTTTTCTGCCTTCATTTTGATGGGTGGGGGAGGTTTTATTGTTTCACAATAAGTTCTGTGGAAAAAGCTGGGTCAGCTCTTAAATATGTTTATTAAAATACAGCCGTATGAAACCTGCAGGTTTAAAAGAATTCAGTCAGTAAAACTGAAATGCTGTTTACCTTTGTTTTAATAGGATACATTATCAGAACTGTTGGGGTCCATTCACTCTGTCATGGTGTGTTATTGTAGCCAGTTCATTTAAATGGTGGCATAATGCACTAAACAGATCTGTCAGCATGGAGGGTTGGATGGCACTACATCACACAAGTGCATGTAGAGTACATTAGTATGAATGGGCCCTTATTATCTAATAATGTTGTTTGCACCTAGGGCCCTTTCACACTGGTCAGTTTAGCAGGGTATCCTGGACAGATCTCTTGCTGTATCTAAGCAGATTGGGAGTGGATGTCATTTTTGGGATATCTGTGCCCCTTAAGTTTTTTCTGTATTTTGCCAGCGAACCTTAACCCCTTCACACCTAAGGGTAAAACAAATCTAATTGCCTAAGCACAATTTTGCAACATTGACATGTGTTAGTAAAACCGTACATATCACCACAACTACTTTGTACATCCAGGTGAATTATACATTGTTTTTTTGCAGGACAAATTGGGCTTTCATTTGGTGGTAAATGGTAATGGATATCTCTTGATTTTTTTTTTATTATCAAAAGAAAACTGGCCCAAAATAGTAAAAAAAAAAAAAATTTTTTTATTTAGCTGTGTGTTTCTTGTTACTACCATAACCTACCACCAAAGAACAACCCAAAATACATTCTCCAGCTCTTGGCGATCGCACCAATACCATATATGTGTATGTTATTTGTACCTGTAGTACATCCCAGAAACAATAGTGCACATTTTGTTAGTGTGTTTTAGGTAAAAAAAAAGACAGACACTGACATTAACTTACAATGATACCAATTTGTTTTTCTATATCCTGACTTTTGACCCTGACCTTGACCCAAACACTAACCCTGGCACTGAAACCTTGATCTAGATATTTTTTCTTTATTTTTTAATATTTATTTATTCTTTTTTTTTCCCCTCTATGCCAGGAGTTAGAGAGATGCAATGTATCTCTCTCCTCCATTCATAGAGAGAGAAAAAAACAAGGGGGCCAGGCTGTACAGTGACTGATCACTGTGATAGCCAATCAGAGGCTATCACAGCGATCATGTGACCTGGAATTGGGAGTCCCGGGTCCCAATCGTTAGAATGGGAACTGGGGCTCTCAATGACACCGCGGGCTTTGTGCTGGGAGCGTGCCGTGCAGCACGCTCCCAGCAGAAAGACAGGTTAGCAAATGTGCTGCCCCATGGAAAAAAGCCCAGTTCTGCGAGGCCGCATATTTGTGTTACATCGGCGTCAAGGGGTTAACACACCCATGGGATTGGATTGAACGTTGCAGTAAACAATCTCAGATCTGTCATGTTTAGGTCTCAGGTAAGCCGCTGAGAACAGAAACATATCAATTCAAATCCACCTTCCCATAGACTTACATGGAGCTTCTGATCAGGTCCTCCTGAAAAACTGACATGACATGGAACTGATCATATGGCTGTGTGAAAGGACTCTAAACAAAACCTGTAAGTTGTAACACCATGCTGCTTCTGTTTAGTCAGTCCACATTTAGTTAGTAAAGACTATGCAGCTTGATTGACCTGTGTACTGCATACATACACTCACACCTTTCATTTGTTCATTGTGTAGTTCTCCTTTAAAGTGCATGTCAAATCCAAAAAAAATTTTTAATGATAAATGCACATCTCTTTGCAGGTAAAAAAAATGTGCATTTATTATTTATTTTTTTATTAGGAGAAGATCACAGGGGCAATCGCAGACTGTCAGTTTAACTGTCTGCTTGTACAGGCAGGCAGTTGCTGAATGACAAGAAGATTCAATGAACTACCGATAGCGCTCATCAGCGTCCTGGTACTTCATTGAGAACTACAAGCCATCAGCCTCAATGACTGATGGCAGTTGTAGTTCTTCCATTCACAGAACTCTGAATGAATGACTCAGTCGGGTGGGCAGAGCTCCACATGGGTATGTTTTTTAAAATTGTTACAGTGGAGAAGATCCCTGGCCCGCTGTCCCAATGGGGATTTGGGGGAGGTGGAGGCTGGGACTGCTAGTTTTGTAGTATGTTATGGGTGTAACATGTTAATAAAGGTGAGTTTACCCTCTAAGCTCTTGCCACCAAGCTCACACCTACATGAAAGAGCACAAAGGTAGGTCTTAACGTCAAGCTGCAGAGCATATGTGCGTCACTGAATTGTTCTTTAGGCACCCTCGGCACCACCAGAACACTGCCCAAGCTGTGACACCCAGCTCACGGGCCACTTTCTATGAAGGAGTTGGTAGAATAGGCTCCTGTTTAAGTCATCGCTGCAACAATAGACAAATTGCCCTGAGCCCCTCCAGTGTAATGGCCACCAAAAAGGGTGGCAGCAAGGGGTTAAAAACTGTCAGGATTATACTTTTTCACTACTCTACTAAAATAAACATTTTAATTTTCTTCTGTGTAGTTGTTGATTTCCCCTCACTTTCTAGCTAATGAATCTGTTGTCACTAGGAAAGAGGGTGGGTGGGGGGAGATTCTAATGGAGCCTCAGATAACATTAAAATAGTAATAAAAAGCGGAGTCAGTACAGGAATCACTACTTGCAGATGGGTAAGGTACCATGGGATATGTAGTCCTTAGATAATGAAAGTAAACCGCAGAGGAGAAGCTGCAAAGCATGTAGGGAATCCAGGAATTTAAAGAAAGAGCTGGCCAGCAGACAGGTAGAACTCACATGAAAGGAGACTTTAAGCAAGCCAATAATGCAGGGGTCTCCAAACTTTCTAAACAAAGGGCCAGTTGATTGTGCTTCAGACTTTATGGGGGCCGGACTCTGGCCAGTGGGAGTAAAAAATGCCCTGGTATCAGTAGGAGTAAACAATGCCCCATCATTTATTATTATTATTCAGGATTTATATAGTGCCAACAGTTTGATCAAAGCTTTACAATATAAAGGGAGGCAGTACAGCAACAATATAGTTCAATACAGGAGGGCCCTGCTCTTTGCAGCTTACAATCTCATAGGGAGGGGCTGGTGGTACAAAAGGTAATAACTTTGGGGGATGAACTGATGGGAGAAATAGAAGATTCAGTTATTAGCTGTAGGCAGGATAGGCTTCCCTGAAGAGAGGTTTTCAGGGATCGCCTAAAAGTGGGCAGAGTAAACGATAGTCGGACAGATTGGGGTAGAGAGTTCTAGAGGATGGGGGAGACTCTGGAGAAGTCCTGGATACAAGCATGAGAGAAGACTAGAGAGCTAGAGAGCAGGAGGTCTTGGGAGGAGAAGAGAGGACGGGTTTGGTGATATTTGGAGACAAGATTGGTGATGTAATTTGGGGCAGAGTTATAAATGGCTTTATATGTTGTTTTGAATTTTAATTGTTGGGGAATGGGAGTCATTTGTTAAAATAGGAGTAATAGTGCCCCATTGTTGACATCATTAGTGTCAGTGGATGGAATAGTGCCTCAAGGGCCAGATAGAGGCAAGAAAAAGAGCCACAGTGTGGAGACCGCTGCTATATTTGATTGTCAAAAACAAACGTTCGTATTATTATTGCACTGCTAATCATTTAAAATGATGATGTGCCCACAGAAGTACTTCAATAAGTGAAAATTCTCAACTCCTAAATGAGCCTGTTCATTGCAATGGTTCTCAAATTTGCAGCAAGAAACCCTTTTAATGATAACATGGTTTATTTTGATAACATTAACAATTTACCCCAAATGCTAGTCTGTGTGCCACCACCCATAAACACTGAGGTTGTTATTTTCTGACCAAGGACTGGCTCATCTACCACTATCTTTGCTGAGACCAAAAAAAAAGTACATTTAACATGTTATGTATGCAAGTGTGAATGAGCTTCCAAGTCCCAGTCTCCAGCAAAGTTTTTGTTTCAGCAAGGATGCACTGCAAGTTTTCATTTACTAGTATTACTGCTTGTGTTCCAAAATCAGACATTGTTACAAGACAAAGGATGAGGGAAAAGCTCCATAATGGGTTGGACGCAACAACAAAAAAATCTGATAAAAGTTGTAAACATTACTTATCCAAATAAGTTTTGCCTGAATCCCACTTTGATATTACAGGCCCATTACAGTAGTGCTTTGTGGTAATGTGCCAAACGGCAGCTTTGTGTGTTTACACACCCATTTAAATTTCTTTTTTTTTTTTTTTTTACTACACTGGTGTAATGGGGTAAGGGACTTAACTTTTACTGCCAACCCTGCATACACCTAGTACTGAAGCTTGCCTGGAGCTGCAGTGTACATGACTAGCTGAGGCAATTTGCCTTTGGCTCTTTACTAAAACAGCATGATGCAACTCTGCACAGAAACCAGCTTCCATTGTCAAAGCTTAAATTAAAGGATAATTTCACCTTAGACAAAAAAAAAAAAAAAGCACTTTTTTGCTGATAAAAAAAATGTGCATTTATTATTTTAGTCTGCAGGAGTCTGGAAAGCATTGCACCAGCAATCAGTAGCTTGCTGATGACATGCAGGTCTCCTGATTGCCATATGGGATGTACAGACAGGCAGATATTCTGACAGCTTCAATGTGCTCCACAGCACCATGTTAGTTCATTGAAAACTACAAGCTGACAGCTGCTAAGGTAGTGGAGGAGGAGAAAAAAACAAAACATACCTGCACATTTTTTTTTCCCTGCACAAATGTTTTAGAAAGAGGAATTTCCCTAACAAAAAGGTGCACATCTTCAAGTAGTGATTCATGGTTTCTCTCAAGATGTAAGTTGCAATTATTACAGATGTCCTATAAATCTTTGTGACGTTACATAGGTTGCAGGCCTTAGGCTACATATACACATGACCTCCTAGACGTTTAGCTCTCCTAGCAGCAGAAAAACACTAAACATGGCAAAAACATGTACATGCGGTACCACCTTAACGTTTGGATGTTTACTCATTTGATTAGCCAGAGTATTTTCCATATTTGGCCAAAACATTCCACTCCTGAATGCGATTCTTCTATGTTCAGGAGAGGAACATTTAACTGCCCCCTAAACTCTGCTGCAAGCCAATGTGTACATGGTGTTGAGTTCAGGGGCTTTGCTAAACTCATGCTCAGAAGCAGCAGTGTACATTGGGCCTTACAGCAGATCTTCAGCTTTTAGTGAAGTTTGGCCCAAGCTGCTCCAAACAAACCATATACTTCACGGAAAAAGCTGTATGTGATGTATAAACTCTGCAGCCTCTGCTACATAGACAGCACTGTGTTCCAGCAGTGTGATTGGAACTTTTACACCAAAATCAAGCCAGGCTGAGTCTTTTTACAAGTTTTTTATTCTGTGAATGAATATAAAGTTTCCTCTGAATGGCTGAGTTGGTGTGATATTAGACCTCTTCTCCAAGAATTTAAAACTTCCCGGATGAGGATCAGCTTTAATGTGGCTCCCAGTTCAGCCCACCCTTTCATATCATTGTGACTGTATGCAGCCAGTAGTACTTGGCCCAATAGATATTGCCTAGGAAGCTGGGTTAATAGTAAAGGGGCAACAAGTTTACAGTCAATACTATATACAGGGGATCCTCAAACTTTCTACAGCAAAGGACCAGTTTACTGATCTTCAGACTTTAAGGTAGCAGATTGTGGCCAGATAGAATAAAAAATGTACATGTCAGTGGAGGTAAAAATGCCTCAAGATTGATTGACACATAGCTAGGAGGAGGCAGTGTCCCAATCTCTGGCATCAGTTGGAGGACTAGTGCCCCATCATTGGTGTCACTAACAGGAATTATGCATCACTGTTTGTATCCAGTGGGAAGAAGCATGCCCAAACAGCAAGAAAAGGGCTGCAGCTTGGTTGTTTATATTCTATATAGCAACTCCAAGTGTTCCAGTTTGTATGCTATAGGCCTCATTAATGGGAACAACTGACTAGTTGCAGTTTATGGGCTCCTTTACACCTTCAGTGGGTCATTTTTTAATGTGCTGCCAGCAAACCAGACATGACCCTGTTGCAATGTGCTTCAACAGTGTTGTCCTCGTGGATTTGGATGCTGCAGTGCCATGCCCTACTGCAACAGTGGTCTGAATCTGGTCTTGATCTGTCAGCTTCATGGGAAGCGAGCTTCATACAGAATATTAGTACCTTTACAGGACTGCAGTGATTCCATACACAAACCCATAATTCATAACCCTGCCACCACACCTTTGTCAGATTCCCATTGGTTTGTAGAACCTGGATTTCCAACACCAAAGTGATTAAGAGATGACCTACGAAAAGCTCTGATATGCCATAAAGTTAAGATAAGTGGTTTTTATTCAAAGTGAACCTGTCATGCAACAAGTGTTTGCTTTGTTAACCTGAAAATTCTGGTTGGTTGTTATGACTCATGCACACAAGTTCTAAAATAACCAATATCCTAATCTGCATGTTTTACCAAACTGACTCATTAAAGCAAAAAGGGTCAGTATGAGGGCCAGGCAACTATAATTTTCAGAACAGTCATGACAGCCTCAACAATTCTCATGACTGGTTCCATTAAAAGGAGAAGTTCACCTTTCAACCAAAAAAATAAATGCACATTTTTGCAAGTAAAAAAAATATGCATTATTTTTGGTTGCAGGAGCCTGTAAAAACATTGCACCACAGATCAGCAGATTTCTGGTGCCATATGCTGTGTTACAAGCAGTGTCCCTTTGAATCCTATGCCAGGGGTCTCCAAACTTTGGCAGGATGTGGCCCTTTGCTTGCTTTTATCTGGCCCTTGGGGCATGGTTCCTCCCACTGACCCCAGCAACGAGGCACTGTTCCTTCCACTGATACCAGAAATGGGGAACCAATTACCCCACTGGCAGCAATAGGGCACTGTTCCTCCCACTAAGCACCAAGCCTATGGAATGGTTTACTCCCACTAATGCCAGGGCATTTTGTACTCCCACTGGCCACAATCCAGCCCCCCTAAAGTTTGAAGGGCAGTAAACTGGCCCTTTGTTTCAAACATTTGGAGACCCCTGTTCTATAAAAAAAAAAACCAACAAAAAGGCAGTGGTTCAAGCTCACACCATCAGAAAACAAGCATTTACAGCAAAAAGGCTTCCAGTTTTAGATAAAGTAGGGATGTGTTAGGACCATGTCACTTGGGGGGGGGAAAAAAAAAAAAAAAAAACAATTCAGGGGAAATGTACTTTTGGACAGTTGTCTGGAGAATTGGAAGACAGTTTCCTATGAGGCCTGTAAACCTATAGATTAGCCATTTGTACCATGGACAATTATCACCCACAGCACATATGGCGTGAATCTCCTAAGCAGAAGAGCAATAAAAAGCTGACTAGGTCTGACCCTTCTCCATCTAAAAGGAAACAGTTTTGACCAGAGTTTGGTAGGAAGTCAACTCTTCAAGCTAAACGGATTCAAGAGGCAAATTTAATGCACACGTTCACCTGAAATACTTTTCTTTATAACCTGTTTATTTTATTCATTATACTGATGAAAGTGCTGTGACAGGTTTATTATAATAGTCTGTATTGAGCTACTCCAAAACAAAAAGACGCACTCTTCCAGCCAAAGAACGAACAGGTCAATAGGAGTATACATAAGACTGATCAAATTATATACTTGAAACTGAAGGTGCTATCACACGAGAGCCTCTTGCCCTTGCATCTCCCGCACAAGTCTTGGCGATGGGGCCTCTTCGGGTCTACGTGACGCTGCTTCACAGGACACACACATCGGGTTTGTTTGCAGCTCTGTAAAGGATATATAGTGGGTAATTATCAGTATTCATATCTCCACACTATGTAGAAGGCATTGGTGACCGTCCATTCCCAATTACCTTATACAAGCATTTCTGTTGCTTAAAGCCTATAGTAAGCTTTTGTTAAAAAAAAATAATGTGGGCCCCTGAGCAGATTAAGCCATGATGTGCTAGTATGCACTGCATACTGTGACAACACTGGCTGCTTCAAGTATGAATATCTCCTAAACGCCACAAGTGTAGGAGACATTCACTGTACCTATAGGCAAGCCTTCTCATCATAGGCTTACTGGCATACACAGGTCAAAAAGTAGAGTTCACTACCACTTTAAAGTAAAGCCCTCTTATTCATTTTACCTACAGGTAAGTCTTGTACGTTTAGCTGTAGGCAAAAATGACCATCTACCAAAACATATGCCAATAAGGAGATATTTGCTCTTTTGGCAGCTGACGACATCACTGGCACATGCTCTCTGAACAGCATACCCGTGCTGTTCCTTCAGAGTGCTGTGCCGTGGCCAATGATGCCATTGTGGCTTGGCCATTCAAGCTGCTGCAGCTCGCAAACTCAGGAAGACCGGGTGAAGATTGAAGCCCTGTCAGCACTGTTGATCACTGGTGCAATGCTTTACAGGCTCCCAAAACAAATTTTTTTTTTCCACTTGCACAAAAATGTGCGAACCTATCCTTTAAACATGTCATTCTTTAAACTGGTATTAAACTCAAAACCAAAAATGCAATATTGCAGCTTACCAACCCTTTGTGTGAATTGGGCCCCCCCCAAAAAAACTAATTCAGCCACCACCTCTATGTGCATGGCAAAACATCTGTCATCTCAGGGACACAGGAAACAATTGTTTCCCATGTGTCCCATTCACACTGCAATGCAGCCTAATGCTGAGCTGCAGTGTGCTGCGGTAAAATGCAGACATGCCGCATCTTATTGCGGCACACTGGCCCAAATCACACCGCAATATCAGGCAGCGTGGTGTGCTGTCTGACATTCCAGAGAATGAAATGTGCATTTTGTACACTTCAAAGCTAGTTAAAAAAGGGGCTAATTGTGTGATGCGCTGAGTTGCACACCACACTGCCCCCTAGCACAGCAGGCAACGCAGAGTGGAGTGGTAAATCGTTCTGGCTGATCGGTGATCTAATGGTATATCAGTGTGAAATTGCCCTTAAGCGATTTTTCCCCCACCCTTCATCTAGTGATCTGGCCAGTAGCACCTCCTGTATTGGAGTGCCCTCACTCTATATGAAGGAGCACAGGGGCACCTTTGGACAGCAGCAATGTCGGTCTAAGGGAAGTGTTAAGCTGGGTACACTGAAAATTGGACGGTTCAGTAGGAACCAGCCAACTGTCACAGCATGTACAGCAGTCCGATGACCAGCTTTTGTCAATGGGACATACTGGAAAGCTAGCATCTGATTAGCACTTGCAGCCAATAGCTGCAAGTGCTGATCAGTGTATTCTAGTGGGAAAGATCACGGTACCAACATCACCCGTGTTACAGCGATTGTCAGATTTTTTTATTTTTTTTCCAAGCTAGTGGGTGTCTCAGCACTCTACTATATTTGCATGAGAGTTTTTTTCTGTTGAAAAACAGACTTACTGGCTGGATCACCAGACAAGGAAATCAACCCTATAAAAAACTAATTCAGCCATCACATCTAAGAATTGGTAAGCTGCAGTAGAATACATGTTTGTGTTTAATACGGCTTTAACTCCTAGAAATATAATGTAGTTTAACTTTGTATTGCTAAAATAGTCAAGTTTAACACATCAGGGAGCTTGTCCTATAGGAAGCTAAATAGATGCAGGAGCATTTATATTACAGGCTGAAGACACTTACTTGGCACATAATGTCTTCCACTCGATATGGATTAAACGATTTCTGACATGTCCTACAGAACTGTTTGAAGTACACCTGCAAAATCCAAGCAGTACAGATTCAATGTGTGAATGGCTTATGCCTAATCTAATGAGGGCAACAGATTAAATGCACTTACCTTATTGGTGCCCTGAACACACCAAACATAGGCGCTTTCCCAGCGAATGTTGCAGTCTTTACAGTGGTAGTAGCCATACTTCTGCTCCAAGAACTAAAAGTTAAATTTGTTTTTAAAAAAATGCTTTTAATATGCCAATCAGGGAACAAAACCTACAGACCTCCAACTGATGAGAAACTCAAGACCAGCACGCACTTTCAGAAGCAGCTAGCCAAGAACTGAAATTTTGGTAGGGTCTTGTTTAATGGAAAGCTCAGTACGCATTGCATTTTAAAAATTGCTAAGAAAGCTGGTTTGTAAATTGATAACATTGGTTCCCCCTACTTTTGTCTTCTGAGATTCCTGCACCAGTCTTGTCAGATTATGCATTTCGTGTAATAGAGAATCATACAAAAAAGGGATGCAGAACTCATTACAGCGTTCCACTTTAGAGGTTACAGTAAAAGGAAATCTCTAACCATTTTACAGTTGGAGGCAAAGCCTACATTACTATCCCCAAAACAGGGGCAAGAATAGATTAGAGATTGACAAATTTCACTTGAAATTAAAATTCAATTTCAAATTGAAATAGAGATTTCCTTGCAATATGGAAGGTTTACCTGGCAGCTTTGTGCCCAAGACATGAGTAGTGGAGCAAGTTCCCATCAATGTTCAAAGATCATCCCTTTATTGCAGACATTTCTAAGTTCTACACAGGTTCTGTGATTAGGCTGATTCACTGGGGGTACCTTATCTGATATTAAAACAGACAGTAATAATCAGAAGATAAGGTGCTGAATATCCCCCATATCCACCCATCAAGGCATTTTGAAGTCTATCAAACTCCTACAAAGTGCCAGTCTACTGCTTCCATCAAGACTGAGGGCCCTTGAGAGAAGTACTGGAGGCAGAGTACTGTGCAGTTTTCATGAACCCATGTACAGCATCCTGCCTCCCTCCCCTTACCAGCCATGATCTGCCTGCATTGCATAGAAGATTACAGAAACCCAGGGATGAGATCACTGGGTCCATTTCAAAAAATTTGTATTATAAGCTGAACTCCACACTGCAAGAGTTACTTGTTTAGGGGATTTGGAAAAGCAGGTTTACTTGTCTGATCCTTCACTCCTGCGGGCTCCTCTGCATTGCTACACTGGCCCCACAGCCTCATCTCCCCTATGCTTTGTCAGTTTAAGGTCCTCTGATGTCAAGTCTAAAGTAAGGACCATATCCCTGCACTGGAGTGAGGGCACCAAGAACAGTCCACCTCTATGGCACTGAGGAGCACCACCTTCCTGGATAGCACAGGAGCAGGCAAGTAAAACATTTTCCTCCTAAACAAAACAAGCAGTTAACCCTTACAATGTGGGACAAACCCCACTGCAATGGAGAATTTAGGTTTCCTGGAGTTGGGCTTAATTTTCAATTGTTAGGTTGGTGAGGAGGGAAGGCAAGATGAGCTTTAAACCTTTTTTTGCGTCATGAAATGCACCACCTAGAACCCATGCATCCCATTTTCAATGTACACACCCACCGAACAGATGGAAAACAGAGCCTAAATCCTAATGCTACATCACAGAAATTACTTACCTGGAATCTCAGTCTTGTCTGCCCAGGAGATGGAGTAGTCAGCTGGCTCTCACTTTTGTCCTCTTTAGGCTCTTCTTTGGTCCCACCATCTATATCGCTGACCGCTTTGTTCTCATTCTCAGTGGCTTCTTTTGTCAAGTCATCTTCAGCCTTATTTTCAGATTCTTCTTCTGCCTCCTGGAAAGTGGCAAGTCTTCCAGCAGCCACAGGTGAATACACAGCAATTGTTCTGGGGAAGCGCACAGTCTTGGTTGGAGATGCAGGACTTCCTTGATCTTCAGGGCTTAGCTGAGGCTTTCTCACAGTTCCAACTCTCCTCCTGAGAAGAGTTCTTGGACCCAATGAGCACTGAACAGATGCATCCTGTCTGGGGTTCACTTGAATCCCCACATCTCTGGTGTTTGCCTTCCTCAGCCTCGGGGTGAGGTTGGGGTTCACCTGAGACAAAATTGCCTTTAATTGGGCTCTTTGATAGTTGTCAAAATACTCTCCAGAGTCACCATAGTTGGTCATGTAATTCTTCTGCCTCCAGCTCATGCCCTTATTTTTTGGATTGAGATACCTATAGGAATAAGGGTTATACCCTGAATACATGTAGTTATCCATTGCCTCATCTGTGAAGCTAGCCATAATGACTGGCCAGCAGCTCTTCCCAGGTGCTTTCTTAAATAGAGTCTTCCTTCATTAACACACAACCTGTGTAGATGGTGTGTTTAGTTTGTCAGGTTACACCCTTCATTCTACCTTGGATATTAGACATATATTTCAGCACCTTTTTGTATTTCATTTTTTTTAATTCATTATATTTTGTATTTCATTCAATAGCATTACAATGGTAAAGTGTTGAATTCTGTGAATCTTTCCATCTAGTCAGTGAGTATCCATTAAGATTGTTTTTTGCATTGATGTTTCCTTTAAGGACATTAATCATTACTGGGTTGCCAAACACTGGATTGTTTTTTTCTTCTATCTGGCAATTGCACACTTTTTGTTATGTATGTGTTAGAGACAAGTGACAGAGGATCCTGCATTGGATCTTAGTAGTGTTAAGGTTGGATTCTATTGTCTGTATTAAAATTAATACAGTGTGTGTCCTGTCTGCTTTTTTAATCATATTTCTAATCAGACGTAATAAATATTGATTTGTAAAGACTGGAGGAGATGGTGAGTTGTCACCTGCAGCAACCAGCCAGAACATTTCTTTTATTTCCCAACCCAACCTTACAAAGTAATAGTTTGAATTCGCTAACTATGGCAAATACATACAGGTTGCTTTCTCTAGTTTGTAAGCATGTTGCAACTGCTAAGTTCAGAGCTTTCCCCAAATAACACCTGTCAGCCTTGAGTCACACAATTGCTTTTCCTATCAGCCATTTTAACCTGAAAATCTCAGTGAACTCCATGCATGATAGTAGACGTATATGAGGAATACTGGCATCTTGTCCCTGGAGTTGGTGGCATGTTGTATTCTTTGGGAGATGACTCTGAGTCCTTTCAGATGGGCATCAACAGTTTAGTCACATTCTTTGCTAAGAAAAAAATGTTGAATACAAATGAGGTAATAAAACCTTCCACTAGTTGTTCCCTCCACCCCAAATAATTGATTCTTGTGTCAATCCAGCTCTGTGCCTGTTCTCTCTCTCCACTCTCACAGGCTCAGAGACAGCGCTTGGAGCCATTGGCTCCTGCTGCTTTCAAGCAAATGCTGTGGGGTGAGACTGACCTTTGCTATGTGTGTCAATAGACGCACACAGCCTGGCTCGGGACCAAGCCAGCAGGTGCACCAACATAGGAACTGGCTTCCTATCGTGGTGCACTGAGAAGAGAAGGGGCCAAGAGCTGGACAAGGGATTGCAAAAGAGGAGGTTCAGGCCACTCTTCAATACCATTGCACAGAGCAGGTAAGTATAACATGTTTGTAATTTTATATATATATATATATATATATATATATATACAGTCATGGCCGAAATTGTTGGCACCCTTGATATTTCTCCAGGAAATCATGTATTTCTCACGAAACGTATTGCATTAACACATGTTTTGCTATACACATGTTTATTCCCTTTGTGTGTATTGGGACAAAACAAAAAAAGGGAGGAAAGAAAGCAAATTCGACATAATGTCACACAAACCTCCAAAAATGGGCTGGACAAAAGTATTGGCACCCTTTCACAACTGCGGATAAATAAGAATGTTACAAGCATGTGATGCTCCTGTAAACTCACCTGGGGCAAGTAACAGGTGTGGGCAATATAGAAATCACACCTGAAAGCAGATAAAAAGGAGAGACGTTCACTTAACCTTTGCATTGTGTGTCTGTCTGTGCCACACTAAGCATGGACAACAGAAAGAGGAGACGAGAACTGTCTGAGGACCTGAGAACCAAAATTGTGGCAAAATATCAACAATCTCAAGGTTACAAGTCCATCTCCAGAGAACTAGATTTGCCTTTGTCCACAGTGCGCAACATTATCAAGAAGTTTGCAACCCATGGCACTGTAGCTAATCTCCCTGGTCGTGGACGGATGAGGAAAATTGATGAAAGATTGCAACGCAGAATAGTCCGGATGGTGGATAAGCAGCCCCAAACATGTTCCAAAGACATTCAAGCTGTCCTGCAGGCTCAGGGAGCATCAGTGTCAGCGCGAACTATCCGTCGACATTTAAATGAAATGAAACGCTATGGCAGGAGACCCAGGAGGACCCCACTGCTGACACAGAGACATAAAAAAGCAAGACTACAGTTTGCCAAAATGTACTTGAGTAAGCCAAAAGCCTTCTGGGAAAACGTCTTGTGGACAGATGAGACCAAGATAGAGCTTTTCGGTAAAGCACATCATTCTACTGTTTACCGAAAACGGAATGAGGCCTACAAAGAACAAAACACAGTACCTACGGTAAAATATGGTGGAGGTTCAATGATGTTTTGGGGTTGTTTTGCTGCCTCTGGCACTGGGTGCCTTGACTGTGTGCAAGGCATCATGAAATCTGAGGATTACCAAAGGATTTTGGGTCGCACTGTAGGGCCCAGTGTCAGAAAGCTGGGTTTGCGTCCAAGATCCTGGGTCTTCCAGCAGGACAATGACCCCAAACATACGTCAAAAAGCACTCAGAAATGGATGGCAAAGAAGCGCTGGAGAGTTCTGAAGTGGCCAGCAATGAGCCCAGATCTAAATCCCATTGAACACCTGTGGAGAGATCTTAAAATTGCTGTTGGGAAAAGGTGTCCTTCCAATAAGAGAGACCTGGAGCTGTTTGCAAAGGAAGAGTGGTCCAAAATTCCGGGTGAGAGGTGTCAGAAGCTTATTGATGGTTATAGGAAGCGACTGATTTCAGTTATGTTTTCCAAAGGGTGTGCAACCAAATATTAAGTTAAGGGTGCCAATACTTTTGTCCAGCCCATTTTTGGGGTTTTGTGTGACATTATGTCATATTTGCTTTTCTGCCTCTGTTTTATATTTGTTCCAATACATACAAAGGGAATAAACATGTGTATAGCAAAACATGTGTTAATGCAATACCTTTTTTGTGTGAAATACTTGATTTTCAGGAAAAATATCAAGGGTGCCAACAATTTCGGCCATGACTGTATATATATATATATATAGCAACACCCTCCTAGGTAGGTGCTAGAGTTAGGTACATGTAGTTCTAAGCTCTCCTGTATACATTGGAGCTACTTGTGATTGCTCTGAGTTTCACAGGCTGTGGATTTGGCTGCTTCCCCTTGTTTTTTTGGATGGTCCTAGAATGTAGTGGGCTGGGAGAGTCAAATCTACAGTCTGAATATTTAGGTGGTCTCAGGGAAGGTTGCCTAGATAGCTGGGATTGAGCATATATAGTCTGAAGCCTGTTCTTGTCCAGGAGGAGATTGCAGCCTGAAGGGTTAATGCCCTTCTGGCCAGTTCACAGTGCGCTTCTTCATTTTTGTTCATCGAGGTCCCAGCTGTGCTAGCTGGGGGGCCTATTCTAACAAACTCTGCTGGAGCTGACTGAGGGACTTTTTGGGGGGATCTGGAGAGGTGTCTGGAATGTATTGAAAGGAGGCATCTAATTATGCAAGGGCATTAGTGAGTATAGACCAGAGATCATAGTGACTGTGTGCTGCTGCTATTTCTCTTGCATCAGAGTCAGCTTGTGCTCAAAAGTTGGCATTGCTTATGGTGTCCCTGTGCAGCTCGGCCCACTATTTGTTGCTGCAAGGACAGTGCTCAAAATCATTAGGAGAAAGAAAAGGTTCCTCTAGCTATTACTCAATGTTGCTGGAGTATCCCATGGTTACCTTGTACCCATCCAAGTTCAAGTTTCAATAAAGCATAAAACAAATACCCCTAGACTGATTGAACTAGAAGAGTGACTGAGACTGTGTGCCTGGCTATTAGTGCACTTACCAGGGAAAGAACCTTGGTAACAAATCAGTGGGCTTCAATGGGGTTGTGCTACATATATATATACAGAGGGTAAAATAAGTATAAAAAAACACGTCACCATTTTTCTCAGTAAATATATTTCTAAAGGTGATATTGACATTACATTTTTACCGCATGCCGATAACCCATGCAATCCATACATACAAAGAAACCAAAACAAATAAGTTCAGAAATTAAGTTATGTGTAATAAAATGGAACGACACAGGAAAAGGTATTGAACACGCTAACTGAAATGTATTTAATACTTCATACAAAATCTTTTGTTGGCAATGACAGCTTCAAGAGGCCTCCTGTATGGAGAAACTAGTTGCATGCATTGCTCGGGTGTGATTTTGGCCCATTCTTCCACACAAACATTCTTCAAATTCTGCAGGATCCTTGGGCCTCTTCTATGAACTCTGATCTTTAATTTTTTCCTTAGATTTTCTATTGGATTCAAGTCAGATGATTGGCTGGGCCATTCTAGCAGCTTTATTATTTTTTTTTTTTAAACCAATTGAGAGTTTCCTTGGATTTGTGTTTGGGATCATTGTCTTGCTGAAATGTCCACCCTCATTTCATCTTCATCATCCTGGTAGGTGGCAACAAATTTTTATCCAGAATGTCTTGGTACATTTTTCTATTCATCCTTCCTTCAATGACATGAAGTTTGCCAGTACCGTATGCTGTAAAAGAGCCCCACACCATGATGTTCCTACCTCCAACCTTCACTGTTGGTATAGTGTTTTTGGGGTGATGTACAGTACCATTTGACCTCCAAAGATGGTGCGTATTATGGCATCCAAAGAGCATGCATACAGGCTATGGCGGTTGAGTGCACCAATTATTGTTTTCTTTGAAACAATTGTACCTGCTAATTCCAGGTCTTTCTCCAGCTCTCCACAAGTGGTCCTTGGCTCTTGGACAACTCTTCTGATAATTCTTTTCACTCCTCTCTCAGAAATCTTGCGAGGAGCACCTGGTTGTGGCTGGTTTATGGTGAAATGATGTTCTTTCCACTTCCACAACAGTGCTCACTGGAACATTCAGAAGTTTAGAAATCCTTCTGTAACCAAGCCATCACTATGTTTTGCAACAATACGGTTGTGAAGGTCTTGAGAGAGCTCTTTGCCTTTACCCATCATGAAATCTTTCTTGTGTGACACTTATAGGCCATAAGTTGGGACTTAACCAGCTGATATTAATTTGCACTGCCAAGGGGCAGGATTACCTTCTAATTACTGATAGATTTCAGCTGCTGTCTCGGCCTTCCATGCCTTTTCGCACTTCCCTTTCTTCATGTGTTCAATACTTTTATCCCGTGTCCTTCCATTTTATTACACATAAATTAAATTATGAACATATTTGTTTTGGTTTCTTTGTATGTATAGATTTCATGGGTTGTTACCAACATGTGGTGAACATTTTATGACAGTAGCACCTTTACAAATATATTTACTGAGAAAAATGGTGACGTGTTGCCTGTTCACATATGTCCGGTGCACTGGCGGTGCGGATTCAGTGTGGTTTGAAAAAGAGTCATGAACAAATTCTGAGCAGTGCAGTGCGGTTCAGGTGCAGATTACAGGCTATTGATTTCTATGGGAACTGTTTCTAAACCGCAAATGTGTGAACAGGATGATCCTGAGAGCTAATTATATTCTGAACCTGATGTAAACCTGACATGAACCACTGAACAACTACTGTATCAATTAGCTGTGAAACCTGAGCTTCGATCCGCACCGCACATGTGTGAATCAGCTCTCAATGAACACAGATGTAGTCAGATGTAAACATATGATCATCCATTTACATCCGCCTGCCCATAGACATTTTATTTCAATCTAGATCCATCTGAAAAACTGACAGTTTGGTGTGTATTGCTAGAGAGGCTTTTTTTTTCTTGGAAGAGTGCATGTGATCAGCACAGGGCCAGTCAGTGCTGTCCAGACAGAGGTCAGAAGTTCTGCAACCTCATAGAGCAGAATGAAAACTCCTCCTACAAGCTTTAACCAGTGCTTGGCTGGACACTGATAGAAGTCACAAGATTGTTATATACTGCTGATGAGAAAAGGTATTTAGCAGTTTATATGTACTAAAATATTGCATTTCCATGTTGTGTGTACTGTGGGAGACCAGATATAGTGAATGCAGGGTCCTGGGTTTAGTAACACTTTAAAGCTTGTTGAGAGCTTTCTGAAACCTGCTTTTTATAGTGACAGTGAGCATTCCCCTTAGCTGTTTAGTATTCACATAAATTTCAGGTCAACCCACGACCCCTCTCTCCACCCCCCCTTCCTTAAAATCTACTACTAAGTGGAAAATATACTTCTAAAGAAAACTGTTAGATGTATACTTCCATTACTCCCGTATTTAGCCCACAGTGCCAAGGCCAGGGTGGTATCACACTCCATCTGGTGAGATCCTGGGGAATGCAGAGCACCCCAGACCATGCAATGGACTAGACTAGAGAGTCTTCTAGCTAGATTTGGTATATTCTGCATCACCCAGGAAGGATCCCAGAAGAATGGTGAAAGCACTCATCAACGATGCAGAAGACATGTACCTTCTAAAAGCAAGTGAGTTTTACAGGAGAGGGCCCAGACATCATAAGCAAACACTTTGTAAACGCTTACTGTACAAACTGTTCTTTCACATATTGAAGTACATGCAAGGCTCTATGGAGAACACAAATCTTTTTTTTTTTTTTTTTGTTTAGTTTTTTTTTTATCAAATGGGTGTGGTCTTCAGTAGAATTATGTTGCCCCATGAAGATGTATTACACTAAACAAAAACAAGCATTAACCCTTGCAGTGCTGGGGCAGCCCAGCTACAAGGGTCATTTTTCTTCTGCTTTTTAGTAACTAGTGCCTTTAAAGTGTTACTAAGCCCAGGACCCTGCATTCATTATATCTGGTCTCCCCCAGTACACAGACATGGAACTGCAATTATTTTAGTAAATATAAACTGCTAAATACCTTTTCTCATCAGCAATTTAATGCAGTCTTGTGACTTATCAGTGTCCATCACAGCACTGTTTAAAGCTTGTAGGAGGAGTTTTCATTCTGCCCTGATTGTCCTAGGAGTCTGTCTAACCCCTGACCCTTTGTCTGGACAGTACTGATTGGCCCTGTGCTAATCACATGCACTCTCCCCATCCCCCCCAAAAAAAACTCTCTAGCAATAATGAGCGTGTGGAGCTTGACCCCAAGGCTTTGTTCTATCAGGAGATAGATTGGGGACAGTAGAAAAAGGGGAGGATTAGAGAAGACAGGATCAAACAGCCTTTTTCCACGGTGAGTATAACAAGAATGCTTTACTGCATATACAGACTGATTTTACTGTTGTGGGTTTAGTAAGACTTTAATATCTCAAAAAGCTCTTAGTGTTGGGTATGAGTCAGTGTTGTTATGCTGCTTACAGTTGAAGGGCTCCGTATGTACATCATGTTTGTATATGCATACACTAATGTTAATTATAGACTGATAGTAGACTATACAAATTTAACATACTATAGGTTGGCAAAAACTGGCTATAGGTGTTAAAGGGGCCCATTAAGAGTGTGTGTACATAAGTAGATGTTTGTATTCTGATCAATCTCTAACATTTTTGTTCAGCTATACTAATGCACAATAAATCTGCCACATCCACTTTATTTAATATGAGATACACAATATAAGATTACCATGTTATTCTGCTTGGAATACGTCTGCCATTGACCATGCATGTGAATATAGACACTGCAACATATTATCCATAGCTAGCATGAAACAAGACTGGCTCTGCTGTCTATCAGGCTGAATACTTTGGCTTTAGCTTTCTCTTCCCATGCTAGAAGAGTTCTGTATGTGCTGCCAGTGAGAATGGCCATAGACCAGATCCTGTCCTTCGTTTGCACTGTGTAGCCACCGATTTTGCCAGATTGTACTTGTACACCATCACATGGAGGCACTTGGCCACTTGGTTACAAAACAGAAGATCCAGGAGTGTGAAAACATTTGTGGTGCACTTATGTGCCAGCGTTGCCACTCTTCTCCCAAGTCTGACTGATACACATATTAACTGGTGAAGACCATTGGATGCTTTCTGAAACAATATGCCGCCATTATGCTAAGAGAACAAACAATTGCACACAATGGGATTGATTCACTAAAACTAGAGAGTGCAAAATCTGGGGTGCAGCCAGGGCCGTCTTTAACGTGGGGCAAATGGGGCAGCTGCCCAGGGCCCAGTCTTTGTTGTGGGGCCCAAAGCAGTTGCCCCTTAAGCACACGCTGCCCATAAATTGGGAACCGATGATTGCACTGCAGAGCACACAGGGTACACTGGAGACATCGCTGTATTCCCCAGCCAGCAGGGGGGGAGGGGGAGGGGCCAGGTCCGAGAGCTCCACTGACCCCGCCCCATGCAGCTTGTATGCTCCGGAGGAAACTGCTGTAGTAGAAGCTGTGATGAGTGGGAGCCCCGCCCCCCGACCTCAGGATACTGAGCAATGGCTGGCCAGGTATGTTCTACCTCCCATAGACTGCCTGTGGACTGTCATACCAAACCCTGAGCTGTTTTTCACAAACTGTACATCTGTGCATTGCTGAAAGGTCTCAGTTCATCCCCTGTACTATGTCCGCAGTCTCTGGTCATCTCCTGTAGTATGCCTGCAATCTCTAGTCATCTCCTGTAGAACATCCGCAGTGTCTGGTCATCTCCTGTAGTATGCCTGCAATCTCTAGTCATCTCCTGTAGAACATCCGCAGTCTCTGGTCATCTCCTGTAGAACATCTGCAGTCTCTGGTCATCTCCTGTACTACATTTGCAGTCTCTGGTCATCTCCTGTACTACATTTGCAGTCTCTGGTCATTTCCTGTACTATTTCCGCAGTCTCTGGTCATCTCCTGTACTGTGTCCGCAGTCTCTGGTCATCTCCTGTAGTATTTCCACAGTCTCTGCTCATCTCCTGTAGTATATCCGCAGTCTCTGGTCATCTCCTGTTGTACATCCGCAGTCTCTGGTTATCTCCTGTAGTACATCCGCAGTCTCTGGTCATCTCCTGTTGTACATCCGCAGTCTCTGGTTATCTCCTGTAGTGCATCCGCAGTCTCTGATCATTTCCTGTATTAAATCTGCATTCTCTGGTCATCTTCTATAGTACATCCGCAGTCTCTGGTCATATCCTGTAGTACATCCACAGTCTCTGGTTATCTCCTGTAGTATGTCTGCAGTCTCAAATCATCTCCGGTAGTATGTCTACAGTCTCTGACTGTCTCCTGTAGTATGTCTACAGTTTCTGACCATCTCTTGTAGAATGTGTACTAATGTGCCGCCTTACTCAATTACACTGTTCAACAGGTAAAAAGTTTTGGGCATAAAATTAGCTAATCTTACATAATTTTGGGGTGCTGAAAACGAAAATGACCCTAAAAAATGTTGATTGGCTCTAGTTTCCATGATATATTCACCCATCTAATGACGTAAGCCATTCAAAATTATGATGCAACTTCAGCTGCATATTGCGCAATTGATACTGGTGACCAATAGAAAATTGCATGTATACTGAGATGATGCAATATTAGCCTTTAATTGCATCACTTCACTGCATAAAAGCTGCAGTATCTGTATCTGATTGTAGTTCGACAGCGTCTTTACATTTCGTTTTATGCTTATATAGGCTACTCAGTAATGCCTCGAACTTGTGTGAATAAAGCAGATAATTTCTGCTATATCTGCGGTGAAATAACTTTTATCTCACAAAAAAGGAGGATAACAGGAATGATTAAGAAAGCCTACAACTTGTATTTTGGCTGCAAGATAGGAGACCAGGACAAGAGCTGGGCACCACATATATGCTGCAATTCTTGTGGGACGGCACTGGAGCAATGGTTGAATGGAAAAAAGGCATCTATGCCTTTCGCTGTGCCAATGATTTGGAGAGAGCCAACAGATCATGTTAGTAATTGTTACTTTTGTATGGTGCCTCCAATTGTAAAAGGGCTAAATAAGAAGAAAAAGTTATCTGTGCACTATCCAAATATTCCATCGGCAATACGTCCAGTTCCTCATGGAGAGGGGCTACCAATTCCTAAAGCACCAGAATCCTTCGTGGTTGAGTCAAGTGAGGAAGAACCTGAAGTGTGTAGTCACGTACAGTTGTAAGAGATAGCCCTTTCCTCGAATACAAGAGAAAAGCCAAGAGAAGCAAAACCGACACAAACTGAAGACAAAACTAGTGAGAATCCTAAGTATTAAAATGATTCAACTTAGCTTATGGCTATAATTTTTCTTGGTAATCCTATGCAATATATTATGCCATTTAGGCTTTGTTATGTAGTCAATATCACTTGCTTTATATTTGTGGAAAGACATCTATCTATATAATTATTGTGCATTATGTAGTCATTACGCCTATAGTAGAAAACTTTCCGTTTACAGAAAAACTAGAGCCAATTGACAAATTTCATTGTTATATTTGAACTCAGAATGTGAAATTCATTAAGAAATGGATCCTTTTGTTTCCAAAACTGGCAAAAAATAAAAATTTGTTGAACAGTGTTATTTGGGATTGCTCCACTGCTCAATGAGCATTAATGATGTGCAGTAACCTCTAGCAACCAGTCAGTGAACATTAGTGATCTGCTGTAGTCTCTAGCAACCAATCAGTTACCCGTAATGATGTGCAGAAAAATCTAACAACCAATCAGTTAGCAGTGATGATGTGCAGTAACCTCTCGCAACCAATCAGTAAGTGGTAATGATAAGCAGTAATCTATAGCAAACAATCAGTGAGAAGTAACAATGTACAGTAACCTCTGGCAACCAATTGCAATCTCTGCCTGCTGTTTTTTGTATGTCTCAGAGAGTGTGTGTGGGCAAGAAAATGTTTGCCCAGGGCCCAATCAATATTAAAGATGGCCCTGGGTGCAGCTCTGCACAGAACCCAATCAGATTCCAGTTTTTTTTTGTCAAAGCTTAATTGAACAAGCTGAAGTTAGAAGCTGATTGGTTATCATGCAAAGCTGCACCAGATTTTACCCTCTCCAGTTTTAGTACATTTAGTAAAGTCTTTGTAATGTGTAACTGTATTTATGAACACAGTCACATGTTTAGAGGAAAAGTTCACCTTTCGTAACATGTTACCTGTTACATCCATATTCAGGGTATACCACGTAACTTGTTACGATCTGACTGGCCCCCGATCCCCGCTTTGACAACTAGCGGGGGATCTTCTCCCCCCTCACCTGCTGGCAAATTTTTTAAAAAGTGGTTGTGCAGGGCTCCGCCCACCTGGCCACGTCACTCATTCACAGCATTCTGTGAATGAGTGACTACAAGTCCCGACAGTCTTAGCAGCTGTCGGCTTGTAGTCCTCAATGAACTAGTTCATTCAAGCTTCCTGTCAGAATATCTGCTTGGCCGTAGATCTAGTGCAGCAAACAAATATCCTGTCAGGTCTGCAGGAGACCTGCATGGCACCAGCAATCTACTGATCACTGGTGCAATGCTTTCCAGTCTTCTGTAGACAAAAATAATAAATGCAAATTGTTTTACCTGCAAAAAAATGTGCATTTATTATTTTTGTTGAAAAGGTGAACTTATCCTTTAAACCAATCACTTGCATAAATCCAGTCCCATTCATTTTATACTACTTGAAATTCTGGGTCATAGGTGATGTGTGCAGGGTCGTACTGGAAGAAGGATCCTGGAGTACAGTTGAGAGTTGCTTTCTATTTATACACAGCAGTTTTACATCACTGCAACATGACATTTATCTTATGCAGCACTGACATTGTCATATCGACTGGTTTTAACTAATTCACCATTAATACTGCGCTTTGTTCATCAATTTAAACATACTGACATGCACCGAACAATTTCAATTAATTTGGCTATACATTGTGCATACATGCCAACTGCCCGTATTATAGTTACAGCACCAGCTTTTAAAGACCAAGTCCAACCAAGGACGATATTTCATTTTAAGAAGGATATTGGTGGCATTAAAGAAGGACTTCAAGATGGTAAGATCTGGGTGAAATAAATGCTTACTTTTATGTTCCCAATCCAGAATTCTTCTGCTGTAATGTTCAGGTGACGAATGCTTCGCCAAGTGTTTTCTGCTCGGCAGTAGGCCAGATGCTGGTGAAATCCTAAGAAGTGTTGAAGCATGCTGAGACCCAAACTTTGTAGCTGAAGAGCTCTGGATTGGAGCAATTAGTCAAGTTTAACATTTAAATATATTAGGTCTTCTATTTGAAATTTTGCAAATAAATTCTCTACCTATGTCTTTTCTTTCTCTGTTCATTGAGAGTTGGTTTCATAGGCCCAGTGTAAATATTGCATTTTATTTTTTATATTACCCTTTTGAGTTCTATTTTTTTTATTAATTATTATTTTATTTGGAATTTTTTGGTCCACAGTGCACTATATACCTCGATTTGAGCTCCGGTGTGTGAGTTTCCTTTTGATCTTGGGAACCTGACTAGTGGCTGGAGACCGGAATGCTGAGGAGATGGTCTGGGATACACAGCATTAGCTATAAAACATGAATATTCTAGCTCTTTGGTGAGTGCATAGAGGTGGAGGACCGTGGAGAGGTCATTTTTCACACTTGGGAACTTTGTGTATGCTCTACTTGGAAGGACTTGAAGCTACCTTTATTTTTGAATAAACATATTTATTATTGGACACTTTATTTTTGCAAGCACTTTATGGTTGATTTGTTTGTATTGCACTATATGGGGTGTTAACCCTTTATGCACCTTTACCGTTTTTTGTTGAACTTCAAAGATTCTGAGTAGTGATCAGATTCATGTTCTCTAAATTCACACTTATGGGCTATACAGATTGTAATTTTATTAGTGTTTATATTTAGGTGCTGCACTTATATTATACAGCTGCATTTACATTGAGCCTGTCTACACAGTACAGTGTCTGCAGGACTAAACTGAGACCAATTGAGGTATAGTGGACCCCTCTAGAAGTACATTCTGATTCCACAACTGGCAGCTTGGACTTGCATGAGTTATGAGGTGGGGAAAGTTTGATTAAATTTACTTGCGTCTCTTCTTCCAGCAGTTTGCGGTTTGTTTCTCCTATGAGTAGTGATGTGCTGTATAGAAGTGCCAGAAGCCATAAACTATGTGGAGCATATGCCTTCCCTGTTCTTGTTCTCCTGACCTGCAGACAAGTATCTCTGTATGTTCTACAGGGGTAGACTTACTAAAACTGGAGCACTCAGAATCTGGAGTGGCTATGCATGGGAGCCAATCAGCTGCTAATGTCAGCTCCGTCAATTAAGCTTTGGCAATAAAACCTGGAAAGGGATTAGTTTATATGCAGAGTTGCACCAGATTTTGCACTTTTCAGTTTTAGTAAATACGCCCCCCAGCTGATCTCTACAGACCACAGACAAGCTGAATGTAACCAGCGCAATGTTTACAATGGCCTAGATCTGGGTTTGCTGGGAAAGAAATGGCAAAAGCTATGTTTGCAAAGTTGCTTTGTGTGCCTAGATATGTTATATGAAAGGTGTTGTGTTTTAAAGATTTATCTTTTACAGGGTATAACATTATGATTCTGTTCTTATGGTTCAATTGCATTGAATTCCAGTCTGTTGGATTTCTATCCACCATTTAACTGTCTGCCTTAAAGCAAAGAAGAGGGGTGCTGTTTCTTCTTTCTAATGGTCATGGAGCGGTAAAATTAAGATAAGGGGGTGGAGCAGAAAAATCAAGTTCAGCTTTTTTAAAGAAGCCAGTAATTTACCAACCTGCATTCAACAATTCGGCAATACTGAAATATCAAATCTGGGTGAGTGCAACCTTTAAAATATATTTTTTTCCTTTCGGCATCCCTATTCATTCAGAATTGTATAACTTACTATACATTAGACCTGTCTCCAGGTCTTTATATGTGCAAATATGAAATGCAACAAAGGTGAGATGCAATGCATTATGACCATTTGTACTGAATATAGTATGTTGTGCGTTCACACTCTAGTTTAAGAGATCCGGAGAATAAAATCTAACTTCTGCCAACTAAGCACTGTAATGTAAACGTATCTGACACTTATGTACACATTTACATTGAATTAATGCAGTTCCAGTGTGGGCTGGTATGGCATAGAATTTTGCTCTTCACTGTTGACTGTTCCATAAGATATTTCAGGGATCTCTTCCTCTTTCAGTTTTTTATATGAGATATCTGTGTCTTCATCTTCAGATGGCTCAGGTTTATGGAGAACATCCTTCCTATAGAGTTTGTAGACCAAGACATAAATACCAGCCTCTGCAGCTTGGAATAGAGCGTACAGTAATGGGAACATGTACATACTGCCTATTAGATGAGCAGGGAAGGCCAGTTTTAGGAGGGCTGTGCACAGCTGGACATTCTGACAGCCGGTCTCCAGAGACACAGTTCTCCTACAATTAGGAGGCAGATTGAATAAAGTGGCTAAGCCATATCCCATGGCATAGCCTATCAAAGGCATAATCACTGCCACGATATACACAGCGGGTGGAATTGTAGCCAGTAGTTCCGGGCCCAACATGGCTCCAGTAAGGATGAACAAGAGAAGCAGAGTAACCAGCAGAGACCAGAGAGAGACCTAAACAAAAAGAAATAAGAATAAAGCTGTAGCTGCAATCGATTTCCTCATTCAATAACTAACTCAGGCAACTATGTGTAAAGGTGTATCTATAGGTCACAAGTGTACCATTCTATCAACAATACAGCAGAAATGTAAGACTGCACTTGGCTTTTATACTGAACCTTTAAAGACATTCAAACTTAACTCTTCCACTTCAATATGTTGGGATTTTCATATAACTTAAAGCAGTTCTCCACCCTGTAAAGAAAAACAAATCCTGTAGCTGCTCACATATGGAATCGTAACTGTGGCAGTCAGCTGTGCTGCTTGCAGCTTCGCACTGTGCTTTGTGAATGGTCCCGCAGTCTTCTGGAACCTGTGACATGTCCCAGAAGACTGCAGAGATGGAGGGGAAGAGGAGAAATTCCGCTTGGGTCACCTAGGCAGTGGGAGCGGTTAGCTTTCAAGACAAGGTATCTGCTCACCTTCACCCCCCCAAAAAAAAATGACATGCCAAATTAGGTTGTGGGGGGGGGGGGGGAGAAGGACTTAAAGCGGAACCTCCTCTTTTGGGTGAAGCTCCATTTTAGGGCTCATGTACACTGCAGCTGATAAACTCACGTTTAGGAGCTGTTCAGCATTTTTTTCATCAGCCCCTGAACTCACCCTAATGTTTTCCTATGTGTCCATGTACACATCTTTGTTTACATTTGTTTACAGGCATTTGAGTTTACAGTTTTTTTTTAAAGCAGAAAACTTGCGTTCAGCAGTCAATTTTATCAGTGTTTCAAGCGCAAAACATGGCTAAACGTGGAAAATCTAATTTATAAGCGTTTGCGTCTGAACATTCTTTTTAACTCTTCTAGTTCCCGATGCTGTCCAGAGCCTTTTTTCATCATGAAAAATGCATGCAAAGCGTTTTCAAGGTACTCAGATAGACACAACTCACACCTAAGCTAATTTCAACACATACTGCTGTCTCTGCTTCTACTCTCTGTATTCCTCTGAAACAGTCTGAAATAGTTAATAATTTGCCACTTTTCAATGCATTCTGGGCATTTGGGAAGTTCTCCTGTGCTTATCTTTAAAAAACGCTTCTAAACGCAAACACACATAAACGCACATAAACACGTTATGCAAACACGGCTAAACAGATGTTTTTTACCTATGTTTTCCAGCAGTCAGTTTCCATCGTTCATAAGTGTGCCATGTACATGGGGCCTTAAAGTGGTTCTAAAGGCAGAAGGTTTTTTTACTTGTAATGTATTCTCTGCATTAAGGTAAAAAACCTTCCATGTCTGTGCCCCCCCTCCATAAACACTTACCTGACACCACTCTCAATCTAGCATTGTCCCAACCAGCAGCCCTGCTCTGCTCTCTTCCTGCATTCACAAGCTTTACTGAGAGCATCTGGAGCCATTGGATCCTGCTGCTATCAGTCAAATCCTGTGAGGAGGGGGTGGGGCCAAGCCATGCATTCAGCCTCGGAAGTACATCCATGCAAGTGCCCCCATAGCAAGCAGCTTGCTTTTGGGGCACTCAAGAGGAGAAGTGGACAGCTGTCTGGGGAACCCCAGAAGAAGATGTTTAACGCCATTGTTTATTATTTAAATTTAAAAAATAATGTAACTATACAGTCACTTTAATCTGTCTATATCTCTGGATCTACTGATTGTTTGACTTGATGTTTTCACTGAAGATGAGCTCTGATTATTCATTTTTTAAGCATATGTTCAGTTTACTTTTCCCAGACTTATGACTGGTTTACTTTCATAAATAATTAGACCTGCCTTAATTAGGGTAGAGGGACGTTACTGTGAAGAAGGGATCGCTTTGAGCAGTCTACTTGGCCATATGGAGGTAAACTTCCACATACATTGATAAATCATTTTTTTATTCAACTGTTGTGTTCTGCTATGATTTTAATATGCAGATACACACACAATCATCTGAAATTGTAAACGTCACTATGACATGGTTTGTGCATGAATACCTATTTAACTCCATACAAGAGAGGAAAGTGTTTCTCTTTGAATAAGCAAAATGTCCTTGGAGAGTTTTTAAAATCACTACAAGACCTTCAACAAGTAGGTGGAATCTAATTTAGATACCTTGCTTGGGAGTAATCACTCTCCAACACTATAATACACCAGTATCTTTTTTATATGTCTTTGGCAAATGTATTGAATAAAAGATAAAGCGGCCTTTAGTATAGAAACTGTATGTACAACAATGCAGTTTAGTACAGTCTCAGTATTAACCAGATTACCAAAAGACGGCTTCAATTAGCAGGAGAAGCGTTCCTTTATGGAATATATTCAGGATAATTCTGTAGCTTGCACCGGCTCCACTTCTCTGTACCGACTCTGATCTATCCCTTCTCCACAGGAACCTCCCCCTACGCTAAGTACTCTCCCCCACAAGCAGGTTCCTGTCCCTGACGGAACACTCAATAAAAGGTTCCCTCACCCAAGATAACCACCAATGTCTCCCAAGAGATCAGTGTCCACTCAGACTACTTTTCTCTCTCAAGGCACTGTATGGAATTACTAAGAGAGCAATTCCCTTCCCAGACTCCCCTTCCCATGTAATAATGGCATGAAGCAACATACAGGTGGGAAGGCTAACTGCACCTGCCTACACACAGTTTGGCGGGTGTGTCCAGGAGAAGACTGCATCAGACTTCTGCCAGTCATTTAGGAGTTTTCAGGTGGGTAACAGGTGATAATATGGCACCATGACTGGGACAGACTAAAACATTTAATGTGTAAATGACTTAATGTAGCATAACGTGTAATAAACTGCCTAAATCTCAGTCAATTGACTTTGCACAGCCCAAGTTCTCAACACCCCAAACATGTCCTAGAAGTTTCAGAGATTTTGGCCTGCCACAAAGAAAATGGGGGACATTAAGCTTGTTTTTGGGGAGCTTAATGTGGCTCAATGTACAAAAAAGAGCTTAGATGTTTACCAATTTCCCCCAAACGTCACACAATAGAAGACTCTATCTATGGCAACATATTCTGAAAATTTCAGATCATTTGGTAAATCACACCAAAAGTTATTCACATTAAGCTATATTTTTCAGTGCAAAAACATTTAATGTGAAGAGCTTAATGTAAAAAGAGCTTAACGTACCATAATGTGCCTAAATCTCAATCAATTGACTTGAAACTGTGCACAGCCCAAGTTCTCAACACCCCAAACATGTCCTAGAAGTTTCAGAGATTTTGGCCTGGAGGTAGACTGTACTAAGATTGAGCACCTAGCAATTCTCATGAATATATACAGTGGATATAAAAAGTTGACATACCACTGTTAAAAAAGTTAGGTTTCTGTGATGTAAGAAAATGAGACAAAGAAAAATAATTTCAGAAAAATTTCCACCTTTAATGTGACCTATAAACTGTACAACTCAGTTGAAAAACATACTGAAATCTTTTCGGTGGAGGGAAGTAAAAATTAAAAACTAAAATAATATGGTTGCATAAGTGTGCACACCTCCAGCACTCAGACTTTTTGGATATGAGTCTATCAGCATGACACATCTTGACTTTGCAATATTTGCCCACTCTTCTTTGCAAAAACTCATCAAATCTGTCAGATTGCGAGGGCATCTCCTGTGCACAGCCCTCTTCAGATCACCTCACAGATTTTCGATCAGATTCAGGTCTGGGCTCTGGCTGGGCCATTCCACAACTTTCATCTTCTTCTGGTGCAGCCATTCCTTTGTTGATATGGATGTATGCTTTGGGTCGTTGTCATGCTGAAAGATGAAGTTCCTCTTCATGTGCAGCTTTCTAGCAGAAGCCTGAAGGTTTTGTATCAATATTGACTGGTATTTGGAACTTGGAAGTATGCACTTCCTAAGCATGCACCACAAGTCAAGAAACCCCCAGTGATAGGCCGGTGAGCCACAAACACACGCTCATAATATTCCCCCATTGGCTGTCCTACGCTATGGCCTCTACACAAGGTGGTAGGGACTACACAAGATTAAGGTCACTCACTTGCTTTGTGGGAGATCAAAACTCATGAAACTTCTAGGACATGTTTGGGAAGTTGAGAACTTGGGCTGTGCAACGTTTCAAGTCCATTGACTGAGATTTAGGCACATTATGGTACGTTAAGCTCTTTTTACATTAAGCTGTTTACATTAAATGTTTTAGCATTGTAAAATATAGCTTAATGTGGTTGTAAAGGTAGAAGGTTTTTTATCTTAATGTATTCTATGCATTAAGATAAAAAGCCTTCTCTATGCAGCAGCCCCCCTGAGCCCCCCTAACACTTACCTTAGCTCCCTCTCTCTCCAGCAATCACCATGACTTTCTCAGCCTCCCGAGATTCTCCTTCCTGAGTGGCTGAGACAAAGCAGTGGTGCCATGGGCTCCCATTGCTGTCAATCAAAGTCAGCTAGCCAATCAGAGGAGAGAGGGGGTGGGGCTTAGTCAGGGCTCTGTGTCTGAATGGACATACGGAGCTGTGACACAGCTCTGGTGCTCCCATAGCAAGCTGCTTGCTGTGGGGGCACTGAAAAGAGGGAGGGGCCAGGAGCACAGAAGAGGGACTCAAGAAGAGGAGGATCTGGGCTGCTCTGTGCAAATCCAAATGCACAGAGCAGCCTGTCTGTTATTTTAATGCAAAAAACCCCCTGAGCCTTTAGTATCACTTTAACGTGAATAACTTTTGGTGTGATTTACTAAATGATCTGAAATTTTCAGAATATGTTGCCATAGATAGAGAGTTCTATTGAGTGACGTTTGGGGGAAATTGGTTAACATCTAAGCTCTTTTTTGTACGTTAAGCCACATTAAGCTCCCCAAAAAACAAGCTTAATGTCCCCCATTTTCTTTGTGGCAGGACAAAATCTATGAAACTTCTAGGAAATGTTTGGGATGTTGAGAACTTGGGCAAGTCAATTGATTGAGATTTAGGCAGTTTATTACACTTTATGCTACATTAAGTCATTTTCACATTAAATGTTTTCATCTGTCCAACCATGACCCTAGGATGTTTATGTGAGATCCAAAACCTCTTGTGAAGGAAGGGACAGATGCTACTAAGACACTATGACAAGATTATGACAGCAAAAATGGACATTTCAGCCTGCTCTGCTCCACTACAAAACATGGACTATTGTTGAGAAAGTAAAGTACACATCATCATCATTATTTTGCAGCATTGCTGTGGGTCTCAGGTTGCTCACTATAAAAAGCCCCATGTAAGTGAATGAAGTTCATGGTGTACTAACCAAAAAGAGGGAGCGAGATCCTAGGTGTCACCTGCATATAGAAGCTACAATACATAATAGATGGGAGCCATACCCCTGCAAAATGAAGCCTTATCCAAAGTAGTGAGGCATCCTACACCTCTGTACAACAATCTAACTCTAAAGCAGGGGTGCTCAACCTTTTGAAGATGATTTGGTAACTGGTCGCAGACCACAATGATATGAAATGGCTCAGAATTAAAAATTTTTAATAGCATAATTAACATTTTCCTCCTGCAGCCACTCAATGGAGGAGGGAGGGAGAGGAGAATGTAGAAAGAGGAGAATGTAGAGGATCAGTTCCTGTACATGCCACCCCCACCATCCCTCCTGTCCAAATATACAACAGAATGTGACATGGAGGCCACACAGGGCCCCTGGATTATGTGGCGAGGTTGCCATTGCAACCCCTGACACTACACCAGTGTTTGGGGAGGGGTGGATGGTAAAAATACATCTCAACTATGGGGTTTTACTGCCCCCAAATTGCAAATGTAAATGAGCCCTTACTGTCCTGAGCCCCCTATAAGGCTGCTTTCCCAGTGATGCACTGTGATTTACCCGCACCATGGGCTTTCCTGCAGGTTAGCTGTACTTTGCCATATACTTCTATTATACAGTATCTTGCACGTGGTGCATTTTCTAAAAGGGCACCACAACTCCTGCATTTAGGAACCACAGGATATAACAGAAGTCTAGAGGAAGCAGCAGCTTATGCAGTTCCTGCTCCCTCCGCGGCCACATGCTTCCTCTGCTGCTGGCACAGGCTCCATCACTGATGCTCAATGTTCTAGATTTGCCAACCTGACATCCCAAAGCATGAGGTCATGTGCCACATGTGGCCCATGGGCCACGTGTTGATCACCCCTGCTCAGGGGGGGAACTGACCATTTGGAAACTTGGGCACTGCCCGAGGGCCCGGGGTCAGTAGGGGGCCCCATGAGATGCCCCTGGTACCTTTTTCATAGGCTTTTTTGAGTTTGGGCAAGGACACAGGGGCCCCGTGATCCCCTATTGCCCGGGGGCCCCATTTGTTGTCAGTCCGCCCCTGCCCTGCTCTAAAGTAAAGGCAGAATTGAAAGATGCTCTGTGAATGTTAACATTCATGACACAGGGAACTGAAGAATATTGGCAACACCAAAAATTGATTCTACCATTCCTGAGTTACAGTGCCATGTACAGGGATCAGAAATGGTATTGTGAGTAAATCGCGATTTACTGGTCAGATATTTATAGCTGCACTGTATAACGTGTGTGCTAAAACATTACTCATACATGTGTCTCTTTTATGTCTGGAATCTATATATCAGAGGGCTTTTGTGTTCTTTATTGACAGGCAGGGGATCTGCTGTACTCCACTAAACAATAGCACATTCCCCCAGCTAGATATAAATGAAGATTGATGGAACAATCAGCCTGTGGAACAAAGAATGACTCTGCAGAGATAATTTTTTAAACAGGAAGATTTGGAAAAGATCTGTTTGTTCCATTCTGAATGATGATCAGAGACAATATAATGAAGAATTTCTGTATGAGACTGGGATCCAAAAAGCTTGAAAGGATATGATGGGTAAGACATGGTTAACCAAACCCAAAATCTAGCATCCCAACTTTGCCTGTAGCATTTCCTTTTGGTTTGGAACTACTTTGCGTACATGACATAATAGTCCCTAGAACAATAATAACCTCAGTGAAGCCTCTAGCCATGCACAATGCATCCCACAACAGTCTCAGTAACGAGGCAGTACATGTGGGCTATTCTAATATATATGTTCTCATTACTAAACCTGAAGTGTGGGCTAAGACTTTATTGGGGCATTAGCTAGGTACCAGTGAGGACCTTCTAATGATGTATGCCCCAATGGTGGTTACGGCTTCTTACTTGAAGAATATTGCTTACATGCAGTCACTCATGGTGATGTCACCTCTGAAGTTCTGGCAGCGAAACTGACAGTTGAGGCCAGGGGCGGACTGACCATTTGATCACTCAGGCACTGCCCAAAGGCCCACGGTCATTAGAGGGCCCCATGAAATGCCCCTGGTACCTTTTTTATAGGCTTTTTTGGGTATGCTTTGAGTGTGGGCAAGGACACAGGGGCCCCCTGATCCCCTATTGCCCGGGGGCCCCATGAGTTGTCAGTCCGCCCCTGGTTGAAGCTGAAGCACAACCATGAGAGTGGGTCACTCGCTGTGCAGACCCTTCATTCAGAAAATGTTTTGTATTCCTCTAAAGAACAAGGGACAAGGCAACGTTTTGAGGTTCCTAGTAAGGATGAGCTAAACATACCTAGATTTGATTAGATGGGGGGTTCACAGAACATGACAAAAGTTCTGGTGTTGAATCCTAAACCCATTAAAGTCAATGGAAGCTGAATGTTAAAAAAACAGTAATGGCCACTTTTCAGGATAAGGGATTACCAAATAAATTGCATCGGGGGCTGAGCCATGCAGGGCCGCCAGCAGAGGGGTACCTTTGGTACTTTTGGTACTCTTGCAGTGGCCCGGAGGACAGCAGGAGGATCGATGTGGGGGAGGGAAGTTGCAGAGCGATGCTCCTGTACCTCTCCCTCCAGCAGCTGACGAGCCGGTGTACCGGTACACCGGGACCAGGGGACAGCCTGGAGCAGGGAGAGGAGAGGATCCGAAGGAGGTGAGCTGTGCTATGGTTTGTGGGATCTCCCTGTCTCCCTCCCTGCACTGACATCGCATGGGACTGTACCCCCCCCCCCTTCTCCTTCCTGCTGCACGGAGATCAGCAGCCCTTGGAGGAGGTGTGTGTGTGCAGTCCCATATGATGTGAGAAACAAAGAGGGAAAGGGGGGGGGGGATAAAGAGAGAGAGAGGGGGGAAGAGAGAAAGGGGGAGAAGAGAGAGGGAAGAGAGAGAGAAGAGGGTGAGGGGAGAGAGGGAAGAGAGAGAGAGAAGATAGAGGAGAGAGAGGGGGGGAAGAGAGAGGGAGGAGATAGAGGAGAGAGAGAGCGGGGAGAGAGAGAGGAGAGAGAGGGGGAAGAGAGAAAGAGAGAAGAGAGGGAAGAGAGAGATGGAAGATAGAGGAGAGAGAGAGAAGAGGGTGAGGGGAGAGAGGGAAGAGAGAGAGAGAAGATAGAGGGGAGAGAGGGAAGAGAGAGAGAGAAGATAGAGGGGAGAGAGGGGGGGGGAGATAGAGGAGAGAGAGAGAGATGGAAGGGAGAGAGAGAAGATAGAGGAGAGAGGGGGGGAAGAGAGAGGGAGGAGATAGAGGAGAGAGAGAGCGGGGAGAGAGAGAGGAGAGAGAGGGGGAAGAGAGAAAGAGAGAGGAGAGGGAAGAGAGAGATGGAAGATAGAGGAGAGAGAGAGGAGAGGGAAGAGAGAGAGAGAGAGAGGGAAGAGAGAGAGATGGTGAAGAGAGGGGGAATGAAGAGAGAAAGAAAGAGGGTGAAGAAAGAGGAAATGAAGAGAGGGAGGGAATAAAGAGAGAGAGAAAGAGGGTGAAGAGAGAGAGAGGGAATGAAGAGAGAAAGAAAGAGGGTGAAGAGAGAGAGAGGGAATGAAGAGAGAGAGAAAGAGGGGGGTAGGGAGGAGAGGGGGGGAAGAGGGGGCAGAGTGAGAGAGGGGGAAGAGAGAGAGGGGGCAGACACAGAGAGGAGAGAGAGAAAGAGAGGGAAGATAGAGAGAGGGAAGAGAGAGAGGGAAGAGAGAGAGAAGATAGAGAGACGATAGAGGAGAGAGAGGGGAGAGAGGGGGAAGATAGAGCGAGAGAGAAGATAGAGGAGAGGGAAGATAGAGAGAGATGGTGAAGAGATAAAGGGAATGAAGAGAGAGAGAAAGAGAGTGAAGAGAGAGGAAACGAAGAGAGAGAGAGAGAATGAAGAGAGAGAGAAAGAGGGTGAAGAGAGAGAGGGAATGGAGAGAGAGGGAGAGAGAATGAAGAGAGATGGGGGAAGAGAGAGGAAATGAAGAGAGAGAGAGAGAGGGAATGGAGAGAGAGGGGGAAGAGAGAGGGAGGAGATAGAGGAGAGAGAGAGGGGGGGGAGAGGGGGGAGAGAAGATAGAGGGGAGAGAGAGAAGAGAGAGGAGAGGGAAGAGAGAGAGAGAGAGAGAGAGAGAGAGAGAGAGAGAGAGAGAGAAGATAAAGGAGAGAGAGAAGATAGAGGAGAGAGAGGAGAGGGAATAGAGAGAGAGAGAGAGATGGTGAAGAGAGGGAGAATGAAGAGAGAGAGGGAATGAAGAGAGAGAGAAAGAGGGTGAAGATAGAGGAAATGAAGAGAGAGAGTGAATAAAGAGAGAGAGAAAGAGGGTGAAGAAAGAGGAAATGACGAGAGAGAGGGAATAAAGAGCGAGAGAAAGAGGGTGAAGAGAGAGGGAATAAAGAGAGAGAGAAAGAGGGTGAAGAGAGAGGAAATGAAGAGAGAGAGGGAATGAAGAGAGAGAGAAAGAGGGGGGAGAGAGAGGGAGGAGAGAGAGGGAAGAGGGGGCAGAGTGAGAGAGGGGGAAGAGAGAGAGGGGGCAGACACATAGAGGAGAGAGAGAAAGAGAGAGGGAAGATAGAGAGGGGGGAGAGAGGAGAGAGAGAGGGAAGAGAGAGAGAAGATAGAGGAGAGAGAGAGAAGATAGAGGAGAGAGAGAGGGAAGAGAGAGGGAAGATAGAGAGAGAGAGAAGATAGAGGAGAGGGAAGATAGAGAGGGAAGAGAGAGATGGTGAAGAGATAAAGGGAACGAAGAGAGAGAGAAATAGGGTGAAGAGAGAGGAAATGAAGAGAGAGAGGGAATGAAGAGAGAGAGAGGGGGGGTGAAGAGAGAGGGAATGAAGAGAGAGAGAAAGAGGGTGAAGAGAGAGGAAATGAAGAGAGAGTGAGGGAATGAAGAGAGGGGGGGGGGAAGAGAGAGGAAATGAAGAGAGAGGGAATGAAGAGAGAGGGGGGGGAGGAGAGAGAGAGGGAAGAGAGAAGAGAGAGGAGAGGGGGGGGGATAGAGGAGAGAGAAGAGAG